>NC_073242.2:55152142-55828928 GCF_029281585.2 Gorilla gorilla gorilla
TTCCATTCCATTCCGTTCCGTTCTACTCGGTTACATTCCATTCAATTCCATTCCATTCCGTTCTACTCGGGTAGATTCCATTCCATTCCATTCCATTCCTTTCCATTCCATTGCATTCCATTGCATTGCATTGCACTCAATTCCATTCCATTCCATTCCATTCCATTCCATTGAATTCCATTCCATTCCATTGAATTCCATTCCATTCCATTCCATTCCATTCCATTCCATTCCATTCCATTCCATTCCATTGAATTCCATTCCATTCCATTCCATTCCATGGAATTCCATTCCATTCCATTCCATTCCATTCCATTCCATTCCATTCCATGGAATTCCATTCCATTCCATTCCATTCCATTCCATTCCATCCCATTCCATTCCATTCCATTCCATTCCGTTCTACTCGGGTTGATTCCATTCTATTCCATTCCATTCCATTCGATCCCAATTGATTCCATTCGATTCCATTCAATTCCATTCGATTCCATTCCATTCCACTCCATTCCATTCCATTCCATTCCATTCCATAGAATTCCATTCCATTCCATTCCATTCCACTGAATTCCGTTCCATTCCATTCCATTCCGTTCCGTTCCGTTCCGTTCCGTTCCGTTCCGTTGCGTTCCGTTCCGTTCCGTTGTGTTCCGTTCCGTTCTACTCGGGTTGATTCCATTCTATTCCATTCCATTCCAATCCATTCCGTTCCATTCCATTGAATTCCATTCCATTCCATTCCATTCCATTCCATTCCATTCCATTCCATTCCATGGAATTCCGTTCCTTTCCATTCCATTCCGTTCCGTTCCGTCCCGTTCCGTTCCGTTCCGTTCCGTTGCGTTCCGTTCCGTTCTACTCGGGTTGATTCCATTCTATTCCATTCCATTCCATTCGATTCCATTCGATTCCATTCGATTCCACTCCATTCCATTCCATAGAATTCCATTCCATTCCATTCCATTCCATTCCATTCCATTCCATTCCTTTCCATTGAATTCCATTCCATTCCATTCCATTCCATTGAATTCCATTCCATTCCATTCCATTCCATTCCATTCCATTCCATTCCATTCCATTCCATTCCATTCTACTGGTGTCCATTCCATTCCATTCCATTCCATTCCATTCCATTCCATTCCATTCCTTTCCATTCCATTGCATTCCATTGCATTCCATTCCATTCCATTCCATTCCATTCCATTCCATTCCACTCCACTCCACTCCACTCCACTCCATTCCACTCCACTCCACTCCGGTACATTCCATTCCATTCCATTCCATTCCATTCCATTCCATTCCGTGCTTCTCGGGTACATTCCGTTCCGTTCCATTCCATTCCATTCCATTCCATTCCGTTCCAGTGCACTCTACTCCACTCCACTCCACTCCACTCCACTCCGGTACATTCCATTCCATTCCATTCCATTCCATTCCATTCCATTCCATTCCATTTCCATTCCCATTCCATTTCCATTCCCGTTCCATTTCCATTCCCGTTTCTTTTCCATTCCCGTTCCATTTCCATTCCAGTTCCATTACCATTCCCGTTCCATTTCCATTCCCGATCCATTTCCATTCCCGTTCCATTTCCATTCCAGTTCCATTACCATTCCCGTTCCATTTCCATTCCCGATCCATTTCCATTCCCGTTCCATTTCCATTCCCGTTCCATTTCCATTCCCGTTCCATTACCATTCCCGTTCCATTTCCGTTCCCGTTCCGTTTCCGTTCCCGTTCCATTTCCGTTCTCGTTCCGTTTCCGTTCCCGTTCCATTTCCATTCCCGTTCCATTTCCTTTCCCGTTCCATTTCCATTCCCGTTCCATTTCCATTCCCTTTCCATTTCCATTTCATTCCATTCCGTTCTGCTCGGGTACATTCCATTCCATTCCATTGCATTCCATTCCGTTCTGCTCCTGTCCATTCCATTCCATTCCAATCCGTTCCATTCCGTTCTACTCGGGTAGATTCCATTCCATTCCATTCCATTCCATTCCATTCCATTCCATTCCATTCCATTCCATTCTACTGTTGTCCATTCCATTCCATTCCATTCCATTCCATTCCATTCCATTCCTTTCCATTCCATTGCATTCCATTGCATTCCATTCCATTCCATTCCATTCCATTCCATTCCATTCCACTCCACTCCACTCCACTCCACTCCATTCCACTCCACTCCACTCCGGTACATTCCTTTCCATTCCAATCCATTCCATTCCATTCCATTCCGTTCTACTCGGGTACATTCCTTTCCATTCCATTCCATTCCATTCCATTCCATTCCATTCCATTCCGTTCTACTTTGGGACATTCCATTCCATTCCATTCCATTCCATTCCATTCCATTCCATTCCATTCCGTTCTACTCGGATTGATTCCATTCTATTCCATTCCATTCCATTCCATTCCATTCCATTCCATTCCATTCCATTCCATTCGATTCCATTCCATTCCATTCCATTGAATTCCATTCCATTCCATTCCATTCCATGGAATTCCATTCCATTCCATTCCATTCCATTCCATTCCATGGAATTCCATTCCATTCCATTCCATTCCATTCCATTCCATTCCATTGAATTCCATTCCATTCCATTCCATTCCATTCCATTGAATTCCATTCCGTTCCATTCCATTCCATGGAATTCCATTCCATTCCATTCCATTCCATTCCATTCCATTCCATTCCATTCCATTCCATTGAATTCCATTCCATTCCATTCCATTCCATTCCATCCCATTCCATTCCATTCCATTCCATTCCTTTCTACTCGGGTTGATTCCATTCTATTCCATTCCATTCCATTCGATCCCATTTGATTCCATTCGATTCCATTCAATTCCATTCGATTCCATTCAATTCCACTCCATTCCATTCCATTGAATTCCATTCCATTCCATTCCATTCCATTCCATTCCATTCCATTCCATTCCATTGAATTCCATTCCATTCCACTCCATTCCATTCCATTGAATTCCATTCCATTCCATTGAATTCCATTCCATTCCATTCCATTCCATTCCATTCCATTCCATTCCATTCTACTGGTGTCCATTCCATTCCATTCCATTCCATTCCATTCCATTCCTTTCCATTCCATTGCATTCCATTGCATTCCATTCCATTCCATTCCATTCCACTCCACTCCACTCCACTCCACTCCATTCCACTCCACTCCACTCCGGTACATTCCATTCCATTCCATTCCATTCCATTCCATTCCATTCAATTCCATTCCATTCCGTACTTCTCGGGTACATTCCGTTCCGCTCAATTCCATTCCATTCCATTCCATTCCGTTCCAGTGCACTCTACTCCACTCCACTCCACTGCACTCCACTCCGGTACATTCCATTCCATTCCATTCCATTCCATTCCATTCCATTTCCATTCCCATTCCATTTCCATTCCCGTTCCATTTCCATTCCCGTTTCTTTTCCATTCCCGTTCCATTTCCATTCCAGTTCCATTACCATTCCCGTTCCATTTCCATTCCCGATCCATTTCCATTCCCGTTCCATTTCCATTCCCGTTCCATTTCCATTCCCGTTCCATTACCATTCCCGTTCCATTTCCGTTCCCGTTCCGTTTCCGTTCCCGTTCCATTTCCGTTCTCGTTCCGTTTCCGTTCCCGTTCCATTTCCATTCCCGTTCCATTTCCGTTCCCGTTCCATTTCCATTCCCGTTCCATTTCCATTCCCTTTCCATTTCCATTTCATTCCATTCCGTTCTGCTCGGGTACATTCCATTCCATTCCATTGCATTCCATTCCGTTCTGCTCCTGTCCATTCCATTCCATTCCAATCCGTTCCATTCCGTTCTACTCGGGTAGATTCCATTCCATTCCATTCCATTCCATTCCATTCCATTCCATTCCATTCCATTCCATTCCATTCCATTCTACTGGTGTCCATTCCATTCCATTCCATTCCATTCCATTCCATTGCATTCCATTCCATTCCGTTCCGTTCTACTCGGTTACATTCCATTCAATTCCATTCCATTCCGTTCTACTCGGGTAGATTCCATTCCATTCCATTCCATTCCTTTCCATTCCATTGCATTCCATTGCATTGCATTGCACTCAATTCCATTCCATTCCATTCCATTCCATTCCATTCCATTCCATTCCGTTCCGTTCAACTCGGTTACATTCCATTCAATTACATTCCATTCCGTTCTACTCGGTTACATTCCATTCCATTCCATTCCATTCCATTCCAATCCATTCCATTCCATTCCATTCCGTTCTAATCGGGTACATTCCGTTCCATTCCATTCCATTCCATTCCATTCCATTCCTTTCCGTTCTACTTTGGTACATTCCATTCCATTGCATTCCATTCCATTCCATTCCATTCCATTCCGTTCCGTTCTACTCGGTTACATTCCATTCAATTCCATTCCATTCCGTTCTACTCGGGTAGATTCCATTCCATTCCATTCCATTCCTTTCCATTCCATTGCATTCCATTGCATTGCATTGCACTCAATTCCATTCCATTCCATTCCATTCCATTCCATTGAATTCCATTCCATTCCATTGAATTCCATTCCATTCCATTCCATTCCATTCCATTCCATTCCATTCCATTCCATTCCATTGAATTCCATTCCATTCCATTCCATTCCATGGAATTCCATTCCATTCCATTCCATTCCATTCCATTCCATTCCATTCCATGGAATTCCATTCCATTCCATTCCATTCCATTCCATTCCATCCCATTCCATTCCATTCCATTCCATTCCGTTCTACTCGGGTTGATTCCATTCTATTCCATTCCATTCCATTCGATCCCAATTGATTCCATTCGATTCCATTCAATTCCATTCGATTCCATTCCATTCCACTCCATTCCATTCCATTCCATTCCATTCCATAGAATTCCATTCCATTCCATTCCATTCCACTGAATTCCGTTCCATTCCATTCCATTCCGTTCCGTTCCGTTCCGTTCCGTTCCGTTCCGTTGCGTTCCGTTCCGTTCCGTTGTGTTCCGTTCCGTTCTACTCGGGTTGATTCCATTCTATTCCATTCCATTCCAATCCATTCCGTTCCATTCCATTGAATTCCATTCCATTCCATTCCATTCCATTCCATTCCATTCCATTCCATTCCATGGAATTCCGTTCCTTTCCATTCCATTCCGTTCCGTTCCGTCCCGTTCCGTTCCGTTCCGTTCCGTTGCGTTCCGTTCCGTTCTACTCGGGTTGATTCCATTCTATTCCATTCCATTCCATTCGATTCCATTCGATTCCATTCGATTCCACTCCATTCCATTCCATAGAATTCCATTCCATTCCATTCCATTCCATTCCATTCCATTCCATTCCTTTCCATTGAATTCCATTCCATTCCATTCCATTCCATTGAATTCCATTCCATTCCATTCCATTCCATTCCATTCCATTCCATTCCATTCCATTCCATTCCATTCTACTGGTGTCCATTCCATTCCATTCCATTCCATTCCATTCCATTCCATTCCATTCCTTTCCATTCCATTGCATTCCATTGCATTCCATTCCATTCCATTCCATTCCATTCCATTCCATTCCACTCCACTCCACTCCACTCCACTCCATTCCACTCCACTCCACTCCGGTACATTCCATTCCATTCCATTCCATTCCATTCCATTCCATTCCGTGCTTCTCGGGTACATTCCGTTCCGTTCCATTCCATTCCATTCCATTCCATTCCGTTCCAGTGCACTCTACTCCACTCCACTCCACTCCACTCCACTCCGGTACATTCCATTCCATTCCATTCCATTCCATTCCATTCCATTCCATTCCATTTCCATTCCCATTCCATTTCCATTCCCGTTCCATTTCCATTCCCGTTTCTTTTCCATTCCCGTTCCATTTCCATTCCAGTTCCATTACCATTCCCGTTCCATTTCCATTCCCGATCCATTTCCATTCCCGTTCCATTTCCATTCCAGTTCCATTACCATTCCCGTTCCATTTCCATTCCCGATCCATTTCCATTCCCGTTCCATTTCCATTCCCGTTCCATTTCCATTCCCGTTCCATTACCATTCCCGTTCCATTTCCGTTCCCGTTCCGTTTCCGTTCCCGTTCCATTTCCGTTCTCGTTCCGTTTCCGTTCCCGTTCCATTTCCATTCCCGTTCCATTTCCTTTCCCGTTCCATTTCCATTCCCGTTCCATTTCCATTCCCTTTCCATTTCCATTTCATTCCATTCCGTTCTGCTCGGGTACATTCCATTCCATTCCATTGCATTCCATTCCGTTCTGCTCCTGTCCATTCCATTCCATTCCAATCCGTTCCATTCCGTTCTACTCGGGTAGATTCCATTCCATTCCATTCCATTCCATTCCATTCCATTCCATTCCATTCCATTCCATTCCATTCTACTGGTGTCCATTCCATTCCATTCCATTCCATTCCATTCCATTCCATTCCATTCCATTCCATTGCATTCCATTCCATTCCATTCCATTCCGTTCCGTTCTACTCGGTTACATTCCATTCAATTCCATTCCATTCCGTTCTACTCGGGTAGATTCCATTCCATTCCATTCCATTCCTTTCCATTCCATTCTAGTGGTGTCCATTCCATTCCATTCCATTCCATTCCATTCCATTCCTTTCCATTCCATTGCATTCCATTGCATTCCATTCCATTCCATTCCATTCCATTCCATTCCATTCCATTCCATTCCACTCCACTCCACTCCACTCCACTCCATTCCACTCCACTCCACTCCGGTACATTCCCTTCCATTCCATTCCATTCCATTCCATTCCATTCCATTCCATTCCGTTCCAGTGCTCTCTACTCCACTCCACTCCACTCCACTCCACTCCGGTACATTCCATTCCATTCCATTCCATTCCATTCCATTCCATTTCCATTCCCATTCCATTTCCATTCCCGTTCCATTTCCATTCCCGTTTCTTTTCCATTCCCGTTCCATTTCCATTCCAGTTCCATTACCATTCCCGTTCCATTTCCATTCCCGATCCATTTCCATTCCCGTTCCATTTCCATTCCCGTTCCATTTCCATTCCCGTTCCATTACCATTCCCGTTCCATTTCCGTTCCCGTTCCGTTTCCGTTCCCGTTCCATTTCCGTTCTCGTTCCGTTTCCGTTCCCGTTCCATTTCCATTCCCGTTCCATTTCCGTTCCCCTTCCATTTCCATTCCCGTTCCATTTCCATTCCCTTTCCATTTCCATTTCATTCCATTCCGTTCTGCTCGGGTACATTCCATTCCATTCCATTGCATTCCATTCCGTTCTGCTCCTGTCCATTCCATTCCATTCCAGTCCGTTCCATTCCGTTCTACTCGGGTAGATTCCATTCCATTCCATTCCATTCCATTCCATTCCATTCCATTCCATTCCATTCCATTCCATTCCATTCCATTCCATTCTACTGGTGTCCATTCCATTCCATTCCATTCCATTCCATTCCATTGCATTCCATTCCATTCCGTTCCGTTCTACTCGGTTACATTCCATTCAATTCCATTCCATTCCGTTCTACTCGGGTAGATTCCATTCCATTCCATTCCATTCCTTTCCATTCCATTGCATTCCATTGCATTGCATTGCACTCAATTCCATTCCATTCCATTCCATTCCATTCCATTCCATTCCATTCCATTCCATTCCATCCCATTCCATTCCATTCCATTCCATTCCGTTCTACTCGGGTTGATTCCATTCTATTCCATTCCATTCCATTCCATTCCATTCCATTCCATTCCATTCCATGGAATTCCATTCCATTCCATTCCATTCCATTCCATTGAATTCCATTCCATTCCATTCCATTCCATTCCATTGAATTCCATTCCTTTCCATTCCATTCCTTGGAATTCCATTCCATTCCATTCCATTCCATTCCATTCCATTCCATTGAATTCCATTCCATTCCATTCCATTCCATTCCATTGAATTCCATTCCGTTCCATTCCATTCCATTGAATTCCATTCCATTCCATTCCATTCCATTCCATTCCATTCCATTCCATTCCATTGAATTCCATTCCATTCCATTCCATTCCATTCCATTCCATTCCATCCCATTCCATTCCATTCCATTCCATTCCATTCCGTTCTACTCGTGTTGATTCCATTCCATTCCATTCCATTCCATTCCATTCCATTCCATTCCATTCCATTGAATTCCATTCCATTCCATTCCATTCCATTCCATTCCATTCCATCCCATTCCATTCCATTCCATTCCATTCCGTTCTACTCGGGTTGATTCCATTCTGTTCCATTCCATTCCATTCGATCCCATTTGATTCCATTCGATTCCATTCAATTCCATTCGATTCCATTCCATTCCACTCCATTCCATTCCATTGAATTCCATTCCATTCCATTCCATTCCATTCCATTCCATTCCATTCCATTGAATTCCATTCCATTCCATTCCATTCCATTCCATTCCATTCCATTGAATTCCATTCCATTCCATTCCATTCCATTGAATTCCATTCCATTCCATTCCATTCCATTCCATTCCATTCCATTCTACTGGTGTCCATTCCATTCCATTCCATTCCATTCCATTCCATTCCATTCCATTCCACTGGTGTCCATTCCATTCCATTCCATTCCATTCCATTCCATTCCATTACTTTCCATTCCATTGCATTCCATTGCATTCCATTCCATTCCATTCCATTCCATTCCATTCCACTCCACTCCACTCCACTCCACTCCATTCCACTCCACTCCACTCCGGTACATTCCATTCCATTCCATTCCATTCCATTCCATTCCATTCCATTCCATTCCGTGCTTCTCGGGTACATTCCGTTCCGTTCCATTCCATTCCATTCCATTCCATTCCGTTCCAGTGCACTCTACTCCACTCCACTCCACTCCACTCCACTCCGGTACATTCCATTCCATTCCATTCCATTCCATTCCATTCCATTTCCATTCCCATTCCATTTCCATTCCCGTTCCATTTCCATTCCCGTTTCTTTTCCATTCCCGTTCCATTTCCATTCCAGTTCCATTACCATTCCCGTTCCATTTCCATTCCCGATCCATTTCCATTCCCGTTCCATTTCCATTCCCGTTCCATTTCCATTCCCGTTCCATTACCATTCCCGTTCCATTTCCGTTCCCGTTCCGTTTCCGTTCCCGTTCCATTTCCGTTCTCGTTCCGTTTCCGTTCCCGTTCCATTTCCATTCCCGTTCCATTTCCGTTCCCGTTCCATTTCCCTTCCCGTTCCATTTCCCTTCCCTTTCCATTTCCATTTTATTCCATTCCGTTCTGCTCGGGTACATTCCATTCCATTCCATTGCATTCCATTCCGTTCTGCTCCTGTCCATTCCATTCCATTCCATTCCGTTCCATTCCATTCCATTCCATTCCATTCCATTCCATTCCATTCCATTCCATTCCATTCCATTCCATTCCATTCTACTGGTGTCCATTCCATTCCATTCCATTCCATTCCATTCCATTGCATTCCATTCCATTCCGTTCCGTTCTACTCGGTTACATTCCATTCAATTCCATTCCATTCCGTTCTACTCGGGTAGATTCCATTCCATTCCATTCCATTCCTTTCCATTCCATTGCATTCCATTGCATTGCATTGCACTCAATCCCATTCCATTCCATTCCATTCCATTCCATTCCATTCCATTCCATTCCATTCCGTTCCGTTCAACTCGGTTACATTCCATTCAATTACATTCCATTCCGTTCTACTCGGTTACATTCCATTCCATTCCATTCCATTCCATTCCAATCCATTCCATTCCATTCCATTCCGTTCTACTCGGGTACATTCCGTTCCATTCCATTCCATTCCATTCCATTCCATTCCATTCCTTTCCGTTCTACTTTGGTACATTCCATTCCATTGCATTCCATTCCATTCCATTCCATTCCATTCCGTTCCATTCTACTCGGTTACATTCCATTCAATTCCATTCCATTCCGTTCTACTCGGGTAGATTCCATTCCATTCCATTCCATTCCTTTCCATTCCATTGCATTCCATTGCATTGCATTGCACTCAATTCCATTCCATTCCATTCCATTCCATTCCATTGAATTCCATTCCATTCCATTGAATTCCATTCCATTCCATTCCATTCCATTCCATTCCATTCCATTCCATTCCATTCCATTGAATTCCATTCCATTCCATTCCATTCCATGGAATTCCATTCCATTGAATTCCATTCCATTCCATTCCATTCCATTCCATTCCATTCCATTCCATTGAATTCCATTCCATTCCATTCCATTCCATTCCATTGAATTCCATTCCGTTCCATTCCATTCCATTGAATTCCATTCCATTCCATTCCATTCCATTCCATTCCATTCCATTCCATTCCATTCCATTCCATTGAATTCCATTGAATTCCATTCCATTCCATTCCATTCCATTCCATCCCATTCCATTCCATTCCATTCCATTCCATTCCGTTCTACTCGGGTTGATTCCATTCTATTCCATTCCATTCCATTCGATCCCATTTGATTCCATTCGATTCCATTCAATTCCATTCGATTCCATTCCATTCCACTCCATTCCATTCCATTGAATTCCATTCCATTCCATTCCATTCCATTCCATTCCATTCCATTCCATTCCATTCCATTGAATTCCATTCCATTCCATTCCATTCCATTCCATTCCATTCCATTCCATTCCATTCCATTCCATTCCATTCCATTCCATTCTACTGGTGTCCATTCCATTCCATTCCATTCCATTCCATTCTTTCCATTCCATTCCTTTCCATTCCATTGCATTCCATTGCATTCCATTCCATTCCATTCCATTCCATTCCATTCCATTCCACTCCACTCCACTCCACTCCACTCCATTCCACTCCACTCCACTCCGGTACATTCCATTCCATTCCATTCCATTCCATTCCATTCCATTTCCATTCCCATTCCATTTCCATTCCCGTTCCATTTCCATTCCCGTTTCTTTTCCATTCCCGTTCCATTTCCATTCCAGTTCCATTACCATTCCCGTTCCATTTCCATTCCCGATCCATTTCCATTCCCGTTCCATTTCCATTCCAGTTCCATTACCATTCCCGTTCCATTTCCATTCCCGATCCATTTCCATTCCCGTTCCATTTCCATTCCCGTTCCATTTCCATTCCCGTTCCATTACCATTCCCGTTCCATTTCCGTTCCCGTTCCGTTTCCGTTCCCGTTCCATTTCCGTTCTCGTTCCGTTTCCGTTCCCGTTCCATTTCCATTCCCGTTCCATTTCCGTTCCCGTTCCATTTCCATTCCCGTTCCATTTCCATTCCCTTTCCATTTCCATTTCATTCCATTCCGTTCTGCTCGGGTACATTCCATTCCATTCCATTGCATTCCATTCCGTTCTGCTCCTGTCCATTCCATTCCATTCCAATCCGTTCCATTCCGTTCTACTCGGGTAGATTCCATTCCATTCCATTCCATTCCATTCCATTCCATTCCATTCCATTCCATTCCATTCCATTCCATTCCATTCCATTCTACTGGTGTCCATTCCATTCCATTCCATTCCATTCCATTCCATTCCATTCCATTGCATTCCATTCCATTCCATTCCATTCCGTTCCGTTCTACTCGGTTACATTCCATTCAATTCCATTCCATTCCGTTCTACTCGGGTAGATTCCATTCCATTCCATTCCATTCCTTTCCATTCCATTGCATTCCATTGCATTGCATTGCACTCAATTCCATTCCATTCCATTCCATTCCATTCCATTCCATTCCATTCCATTCCGTTCCGTTCAACTCGGTTACATTCCATTCAATTACATTCCATTCCGTTCTACTCGGTTACATTCCATTCCATTCCATTCCATTCCATTCCATTCCAATCAATTCCATTCCATTCCATTCCGTTCTACTCGGGTACATTCCATTCCATTCCATTCCATTCCATTCCATTCCATTCCATTCCGTTCTACTTTGGTACATTCCATTCCATTCCATTCCATTCCATTCCATTCCATTACATTCCATTCCATTCCATTCCGTTCTATTCAGGTTGATTCCATTCTATTCCATTCCATTCCATTCCATTCCATTCCATTCCATTCCATTCCATTCGATTCCATTCCATTCCATTCCATTGAATTCCATTCCATTCCATTCCATTCCATGGAATTCCATTCCATTCCATTCCATTCCATTCCATTCCATTCCATTGAATTCCATTCCATTCCATTCCATTCCATTCCATTGAATTCCATTCCGTTCCATTCCATTCCATGGAATTCCATTCCATTCCATTCCATTCCATTGCATTCCATTCCATTGAATTCCATTCCATTCCATTCCATTCCATTCCATTCCATTCCATCCCATTCCATTCCATTCCATTCCATTCCGTTCTACTCGGGTTGATTCCATTCTATTCCATTCCATTCCATTCGATCCCATTTGATTCCATTCGATTCCATTCAATTCCATTCGATTCCATTCCATTCCACTCCATTCCATTCCATTGAATTCCATTCCATTCCATTCCATTCCATTCCATTCCATTCCATGGAATTCCATTCCATTCCATTCCATTCCATGGAATTCCATTCCATTCCATGGAATTCCATTCCATTCCATTCCATTCCATTCCATTCCATTCCATAGAATTCCATTCCATTCCATTCCATTCCACTGAATTCCGTTCCATTCCATTCCATTCCGTTCCGTTCCGTTCCGTTCCGTTCCGTTGCGTTCCGTTCCGTTCCGTTGTGTTCCGTTCCGTTCTACTCGGGTTGATTCCATTCTATTCCATTCCATTCCAATCCATTCCGTTCCATTCCATTGAATTCCATTCCATTCCATTCCATTCCATTCCATTCCATTCCATTCCATTCCATAGAATTCCATTCCATTCCATTCCATTCCATTCCATTCCATTCCATGGAATTCCATTCCATTCCATTCCATTCCATTCCATTCCATTCCATGGAATTCCATTCCATTCCATTCCATTCCATGGAATTCCGTTCCATTCCATTCCATTCCGTTCCTTTCCGTCCCGTTCCGTTCCGTTCCGTTCCGTTGCGTTCCGTTCCGTTCTACTCGGGTTGATTCCATTCTATTCCATTCCATTCCATTCGATTCCATTCGATTCCATTCGATTCCACTCCATTCCATTCCATAGAATTCCATTCCATTCCATTCCATTCCATTGAATTCCGTTCCATTCCATTCCATTCCATAGAATTCCATTCCATTCCATTCCATTCCATTGAATTCCATTCCATTCCATTCCGTTCCATTCCATTCCATTCCATTCCATTCCATTCTACTGGTGTCCATTCCATTCCATTCCACTCCATTCCATTCCATTCCATTCCATTCCATTCCTTTCTATTCCATTGCATTCCATTGCATTCCATTCCATTCCATTCCATTCCACTCCACTCCACTCCACTCCACTCCATTCCACTCCACTCCACTCCGGTACATTCCATTCCATTCCATTCCATTCCATTCCATTCCATTCCATTCCGTGCTTCTCGGGTACATTCCGTTCCGTTCCATTCCATTCCATTCCATTCCATTCCGTTCCAGTGCACTCTACTCCACTCCACTCCACTCCACTCCACTCCGGTACATTCCATTCCATTCCATTCCATTCCACTCCACTCCACTCCACTCCACTCCACTCCACTCCACTCCGGTACATTCCATTCCATTCCATTCCATTCCATTCCATTCCATTTCCATTCCCATTCCATTTCCATTCCCGTTCCATTTCCATTCCCGTTTCTTTTCCATTCCCGTTCCATTTCCATTCCAGTTCCATTACCATTCCCGTTCCATTTCCATTCCCGATCCATTTCCATTCCCGTTCCTTTTCCATTCCCGTTCCATTTCCATTCCCGTTCCGTTACCATTCCCGTTCCATTTCCGTTCCCGTTCCGTTTCCGTTCCCGTTCCATTTCCGTTCTCGTTCCGTTTCCGTTCCCGTTCCATTTCCATTCCCGTTCCATTTCCGTTCCCGTTCCATTTCCATTCCCGTTCCATTTCCATTCCCTTTCCATTTCCATTTCATTCCATTCCGTTCTGCTCGGGTACATTCCATTCCATTCCATTGCATTCCATTCCGTTCTGCTCCTGTCCATTCCATTCCATTCCATTCCGTTCCATTCCGTTCTACTCGGGTAGATTCCATTCCATTCCATTCCATTCCATTCCATTCCATTCCATTCCATTCCATTCCATTCTACTGGTGTCCATTCCATTCCATTCCATTCCATTCCATTCCATTGCATTCCATTCCATTCCATTCCATTCCATTCCATTCCGTTCCGTTCTACTCGGTTACATTCCATTCAATTCCATTCCATTCCGTTCTACTCGGGTAGATTCCATTCCATTCCATTCCTTTCCATTCCATTCCATTCTACTGGTGTCCATTCCATTCCATTCCATTCCATTCCATTCCATTCCATTCCATTCCATTCCTTTCCATTCCATTCCATTCCATTGCATTCCATTCCATTCCATTCCATTCCATTCCATTCCATTCCACTCCACTCCACTCCACTCCACTCCATTCCACTCCACTCCACTCCGGTACATTCCATTCCATTCCATTCCATTCCATTCCATTCCATTCCATTCCGTGCTTCTCGGGTACATTCCGTTCCGTTCCATTCCATTCCATTCCATTCCTTTCCGTTCCAGTGCACTCTACTCCACTCCACTCCACTCCACTCCACTCCGGTACATTCCATTCCATTCCATTCCATTCCATTCCATTCCATTTCCATTCCCATTCCATTTCCATTCCCGTTCCATTTCCATTCCCGTTTCTTTTCCATTCCCGTTCCATTTCCATTCCAGTTCCATTACCATTCCCGTCCCATTTCCATTCCCGATCCATTTCCATTCACGTTCCATTTCCATTCCCGTTCCATTTCCATTCCCGTTCCATTACCATTCCCGTTCCATTTCCGTTCCCGTTCCGTTTCCGTTCCCGTTCCATTTCCGTTCTCGTTCCGTTTCCGTTCCCGTTCCATTTCCATTCCCGTTCCATTTCCGTTCCCGTTCCATTTCCATTCCCGTTCCATTTCCATTCCCTTTCCATTTCCATTTCATTCCATTCCGTTCTGCTCGGGTACATTCCATTCCATTCCATTGCATTCCATTCCGTTCTGCTCCTGTCCATTCCATTCCATTCCAATCCGTTCCATTCCGTTCTACTCGGGTAGATTCCATTCCATTCCATTCCATTCCATTCCATTCCATTCCATGGAATTCCATTCCATTCCATTCCATTCCATCCCATTACATTCCATTCCATTCCATTCCGTTCTACTCGGGTTGATTCCATTCTATTCCATTCCATTCCATTCGATCCCAATTGATTCCATTCGATTCCATTCAATTCCATTCGATTCCATTCCATTCCACTCCATTCCATTCCATTGAATTCCATTCCATTCCATTCCATTCCATTGAATTCCATTCCATTCCATTCCATTCCATTCCATTCCATTCCATTCCATTCCATGGAATTCCATTCCATTCCATTCCATTCCATTCCATAGAATTCCATTCCATTCCATTCCATTCCACTGAATTCCGTTCCATTCCATTCCATTCCGTTCCGTTCCGTTCCGTTCCGTTCCGTTGCGTTCCGTTCCGTTCCGTTGTGTTACGTTCCGTTCTACTCGGGTTGATTCCATTCTATTCCATTCCATTCCAATCCATTCCGTTCCATTCCATTGAATTCCATTCCATTCCATTCCATTCCATTCCATTCCATTCCATTCCATGGAATTCCGTTCCATTCCATTCCATTCCGTTCCGTTCCGTCCCGTTCCGTTCCGTTCCGTTCCGTTGCGTTCCGTTCCGTTCTACTCGGGTTGATTCCATTCTATTCCATTCCATTCCATTCGATTCCATTCGATTCCATTCGATTCCACTCCATTCCATTCCATAGAATACCATTCCATTCCATTCCATTCCATTCCATTCCATTCCTTTCCATTGAATTCCATTCCATTCCATTCCATTCCATTGAATTCCATTCCATTCCATTCCATTCCATTCCTTTCCATTGAATTCCATTCCATTCCATTCCATTCCATTGAATTCCATTCCATTCCATTCCATTCCATTCCATTCCATTCCATTCCATTCTACTGTTGTCCATTCCATTCCATTCCATTCCATTCCATTCCATTCCATTCCATTCCATTCCATTCCATTCCATTCCATTCCTTTCCATTCCATTGCATTCCATTGCATTCCATTCCATTCCATTCCATTCCATTCCATTCCATTCCATTCCATTCCACTCCACTCCACTCCACTCCACTCCATTCCACTCCACTCCACTCCGGTACATTCCATTCCATTCCATTCCATTCCATTCCATTCCATTCCGTGCTTCTCGGGTACATTCCGTTCCGTTCCATTCCATTCCATTCCATTCCATTCCGTTCCAGTGCACTCTACTCCACTCCACTCCACTCCACTCCACTCCGGTACATTCCATTCCATTCCATTCCATTCCATTCCATTCCATTTCCATTCCCATTCCATTTCCATTCCCGTTCCATTTCCATTCCCGTTTCTTTTCCATTCCCGTTCCATTTCCATTCCAGTTCCATTACCATTCCCGTTCCATTTCCATTCCCGATCCATTTCCATTCCCGTTCCTTTTCCATTCCCGATCCATTTCCATTCCCGTTCCGTTACCATTCCCGTTCCATTTCCGTTCCCGTTCCGTTTCCGTTCCCGTTCCATTTCCGTTCTCGTTCCGTTTCCGTTCCCGTTCCATTTCCATTCCCGTTCCATTTCCGTTCCCGTTCCATTTCCATTCCCGTTCCATTTCCATTCCCTTTCCATTTCCATTTCATTCCATTCCGTTCTGCTCGGGTACATTCCATTCCATTCCATTGCATTCCATTCCGTTCTGCTCCTGTCCATTCCATTCCATTCCATTCCGTTCCATTCCGTTCTACTCGGGTAGATTCCATTCCATTCCATTCCATTCCATTCCATTCCATTCCATTCCATTCCATTCCATTCTACTGGTGTCCATTCCATTCCATTCCATTCCATTCCATTCCATTCCATTCCATTCCATTCCATTGCATTCCATTCCATTCCATTCCATTCCATTCCGTTCCGTTCTACTCGGTTACATTCCATTCAATTCCATTCCATTCCGTTCTACTCGGGTAGATTCCATTCCATTCCATTCCATTCCTTTCCATTCCATTGCATTCCATTGCATTGCATTGCACTCAATTCCATTCCATTCCATTCCATTCCATTCCATTCCATTCCATTCCGTTCCGTTCAACTCGGTTACATTCTATTCAATTACATTCCATTCCGTTCTACTCGGTTACATTCCATTCCATTCCATTCCATTCCATTCCAATCCATTCCATTCCATTCCATTCCGTTCTACTCGGGTACATTCCATTCCATTCCATTCCATTCCATTCCATTCCATTCCATTCCGTTCTACTTTGGTACATTCCATTCCATTCCATTCCATTCCATTCCATTCCATTCCATTCCATTCCATTCCATTCCATTCCGTTCTACTCGGATTGATTCCATTCTATTCCATTCCATTCCATTCCATTCCATTCCATTCCATTCCATTCCATTCCATTCGATTCCATTCCATTCCATTCCATGGAATTCCATTCCATTCCATTCCATTCCATGGAATTCCATTCCATTCCATTCCATTCCATTCCATTGAATTCCATTCCATTCCATTCCATTCCATTCCATTGAATTCCATTCCGTTCCATTCCATTCCATTGAATTCCATTCCATTCCATTCCATTCCATTCCATTCCATTCCATTCCATTGAATTCCATTGAATTCCATTGAATTCCATTCCATTCCATTCCATTCCATTCCATCCCATTCCATTCCATTCCATTCCATTCCGTTCTACTCGGGTTGATTCCATTCTATTCCATTCCATTCCATTCGATCCCATTTGATTCCATTCGATTCCATTCAATTCCATTCGATTCCATTCCATTCCACTCCATTCCATTCCATTGAATTCCATTCCATTCCATTCCATTCCATTCCATTCCATTCCATTCCATTGAATTCCATTCCATTCCATTCCATTCCATTCCATTGAATTCCATTCCATTCCATTGAATTCCATTCCATTCCATTCCATTCCATTCCATTCCATTCCATTCCATTCCATTCCATTCTACTGGTGTCCATTCCATTCCATTCCATTCCATTCCATTCCATTCCTTTCCATTCCATTGCATTCCATTGCATTCCATTCCATTCCATTCCATTCCATTCCATTCCACTCCACTCCACTCCACTCCACTCCATTCCACTCCACTCCACTCCGGTACATTCCATTCCATTCCATTCCATTCCATTCCATTCCATTTCCATTCCCATTCCATTTCCATTCCCGTTCCATTTCCATTCCCGTTTCTTTTCCATTCCCGTTCCATTTCCATTCCAGTTCCATTACCATTCCCGTTCCATTTCCATTCCCGATCCATTTCCATTCCCGTTCCATTTCCATTCCAGTTCCATTACCATTCCCGTTCCATTTCCATTCCCGATCCATTTCCATTCCCGTTCCATTTCCATTCCCGTTCCATTTCCATTCCCGTTCCATTACCATTCCCGTTCCATTTCCGTTCCCGTTCCGTTTCCGTTCCCGTTCCATTTCCGTTCTCGTTCCGTTTCCGTTCCCGTTCCATTTCCATTCCCGTTCCATTTCCGTTCCCGTTCCATTTCCATTCCCGTTCCATTTCCGTTCCCGTTCCATTTCCATTCCCGTTCCATTTCCATTCCCTTTCCATTTCCATTTCATTCCATTCCGTTCTGCTCGGGTACATTCCATTCCATTCCATTGCATTCCATTCCGTTCTGCTCCTGTCCATTCCATTCCATTCCAATCCGTTCCATTCCGTTCTACTCGGGTAGATTCCATTCCATTCCATTCCATTCCATTCCATTCCATTCCATTCTACTGGTGTCCATTCCATTCCATTCCATTCCATTCCATTCCATTCCATTCCATTCCATTCCATTGCATTCCATTCCATTCCATTCCATTCCGTTCCGTTCTACTCGGTTACATTCCATTCAATTCCATTCCATTCCGTTCTACTCGGGTAGATTCCATTCCATTCCATTCCATTCCTTTCCATTCCATTGCATTCCATTGCATTGCATTGCACTCAATTCCATTCCATTCCATTCCATTCCATTCCATTCCATTCCATTCCATTCCATTCCTTTCCGTTCTACTCGGGTACATTCCATTCCATTCCATTCCATTCCATTCCATTCCATTCCATTCCATTCCATTCCATTCCATTCCATTCCGTTCTACTTTGGTACATTCCATTCCATTCCATTCCATTCCATTCCATTCCATTCCATTCCATTACATTCCATTCCATTCCATTCCGTTCTATTCAGGTTGATTCCATTCTATTCCATTCCATTCCATTCCATTCCATTCCATTCCATTCCATTCGATTCCATTCCATTCCATTCCATTGAATTCCATTCCATTCCATTCCATTCCATTCCATTCCATTCCATTCCATGGAATTCCATTCCATTCCATTCCATTCCATTCCATTCCATTCCATTCCATTCCATTGAATTCCATTCCATTCCATTCCATTCCATTCCATTGAATTCCATTCCGTTCCATTCCATTCCATTGAATTCCATTCCATTCCATTCCATTCCATTGCATTCCATTCCATTGAATTCCATTCCATTCCATTCCATTCCATTCCATTCCATCCCATTCCATTCCATTCCATTCCATTCCGTTCTACTCGGGTTGATTCCATTCTATTCCATTCCATTCCATTCGATCCCATTTGATTCCATTCGATTCCATTCAATTCCATTCGATTCCATTCCATTCCACTCCATTCCATTCCATTGAATTCCATTCCATTCCTTTCCATTCCATTCCATTCCATTCCATGGAATTCCATTCCATTCCATTCCATTCCATGGAATTCCATTCCATTCCATTCCATTCCATTCCATAGAATTCCATTCCATTCCATTCCATTCCACTGAATTCCGTTCCATTCCATTCCATTCCGTTCCGTTCCGTTCCGTTCCGTTCCGTTGCGTTCCGTTCCGTTCCGTTGTGTTCCGTTCCGTTCTACTCGGGTTGATTCCATTCTATTCCATTCCATTCCAATCCATTCCGTTCCATTCCATTGAATTCCATTCCATTCCATTCCATTCCATTCCATTCCATTCCATTCCATTCCATTCCATGGAATTCCGTTCCATTCCATTCCATTCCGTTCCTTTCCGTCCCGTTCCGTTCCGTTCCGTTCCGTTGCGTTCCGTTCCGTTCTACTCGGGTTGATTCCATTCTATTCCATTCCATTCCATTCGATTCCATTCGATTCCATTCGATTCCACTCCATTCCATTCCATAGAATTCCATTCCATTCCATTCCATTCCATTGAATTCCATTCCATTCCATTCCATTCCATAGAATTCCATTCCATTCCATTCCATTCCATTGAATTCCATTCCATTCCATTCCATTCCATTCCATTCCATTCCATTCTACTGGTGTCCATTCCATTCCATTCCACTCCATTCCATTCCATTCCATTCCATTCCATTCCTTTCTATTCCATTGCATTCCATTGCATTCCATTCCATTCCATTCCATTCCATTCCATTCCTTTCCACTCCACTCCACTCCACTCCACTCCATTCCACTCCACTCCACTCCGGTACATTCCATTCCATTCCATTCCATTCCATTCCATTCCATTCCGTGCTTCTCGGGTACATTCCGTTCCGTTCCATTCCATTCCATTCCATTCCATTCCGTTCCAGTGCACTCTACTCCACTCCACTCCACTCCACTCCACTCCGGTACATTCCATTCCATTCCATTCCATTCCATTCCATTCCATTTCCATTCCCATTCCATTTCCATTCCCGTTCCATTTCCATTCCCGTTTCTTTTCCATTCCCGTTCCATTTCCATTCCAGTTCCATTACCATTCCCGTTCCATTTCCATTCCCGATCCATTTCCATTCCCGTTCCTTTTCCATTCCCGTTCCATTTCCATTCCCGTTCCGTTACCATTCCCGTTCCATTTCCGTTCCCGTTCCGTTTCCGTTCCCGTTCCATTTCCGTTCTCGTTCCGTTTCCGTTCCCGTTCCATTTCCATTCCCGTTCCATTTCCGTTCCCGTTCCATTTCCATTCCCGTTCCATTTCCATTCCCTTTCCATTTCCATTTCATTCCATTCCGTTCTGCTCGGGTACATTCCATTCCATTCCATTGCATTCCATTCCGTTCTGCTCCTGTCCATTCCATTCCATTCCATTCCGTTCCATTCCGTTCTACTCGGGTAGATTCCATTCCATTCCATTCCACTCCATTCCATTCCATTCCATTCCATTCCATTCCATTCTACTGGTGTCCATTCCATTCCATTCCATTCCATTCCATTCCATTCCATTGCATTCCATTCCATTCCATTCCATTCCATTCCATTCCGTTCCGTTCTACTCGGTTACATTCCATTCAATTCCATTCCATTCCGTTCTACTCGGGTAGATTCCATTCCATTCCATTCCTTTCCATTCCATTCCATTCTACTGGTTTCCATTCCATTCCATTCCATTCCATTCCATTCCATTCCATTCCTTTCCATTCCATTGCATTCCATTGCATTCTATTCCATTCCATTCCTTTCCATTCCATTCCATTCCACTCCACTCCACTCCACTCCACTCCATTCCACTCCACTCCACTCCGGTACATTCCATTCCATTCCATTCCATTCCATTCCATTCCATTCCATTCCATTCCGTGCTTCTCGGGTACATTCCGTTCCGTTCCATTCCATTCCATTCCATTCCGTTCCGTTCTACTCGGTTACATTCCATTCAATTCCATTCCATTCCGTTCTACTCGGGTAGATTCCATTCCATTCCATTCCATTCCTTTCCATTCCATTGCATTCCATTGCATTGCATTGCACTCAATTCCATTCCATTCCATTCCATTCCATTCCATTCCATTCCATTCCATTCCATTCCATTCCTTTCCGTTCTACTCGGGTACATTCCATTCCATTCCATTCCATTCCATTCCATTCCATTCCATTCCATTCCATTCCATTCCATTCCATTCCGTTCTACTTTGGTACATTCCATTCCATTCCATTCCATTCCATTCCATTCCATTACATTCCATTCCATTCCATTCCGTTCTATTCAGGTTGATTCCATTCTATTCCATTCCATTCCATTCCATTCCATTCCATTCCATTCCATTCCATTCGATTCCATTCCATTCCATTCCATTGAATTCCATTCCATTCCATTCCATTCCATTCCATTCCATTCCATTCCATGGAATTCCATTCCATTCCATTCCATTCCATTCCATTCCATTCCATTCCATTGAATTCCATTCCATTCCATTCCATTCCATTCCATTGAATTCCATTCCGTTCCATTCCATTCCATTGAATTCCATTCCATTCCATTCCATTCCATTGCATTCCATTCCATTGAATTCCATTCCATTCCATTCCATTCCATTCCATTCCATCCCATTCCATTCCATTCCATTCCATTCCGTTCTACTCGGGTTGATTCCATTCTATTCCATTCCATTCCATTCGATCCCATTTGATTCCATTCGATTCCATTCAATTCCATTCGATTCCATTCCATTCCACTCCATTCCATTCCATTGAATTCCATTCCATTCCTTTCCATTCCATTCCATTCCATTCCATGGAATTCCATTCCATTCCATTCCATTCCATGGAATTCCATTCCATTCCATTCCATTCCATTCCATAGAATTCCATTCCATTCCATTCCATTCCACTGAATTCCGTTCCATTCCATTCCATTCCGTTCCGTTCCGTTCCGTTCCGTTCCGTTGCGTTCCGTTCCGTTCCGTTGTGTTCCGTTCCGTTCTACTCGTGTTGATTCCATTCTATTCCATTCCATTCCAATCCATTCCGTTCCATTCCATTGAATTCCATTCCATTCCATTCCATTCCATTCCATTCCATTCCATTCCATTCCATTCCATGGAATTCCGTTCCATTCCATTCCATTCCGTTCCTTTCCGTCCCGTTCCGTTCCGTTCCGTTCCGTTGCGTTCCGTTCCGTTCTACTCGGGTTGATTCCATTCTATTCCATTCCATTCCATTCGATTCCATTCGATTCCATTCGATTCCACTCCATTCCATTCCATAGAATTCCATTCCATTCCATTCCATTCCATTGAATTCCATTCCATTCCATTCCATTCCATAGAATTCCATTCCATTCCATTCCATTCCATTGAATTCCATTCCATTCCATTCCATTCCATTCCATTCCATTCCATTCCATTCCATTCCATTCTACTGGTGTCCATTCCATTCCATTCCACTCCATTCCATTCCATTCCATTCCATTCCATTCCTTTCTATTCCATTGCATTCCATTGCATTCCATTCCATTCCATTCCATTCCATTCCATTCCTTTCCACTCCACTCCACTCCACTCCACTCCATTCCACTCCACTCCACTGCGGTACATTCCATTCCATTCCATTCCATTCCATTCCATTCCATTCCGTGCTTCTCGGGTACATTCCGTTCCGTTCCATTCCATTCCATTCCATTCCATTCCGTTCCAGTGCACTCTACTCCACTCCACTCCACTCCACTCCACTCCGGTACATTCCATTCCATTCCATTCCATTCCATTCCATTCCATTTCCATTCCCATTCCATTTCCATTCCCGTTCCATTTCCATTCCCGTTTCTTTTCCATTCCCGTTCCATTTCCATTCCAGTTCCATTACCATTCCCGTTCCATTTCCATTCCCGATCCATTTCCATTCCCGTTCCTTTTCCATTCCCGTTCCATTTCCATTCCCGTTCCGTTACCATTCCCGTTCCATTTCCGTTCCCGTTCCGTTTCCGTTCCCGTTCCATTTCCGTTCTCGTTCCGTTTCCGTTCCCGTTCCATTTCCATTCCCGTTCCATTTCCGTTCCCGTTCCATTTCCATTCCCGTTCCATTTCCATTCCCTTTCCATTTCCATTTCATTCCATTCCGTTCTGCTCGGGTACATTCCATTCCATTCCATTGCATTCCATTCCGTTCTGCTCCTGTCCATTCCATTCCATTCCATTCCGTTCCATTCCGTTCTACTCGGGTAGATTCCATTCCATTCCATTCCATTCCATTCCATTCCATTCCATTCCATTCCATTCCATTCTACTGGTGTCCATTCCATTCCATTCCATTCCATTCCATTCCATTCCATTGCATTCCATTCCATTCCATTCCATTCCATTCCATTCCGTTCCGTTCTACTCGGTTACATTCCATTCAATTCCATTCCATTCCGTTCTACTCGGGTAGATTCCATTCCATTCCATTCCTTTCCATTCCATTCCATTCTACTGGTGTCCATTCCATTCCATTCCATTCCATTCCATTCCATTCCATTCCTTTCCATTCCATTGCATTCCATTGCATTCTATTCCATTCCATTCCTTTCCATTCCATTCCATTCCACTCCACTCCACTCCACTCCACTCCATTCCACTCCACTCCACTCCGGTACATTCCATTCCATTCCATTCCATTCCATTCCATTCCATTCCATTCCATTCCGTGCTTCTCGGGTACATTCCGTTCCGTTCCATTCCATTCCATTCCATTCCGTTCCGTTCTACTCGGTTACATTCCATTCAATTCCATTCCATTCCGTTCTACTCGGGTAGATTCCATTCCATTCCATTCCATTCCTTTCCATTCCATTGCATTCCATTGCATTGCATTGCACTCAATTCCATTCCATTCCATTCCATTCCATTCCATTCCATTCCATTCCATTCCATTCCTTTCCGTTCTACTCGGGTACATTCCATTCCATTCCATTCCATTCCATTCCATTCCATTCCATTCCATTCCATTCCATTCCATTCCATTCCGTTCTACTTTGGTACATTCCATTCCATTCCATTCCATTCCATTCCATTCCATTACATTCCATTCCATTCCATTCCGTTCTATTCAGGTTGATTCCATTCTATTCCATTCCATTCCATTCCATTCCATTCCATTCCATTCCATTCGATTCCATTCCATTCCATTCCATTGAATTCCATTCCATTCCATTCCATTCCATTCCATTCCATTCCATGCCATGGAATTCCATTCCATTCCATTCCATTCCATTCCATTCCATTCCATTCCATTGAATTCCATTCCATTCCATTCCATTCCATTCCATTGAATTCCATTCCGTTCCATTCCATTCCATTGAATTCCATTCCATTCCATTCCATTCCATTGCATTCCATTCCATTGAATTCCATTCCATTCCATTCCATTCCATTCCATTCCATCCCATTCCATTCCATTCCATTCCATTCCGTTCTACTCGGGTTGATTCCATTCTATTCCATTCCATTCCATTCGATCCCATTTGATTCCATTCGATTCCATTCAATTCCATTCGATTCCATTCCATTCCACTCCATTCCATTCCATTGAATTCCATTCCATTCCTTTCCATTCCATTCCATTCCATTCCATGGAATTCCATTCCATTCCATTCCATTCCATGGAATTCCATTCCATTCCATTCCATTCCATTCCATAGAATTCCATTCCATTCCATTCCATTCCACTGAATTCCGTTCCATTCCATTCCATTCCGTTCCGTTCCGTTCCGTTCCGTTCCGTTGCGTTCCGTTCCGTTCCGTTGTGTTCCGTTCCGTTCTACTCGGGTTGATTCCATTCTATTCCATTCCATTCCAATCCATTCCGTTCCATTCCATTGAATTCCATTCCATTCCATTCCATTCCATTCCATTCCATTCCATTCCATTCCATTCCATGGAATTCCGTTCCATTCCATTCCATTCCGTTCCTTTCCGTCCCGTTCCGTTCCGTTCCGTTCCGTTGCGTTCCGTTCCGTTCTACTCGGGTTGATTCCATTCTATTCCATTCCATTCCATTCGATTCCATTCGATTCCATTCGATTCCACTCCATTCCATTCCATAGAATTCCATTCCATTCCATTCCATTCCATTGAATTCCATTCCATTCCATTCCATTCCATAGAATTCCATTCCATTCCATTCCATTCCATTGAATTCCATTCCATTCCATTCCATTCCATTCCATTCCATTCCATTCCATTCCATTCCATTCTACTGGTGTCCATTCCATTCCATTCCACTCCATTCCATTCCATTCCATTCCATTCCATTCCTTTCTATTCCATTGCATTCCATTGCATTCCATTCCATTCCATTCCATTCCATTCCATTCCTTTCCACTCCACTCCACTCCACTCCACTCCATTCCACTCCACTCCACTCCGGTACATTCCATTCCATTCCATTCCATTCCATTCCATTCCATTCCGTGCTTCTCGGGTACATTCCGTTCCGTTCCATTCCATTCCATTCCATTCCATTCCGTTCCAGTGCACTCTACTCCACTCCACTCCACTCCACTCCACTCCGGTACATTCCATTCCATTCCATTCCATTCCATTCCATTCCATTTCCATTCCCATTCCATTTCCATTCCCGTTCCATTTCCATTCCCGTTTCTTTTCCATTCCCGTTCCATTTCCATTCCAGTTCCATTACCATTCCCGTTCCATTTCCATTCCCGATCCATTTCCATTCCCGTTCCTTTTCCATTCCCGTTCCATTTCCATTCCCGTTCCGTTACCATTCCCGTTCCATTTCCGTTCCCGTTCCGTTTCCGTTCCCGTTCCATTTCCGTTCTCGTTCCGTTTCCGTTCCCGTTCCATTTCCATTCCCGTTCCATTTCCGTTCCCGTTCCATTTCCATTCCCGTTCCATTTCCATTCCCTTTCCATTTCCATTTCATTCCATTCCGTTCTGCTCGGGTACATTCCATTCCATTCCATTGCATTCCATTCCGTTCTGCTCCTGTCCATTCCATTCCATTCCATTCCGTTCCATTCCGTTCTACTCGGGTAGATTCCATTCCATTCCATTCCATTCCATTCCATTCCATTCCATTCCATTCCATTCCATTCTACTGGTGTCCATTCCATTCCATTCCATTCCATTCCATTCCATTCCATTGCATTCCATTCCATTCCATTCCATTCCATTCCATTCCGTTCCGTTCTACTCGGTTACATTCCATTCAATTCCATTCCATTCCGTTCTACTCGGGTAGATTCCATTCCATTCCATTCCTTTCCATTCCATTCCATTCTACTGGTGTCCATTCCATTCCATTCCATTCCATTCCATTCCATTCCATTCCTTTCCATTCCATTGCATTCCATTGCATTCTATTCCATTCCATTCCTTTCCATTCCATTCCATTCCACTCCACTCCACTCCACTCCACTCCATTCCACTCCACTCCACTCCGGTACATTCCATTCCATTCCATTCCATTCCATTCCATTCCATTCCATTCCATTCCGTGCTTCTCGGGTACATTCCGTTCCGTTCCATTCCATTCCATTCCATTCCATTCCGTTCCAGTGCACTCTACTCCACTCCACTCCACTCCACTCCACTCCGGTACATTCCATTCCATTCCATTCCATTCCATTCCATTCCATTTCCATTCCCATTCCATTTCCATTCCCGTTCCATTTCCATTCCCGTTTCTTTTCCATTCCCGTTCCATTTCCATTCCAGTTCCATTACCATTCCCGTTCCATTTCCATTCCCGATCCATTTCCATTCCCGTTCCATTTCCATTCCCGTTCCATTTCCATTCCCGTTCCATTACCATTCCCGTTCCATTTCCGTTCCCGTTCCGTTTCCGTTCCCGTTCCATTTCCGTTCTCGTTCCGTTTCCGTTCCCGTTCCATTTCCATTCCCGTTCCATTTCCGTTCCCGTTCCATTTCCATTCCCGTTCCATTTCCATTCCCTTTCCATTTCCATTTCATTCCATTCCGTTCTGCTCGGGTACATTCCATTCCATTCCATTGCATTCCATTCCGTTCTGCTCCTGTCCATTCCATTCCATTCCAATCCGTTCCATTCCGTTCTACTCGGGTAGATTCCATTCCATTCCATTCCATTCCATTCCATTCCATTCCATTCCATTCCATTCCATTCCATTCCATTCCATTCCATTCTACTGGTGTCCATTCCATTCCATTCCATTCCATTCCATTCCATTGCATTCCATTCCATTCCGTTCCGTTCTACTCGGTTACATTCCATTCAATTCCATTCCATTCCGTTCTACTCAGGTAGATTCCATTCCATTCCATTCCATTCCTTTCCATTCCATTGCATTCCATTGCATTGCATTGCACTCAATTCCATTCCATTCCATTCCATTCCATTCCATTCCATTCCATTCCATTCCGTTCCGTTCAACTCGGTTACATTCCATTCAATTAAATTCCATTCCGTTCTACTCGGTTACATTCCATTCCATTCCATTCCATTCCATTCCAATCCATTCCATTCCATTCCATTCCGTTCTACTCGGGTACATTCCGTTCCATTCCATTCCATTCCATTCCATTCCATTCCTTTCCGTTCTACTTTGGTACATTCCATTCCATTGCATTCCATTCCATTCCATTCCATTCCATTCCGTTCCGTTCTACTCGGTTACATTCCATTCAATTCCATTCCATTCCGTTCTACTCGGGTAGATTCCATTCCATTCCATTCCATTCCTTTCCATTCCATTGCATTCCATTGCATTGCATTGCACTCAATTCCATTTCATTCCATTCCATTCCATTCCATTGAATTCCATTCCATTCCATTGAATTCCATTCCATTCCATTCCATTCCATTCCATTCCATTCCATTCCATTCCATTCCATTCCATTCCATTCCATTCCATGGAATTCCATTCCATTCCATTCCATTCCATGGAATTCCATTCCATTCCATTCCATTCCATTCCATTCCATTCCATTGAATTCCATTCCATTCCATTCCATTCCATTCCATTCCATTGAATTCCATTCCGTTCCATTCCATTATATTGAATTCCATTCCATTCCATTCCATTCCATTCCATTCCATTCCATGGAATTCCATTCCATTCCATTCCATTCCATTCCATTCCATCCCATTCCATTCCATTCCATTCCATTCCGTTCTACTCGGGTTGATTCCATTCTATTCCATTCCATTCCATTCGATCCCAATTGATTCCATTCGATTCCATTCAATTCCATTCGATTCCATTCCATTCCACTCCATTCCATTCCATTGAATTCCATTCCATTCCATTCCATTCCATTCCATTCCATGGAATTCCATTCCATTCCATTCCATTCCATTCCATAGAATTCCATTCCATTCCATTCCATTCCACTGAATTCCGTTCCATTCCATTCCATTCCGTTCCGTTCCGTTCCGTTCCGTTCCGTTGCGTTCCGTTCCGTTCCGTTGTGTTCCGTTCCGTTCTACTTGGGTTGATTCCATTCTATTCCATTCCATTCCAATCCATTCCGTTCCATTCCATTGAATTCCATTCCATTCCATTCCATTCCATTCCATTCCATTCCATTCCATTCCATGGAATTCCGTTCCATTCCATTCCATTCCGTTCCGTTCCGTCCCGTTCCATTCCGTTCCGTTCCGTTGCGTTCCGTTCCGTTCTACTCGGGTTGATTCCATTCTATTCCATTCCATTCCATTCGATTCCATTCGATTCCATTCGATTCCACTCCATTCCATTCCATAGAATTCCATTCCATTCCATTCCATTCCATTCCATTCCATTCCATTCCTTTCCATTCTATTCCATTCTACTGTTGTCCATTCCATTCCATTCCATTCCATTCCATTCCATTCCATTCCTTTCCATTCCATTGCATTCCATTGCATTCCATTCCATTCCATTCCATTCCATTCCACTCCACTCCACTCCACTCCACTCCATTCCACTCCACTCCACTCCGGTACATTCCATTCCATTCCATTCCATTCCACTCCACTCCACTCCATTCCACTCCACTCCACTCCGGTACATTCCATTCCATTCCATTCCATTCCATTCCATTCCGTGCTTCTCGGGTACATTCCGTTCCGTTCCATTCCATTCCATTCCATTCCATTCCGTTCCAGTGCACTCTACTCCACTCCACTCCACTCCACTCCACTCCGGTACATTCCATTCCATTCCATTCCATTCCATTCCATTCCATTCCATTCCATTCCGTTCTACTTTGGTACATTCCATTCCATTCCATTCCATTCCATTCCATTCCATTACATTCCATTCCATTCCATTCCGTTCTATTCAGGTTGATTCCATTCTATTCCATTCCATTCCATTCCATTCCATTCCATTCCATTCCATTCGATTCCATTCCATTCCATTCCATTGAATTCCATTCCATTCCATTCCATTCCATTCCATTCCATTCCATTCCATGGAATTCCATTCCATTCCATTCCATTCCATTCCATTCCATTCCATTCCATTGAATTCCATTCCATTCCATTCCATTCCATTCCATTGAATTCCATTCCGTTCCATTCCATTCCATTGAATTCCATTCCATTCCATTCCATTCCATTGCATTCCATTCCATTGAATTCCATTCCATTCCATTCCATTCCATTCCATTCCATCCCATTCCATTCCATTCCATTCCATTCCGTTCTACTCGGGTTGATTCCATTCTATTCCATTCCATTCCATTCGATCCCATTTGATTCCATTCGATTCCATTCAATTCCATTCGATTCCATTCCATTCCACTCCATTCCATTCCATTGAATTCCATTCCATTCCTTTCCATTCCATTCCATTCCATTCCATGGAATTCCATTCCATTCCATTCCATTCCATGGAATTCCATTCCATTCCATTCCATTCCATTCCATAGAATTCCATTCCATTCCATTCCATTCCACTGAATTCCGTTCCATTCCATTCCATTCCGTTCCGTTCCGTTCCGTTCCGTTCCGTTGCGTTCCGTTCCGTTCCGTTGTGTTCCGTTCCGTTCTACTCGGGTTGATTCCATTCTATTCCATTCCATTCCAATCCATTCCGTTCCATTCCATTGAATTCCATTCCATTCCATTCCATTCCATTCCATTCCATTCCATTCCATTCCATTCCATGGAATTCCGTTCCATTCCATTCCATTCCGTTCCTTTCCGTCCCGTTCCGTTCCGTTCCGTTCCGTTGCGTTCCGTTCCGTTCTACTCGGGTTGATTCCATTCTATTCCATTCCATTCCATTCGATTCCATTCGATTCCATTCGATTCCACTCCATTCCATTCCATAGAATTCCATTCCATTCCATTCCATTCCATTGAATTCCATTCCATTCCATTCCATTCCATAGAATTCCATTCCATTCCATTCCATTCCATTGAATTCCATTCCATTCCATTCCATTCCATTCCATTCCATTCCATTCCATTCCATTCCATTCTACTGGTGTCCATTCCATTCCATTCCACTCCATTCCATTCCATTCCATTCCATTCCATTCCTTTCTATTCCATTGCATTCCATTGCATTCCATTCCATTCCATTCCATTCCATTCCATTCCTTTCCACTCCACTCCACTCCACTCCACTCCATTCCACTCCACTCCACTCCGGTACATTCCATTCCATTCCATTCCATTCCATTCCATTCCATTCCGTGCTTCTCGGGTACATTCCGTTCCGTTCCATTCCATTCCATTCCATTCCATTCCATTCCGTTCCAGTGCACTCTACTCCACTCCACTCCACTCCACTCCACTCCGGTACATTCCATTCCATTCCATTCCATTCCATTCCATTCCATTTCCATTCCCATTCCATTTCCATTCCCGTTCCATTTCCATTCCCGTTTCTTTTCCATTCCCGTTCCATTTCCATTCCAGTTCCATTACCATTCCCGTTCCATTTCCATTCCCGATCCATTTCCATTCCCGTTCCTTTTCCATTCCCGTTCCATTTCCATTCCCGTTCCGTTACCATTCCCGTTCCATTTCCGTTCCCGTTCCGTTTCCGTTCCCGTTCCATTTCCGTTCTCGTTCCGTTTCCGTTCCCGTTCCATTTCCATTCCCGTTCCATTTCCGTTCCCGTTCCATTTCCATTCCCGTTCCATTTCCATTCCCTTTCCATTTCCATTTCATTCCATTCCGTTCTGCTCGGGTACATTCCATTCCATTCCATTGCATTCCATTCCGTTCTGCTCCTGTCCATTCCATTCCATTCCATTCCGTTCCATTCCGTTCTACTCGGGTAGATTCCATTCCATTCCATTCCATTCCATTCCATTCCATTCTACTGGTGTCCATTCCATTCCATTCCATTCCATTCCATTCCATTCCATTGCATTCCATTCCATTCCATTCCATTCCATTCCATTCCGTTCCGTTCTACTCGGTTACATTCCATTCAATTCCATTCCATTCCGTTCTACTCGGGTAGATTCCATTCCATTCCATTCCTTTCCATTCCATTCCATTCTACTGGTGTCCATTCCATTCCATTCCATTCCATTCCATTCCATTCCATTCCTTTCCATTCCATTGCATTCCATTGCATTCTATTCCATTCCATTCCTTTCCATTCCATTCCATTCCACTCCACTCCACTCCACTCCACTCCATTCCACTCCACTCCACTCCGGTACATTCCATTCCATTCCATTCCATTCCATTCCATTCCATTCCATTCCATTCCGTGCTTCTCGGGTACATTCCGTTCCGTTCCATTCCATTCCATTCCATTCCGTTCCGTTCTACTCGGTTACATTCCATTCAATTCCATTCCATTCCGTTCTACTCGGGTAGATTCCATTCCATTCCATTCCATTCCTTTCCATTCCATTGCATTCCATTGCATTGCATTGCACTCAATTCCATTCCATTCCATTCCATTCCATTCCATTCCATTCCATTCCATTCCATTCCATTCCTTTCCGTTCTACTCGGGTACATTCCATTCCATTCCATTCCATTCCATTCCATTCCATTCCATTCCATTCCATTCCATTCCATTCCATTCCGTTCTACTTTGGTACATTCCATTCCATTCCATTCCATTCCATTCCATTCCATTACATTCCATTCCATTCCATTCCGTTCTATTCAGGTTGATTCCATTCTATTCCATTCCATTCCATTCCATTCCATTCCATTCCATTCCATTCGATTCCATTCCATTCCATTCCATTGAATTCCATTCCATTCCATTCCATTCCATTCCATTCCATTCCATTCCATGGAATTCCATTCCATTCCATTCCATTCCATTCCATTCCATTCCATTCCATTGAATTCCATTCCATTCCATTCCATTCCATTCCATTGAATTCCATTCCGTTCCATTCCATTCCATTGAATTCCATTCCATTCCATTCCATTCCATTGCATTCCATTCCATTGAATTCCATTCCATTCCATTCCATTCCATTCCATTCCATCCCATTCCATTCCATTCCATTCCATTCCGTTCTACTCGGGTTGATTCCATTCTATTCCATTCCATTCCATTCGATCCCATTTGATTCCATTCGATTCCATTCAATTCCATTCGATTCCATTCCATTCCACTCCATTCCATTCCATTGAATTCCATTCCATTCCTTTCCATTCCATTCCATTCCATTCCATGGAATTCCATTCCATTCCATTCCATTCCATGGAATTCCATTCCATTCCATTCCATTCCATTCCATAGAATTCCATTCCATTCCATTCCATTCCACTGAATTCCGTTCCATTCCATTCCATTCCGTTCCGTTCCGTTCCGTTCCGTTCCGTTGCGTTCCGTTCCGTTCCGTTGTGTTCCGTTCCGTTCTACTCGGGTTGATTCCATTCTATTCCATTCCATTCCAATCCATTCCGTTCCATTCCATTGAATTCCATTCCATTCCATTCCATTCCATTCCATTCCATTCCATTCCATTCCATTCCATGGAATTCCGTTCCATTCCATTCCATTCCGTTCCTTTCCGTCCCGTTCCGTTCTGTTCCGTTCCGTTGCGTTCCGTTCCGTTCTTCTCGGGTTGATTCCATTCTATTCCATTCCATTCCATTCGATTCCATTCGATTCCATTCGATTCCACTCCATTCCATTCCATAGAATTCCATTCCATTCCATTCCATTCCATTGAATTCCATTCCATTCCATTCCATTCCATAGAATTCCATTCCATTCCATTCCATTCCATTGAATTCCATTCCATTCCATTCCATTCCATTCCATTCCATTCCATTCCATTCCATTCCATTCTACTGGTGTCCATTCCATTCCATTCCACTCCATTCCATTCCATTCCATTCCATTCCATTCCATTCCATTCCTTTCTATTCCATTGCATTCCATTGCATTCCATTCCATTCCATTCCATTCCATTCCATTCCTTTCCACTCCACTCCACTCCACTCCACTCCATTCCACTCCACTCCACTCCGGTACATTCCATTCCATTCCATTCCATTCCATTCCATTCCATTCCGTGCTTCTCGGGTACATTCCGTTCCGTTCCATTCCATTCCATTCCATTCCATTCCGTTCCAGTGCACTCTACTCCACTCCACTCCACTCCACTCCACTCCGGTACATTCCATTCCATTCCATTCCATTCCATTCCATTCCATTTCCATTCCCATTCCATTTCCATTCCCGTTCCATTTCCATTCCCGTTTCTTTTCCATTCCCGTTCCATTTCCATTCCAGTTCCATTACCATTCCCGTTCCATTTCCATTCCCGATCCATTTCCATTCCCGTTCCTTTTCCATTCCCGTTCCATTTCCATTCCCGTTCCGTTACCATTCCCGTTCCATTTCCGTTCCCGTTCCGTTTCCGTTCCCGTTCCATTTCCGTTCTCGTTCCGTTTCCGTTCCCGTTCCATTTCCATTCCCGTTCCATTTCCGTTCCCGTTCCATTTCCATTCCCGTTCCATTTCCATTCCCTTTCCATTTCCATTTCATTCCATTCCGTTCTGCTCGGGTACATTCCATTCCATTCCATTGCATTCCATTCCGTTCTGCTCCTGTCCATTCCATTCCATTCCATTCCGTTCCATTCCGTTCTACTCGGGTAGATTCCATTCCATTCCATTCCATTCCATTCCATTCCATTCCATTCCATTCCATTCCATTCTACTGGTGTCCATTCCATTCCATTCCATTCCATTCCATTCCATTCCATTGCATTCCATTCCATTCCATTCCATTCCATTCCATTCCGTTCCGTTCTACTCGGTTACATTCCATTCAATTCCATTCCATTCCGTTCTACTCGGGTAGATTCCATTCCATTCCATTCCTTTCCATTCCATTCCATTCTACTGGTGTCCATTCCATTCCATTCCATTCCATTCCATTCCATTCCATTCCTTTCCATTCCATTGCATTCCATTGCATTCTATTCCATTCCATTCCTTTCCATTCCATTCCATTCCACTCCACTCCACTCCACTCCACTCCATTCCACTCCACTCCACTCCGGTACATTCCATTCCATTCCATTCCATTCCATTCCATTCCATTCCATTCCATTCCGTGCTTCTCGGGTACATTCCGTTCCGTTCCATTCCATTCCATTCCATTCCGTTCCGTTCTACTCGGTTACATTCCATTCAATTCCATTCCATTCCGTTCTACTCGGGTAGATTCCATTCCATTCCATTCCATTCCTTTCCATTCCATTGCATTCCATTGCATTGCATTGCACTCAATTCCATTCCATTCCATTCCATTCCATTCCATTCCATTCCATTCCATTCCATTCCTTTCCGTTCTACTCGGGTACATTCCATTCCATTCCATTCCATTCCATTCCATTCCATTCCATTCCATTCCATTCCATTCCATTCCATTCCGTTCTACTTTGGTACATTCCATTCCATTCCATTCCATTCCATTCCATTCCATTACATTCCATTCCATTCCATTCCGTTCTATTCAGGTTGATTCCATTCTATTCCATTCCATTCCATTCCATTCCATTCCATTCCATTCCATTCGATTCCATTCCATTCCATTCCATTGAATTCCATTCCATTCCATTCCATTCCATTCCATTCCATTCCATGCCATGGAATTCCATTCCATTCCATTCCATTCCATTCCATTCCATTCCATTCCATTGAATTCCATTCCATTCCATTCCATTCCATTCCATTGAATTCCATTCCGTTCCATTCCATTCCATTGAATTCCATTCCATTCCATTCCATTCCATTGCATTCCATTCCATTGAATTCCATTCCATTCCATTCCATTCCATTCCATTCCATCCCATTCCATTCCATTCCATTCCATTCCGTTCTACTCGGGTTGATTCCATTCTATTCCATTCCATTCCATTCGATCCCATTTGATTCCATTCGATTCCATTCAATTCCATTCGATTCCATTCCATTCCACTCCATTCCATTCCATTGAATTCCATTCCATTCCTTTCCATTCCATTCCATTCCATTCCATGGAATTCCATTCCATTCCATTCCATTCCATGGAATTCCATTCCATTCCATTCCATTCCATTCCATAGAATTCCATTCCATTCCATTCCATTCCACTGAATTCCGTTCCATTCCATTCCATTCCGTTCCGTTCCGTTCCGTTCCGTTCCGTTGCGTTCCGTTCCGTTCCGTTGTGTTCCGTTCCGTTCTACTCGGGTTGATTCCATTCTATTCCATTCCATTCCAATCCATTCCGTTCCATTCCATTGAATTCCATTCCATTCCATTCCATTCCATTCCATTCCATTCCATTCCATTCCATTCCATGGAATTCCGTTCCATTCCATTCCATTCCGTTCCTTTCCGTCCCGTTCCGTTCCGTTCCGTTCCGTTGCGTTCCGTTCCGTTCTACTCGGGTTGATTCCATTCTATTCCATTCCATTCCATTCGATTCCATTCGATTCCATTCGATTCCACTCCATTCCATTCCATAGAATTCCATTCCATTCCATTCCATTCCATTGAATTCCATTCCATTCCATTCCATTCCATAGAATTCCATTCCATTCCATTCCATTCCATTGAATTCCATTCCATTCCATTCCATTCCATTCCATTCCATTCCATTCCATTCCATTCCATTCTACTGGTGTCCATTCCATTCCATTCCACTCCATTCCATTCCATTCCATTCCATTCCATTCCTTTCTATTCCATTGCATTCCATTGCATTCCATTCCATTCCATTCCATTCCATTCCATTCCTTTCCACTCCACTCCACTCCACTCCACTCCATTCCACTCCACTCCACTCCGGTACATTCCATTCCATTCCATTCCATTCCATTCCATTCCATTCCGTGCTTCTCGGGTACATTCCGTTCCGTTCCATTCCATTCCATTCCATTCCATTCCGTTCCAGTGCACTCTACTCCACTCCACTCCACTCCACTCCACTCCGGTACATTCCATTCCATTCCATTCCATTCCATTCCATTCCATTTCCATTCCCATTCCATTTCCATTCCCGTTCCATTTCCATTCCCGTTTCTTTTCCATTCCCGTTCCATTTCCATTCCAGTTCCATTACCATTCCCGTTCCATTTCCATTCCCGATCCATTTCCATTCCCGTTCCTTTTCCATTCCCGTTCCATTTCCATTCCCGTTCCGTTACCATTCCCGTTCCATTTCCGTTCCCGTTCCGTTTCCGTTCCCGTTCCATTTCCGTTCTCGTTCCGTTTCCGTTCCCGTTCCATTTCCATTCCCGTTCCATTTCCGTTCCCGTTCCATTTCCATTCCCGTTCCATTTCCATTCCCTTTCCATTTCCATTTCATTCCATTCCGTTCTGCTCGGGTACATTCCATTCCATTCCATTGCATTCCATTCCGTTCTGCTCCTGTCCATTCCATTCCATTCCATTCCGTTCCATTCCGTTCTACTCGGGTAGATTCCATTCCATTCCATTCCACTCCATTCCATTCCATTCCATTCCATTCCATTCCATTCTACTGGTGTCCATTCCATTCCATTCCATTCCATTCCATTCCATTCCATTGCATTCCATTCCATTCCATTCCATTCCATTCCATTCCGTTCCGTTCTACTCGGTTACATTCCATTCAATTCCATTCCATTCCGTTCTACTCGGGTAGATTCCATTCCATTCCATTCCTTTCCATTCCATTCCATTCTACTGGTTTCCATTCCATTCCATTCCATTCCATTCCATTCCATTCCATTCCTTTCCATTCCATTGCATTCCATTGCATTCTATTCCATTCCATTCCTTTCCATTCCATTCCATTCCACTCCACTCCACTCCACTCCATTCCACTCCACTCCACTCCGGTACATTCCATTCCATTCCATTCCATTCCATTCCATTCCATTCCATTCCATTCCGTGCTTCTCGGGTACATTCCGTTCCGTTCCATTCCATTCCATTCCATTCCGTTCCGTTCTACTCGGTTACATTCCATTCAATTCCATTCCATTCCGTTCTACTCGGGTAGATTCCATTCCATTCCATTCCATTCCTTTCCATTCCATTGCATTCCATTGCATTGCATTGCACTCAATTCCATTCCATTCCATTCCATTCCATTCCATTCCATTCCATTCCATTCCATTCCATTCCTTTCCGTTCTACTCGGGTACATTCCATTCCATTCCATTCCATTCCATTCCATTCCATTCCATTCCATTCCATTCCATTCCATTCCATTCCGTTCTACTTTGGTACATTCCATTCCATTCCATTCCATTCCATTCCATTCCATTACATTCCATTCCATTCCATTCCGTTCTATTCAGGTTGATTCCATTCTATTCCATTCCATTCCATTCCATTCCATTCCATTCCATTCCATTCCATTCGATTCCATTCCATTCCATTCCATTGAATTCCATTCCATTCCATTCCATTCCATTCCATTCCATTCCATTCCATGGAATTCCATTCCATTCCATTCCATTCCATTCCATTCCATTCCATTCCATTGAATTCCATTCCATTCCATTCCATTCCATTCCATTGAATTCCATTCCGTTCCATTCCATTCCATTGAATTCCATTCCATTCCATTCCATTCCATTGCATTCCATTCCATTGAATTCCATTCCATTCCATTCCATTCCATTCCATTCCATCCCATTCCATTCCATTCCATTCCATTCCGTTCTACTCGGGTTGATTCCATTCTATTCCATTCCATTCCATTCGATCCCATTTGATTCCATTCGATTCCATTCAATTCCATTCGATTCCATTCCATTCCACTCCATTCCATTCCATTGAATTCCATTCCATTCCTTTCCATTCCATTCCATTCCATTCCATGGAATTCCATTCCATTCCATTCCATTCCATGGAATTCCATTCCATTCCATTCCATTCCATTCCATAGAATTCCATTCCATTCCATTCCATTCCACTGAATTCCGTTCCATTCCATTCCATTCCGTTCCGTTCCGTTCCGTTCCGTTCCGTTGCGTTCCGTTCCGTTCCGTTGTGTTCCGTTCCGTTCTACTCGTGTTGATTCCATTCTATTCCATTCCATTCCAATCCATTCCGTTCCATTCCATTGAATTCCATTCCATTCCATTCCATTCCATTCCATTCCATTCCATTCCATTCCATTCCATGGAATTCCGTTCCATTCCATTCCATTCCGTTCCTTTCCGTCCCGTTCCGTTCCGTTCCGTTCCGTTGCGTTCCGTTCCGTTCTACTCGGGTTGATTCCATTCTATTCCATTCCATTCCATTCGATTCCATTCGATTCCATTCGATTCCACTCCATTCCATTCCATAGAATTCCATTCCATTCCATTCCATTCCATTGAATTCCATTCCATTCCATTCCATTCCATAGAATTCCATTCCATTCCATTCCATTCCATTGAATTCCATTCCATTCCATTCCATTCCATTCCATTCCATTCCATTCCATTCCATTCCATTCTACTGGTGTCCATTCCATTCCATTCCACTCCATTCCATTCCATTCCATTCCATTCCATTCCTTTCTATTCCATTGCATTCCATTGCATTCCATTCCATTCCATTCCATTCCATTCCATTCCTTTCCACTCCACTCCACTCCACTCCACTCCATTCCACTCCACTCCACTGCGGTACATTCCATTCCATTCCATTCCATTCCATTCCATTCCATTCCGTGCTTCTCGGGTACATTCCGTTCCGTTCCATTCCATTCCATTCCATTCCATTCCGTTCCAGTGCACTCTACTCCACTCCACTCCACTCCACTCCACTCCGGTACATTCCATTCCATTCCATTCCATTCCATTCCATTCCATTTCCATTCCCATTCCATTTCCATTCCCGTTCCATTTCCATTCCCGTTTCTTTTCCATTCCCGTTCCATTTCCATTCCAGTTCCATTACCATTCCCGTTCCATTTCCATTCCCGATCCATTTCCATTCCCGTTCCTTTTCCATTCCCGTTCCATTTCCATTCCCGTTCCGTTACCATTCCCGTTCCATTTCCGTTCCCGTTCCGTTTCCGTTCCCGTTCCATTTCCGTTCTCGTTCCGTTTCCGTTCCCGTTCCATTTCCATTCCCGTTCCATTTCCGTTCCCGTTCCATTTCCATTCCCGTTCCATTTCCATTCCCTTTCCATTTCCATTTCATTCCATTCCGTTCTGCTCGGGTACATTCCATTCCATTCCATTGCATTCCATTCCGTTCTGCTCCTGTCCATTCCATTCCATTCCATTCCGTTCCATTCCGTTCTACTCGGGTAGATTCCATTCCATTCCATTCCATTCCATTCCATTCCATTCCATTCCATTCCATTCCATTCTACTGGTGTCCATTCCATTCCATTCCATTCCATTCCATTCCATTCCATTGCATTCCATTCCATTCCATTCCATTCCATTCCATTCCGTTCCGTTCTACTCGGTTACATTCCATTCAATTCCATTCCATTCCGTTCTACTCGGGTAGATTCCATTCCATTCCATTCCTTTCCATTCCATTCCATTCTACTGGTGTCCATTCCATTCCATTCCATTCCATTCCATTCCATTCCATTCCTTTCCATTCCATTGCATTCCATTGCATTCTATTCCATTCCATTCCTTTCCATTCCATTCCATTCCACTCCACTCCACTCCACTCCACTCCATTCCACTCCACTCCACTCCGGTACATTCCATTCCATTCCATTCCATTCCATTCCATTCCATTCCATTCCATTCCGTGCTTCTCGGGTACATTCCGTTCCGTTCCATTCCATTCCATTCCATTCCGTTCCGTTCTACTCGGTTACATTCCATTCAATTCCATTCCATTCCGTTCTACTCGGGTAGATTCCATTCCATTCCATTCCATTCCTTTCCATTCCATTGCATTCCATTGCATTGCATTGCACTCAATTCCATTCCATTCCATTCCATTCCATTCCATTCCATTCCATTCCATTCCATTCCTTTCCGTTCTACTCGGGTACATTCCATTCCATTCCATTCCATTCCATTCCATTCCATTCCATTCCATTCCATTCCATTCCATTCCATTCCGTTCTACTTTGGTACATTCCATTCCATTCCATTCCATTCCATTCCATTCCATTACATTCCATTCCATTCCATTCCGTTCTATTCAGGTTGATTCCATTCTATTCCATTCCATTCCATTCCATTCCATTCCATTCCATTCCATTCGATTCCATTCCATTCCATTCCATTGAATTCCATTCCATTCCATTCCATTCCATTCCATTCCATTCCATGCCATGGAATTCCATTCCATTCCATTCCATTCCATTCCATTCCATTCCATTCCATTGAATTCCATTCCATTCCATTCCATTCCATTCCATTGAATTCCATTCCGTTCCATTCCATTCCATTGAATTCCATTCCATTCCATTCCATTCCATTGCATTCCATTCCATTGAATTCCATTCCATTCCATTCCATTCCATTCCATTCCATCCCATTCCATTCCATTCCATTCCATTCCGTTCTACTCGGGTTGATTCCATTCTATTCCATTCCATTCCATTCGATCCCATTTGATTCCATTCGATTCCATTCAATTCCATTCGATTCCATTCCATTCCACTCCATTCCATTCCATTGAATTCCATTCCATTCCTTTCCATTCCATTCCATTCCATTCCATGGAATTCCATTCCATTCCATTCCATTCCATGGAATTCCATTCCATTCCATTCCATTCCATTCCATAGAATTCCATTCCATTCCATTCCATTCCACTGAATTCCGTTCCATTCCATTCCATTCCGTTCCGTTCCGTTCCGTTCCGTTCCGTTGCGTTCCGTTCCGTTCCGTTGTGTTCCGTTCCGTTCTACTCGGGTTGATTCCATTCTATTCCATTCCATTCCAATCCATTCCGTTCCATTCCATTGAATTCCATTCCATTCCATTCCATTCCATTCCATTCCATTCCATTCCATTCCATTCCATGGAATTCCGTTCCATTCCATTCCATTCCGTTCCTTTCCGTCCCGTTCCGTTCCGTTCCGTTCCGTTGCGTTCCGTTCCGTTCTACTCGGGTTGATTCCATTCTATTCCATTCCATTCCATTCGATTCCATTCGATTCCATTCGATTCCACTCCATTCCATTCCATAGAATTCCATTCCATTCCATTCCATTCCATTGAATTCCATTCCATTCCATTCCATTCCATAGAATTCCATTCCATTCCATTCCATTCCATTGAATTCCATTCCATTCCATTCCATTCCATTCCATTCCATTCCATTCCATTCCATTCCATTCTACTGGTGTCCATTCCATTCCATTCCACTCCATTCCATTCCATTCCATTCCATTCCATTCCTTTCTATTCCATTGCATTCCATTGCATTCCATTCCATTCCATTCCATTCCATTCCATTCCTTTCCACTCCACTCCACTCCACTCCACTCCATTCCACTCCACTCCACTCCGGTACATTCCATTCCATTCCATTCCATTCCATTCCATTCCATTCCGTGCTTCTCGGGTACATTCCGTTCCGTTCCATTCCATTCCATTCCATTCCATTCCGTTCCAGTGCACTCTACTCCACTCCACTCCACTCCACTCCACTCCGGTACATTCCATTCCATTCCATTCCATTCCATTCCATTCCATTTCCATTCCCATTCCATTTCCATTCCCGTTCCATTTCCATTCCCGTTTCTTTTCCATTCCCGTTCCATTTCCATTCCAGTTCCATTACCATTCCCGTTCCATTTCCATTCCCGATCCATTTCCATTCCCGTTCCTTTTCCATTCCCGTTCCATTTCCATTCCCGTTCCGTTACCATTCCCGTTCCATTTCCGTTCCCGTTCCGTTTCCGTTCCCGTTCCATTTCCGTTCTCGTTCCGTTTCCGTTCCCGTTCCATTTCCATTCCCGTTCCATTTCCGTTCCCGTTCCATTTCCATTCCCGTTCCATTTCCATTCCCTTTCCATTTCCATTTCATTCCATTCCGTTCTGCTCGGGTACATTCCATTCCATTCCATTGCATTCCATTCCGTTCTGCTCCTGTCCATTCCATTCCATTCCATTCCGTTCCATTCCGTTCTACTCGGGTAGATTCCATTCCATTCCATTCCATTCCATTCCATTCCATTCCATTCCATTCCATTCCATTCTACTGGTGTCCATTCCATTCCATTCCATTCCATTCCATTCCATTCCATTGCATTCCATTCCATTCCATTCCATTCCATTCCATTCCGTTCCGTTCTACTCGGTTACATTCCATTCAATTCCATTCCATTCCGTTCTACTCGGGTAGATTCCATTCCATTCCATTCCTTTCCATTCCATTCCATTCTACTGGTGTCCATTCCATTCCATTCCATTCCATTCCATTCCATTCCATTCCTTTCCATTCCATTGCATTCCATTGCATTCTATTCCATTCCATTCCTTTCCATTCCATTCCATTCCACTCCACTCCACTCCACTCCACTCCATTCCACTCCACTCCACTCCGGTACATTCCATTCCATTCCATTCCATTCCATTCCATTCCATTCCATTCCATTCCGTGCTTCTCGGGTACATTCCGTTCCGTTCCATTCCATTCCATTCCATTCCATTCCGTTCCAGTGCACTCTACTCCACTCCACTCCACTCCACTCCACTCCGGTACATTCCATTCCATTCCATTCCATTCCATTCCATTCCATTTCCATTCCCATTCCATTTCCATTCCCGTTCCATTTCCATTCCCGTTTCTTTTCCATTCCCGTTCCATTTCCATTCCAGTTCCATTACCATTCCCGTTCCATTTCCATTCCCGATCCATTTCCATTCCCGTTCCATTTCCATTCCCGTTCCATTTCCATTCCCGTTCCATTACCATTCCCGTTCCATTTCCGTTCCCGTTCCGTTTCCGTTCCCGTTCCATTTCCGTTCTCGTTCCGTTTCCGTTCCCGTTCCATTTCCATTCCCGTTCCATTTCCGTTCCCGTTCCATTTCCATTCCCGTTCCATTTCCATTCCCTTTCCATTTCCATTTCATTCCATTCCGTTCTGCTCGGGTACATTCCATTCCATTCCATTGCATTCCATTCCGTTCTGCTCCTGTCCATTCCATTCCATTCCAATCCGTTCCATTCCGTTCTACTCGGGTAGATTCCATTCCATTCCATTCCATTCCATTCCATTCCATTCCATTCCATTCCATTCCATTCCATTCCATTCCATTCTACTGGTGTCCATTCCATTCCATTCCATTCCATTCCATTCCATTGCATTCCATTCCATTCCGTTCCGTTCTACTCGGTTACATTCCATTCAATTCCATTCCATTCCGTTCTACTCAGGTAGATTCCATTCCATTCCATTCCATTCCTTTCCATTCCATTGCATTCCATTGCATTGCATTGCACTCAATTCCATTCCATTCCATTCCATTCCATTCCATTCCATTCCATTCCATTCCGTTCCGTTCAACTCGGTTACATTCCATTCAATTAAATTCCATTCCGTTCTACTCGGTTACATTCCATTCCATTCCATTCCATTCCATTCCAATCCATTCCATTCCATTCCATTCCGTTCTACTCGGGTACATTCCGTTCCATTCCATTCCATTCCATTCCATTCCATTCCTTTCCGTTCTACTTTGGTACATTCCATTCCATTGCATTCCATTCCATTCCATTCCATTCCATTCCGTTCCGTTCTACTCGGTTACATTCCATTCAATTCCATTCCATTCCGTTCTACTCGGGTAGATTCCATTCCATTCCATTCCATTCCTTTCCATTCCATTGCATTCCATTGCATTGCATTGCACTCAATTCCATTTCATTCCATTCCATTCCATTCCATTGAATTCCATTCCATTCCATTGAATTCCATTCCATTCCATTCCATTCCATTCCATTCCATTCCATTCCATTCCATTCCATTCCATTCCATTCCATTCCATGGAATTCCATTCCATTCCATTCCATTCCATGGAATTCCATTCCATTCCATTCCATTCCATTCCATTCCATTCCATTGAATTCCATTCCATTCCATTCCATTCCATTCCATTCCATTGAATTCCATTCCGTTCCATTCCATTATATTGAATTCCATTCCATTCCATTCCATTCCATTCCATTCCATTCCATGGAATTCCATTCCATTCCATTCCATTCCATTCCATTCCATCCCATTCCATTCCATTCCATTCCATTCCGTTCTACTCGGGTTGATTCCATTCTATTCCATTCCATTCCATTCGATCCCAATTGATTCCATTTGATTCCATTCAATTCCATTCGATTCCATTCCATTCCACTCCATTCCATTCCATTGAATTCCATTCCATTCCATTCCATTCCATTCCATTCCATGGAATTCCATTCCATTCCATTCCATTCCATTCCATAGAATTCCATTCCATTCCATTCCATTCCACTGAATTCCGTTCCATTCCATTCCATTCCGTTCCGTTCCGTTCCGTTCCGTTCCGTTGCGTTCCGTTCCGTTCCGTTGTGTTCCGTTCCGTTCTACTTGGGTTGATTCCATTCTATTCCATTCCATTCCAATCCATTCCGTTCCATTCCATTGAATTCCATTCCATTCCATTCCATTCCATTCCATTCCATTCCATTCCATTCCATGGAATTCCGTTCCATTCCATTCCATTCCGTTCCGTTCCGTCCCGTTCCATTCCGTTCCGTTCCGTTGCGTTCCGTTCCGTTCTACTCGGGTTGATTCCATTCTATTCCATTCCATTCCATTCGATTCCATTCGATTCCATTCGATTCCACTCCATTCCATTCCATAGAATTCCATTCCATTCCATTCCATTCCATTCCATTCCATTCCATTCCTTTCCATTCTATTCCATTCTACTGTTGTCCATTCCATTCCATTCCATTCCATTCCATTCCATTCCATTCCTTTCCATTCCATTGCATTCCATTGCATTCCATTCCATTCCATTCCATTCCATTCCACTCCACTCCACTCCACTCCACTCCATTCCACTCCACTCCACTCCGGTACATTCCATTCCATTCCATTCCATTCCACTCCACTCCACTCCATTCCACTCCACTCCACTCCGGTACATTCCATTCCATTCCATTCCATTCCATTCCATTCCGTGCTTCTCGGGTACATTCCGTTCCGTTCCATTCCATTCCATTCCATTCCATTCCGTTCCAGTGCACTCTACTCCACTCCACTCCACTCCACTCCACTCCGGTACATTCCATTCCATTCCATTCCATTCCATTCCATTCCATTCCATTCCATTCCGTTCTACTTTGGTACATTCCATTCCATTCCATTCCATTCCATTCCATTCCATTACATTCCATTCCATTCCATTCCGTTCTATTCAGGTTGATTCCATTCTATTCCATTCCATTCCATTCCATTCCATTCCATTCCATTCCATTCGATTCCATTCCATTCCATTCCATTGAATTCCATTCCATTCCATTCCATTCCATTCCATTCCATTCCATTCCATGGAATTCCATTCCATTCCATTCCATTCCATTCCATTCCATTCCATTCCATTGAATTCCATTCCATTCCATTCCATTCCATTCCATTGAATTCCATTCCGTTCCATTCCATTCCATTGAATTCCATTCCATTCCATTCCATTCCATTGCATTCCATTCCATTGAATTCCATTCCATTCCATTCCATTCCATTCCATTCCATCCCATTCCATTCCATTCCATTCCATTCCGTTCTACTCGGGTTGATTCCATTCTATTCCATTCCATTCCATTCGATCCCATTTGATTCCATTCGATTCCATTCAATTCCATTCGATTCCATTCCATTCCACTCCATTCCATTCCATTGAATTCCATTCCATTCCTTTCCATTCCATTCCATTCCATTCCATGGAATTCCATTCCATTCCATTCCATTCCATGGAATTCCATTCCATTCCATTCCATTCCATTCCATAGAATTCCATTCCATTCCATTCCATTCCACTGAATTCCGTTCCATTCCATTCCATTCCGTTCCGTTCCGTTCCGTTCCGTTCCGTTGCGTTCCGTTCCGTTCCGTTGTGTTCCGTTCCGTTCTACTCGGGTTGATTCCATTCTATTCCATTCCATTCCAATCCATTCCGTTCCATTCCATTGAATTCCATTCCATTCCATTCCATTCCATTCCATTCCATTCCATTCCATTCCATTCCATGGAATTCCGTTCCATTCCATTCCATTCCGTTCCTTTCCGTCCCGTTCCGTTCCGTTCCGTTCCGTTGCGTTCCGTTCCGTTCTACTCGGGTTGATTCCATTCTATTCCATTCCATTCCATTCGATTCCATTCGATTCCATTCGATTCCACTCCATTCCATTCCATAGAATTCCATTCCATTCCATTCCATTCCATTGAATTCCATTCCATTCCATTCCATTCCATAGAATTCCATTCCATTCCATTCCATTCCATTGAATTCCATTCCATTCCATTCCATTCCATTCCATTCCATTCCATTCCATTCCATTCCATTCTACTGGTGTCCATTCCATTCCATTCCACTCCATTCCATTCCATTCCATTCCATTCCATTCCTTTCTATTCCATTGCATTCCATTGCATTCCATTCCATTCCATTCCATTCCATTCCATTCCTTTCCACTCCACTCCACTCCACTCCACTCCATTCCACTCCACTCCACTCCGGTACATTCCATTCCATTCCATTCCATTCCATTCCATTCCATTCCGTGCTTCTCGGGTACATTCCGTTCCGTTCCATTCCATTCCATTCCATTCCATTCCATTCCGTTCCAGTGCACTCTACTCCACTCCACTCCACTCCACTCCACTCCGGTACATTCCATTCCATTCCATTCCATTCCATTCCATTCCATTTCCATTCCCATTCCATTTCCATTCCCGTTCCATTTCCATTCCCGTTTCTTTTCCATTCCCGTTCCATTTCCATTCCAGTTCCATTACCATTCCCGTTCCATTTCCATTCCCGATCCATTTCCATTCCCGTTCCTTTTCCATTCCCGTTCCATTTCCATTCCCGTTCCGTTACCATTCCCGTTCCATTTCCGTTCCCGTTCCGTTTCCGTTCCCGTTCCATTTCCGTTCTCGTTCCGTTTCCGTTCCCGTTCCATTTCCATTCCCGTTCCATTTCCGTTCCCGTTCCATTTCCATTCCCGTTCCATTTCCATTCCCTTTCCATTTCCATTTCATTCCATTCCGTTCTGCTCGGGTACATTCCATTCCATTCCATTGCATTCCATTCCGTTCTGCTCCTGTCCATTCCATTCCATTCCATTCCGTTCCATTCCGTTCTACTCGGGTAGATTCCATTCCATTCCATTCCATTCCATTCCATTCCATTCCATTCCATTCCATTCCATTCTACTGGTGTCCATTCCATTCCATTCCATTCCATTCCATTCCATTCCATTGCATTCCATTCCATTCCATTCCATTCCATTCCATTCCGTTCCGTTCTACTCGGTTACATTCCATTCAATTCCATTCCATTCCGTTCTACTCGGGTAGATTCCATTCCATTCCATTCCTTTCCATTCCATTCCATTCTACTGGTGTCCATTCCATTCCATTCCATTCCATTCCATTCCATTCCATTCCTTTCCATTCCATTGCATTCCATTGCATTCTATTCCATTCCATTCCTTTCCATTCCATTCCATTCCACTCCACTCCACTCCACTCCACTCCATTCCACTCCACTCCACTCCGGTACATTCCATTCCATTCCATTCCATTCCATTCCATTCCATTCCATTCCATTCCGTGCTTCTCGGGTACATTCCGTTCCGTTCCATTCCATTCCATTCCATTCCGTTCCGTTCTACTCGGTTACATTCCATTCAATTCCATTCCATTCCGTTCTACTCGGGTAGATTCCATTCCATTCCATTCCATTCCTTTCCATTCCATTGCATTCCATTGCATTGCATTGCACTCAATTCCATTCCATTCCATTCCATTCCATTCCATTCCATTCCATTCCATTCCATTCCATTCCTTTCCGTTCTACTCGGGTACATTCCATTCCATTCCATTCCATTCCATTCCATTCCATTCCATTCCATTCCATTCCATTCCATTCCATTCCGTTCTACTTTGGTACATTCCATTCCATTCCATTCCATTCCATTCCATTCCATTACATTCCATTCCATTCCATTCCGTTCTATTCAGGTTGATTCCATTCTATTCCATTCCATTCCATTCCATTCCATTCCATTCCATTCCATTCGATTCCATTCCATTCCATTCCATTGAATTCCATTCCATTCCATTCCATTCCATTCCATTCCATTCCATTCCATGGAATTCCATTCCATTCCATTCCATTCCATTCCATTCCATTCCATTCCATTGAATTCCATTCCATTCCATTCCATTCCATTCCATTGAATTCCATTCCGTTCCATTCCATTCCATTGAATTCCATTCCATTCCATTCCATTCCATTGCATTCCATTCCATTGAATTCCATTCCATTCCATTCCATTCCATTCCATTCCATCCCATTCCATTCCATTCCATTCCATTCCGTTCTACTCGGGTTGATTCCATTCTATTCCATTCCATTCCATTCGATCCCATTTGATTCCATTCGATTCCATTCAATTCCATTCGATTCCATTCCATTCCACTCCATTCCATTCCATTGAATTCCATTCCATTCCTTTCCATTCCATTCCATTCCATTCCATGGAATTCCATTCCATTCCATTCCATTCCATGGAATTCCATTCCATTCCATTCCATTCCATTCCATAGAATTCCATTCCATTCCATTCCATTCCACTGAATTCCGTTCCATTCCATTCCATTCCGTTCCGTTCCGTTCCGTTCCGTTCCGTTGCGTTCCGTTCCGTTCCGTTGTGTTCCGTTCCGTTCTACTCGGGTTGATTCCATTCTATTCCATTCCATTCCAATCCATTCCGTTCCATTCCATTGAATTCCATTCCATTCCATTCCATTCCATTCCATTCCATTCCATTCCATTCCATTCCATGGAATTCCGTTCCATTCCATTCCATTCCGTTCCTTTCCGTCCCGTTCCGTTCTGTTCCGTTCCGTTGCGTTCCGTTCCGTTCTTCTCGGGTTGATTCCATTCTATTCCATTCCATTCCATTCGATTCCATTCGATTCCATTCGATTCCACTCCATTCCATTCCATAGAATTCCATTCCATTCCATTCCATTCCATTGAATTCCATTCCATTCCATTCCATTCCATAGAATTCCATTCCATTCCATTCCATTCCATTGAATTCCATTCCATTCCATTCCATTCCATTCCATTCCATTCCATTCCATTCCATTCCATTCTACTGGTGTCCATTCCATTCCATTCCACTCCATTCCATTCCATTCCATTCCATTCCATTCCATTCCATTCCTTTCTATTCCATTGCATTCCATTGCATTCCATTCCATTCCATTCCATTCCATTCCATTCCTTTCCACTCCACTCCACTCCACTCCACTCCATTCCACTCCACTCCACTCCGGTACATTCCATTCCATTCCATTCCATTCCATTCCATTCCATTCCGTGCTTCTCGGGTACATTCCGTTCCGTTCCATTCCATTCCATTCCATTCCATTCCGTTCCAGTGCACTCTACTCCACTCCACTCCACTCCACTCCACTCCGGTACATTCCATTCCATTCCATTCCATTCCATTCCATTCCATTTCCATTCCCATTCCATTTCCATTCCCGTTCCATTTCCATTCCCGTTTCTTTTCCATTCCCGTTCCATTTCCATTCCAGTTCCATTACCATTCCCGTTCCATTTCCATTCCCGATCCATTTCCATTCCCGTTCCTTTTCCATTCCCGTTCCATTTCCATTCCCGTTCCGTTACCATTCCCGTTCCATTTCCGTTCCCGTTCCGTTTCCGTTCCCGTTCCATTTCCGTTCTCGTTCCGTTTCCGTTCCCGTTCCATTTCCATTCCCGTTCCATTTCCGTTCCCGTTCCATTTCCATTCCCGTTCCATTTCCATTCCCTTTCCATTTCCATTTCATTCCATTCCGTTCTGCTCGGGTACATTCCATTCCATTCCATTGCATTCCATTCCGTTCTGCTCCTGTCCATTCCATTCCATTCCATTCCGTTCCATTCCGTTCTACTCGGGTAGATTCCATTCCATTCCATTCCATTCCATTCCATTCCATTCCATTCCATTCCATTCCATTCTACTGGTGTCCATTCCATTCCATTCCATTCCATTCCATTCCATTCCATTCCATTGCATTCCATTCCATTCCATTCCATTCCATTCCATTCCGTTCCGTTCTACTCGGTTACATTCCATTCAATTCCATTCCATTCCGTTCTACTCGGGTAGATTCCATTCCATTCCATTCCTTTCCATTCCATTCCATTCTACTGGTGTCCATTCCATTCCATTCCATTCCATTCCATTCCATTCCATTCCTTTCCATTCCATTGCATTCCATTGCATTCTATTCCATTCCATTCCTTTCCATTCCATTCCATTCCACTCCACTCCACTCCACTCCACTCCATTCCACTCCACTCCACTCCGGTACATTCCATTCCATTCCATTCCATTCCATTCCATTCCATTCCATTCCATTCCGTGCTTCTCGGGTACATTCCGTTCCGTTCCATTCCATTCCATTCCATTCCATTCCGTTCTAGTGCACTCTACTCCACTCCACTCCACTCCACTCCACTCCGGTACATTCCATTCCATTCCATTCCATTCCATTCCATTCCATTTCCATTCCCATTCCATTTCCATTCCCGTTCCATTTCCATTCCCGTTTCTTTTCCATTCCCGTTCCATTTCCATTCCAGTTCCATTACCATTCCCGTTCCATTTCCATTCCCGATCCATTTCCATTCCCGTTCCATTTCCATTCCCGTTCCATTTCCATTCCCGTTCCATTACCATTCCCGTTCCATTTCCGTTCCCGTTCCGTTTCCGTTCCCGTTCCATTTCCGTTCTCGTTCCGTTTCCGTTCCCGTTCCATTTCCATTCCCGTTCCATTTCCGTTCCCGTTCCATTTCCATTCCCGTTCCATTTCCATTCCCTTTCCATTTCCATTTCATTCCATTCCGTTCTGCTCGGGTACATTCCATTCCATTCCATTGCATTCCATTCCGTTCTGCTCCTGTCCATTCCATTCCATTCCAATCCGTTCCATTCCGTTCTACTCGGGTAGATTCCATTCCATTCCATTCCATTCCATTCCATTCCATTCCATTCCATTCCATTCCATTCCATTCCATTCCATTCCATTCTACTGGTGTCCATTCCATTCCATTCCATTCCATTCCATTCCATTGCATTCCATTCCATTCCGTTCCGTTCTACTCGGTTACATTCCATTCAATTCCATTCCATTCCGTTCTACTCAGGTAGATTCCATTCCATTCCATTCCATTCCTTTCCATTCCATTGCATTCCATTGCATTGCATTGCACTCAATTCCATTCCATTCCATTCCATTCCATTCCATTCCATTCCATTCCATTCCGTTCCGTTCAACTCGGTTACATTCCATTCAATTAAATTCCATTCCGTTCTACTCGGTTACATTCCATTCCATTCCATTCCATTCCATTCCAATCCATTCCATTCCATTCCATTCCGTTCTACTCGGGTACATTCCGTTCCATTCCATTCCATTCCATTCCATTCCATTCCTTTCCGTTCTACTTTGGTACATTCCATTCCATTGCATTCCATTCCATTCCATTCCATTCCATTCCGTTCCGTTCTACTCGGTTACATTCCATTCAATTCCATTCCATTCCGTTCTACTCGGGTAGATTCCATTCCATTCCATTCCATTCCTTTCCATTCCATTGCATTCCATTGCATTGCATTGCACTCAATTCCATTTCATTCCATTCCATTCCATTCCATTGAATTCCATTCCATTCCATTGAATTCCATTCCATTCCATTCCATTCCATTCCATTCCATTCCATTCCATTCCATTCCATTCCATTCCATTCCATTCCATTCCATGGAATTCCATTCCATTCCATTCCATTCCATGGAATTCCATTCCATTCCATTCCATTCCATTCCATTCCATTCCATTCCATTGAATTCCATTCCATTCCATTCCATTCCATTCCATTCCATTGAATTCCATTCCGTTCCATTCCATTATATTGAATTCCATTCCATTCCATTCCATTCCATTCCATTCCATTCCATGGAATTCCATTCCATTCCATTCCATTCCATTCCATTCCATCCCATTCCATTCCATTCCATTCCATTCCGTTCTACTCGGGTTGATTCCATTCTATTCCATTCCATTCCATTCGATCCCAATTGATTCCATTCGATTCCATTCAATTCCATTCGATTCCATTCCATTCCACTCCATTCCATTCCATTGAATTCCATTCCATTCCATTCCATTCCATTCCATTCCATTCCATGGAATTCCATTCCATTCCATTCCATTCCATTCCATAGAATTCCATTCCATTCCATTCCATTCCACTGAATTCCGTTCCATTCCATTCCATTCCGTTCCGTTCCGTTCCGTTCCGTTCCGTTGCGTTCCGTTCCGTTCCGTTGTGTTCCGTTCCGTTCTACTTGGGTTGATTCCATTCTATTCCATTCCATTCCAATCCATTCCGTTCCATTCCATTGAATTCCATTCCATTCCATTCCATTCCATTCCATTCCATTCCATTCCATTCCATGGAATTCCGTTCCATTCCATTCCATTCCGTTCCGTTCCGTCCCGTTCCATTCCGTTCCGTTCCGTTGCGTTCCGTTCCGTTCTACTCGGGTTGATTCCATTCTATTCCATTCCATTCCATTCGATTCCATTCGATTCCATTCGATTCCACTCCATTCCATTCCATAGAATTCCATTCCATTCCATTCCATTCCATTCCATTCCATTCCATTCCTTTCCATTCTATTCCATTCTACTGTTGTCCATTCCATTCCATTCCATTCCATTCCATTCCATTCCATTCCTTTCCATTCCATTGCATTCCATTGCATTCCATTCCATTCCATTCCATTCCATTCCACTCCACTCCACTCCACTCCACTCCATTCCACTCCACTCCACTCCGGTACATTCCATTCCATTCCATTCCATTCCACTCCACTCCACTCCATTCCACTCCACTCCACTCCGGTACATTCCATTCCATTCCATTCCATTCCATTCCATTCCGTGCTTCTCGGGTACATTCCGTTCCGTTCCATTCCATTCCATTCCATTCCATTCCGTTCCAGTGCACTCTACTCCACTCCACTCCACTCCACTCCACTCCGGTACATTCCATTCCATTCCATTCCATTCCATTCCATTCCATTCCATTCCATTCCATTCCATGGAATTCCGTTCCATTCCATTCCATTCCGTTCCGTTCCGTCCCGTTCCGTTCCGTTCCGTTGCGTTCCGTTCCGTTCTACTCGGGTTGATTCCATTCTATTCCATTCCATTCCATTCGATTCCATTCGATTCCATTCGATTCCAATCCATTCCATTCCATAGAATTCCATTCCATTCCATTCCATTCCATTCCATTCCATTCCATTCCTTTCCATTGAATTCCATTCCATTCCATTCCATTCCATTGAATTCCATTCCATTCCATTCCATTCCATTCCATTCCATTCCATTCCATTCCATTCCATTCCATTCTACTGTTGTCCATTCCATTCCATTCCATTCCATTCCATTCCATTCCATTCCATTCCTTTCCATTCCATTGCATTCCATTGCATTCCATTCCATTCCATTCCATTCCATTCCATTCCATTCCATTCCATTCCACTCCACTCCACTCCACTCCACTCCATTCCACTCCACTCCACTCCGGTACATTCCATTCCATTCCATTCCATTCCATTCCATTCCGTGCTTCTCGGGTACATTCCGTTCCGTTCCATTCCATTCCATTCCATTCCATTCCGTTCCAGTGCACTCTACTCCACTCCACTCCACTCCACTCCACTCCGGTACATTCCATTCCATTCCATTCCATTCCATTCCATTCCATTTCCATTCCCATTCCATTTCCATTCCCGTTCCATTTCCATTCCCGTTTCTTTTCCATTCCCGTTCCATTTCCATTCCAGTTCCATTACCATTCCCGTTCCATTTCCATTCCCGATCCATTTCCATTCCCGTTCCTTTTCCATTCCCGTTCCATTTCCATTCCCGTTCCGTTACCATTCCCGTTCCATTTCCGTTCCCGTTCCGTTTCCGTTCCCGTTCCATTTCCGTTCTCGTTCCGTTTCCGTTCCCGTTCCATTTCCATTCCCGTTCCATTTCCGTTCCCGTTCCATTTCCATTCCCGTTCCATTTCCATTCCCTTACCATTTCCATTTCCATTTCATTCCATTCCGTTCTGCTCGGGTACATTCCATTCCATTCCATTGCATTCCATTCCGTTCTGCTCCTGTCCATTCCATTCCATTCCATTCCGTTCCATTCCGTTCTACTCGGGTAGATTCCATTCCATTCCATTCCATTCCATTCCATTCCATTCCATTCCATTCCATTCCATTCCATTCCATTCTACTGGTGTCCATTCCATTCCATTCCATTCCATTCCATTCCATTCCATTCCATTCCATTCCATTGCATTCCATTCCATTCCATTCCATTCCATTCCGTTCCGTTCTACTCGGTTACATTCCATTCAATTCCATTCCATTCCGTTCTACTCGGGTAGATTCCATTCCATTCCATTCCATTCCTTTCCATTCCATTGCATTCCATTGCATTGCATTGCACTCAATTCCATTCCATTCCATTCCATTCCATTCCATTCCATTCCATTCCGTTCCGTTCAACTCGGTTACATTCCATTCAATTACATTCCATTCCGTTCTACTCGGTTACATTCCATTCCATTCCATTCCATTCCATTCCAATCCATTCCATTCCATTCCATTCCGTTCTACTCGGGTACATTCCATTCCATTCCATTCCATTCCATTCCATTCCATTCCATTCCATTCCGTTCTACTTTGGGACATTCCATTCCATTCCATTCCATTCCATTCCGTTCCATTCCATTCCATTCCGTTCTACTCGGATTGATTCCATTCTATTCCATTCCATTCCAAACCATTCCATTCCATTCCATTCCATTCCATTCCATTCGATTCCATTCCATTCCATTCCATTGAATTCCATTCCATTCCATTCCATTCCATGGAATTCCATTCCATTCCATTCCATTCCATGGAATTCCATTCCATTCCATTCCATTCCATTCCATTCCATTCCATTCCATTGAATTCCATTCCATTCCATTCCATTCCATTCCATGGAATTCCATTCCGTTCCATTCCATTCCATTGAATTCCATTCCATTCCATTCCATTCCATTCCATTGAATTCCATTCCATTCCATTCCATTCCATTCCATGGAATTCCATTCCATTCCATTGAATTCCATTCCATTCCATTCCATTCCATTCAATTCCATTCCATTCCATTCCATTCCATTCCATTCCATTCCATTCCATGGAATTCCATTCCATTCCATTCCATTCCATTCCATTCCATTCCATTCCATTCCATTCCATTCCATTCCGTTCTACTCGGGTTGATTCCATTCTATTCCATTCCATTCCATTCGATCCCATTTGATTCCATTCGATTCCATTCACTTCCATTCGATTCCATTCCATTCCACTCCATTCCATTCCATTGAATTCCATTCCATTCCATTCCATTCCATTCCATTCCATTCCATTCCATTCCATTCCATTGAATTCCATTCCATTCCATTCCATTCCATTCCATTGAATTCCATTCCATTCCATTGAATTCCATTCCATTCCATTCCATTCCATTCCATTCCATTCATTTCCATTCCATTCCATTCCATTCTACTGGTGTCCATTCCATTCCATTCCATTCCATTCCATTCCATTCCATTCCATTCCATTCCATTCCTTTCCATTCCATTGCATTCCATTGCATTCCATTCCATTCCATTCCATTCCATTCCATTCCATTCCATTCCATTCCATTCCATTCCACTCCACTCCACTCCACTCCACTCCATTCCACTCCACTCCACTCCGGTACATTCCATTCCATTCCATTCCATTCCATTCCATTTCCATTCCCATTCCATTTCCATTCCCGTTCCATTTCCATTCCCGTTTCTTTTCCATTCCCGTTCCATTTCCATTCCAGTTCCATTACCATTCCCGTTCCATTTCCATTCCCGATCCATTTCCATTCCCGTTCCATTTCCATTCCAGTTCCATTACCATTCCCGTTCCATTTCCATTCCCGATCCATTTCCATTCCCGTTCCATTTCCATTCCCGTTCCATTTCCATTCCCGTTCCATTACCATTCCCGTTCCATTTCCGTTCCCGTTCCGTTTCCGTTCCCGTTCCATTTCCGTTCTCGTTCCGTTTCCGTTCCCGTTCCATTTCCATTCCCGTTCCATTTCCGTTCCCGTTCCATTTCCATTCCCGTTCCATTTCCATTCCCTTTCCATTTCCATTTCATTCCATTCCGTTCTGCTCGGGTACATTCCATTCCATTCCATTGCATTCCATTCCGTTCTGCTCCTGTCCATTCCATTCCATTCCAATCCGTTCCATTCCATTCTACTCGGGTAGATTCCATTCCATTCCATTCCATTCCATTCCATTCCATTCCATTCCATTCCATTCCATTCCATTCCATTCTACTGGTGTCCATTCCATTCCATTCCATTCCATTCCATTCCATTCCATTCCATTCCATTCCATTGCATTCCATTCCATTCCATTCCATTCCGTTCCGTTCTACTCGGTTACATTCCATTCAATTCCATTCCATTCCGTTCTACTCGGGTAGATTCCATTCCATTCCATTCCATTCCTTTCCATTCCATTGCATTCCATTGCATTGCATTGCACTCAATTCCATTCCATTCCATTCCATTCCATTCCATTCCATTCCATTCCATTCCATTCCGTTCCGTTCAACTCGGTTACATTCCATTCAATTACATTCCATTCCGTTCTACTCGGTTACATTCCATTCCATTCCATTCCATTCCATTCCATTCCATTCCATTCCATTCCATTGCATTCCATTCCATTCCATTCCATTCCATTCCGTTCCGTTCTACTCGGTTACATTCCATTCAATTCCATTCCATTCCGTTCTACTCGGGTAGATTCCATTCCATTCCATTCCATTCCTTTCCATTCCATTGCATTCCATTGCATTGCATTTCACTCAATTCCATTCCATTCCATTCCATTCCATTCCATTCCATTCCATTCCATTCCATTCCATTCCATTCCGTTCAACTCGGTTACATTCCATTCAATTACATTCCATTCCGTTCTACTCGGTTACATTCCATTCCATTCCATTCCATTCCATTCCATTCCATTCCAATCCATTCCATTCCATTCCATTCCGTTCTACTCGGGTACATTCCATTCCATTCCATTCCATTCCATTCCATTCCATTCCATTCCATTCCGTTCTACTTTGGTACATTCCATTCCATTCCATTCCATTCCATTCCATTCCATTCCATTCCATTCCATTCCGTTCTACTCGGATTGATTCCATTCTATTCCATTCCATTCCATTCCATTCCATTCCATTCCATTCCATGGAATTCCATTCCATTCCATTCCATTCCATGGAATTCCATTCCATTCCATTCCATTCCATTCCATTCCATTCCATTCCATTGAATTCCATTCCATTCCATTCCATTCCATTCCATTGAATTCCATTCCGTTCCATTCCATTCCATTGAATTCCATTCCGTTCCATTCCATTCCATTGAATTCCATTCCATTCCATTCCATTCCATTCCATTCCATTCCATTCCATTCCATTCCATTGAATTCCATTCCATTCCATTCCATTCCATTCCATTCCATTCCATTCCATTCCATCCCATTCCATTCCATTCCATTCCATTCCGTTCTACTCGGGTTGATTCCATTCTATTCCATTCCATTCCATTCGATCCCATTTGATTCCATTCGATTCCATTCAATTCCATTCGATTCCATTCCATTCCACTCCATTCCATTCCATTGAATTCCATTCCATTCCATTCCATTCCATTCCATTCCATTCCATTCCATTCCATTGAATTCCATTCCATTGAATTCCATTCCATTCCATTGAATTCCATTCCATTCCATTCCATTCCATTGAATTCCATTCCATTCCATTCCATTCCATTCCATTCCATTCCATTCCATTCCATTCCATTCTACTGGTGTCCATTCCATTCCATTCCATTCCATTCCATTCCATTCCATTCCTTTCCATTCCATTGCATTCCATTGCATTCCATTCCATTCCATTCCATTCCATTCCATTCCATTCCATTCCACTCCACTCCACTCCACTCCACTCCATTCCACTCCACTCCACTCCGGTACATTCCATTCCATTCCATTCCATTCCATTCCATTCCATTTCCATTCCCATTCCATTTCCATTCCCGTTCCATTTCCATTCCCGTTTCTTTTCCATTCCCGTTCCATTTCCATTCCAGTTCCATTACCATTCCCGTTCCATTTCCATTCCCGATCCATTTCCATTCCCGTTCCATTTCCATTCCAGTTCCATTACCATTCCCGTTCCATTTCCATTCCCGATCCATTTCCATTCCCGTTCCATTTCCATTCCCTTTCCATTTCCATTCCCGTTCCATTACCATTCCCGTTCCATTTCCGTTCCCGTTCCGTTTCCGTTCCCGTTCCATTTCCGTTCTCGTTCCGTTTCCGTTCCCGTTCCATTTCCATTCCCGTTCCATTTCCGTTCCCATTCCATTTCCATTCCCGTTCCATTTCCATTCCCTTTCCATTTCCATTTCATTCCATTCCGTTCTGCTCGGGTACATTCCATTCCATTCCATTGCATTCCATTCCGTTCTGCTCCTGTCCATTCCATTCCATTCCCTTCCATTCCATTCCATTCCATTCCATTCCATTCCATTCCATTCTACTGGTGTCCATTCCATTCCATTCCATTGCATTCCATTCCATTCCATTCCATTCCATTGCATTCCATTCCATTCCATTCCATTCCGTTCCGTTCTACTCGGTTACATTCCATTCAATTCCATTCCATTCCGTTCTACTCGGGTAGATTCCATTCCATTCCATTCCATTCCTTTCCATTCCATTGCATTCCATTGCATTGCATTGCACTCAATTCCATTCCATTCCATTCCATTCCGTTCCGTTCAACTCGGTTACATTCCATTCCGTTCTACTCGGTTACATTCCATTCCATTCCATTCCATTCCATTCCAATCCATTCCATTCCATTCCATTCCGTTCTACTCGGGTACATTCCATTCCATTCCATTCCATTCCATTCCATTCCATTCCATTCCGTTCTACTTTGGTACATTCCATTCCATTCGATTCCATTCCATTCCATTCCATTCCATTCCATTCCATTCCGTTCTACTCAGGTTGATTCCATTCTATTCCATTCCATTCCATTCCATTCCATTCCATTCCATTCCATTCCATTCCATTCCATGGAATTCCATTCCATTCCATTCCATTCCATTCCATTCCATTCCATTGAATTCCATTCCATTCCATTCCATTCCATTCCATTCCATTCCATTCCATTGAATTCCATTCCATTCCATTCCATTCCATTCCATTCCATCCCATTCCATTCCATTCCATTCCATTCCGTTCTACTCGGGTTGATTCCATTCTATTCCATTCCATTCCATTCGATCCCATTTGATTCCATTCGATTCCATTCAATTCCATTCGATTCCATTCCATTCCACTCCATTCCATTCCATTGAATTCCATTCCATTCCATTCCATTCCATTCCATTCCATTCCATTCCATGGAATTCCATTGCATTCCATTCCATTCCATTCCATTCCATTCCATTGAATTCCATTCCATTCCATTCCATTCCATGGAATTCCGTTCCATTCCATTCCATTCCGTTCCTTTCCGTCCCGTTCCGTTCCGTTCCGTTCCGTTGCGTTCCGTTCCGTTCTACTCGGGTTGATTCCATTCTATTCCATTCCATTCCATTCGATTCCATTCGATTCCATTCGATTCCACTCCATTCCATTCCATAGAATTCCATTCCATTCCATTCCATTCCATTGAATTCCATTCCATTCCATTCCATTCCATAGAATTCCATTCCATTCCATTCCATTCCATTGAATTCCATTCCATTCCATTCCATTCCATTCCATTCCATTCCATTCCATTCCATTCCATTCCATTCTATTCCATTCTACTGGTGTCCATTCCATTCCATTCCATTCCATTCCATTCCATTCCATTCCATTCCTTTCCATTCCATTGCATTCCATTGCATTCCATTCCATTCCATTCCATTCCATTCCATTCCATTCCACTCCACTCCACTCCACTCCACTCCATTCCACTCCACTCCACTCCGGTACATTCCATTCCATTCCATTCCATTCCATTCCATTCCATTCCGTGCTTCTCGGGTACATTCCGTTCCGTTCCATTCCATTCCATTCCATTCCATTCCGTTCCAGTGCACTCTACTCCACTCCATTCCACTCCACTCCACTCCGGTACATTCCATTCCATTCCATTCCATTCCATTCCATTCCATTCCATTCCATTCCATTCCATTTCCATTCCCATTCCATTTCCATTCCCGTTCCATTTCCATTCCCGTTTCTTTTCCATTCCCGATCCATTTCCATTCCAGTTCCATTACCATTCCCGTTCCATTTCCATTCCCGATCCATTTCCATTCCCGTTCCTTTTCCATTCCCGTTCCATTTCCATTCCCGTTCCGTTACCATTCCCGTTCCATTTCCGTTCCCGTTCCGTTTCCGTTCCCGTTCCATTTCCGTTCTCGTTCCGTTTCCGTTCCCGTTCCATTTCCATTCCCGTTCCATTTCCGTTCCCGTTCCATTTCCATTCCCGTTCCATTTCCGTTCCCGTTCCATTTCCATTCCCGTTCCATTTCCATTCCCTTTCCATTTCTTTTCATTCCATTCCGTTCTGCTCGGGTACATTCCATTCCATTCCATTGCATTCCATTCCGTTCTGCTCCTGTCCATTCCATTCCATTCCATTCCGTTCCATTCCGTTCTACTCGGGTAGATTCCATTCCATTCCATTCCATTCCATTCCATTCCATTCCATTCCATTCCATTCCATTCCATTCTACTGGTGTCCATTCCATTCCATTCCATTCCATTCCATTCCATTCCATTCCATTCCATTCCATTGCATTCCATTCCATTCCATTCCATTCCATTCCGTTCCGTTCTACTCGGTTACATTCCATTCAATTCCATTCCATTCCGTTCTACCCGGGTAGATTCCATTCCATTCCATTCCATTCCATTCCTTTCCATTCCATTGCATTCCATTGCATTGCATTGCACTCAATTCCATTCCATTCCATTCCATTCCATTCCATTCCATTCCATTCCATTCCATTCCGTTCCGTTCAACTCGGTTACATTCCATTCAATTACATTCCATTCCGTTCTACTCGGTTACATTCCATTCCATTCCATTCCATTCCATTCCAATCCATTCCATTCCATTCCATTCCGTTCTACTCGGGTACATTCCATTCCATTCCATTCCATTCCATTCCATTCCATTCCATTCCATTCCATTCCATTCCGTTCTACTTTGGTACATTCCATTCCATTCCATTCCATTCCATTCTATTCCATTACATTCCATTCCATTCCATTCCGTTCTACTCGGGTTGATTCCATTCTATTCCATTCCATTCCATTCCATTCCATTCCATTCCATTCCATTCCATTCCATTCCATTGAATTCCATTCCATTCCATTCCATTCCATTCCATTGAATTCCATTCCGTTCCATTCCATTCCATTCCATTCCATTCCATTCCATTGAATTCCATTCCATTCCATTCCATTCCATTCCATTGAATTCCATTCCGTTCCATTCCATTCCATTGAATTCCATTCCATTCCATTCCATTCCATTCCATTCCATTCCATTCCATTCCATTGAATTCCATTCCATTCCATTCCACTCCATTCCATTCCATCCCATTCCATTCCATTCCATTCCATTCCATTCCGTTCTACTCTGTTTGATTCCATTCTATTCCATTCCATTCCATTCGATCCCATTTGATTCCATTCGATTCCATTCAATTCCATTCGATTCCATTCCATTCCACTCCATTCCATTCCATTGAATTCCATTCCATTCCATTCCATGGAATTCCATTCCATTCCATTCCATTCCATTCCATTCCATTCCATTCCATTCCATTCCATTCCATGGAATTCCATTCCATTCCATTCCATTCCATGGAATTCCATTCCATTCCATTCCATTCCATTCCATTCCATTCCATTCCATTCCATTGAATTCCATTCCATTCCATTCCATTCCATTCCATTCCATTGAATTCCATTCCGTTCCATTCCATTATATTGAATTCCATTCCATTCCATTCCATTCCATTCCATTCCATTCCATGGAATTCCATTCCATTCCATTCCATTCCATTCCATTCCATCCCATTCCATTCCATTCCATTCCATTCCGTTCTACTCGGGTTGATTCCATTCTATTCCATTCCATTCCATTCGATCCCAATTGATTCCATTCGATTCCATTCAATTCCATTCGATTCCATTCCATTCCACTCCATTCCATTCCATTGAATTCCATTCCATTCCATTCCATTCCATTCCATTCCATGGAATTCCATTCCATTCCATTCTATTCCATTCCATAGAATTCCATTCCATTCCATTCCATTCCACTGAATTCCGTTCCATTCCATTCCATTCCGTTCCGTTCCGTTCCGTTCCGTTCCGTTGCGTTCCGTTCCGTTCCGTTGTGTTCCGTTCCGTTCTACTCGGGTTGATTCCATTCTATTCCATTCCATTCCAATCCATTCCGTTCCATTCCATTGAATTCCATTCCATTCCATTCCATTCCATTCCATTCCATTCCATTCCATTCCATTCCATGGAATTCCGTTCCATTCCATTCCATTCCGTTCCGTTCCGTCCCGTTCCATTCCGTTCCGTTCCGTTGCGTTCCGTTCCGTTCTACTCGGGTTGATTCCATTCTATTCCATTCCATTCCATTCGATTCCATTCGATTCCATTCGATTCCACTCCATTCCATTCCATAGAATTCCATTCCATTCCATTCCATTCCATTCCATTCCATTCCATTCCTTTCCATTGAATTCCATTCCATTCCATTCCATTCCATTGAATTCCATTCCATTCCATTCCATTCCATTCCATTCCATTCCATTCCATTCCTTTCCATTCCATTGCATTCCATTGCATTCCATTCCATTCCATTCCATTCCATTCCACTCCACTCCACTCCACTCCACTCCATTCCACTCCACTCCACTCCGGTACATTCCATTCCATTCCATTCCATTCCACTCCACTCCACTCCATTCCACTCCACTCCACTCCGGTACATTCCATTCCATTCCATTCCATTCCATTCCATTCCGTGCTTCTCGGGTACATTCCGTTCGGTTCCATTCCATTCCATTCCATTCCATTCCGTTCCAGTGCACTCTACTCCACTCCACTCCACTCCACTCCACTCCGGTACATTCCATTCCATTCCATTCCATTCAATTCCATTCCATTCCATTCCATTCCATTCCATTCCATTCCATTCCATGGAATTCCGTTCCATTCCATTCCATTCCGTTCCGTTCCGTCCCGTTCCGTTCCGTTCCGTTCCGTTGCGTTCCGTTCCGTTCTACTCGGGTTGATTCCATTCTATTCCATTCCATTCCATTCGATTCCATTCGATTCCATTCGATTCCACTCCATTCCATTCCATAGAATTCCATTCCATTCCATTCCATTCCATTCCATTCCATTCCATTCCTTTCCATTGAATTCCATTCCATTCCATTCCATTCCATTGAATTCCATTCCATTCCATTCCATTCCATTCCATTCCATTCCATTCCATTCCATTCCATTCCATTCCATTCTACTGTTGTCCATTCCATTCCATTCCATTCCATTCCATTCCATTCCATTCCCTTCCATTGCATTGCATTCCATTGCATTCCATTGCATTCCATTCCATTCCATTCCATTCCACTCCACTCCACTCCACTCCACTCCATTCCACTCCACTCCACTCCGGTACATTCCATTCCATTCCATTCCATTCCATTCCATTCCATTCCGTGCTTCTCGGGTACATTCCGTTCCGTTCCATTCCATTCCATTCCATTCCATTCCGTTCCAGTGCACTCTACTCCACTCCACTCCACTCCACTCCACTCCGGTACATTCCATTCCATTCCATTCCATTCCATTTCCATTCCCATTCCATTTCCATTCCCGTTCCATTTCCATTCCCGTTTCTTTTCCATTCCCGTTCCATTTCCATTCCAGTTCCATTACCATTCCCGTTCCATTTCCATTCCCGATCCATTTCCATTCCCGTTCCTTTTCCATTCCCGTTCCATTTCCATTCCCGTTCCGTTACCATTCCCGTTCCATTTCCGTTCCCGTTCCGTTTCCGTTCCCGTTCCATTTCCGTTCTCGTTCCGTTTCCGTTCCCGTTCCATTTCCATTCCCGTTCCATTTCCGTTCCCGTTCCATTTCCATTCCCGTTCCATTTCCATTCCCTTTCCATTTCCATTTCCATTTCATTCCATTCCGTTCTGCTCGGGTACATTCCATTCCATTCCATTGCATTCCATTCCGTTCTGCTCCTGTCCATTCCATTCCATTCCATTCCGTTCCATTCCGTTCTACTCGGGTAGATTCCATTCCATTCCATTCCATTCCATTCCATTCCATTCCATTCCATTCCATTCCATTCCATTCTACTGGTGTCCATTCCATTCCATTCCATTCCATTCCATTCCATTCCATTCCATTCCATTCCATTCCATTCCATTGCATTCCATTCCATTCCATTCCATTCCATTCCGTTCCGTTCTACTCGGTTACATTCCATTCAATTCCATTCCATTCCGTTCTACTCGGGTAGATTCCATTCCATTCCATTCCATTCCTTTCCATTCCATTGCATTCCATTGCATTGCATTGCACTCAATTCCATTCCATTCCATTCCATTCCATTCCATTCCATTCCATTCCGTTCCGTTCAACTCGGTTACATTCCATTCAATTACATTCCATTCCGTTCTACTCGGTTACATTCCATTCCATTCCATTCCATTCCATTCCAATCCATTCCATTCCATTCCATTCCGTTCTACTCGGGTACATTCCATTCCATTCCATTCCATTCCATTCCATTCCATTCCATTCCATTCCGTTCTACTTTGGGACATTCCATTCCATTCCATTCCATTCCATTCCATTCCATTCCATTCCATTCCGTTCTACTCGGATTGATTCCATTCTATTCCATTCCATTCCAATCCATTCCATTCCATTCCATTCCATTCCATTCCATTCCATTCGATTCCATTCCATTCCATTCCATTGAATTCCAATCCATTCCATTCCATTCCATGGAATTCCATTCCATTCCATTCCATTCCATTCCATTCCATTCCATTGAATTCCATTCCATTCCATTCCATTCCATTCCATTGAATTCCATTCCGTTCCATTCCATTCCATTGAATTCCATTCCATTCCATTCCATTCCATTCCATTGAATTCCATTCCATTCCATTCCATTCCATTCCATGGAATTCCATTCCATTCCATTGAATTCCATTCCATTCCATTCCATTCCATTCAATTCCATTCCATTCCATTCCATTCCATTCCATTCCATTCCATTCCATGGAATTCCATTCCATTCCATTCCATTCCATTCCATTCCATTCCATTCCATTCCATCCCATTCCATTCCATTCCATTCCATTCCGTTCTACTCGGGTTGATTCCATTCTATTCCATTCCATTCCATTCGATCCCATTTGATTCCATTCGATTCCATTCAATTCCATTCGATTCCATTCCATTCCACTCCATTCCATTCCATTGAATTCCATTCCATTCCATTCCATTCCATTCCATTCCATTCCATTCCATTCCATTCCATTGAATTCCATTCCATTGAATTCCATTCCATTCCATTGAATTCCATTCCATTCCATTGAATTCCATTCCATTCCATTCCATTCCATTCCATTCCATTCCATTCCATTCCATTCCATTCTACTGGTGTCCATTCCATTCCATTCCATTCCATTCCATTCCATTCCATTCCTTTCCATTCCATTGCATTCCATTGCATTCCATTCCATTCCATTCCATTCCATTCCATTCCATTCCATTCCACTCCACTCCACTCCACTCCACTCCATTCCACTCCACTCCACTCCGGTACATTCCATTCCATTCCATTCCATTCCATTCCATTTCCATTCCCATTCCATTTCCATTCCCGTTCCATTTCCATTCCCGTTTCTTTTCCATTCCCGTTCCATTTCCATTCCAGTTCCATTACCATTCCCGTTCCATTTCCATTCCCGATCCATTTCCATTCCCGTTCCATTTCCATTCCAGTTCCATTACCATTCCCGTTCCATTTCCATTCCCGATCCATTTCCATTCCCGTTCCATTTCCATTCCCGTTCCATTTCCATTCCCGTTCCATTACCATTCCCGTTCCATTTCCGTTCCCGTTCCGTTTCCGTTCCCGTTCCATTTCCATTCCCGTTCCATTTCCATTCCCGTTCCATTTCCATTCCCGTTCCATTACCATTCCCGTTCCATTTCCGTTCCCGTTCCGTTTCCGTTCCCGTTCCATTTCCGTTCTCGTTCCGTTTCCGTTCCCGTTCCATTTCCATTCCCGTTCCATTTCCGTTCCCGTTCCATTTCCATTCCCGTTCCATTTCCATTCCCTTTCCATTTCCATTTCATTCCATTCCGTTCTGCTCGGGTACATTCCATTCCATTCCATTGCATTCCATTCCGTTCTGCTCCTGTCCATTCCATTCCATTCCAATCCGTTCCATTCCATTCTACTCGGGTAGATTCCATTCCATTCCATTCCATTCCATTCCATTCCATTCCATTCCATTCCATTCCATTCCATTCCATTCCATTCTACTGGTGTCCATTCCATTCCATTCCATTCCATTCCATTCCATTCAATTCCATTCCATTCCATTCCATTCCATTGCATTCCATTCCATTCCATTCCATTCCGTTCCGTTCTACTCGGTTACATTCCATTCAATTCCATTCCATTCCGTTCTACTCGGGTAGATTCCATTCCATTCCATTCCATTCCTTTCCATTCCATTGCATTCCATTGCATTGCATTGCACTCAATTCCATTCCATTCCATTCCATTCCATTCCATTCCATTCCATTCCATTCCATTCCGTTCCGTTCAACTCGGTTACATTCCATTCAATTACATTCCATTCCGTTCTACTCGGTTACATTCCATTCCATTCCATTCCATTCCATTCCATTCCATTCCATTCCATTCCATTGCATTCCATTCCATTCCATTCCATTCCATTCCGTTCCGTTCTACTCGGTTACATTCCATTCAATTCCATTCCATTCCGTTCTACTCGGGTAGATTCCATTCCATTCCATTCCATTCCTTTCCATTCCATTGCATTCCTTTGCATTGCATTGCACTCAATTCCATTCCATTCCATTCCATTCCATTCCATTCCATTCCATTCCATTCCATTCCATTCCATTCCGTTCCGTTCAACTCGGTTACATTCCATTCAATTACATTCCATTCCGTTCTACTCGGTTACATTCCATTCCATTCCATTCCATTCCATTCCATTCCAATCCATTCCATTCCATTCCACTCCGTTCTACTCGGGTATATTCCATTCCATTCCATTCCATTCCATTCCATTCCATTCCATTCCATTCCGTTCTACTTTGGTACATTCCATTCCATTCCATTCCATTCCATTCCATTCCATTCCATTCCATTCCATTCCATTCCGTTCTACTCGGATTGATTCCATTCTATTCCATTCCATTCCATTCCATTCCATTCCATTCCATTCCATTCCATGGAATTCCATTCCATTCCATTCCATTCCATTCCATTCTACTGGTGTCCATTCCATTCCATTCCATTGCATTCCATTCCATTCCATTCCATTCCATTGCATTCCATTCCATTCCATTCCATTCCGTTCCGTTCTACTCGGTTACATTCCATTCAATTCCATTCCATTCCATTCTACTCGGGTAGATTCCATTCCATTCCATTCCATTCCTTTCCATTCCATTGCATTCCATTGCATTGCATTGCACTCAATTCCATTCCATTCCATTCCATTCCGTTCCGTTCAACTCGGTTACATTCCATTCAATTACATTCCATTCCGTTCTACTCGGTTACATTCCATTCCATTCCATTCCATTCCATTCCATTCCAATCCATTCCATTCCATTCCATTCCGTTCTACTCGGGTACATTCCATTCCATTCCATTCCATTCCATTCCATTCCATTCCATTCCGTTCTACTTTGGTACATTCCATTCCATTCGATTCCATTCCATTCCATTCCATTCCATTCCATTCCATTCCGTTCTACTCGGGTTGATTCCATTCTATTCCATTCCATTCCATTCCATTCCATTCCATTCCATTCCATTCGATTCCATTCCATGGAATTCCATTCCATTCCATTCCATTCCATTCCATTCCATTGAATTCCATTCCATTCCATTCCATTCCATTCCATTCCATTCCATTCCATTGAATTCCATTCCATTCCATTCCATTCCATTCCATTCCATCCCATTCCATTCCATTCCATTCCATTCCGTTCTACTCGGGTTGATTCCATTCTATTCCATTCCATTCCGTTCGATCCCATTTGATTCCATTCGATTCCATTCAATTCCATTCGATTCCATTCCATTCCACTCCATTCCATTCCATTGAATTCCATTCCATTCCATTCCATTCCATTCCATTCCATTCCATGGAATTCCATTCCATTCCATGGAATTCCATTCCATTCCATTCCATTCCATTCCATAGAATTCCATTCCATTCCATTCCATTCCACTGAATTCCGTTCCATTCCATTCCATTCCGTTCCGTTCCGTTCCGTTCCGTTCCGTTGCGTTCCGTTCCATTCCGTTGTGTTCCGTTCCGTTCTACTCGGGTTGATTCCATTCTATTCCATTCCATTCCATTCCATTCCAATCCATTCCGTTCCATTCCATTGAATTCCATTCAATTCCATTCCATTCCATTCCATTCCATTCCATTCCATTCCATTGAATTCCATTGCATTCCATTCCATTCCATTCCATTCCATTCCATTGAATTCCATTCCATTCCATTCCATTCCATGGAATTCCGTTCCATTCCATTCCATTCCGTTCCTTTCCGTCCCGTTCCGTTCCGTTCCGTTCCGTTGCGTTCCGTTCCGTTCTACTCGGGTTGATTCCATTCTATTCCATTCCATTCCATTCGATTCCATTCGATTCCATTCGATTCCACTCCATTCCATTCCATAGAATTCCATTCCATTCCATTCCATTCCATTGAATTCCATTCCATTCCATTCCATTCCATTCCATAGAATTCCATTCCATTCCATTCCATTCCATTGAATTCCATTCCATTCCATTCCATTCCATTCCATTCCATTCCATTCCATTCTATTCCATTCTACTGGTGTCCATTCCATTCCATTCCATTCCATTCCATTCCATTCCATTCCATTCCATTCCATTCCATTCCTTTCCATTCCATTGCATTCCATTGCATTCCATTCCATTCCATTCCATTCCATTCCATTCCATTCCACTCCACTCCACTCCACTCCACTCCATTCCACTCCACTCCACTCCGGTACATTCCATTCCATTCCATTCCATTCCATTCCATTCCATTCCGTGCTTCTCGGGTACATTCCGTTCCGTTCCATTCCATTCCATTCCATTCCATTCCGTTCCAGTGCACTCTACTCCACTCCATTCCACTCCACTCCACTCCGGTACATTCCATTCCATTCCATTCCATTCCATTCCATTCCATTCCATTTCCATTCCCATTCCATTTCCATTCCCGTTCCATTTCCATTCCCGTTTCTTTTCCATTCCCGATCCATTTCCATTCCAGTTCCATTACCATTCCCGTTCCATTTCCATTCCCGATCCATTTCCATTCCCGTTCCTTTTCCATTCCCGTTCCATTTCCATTCCCGTTCCGTTACCATTCCCGTTCCATTTCCGTTCCCGTTCCGTTTCCGTTCCCGTTCCATTTCCGTTCTCGTTCCGTTTCCGTTCCCGTTCCATTTCCATTCCCGTTCCATTTCCGTTCCCGTTCCATTTCCATTCCCGTTCCATTTCCGTTCCCGTTCCATTTCCATTCCCGTTCCATTTCCATTCCCTTTCCATTTCCTTTTCATTCCATTCCGTTCTGCTCGGGTACATTCCATTCCATTCCATTGCATTCCATTCCGTTCTGCTCCTGTCCATTCCATTCCATTCCATTCCGTTCCATTCCGTTCTACTCGGGTAGATTCCATTCCATTCCATTCCATTCCATTCCATTCCATTCCATTCCATTCCATTCCATTCTACTGGTGTCCATTCCATTCCATTCCATTCCATTCCATTCCATTCCGTTCCATTCCATTCCATTCCATTGCATTCCATTCCATTCCATTCCATTCCATTCCGTTCCGTTCTACTCGGTTACATTCCATTCAATTCCATTCCATTCCGTTCTACCCGGGTAGATTCCATTCCATTCCATTCCATTCCATTCCTTTCCATTCCATTGCATTCCATTGCATTGCATTGCACTCAATTCCATTCCATTCCATTCCATTCCATTCCATTCCATTCCATTCCATTCCATTCCGTTCCGTTCAACTCGGTTACATTCCATTCAATTACATTCCATTCCGTTCTACTCGGTTACATTCCATTCCATTCCATTCCATTCCATTCCAATCCATTCCATTCCATTCCATTCCGTTCTACTCGGGTACATTCCATTCCATTCCATTCCATTCCATTCCATTCCATTCCATTCCATTCCGTTCTACTTTGGTACATTCCAGTCCATTCCATTCCATTCCATTCTATTCCATTACATTCCATTCCATTCCATTCCGTTCTACTCGGGTTGATTCCATTCTATTCCATTCCATTCCATTCCATTCCATTCCATTCCATTCCATTCCATTCCATTGAATTCCATTCCATTCCATTCCATTCCATTCCATTGAATTCCATTCCGTTCCATTCCATTCCATTCCATTCCATTCCATTCCATTGAATTCCATTCCATTCCATTCCATTCCATTCCATTGAATTCCATTCCGTTCCATTCCATTCCATTGAATTCCATTCCATTCCATTCCATTCCATTCCATTCCATTCCATTGAATTCCATTCCATTCCATTCCATTCCATTCCATTCCATCCCATTCCATTCCATTCCATTCCATTCCATTCCGTTCTACTCGGGTTGATTCCATTCTATTCCATTCCATTCCATTCGATCCCATTTGATTCCATTCGATTCCATTCAATTCCATTCGATTCCATTCCATTCCACTCCATTCCATTCCATTGAATTCCATTCCATTCCATTCCATTCCATTCCATTCCATTCCATTCCATTCCATTCCATTGAATTCCATTCCATTCCATTCCATTCCATTCCATTGAATTCCATTCCATTCCATTCCATTCAATTGAATTCCGTTCCATTCCATTCCATTCCGTTCCGTTCCGTCCCGTTCCGTTCCGTTCTGTTGCGTTCCGTTCCGTTCTACTCGGGTTGATTAAATTCTATTCCATTCCATTCTATTCGATTCCATTCGATTCCAATCGATTCCATTCGATTCCATTCGATTCCATTGAATTCCATTCCATTCCATTCCATTCCATTCCATTCCATTCCATTCCATTCCATTCCATTGAATTCCGTTCCATTCCATTCCATTCCATTCCATTCCATTCCATTGAATTCCATTCCATTCCATTCCATTCCATTCCATTCCATTCCATTCCATTCCATTGAATTCCATTCCATTCCATTCCATTCCATTCCATTCCATTCCATTCCATCCCATTCCATTCCATTCCATTCCATTCCGTTCTACTCGGGTTGATTCCATTCTATTCCATTCCATTCCATTCGATCCCATTTGATTCCATTCGATTCCATTCAATTCCATTCGATTCCATTCCATTCCACTCCATTCCATTCCATTGAATTCCATTCCATTCCATTCCATTCCATTCCATTCCATTCCATTCCATTGAATTCCATTCCATTGAATTCCATTCCATTCCATTGAATTCCATTCCATTCCATTCCATTCCATTGAATTCCATTCCATTCCATTCCATTCCATTCCATTCCATTCCATTCCATTGAATTCCGTTCCATTCCATTCCATTCCATTCCATTCCATTCCATTGAATTCCATTCCATTCCATTCCATTCCATTCCATTCCATTCCATTCCATTGAATTCCATTCCATTCCATTCCATTCCATTCCATTCCATTCCATTCCATCCCATTCCATTCCATTCCATTCCATTCCGTTCTACTCGGGTTGATTCCATTCTATTCCATTCCATTCCATTCGATCCCATTTGATTCCATTCGATTCCATTCAATTCCATTCGATTCCATTCCATTCCACTCCATTCCATTCCATTGAATTCCATTCCATTCCATTCCATTCCATTCCATTCCATTCCATTCCATTCCATTGAATTCCATTCCATTGAATTCCATTCCATTCCATTGAATTCCATTCCATTCCATTCCATTCCATTGAATTCCATTCCATTCCATTCCATTCCGTTCCATTCCATTCCATTCCATTCCATTCTACTGGTGTCCATTCCATTCCATTCCATTCCATTCCATTCCATTCCATTCCATTCCTTTCCATTCCATTGCATTCCATTGCATTCCATTCCATTCCATTCCATTCCATTCCATTCCATTCCATTCCACTCCACTCCACTCCACTCCACTCCATTCCACTCCACTCCACTCTGGTACATTCCATTCCATTCCATTCCATTCCATTCCATTCCATTTCCATTCCCATTCCATTTCCATTCCCGTTCCATTTCCATTCCCGTTTCTTTTCCATTCCCGTTCCATTTCCATTCCAGTTCCATTACCATTCCCGTTCCATTTCCATTCCCGATCCATTTCCATTCCCGTTCCATTTCCATTCCAGTTCCATTACCATTCCCGTTCCATTTCCATTCCCGATCCATTTCCATTCCCGTTCCATTTCCATTCCCTTTCCATTTCCATTCCCGTTCCATTACCATTCCCGTTCCATTTCCGTTCCCGTTCCGTTTCCGTTCCCGTTCCATTTCCGTTCTCGTTCCGTTTCCGTTCCCGTTCCATTTCCATTCCCGTTCCATTTCCGTTCCCATTCCATTTCCATTCCCGTTCCATTTCCATTCCCTTTCCATTTCCATTTCATTCCATTCCGTTCTGCTCGGGTACATTCCATTCCATTCCATTGCATTCCATTCCGTTCTGCTCCTGTCCATTCCATTCCATTCCATTCCATTCCATTCCATTCCATTCCATTCCATTCCATTCTACTGGTGTCCATTCCATTCCATTCCATTGCATTCCATTCCATTCCATTCCATTCCATTGCATTCCATTCCATTCCATTCCATTCCGTTCCGTTCTACTCGGTTACATTCCATTCAATTCCATTCCATTCCGTTCTACTCGGGTAGATTCCATTCCATTCCATTCCATTCCTTTCCATTCCATTGCATTCCATTGCATTGCATTGCACTCAATTCCATTCCATTCCATTCCATTCCGTTCCGTTCAACTCGGTTACATTCCATTCAATTACATTCCATTCCGTTCTACTCGGTTACATTCCATTCCATTCCATTCCATTCCATTCCAATCCATTCCATTCCATTCCATTCCGTTCTACTCGGGTACATTCCATTCCATTCCATTCCATTCCATTCCATTCCATTCCATTCCGTTCTACTTTGGTACATTCCATTCCATTCGATTCCATTCCGTTCCATTCCATTCCATTCCATTCCATTCCGTTCTACTCAGGTTGATTCCATTCTATTCCATTCCATTCCATTCCATTCCATTCCATTCCATTCCATTCGATTCCATTCCATGGAATTCCATTCCATTCCATTCCATTCCATTCCATTCCATTCCATTGAATTCCATTCCATTCCATTCCATTCCATTCCATTCCATTCCATTCCATTGAATTCCATTCCATTCCATTCCATTCCATTCCATTCCATCCCATTCCATTCCATTCCATTCCATTCCGTTCTACTCGGGTTGATTCCATTCTATTCCATTCCATTCCATTCGATCCCATTTGATTCCATTCGATTCCATTCAATTCCATTCGATTCCATTCCATTCCACTCCATTCCATTCCATTGAATTCCATTCCATTCCATTCCATTCCATTCCATTCCATTCCATGGAATTCCATTCCATTCCATGGAATTCCATTCCATTCCATTCCATTCCATTCCATAGAATTCCATTCCATTCCATTCCATTCCACTGAATTCCGTTCCATTCCATTCCATTCCGTTCCGTTCCGTTCCGTTCCGTTCCGTTGCGTTCCGTTCCATTCCGTTGTGTTCCGTTCCGTTCTACTCGGGTTGATTCCATTCTATTCCATTCCATTCCATTCCATTCCAATCCATTCCGTTCCATTCCATTGAATTCCATTCCATTCCATTCCATTCCATTCCATTCCATTCCATTCCATTGAATTCCATTGCATTCCATTCCATTCCATTCCATTCCATTCCATTGAATTCCATTCCATTCCATTCCATTCCATGGAATTCCGTTCCATTCCATTCCATTCCGTTCCTTTCCGTCCCGTTCCGTTCCGTTCCGTTCCGTTGCGTTCCGTTCCGTTCTACTCGGGTTGATTCCATTCTATTCCATTCCATTCCATTCGATTCCATTCGATTCCATTCGATTCCACTCCATTCCATTCCATAGAATTCCATTCCATTCCATTCCATTCCATTGAATTCCATTCCATTCCATTCCATTCCATAGAATTCCATTCCATTCCATTCCATTCCATTGAATTCCATTCCATTCCATTCCATTCCATTCCATTCCATTCCATTCCATTCCATTCTATTCCATTCTACTGGTGTCCATTCCATTCCATTCCATTCCATTCCATTCCATTCCATTCCATTCCATTCCTTTCCATTCCATTGCATTCCATTGCATTCCATTCCATTCCATTCCATTCCATTCCATTCCATTCCACTCCACTCCACTCCACTCCACTCCATTCCACTCCACTCCACTCCGGTACATTCCATTCCATTCCATTCCATTCCATTCCATTCCATTCCGTGCTTCTCGGGTACATTCCGTTCCGTTCCATTCCATTCCATTCCATTCCATTCCGTTCCAGTGCACTCTACTCCACTCCATTCCACTCCACTCCACTCCGGTACATTCCATTCCATTCCATTCCATTCCATTCCATTCCATTCCATTTCCATTCCCATTCCATTTCCATTCCCGTTCCATTTCCATTCCCGTTTCTTTTCCATTCCCGATCCATTTCCATTCCAGTTCCATTACCATTCCCGTTCCATTTCCATTCCCGATCCATTTCCATTCCCGTTCCTTTTCCATTCCCGTTCCATTTCCATTCCCGTTCCGTTACCATTCCCGTTCCGTTTCCGTTCCCGTTCCATTTCCGTTCTCGTTCCGTTTCCGTTCCCGTTCCATTTCCATTCCCGTTCCATTTCCGTTCCCGTTCCATTTCCATTCCCGTTCCATTTCCGTTCCCGTTCCATTTCCATTCCCGTTCCATTTCCGTTCCCGTTCCATTTCCATTCCCGTTCCATTTCCATTCCCTTTCCATTTCCTTTTCATTCCATTCCGTTCTGCTCGGGTACATTCCATTCCATTCCATTGCATTCCATTCCGTTCTGCTCCTGTCCATTCCATTCCATTCCATTCCGTTCCATTCCGTTCTACTCGGGTAGATTCCATTCCATTCCATTCCATTCCATTCCATTCCATTCCATTCCATTCCATTCTACTGGTGTCCATTCCATTCCATTCCATTCCATTCCATTCCATTCCATTCCATTCCATTCCATTGCATTCCATTCCATTCCATTCCATTCCATTCCGTTCCGTTCTACTCGGTTACATTCCATTCCATTCCATTCCATTCCATTCCAATCCATTCCATTCCATTCCATTCCGTTCTACTCGGGTACATTCCATTCCATTCCATTCCATTCCATTCCATTCCATTCCATTCCATTCCGTTCTACTTTGGGACATTCCATTCCATTCCATTCCATTCCATTCCATTCCATTCCATTCCATTCCGTTCTACTCGGATTGATTCCATTCTATTCCATTCCATTCCATTCCATTCCATTCCATTGAATTCCATTCCATTCCATTCCATTCCATTCCATGGAATTCCATTCCATTCCATTGAATTCCATTCCATTCCATTCCATTCCATTCAATTCCATTCCATTCCATTCCATTCCATTCCATTCCATTCCATTCCATGGAATTCCATTCCATTCCATTCCATTCCATTCCATTCCATTCCATCCCATTCCATTCCATTCCATTCCATTCCGTTCTACTCGGGTTGATTCCATTCTATTCCATTCCATTCCATTCGATCCCATTTGATTCCATTCGATTCCATTCAATTCCATTCGATTCCATTCCATTCCACTCCATTCCATTCCATTGAATTCCATTCCATTCCATTCCATTCCATTCCATTCCATTCCATTCCATTCCATTCCATTGAATTCCATTCCATTGAATTCCATTCCATTCCATTGAATTCCATTCCATTCCATTGAATTCCATTCCATTCCATTCCATTCCATTCCATTCCATTCCATTCCATTCCATTCCATTCTACTGGTGTCCATTCCATTCCATTCCATTCCATTCCATTCCATTCCATTCCTTTCCATTCCATTGCATTCCATTGCATTCCATTCCATTCCATTCCATTCCATTCCATTCCATTCCATTCCACTCCACTCCACTCCACTCCACTCCATTCCACTCCACTCCACTCCGGTACATTCCATTCCATTCCATTCCATTCCATTCCATTTCCATTCCCATTCCATTTCCATTCCCGTTCCATTTCCATTCCCGTTTCTTTTCCATTCCCGTTCCATTTCCATTCCAGTTCCATTACCATTCCCGTTCCATTTCCATTCCCGATCCATTTCCATTCCCGTTCCATTTCCATTCCAGTTCCATTACCATTCCCGTTCCATTTCCATTCCCGATCCATTTCCATTCCCGTTCCATTTCCATTCCCGTTCCATTTCCATTCCCGTTCCATTACCATTCCCGTTCCATTTCCGTTCCCGTTCCGTTTCCGTTCCCGTTCCATTTCCGTTCTCGTTCCGTTTCCGTTCCCGTTCCATTTCCATTCCCGTTCCATTTCCGTTCCCGTTCCATTTCCATTCCCGTTCCATTTCCATTCCCTTTCCATTTCCATTTCATTCCATTCCGTTCTGCTCGGGTACATTCCATTCCATTCCATTGCATTCCATTCCGTTCTGCTCCTGTCCATTCCATTCCATTCCAATCCGTTCCATTCCATTCTACTCGGGTAGATTCCATTCCATTCCATTCCATTCCATTCCATTCCATTCCATTCCATTCCATTCCATTCCATTCCATTCCATTCTACTGGTGTCCATTCCATTCCATTCCATTCCATTCCATTCCATTCAATTCCATTCCATTCCATTCCATTCCATTGCATTCCATTCCATTCCATTCCATTCCGTTCCGTTCTACTCGGTTACATTCCATTCAATTCCATTCCATTCCGTTCTACTCGGGTAGATTCCATTCCATTCCATTCCATTCCTTTCCATTCCATTGCATTCCATTGCATTGCATTGCACTCAATTCCATTCCATTCCATTCCATTCCATTCCATTCCATTCCATTCCATTCCATTCCGTTCCGTTCAACTCGGTTACATTCCATTCAATTACATTCCATTCCGTTCTACTCGGTTACATTCCATTCCATTCCATTCCATTCCATTCCATTCCATTCCATTCCATTCCATTGCATTCCATTCCATTCCATTCCATTCCATTCCGTTCCGTTCTACTCGGTTACATTCCATTCAATTCCATTCCATTCCGTTCTACTCGGGTAGATTCCATTCCATTCCATTCCATTCCTTTCCATTCCATTGCATTCCTTTGCATTGCATTGCACTCAATTCCATTCCATTCCATTCCATTCCATTCCATTCCATTCCATTCCATTCCATTCCATTCCGTTCCGTTCAACTCGGTTACATTCCATTCAATTACATTCCATTCCGTTCTACTCGGTTACATTCCATTCCATTCCATTCCATTCCATTCCATTCCAATCCATTCCATTCCATTCCATTCCGTTCTACTCGGGTATATTCCATTCCATTCCATTCCATTCCATTCCATTCCATTCCATTCCATTCCATTCCGTTCTACTTTGGTACATTCCATTCCATTCCATTCCATTCCATTCCATTCCATTCCATTCCATTCCATTCCATTCCGTTCTACTCGGATTGATTCCATTCTATTCCATTCCATTCCATTCCATTCCATTCCATTCCATTCCATTCCATGGAATTCCATTCCATTCCATTCCATTCCATGGAATTCCATTCCATTCCATTCCATTCCATTCCATTCCATTCCATTCCATTGAATTCCATTCCATTCCATTCCATTCCATTCCATTCCATTCCGTTCCATTCCATTCCATTGAATTCCATTCCATTCCATTCCATTCCATTCCATTCCATTCCATTCCATTCCATCCCATTCCATTCCATTCCATTCCATTCCATTCCATTCCATTCCATTCCATTCCATTCTACTGGTGTCCATTCCATTCCATTCCATTCCATTCCATTCCATTCCATTCCTTTCCATTCCATTGCATTCCATTGCATTCCATTCCATTCCATTCCATTCCATTCCATTCCATTCCATTCCATTCCACTCCACTCCACTCCACTCCACTCCATTCCACTCCACTCCACTCCGGTACATTCCATTCCATTCCATTCCATTCCATTCCATTCCATTTCCATTCCCATTCCATTTCCATTCCCGTTCCATTTCCATTCCCGTTTCTTTTCCATTCCCGTTCCATTTCCATTCCAGTTCCATTACCATTCCCGTTCCATTTCCATTCCCGATCCATTTCCATTCCCGTTCCATTTCCATTCCAGTTCCATTACCATTCCCGTTCCATTTCCATTCCCGATCCATTTCCATTCCCGTTCCATTTCCATTCCCTTTCCATTTCCATTCCCGTTCCATTACCATTCCCGTTCCATTTCCGTTCCCGTTCCGTTTCCGTTCCCGTTCCATTTCCGTTCTCGTTCCGTTTCCGTTCCCGTTCCATTTCCATTCCCGTTCCATTTCCGTTCCCATTCCATTTCCATTCCCGTTCCATTTCCATTCCCTTTCCATTTCCATTTCATTCCATTCCGTTCTGCTCGGGTACATTCCATTCCATTCCATTGCATTCCATTCCGTTCTGCTCCTGTCCATTCCATTCCATTCCATTCCATTCCATTCCATTCCATTCCATTCCATTCCATTCCATTCCATTCTACTGGTGTCCATTCCATTCCATTCCATTGCATTCCATTCCATTCCATTCCATTCCATTGCATTCCATTCCATTCCATTCCATTCCGTTCCGTTCTACTCGGTTACATTCCATTCAATTCCATTCCATTCCGTTCTACTCGGGTAGATTCCATTCCATTCCATTCCATTCCTTTCCATTCCATTGCATTCCATTGCATTGCATTGCACTCAATTCCATTCCATTCCATTCCATTCCGTTCCGTTCAACTCGGTTACATTCCATTCAATTACATTCCATTCCGTTCTACTCGGTTACATTCCATTCCATTCCATTCCATTCCATTCCAATCCATTCCATTCCATTCCATTCCGTTCTACTCGGGTACATTCCATTCCATTCCATTCCATTCCATTCCATTCCATTCCATTCCGTTCTACTTTGGTACATTCCATTCCATTCGATTCCATTCCATTCCATTCCATTCCATTCCATTCCATTCCGTTCTACTCGGGTTGATTCCATTCTATTCCATTCCATTCCATTCCATTCCATTCCATTCCATTCCATTCGATTCCATTCCATGGAATTCCATTCCATTCCATTCCATTCCATTCCATTCCATTGAATTCCATTCCATTCCATTCCATTCCATTCCATTCCATTCCATTCCATTGAATTCCATTCCATTCCATTCCATTCCATTCCATTCCATCCCATTCCATTCCATTCCATTCCATTCCGTTCTACTCGGGTTGATTCCATTCTATTCCATTCCATTCCGTTCGATCCCATTTGATTCCATTCGATTCCATTCAATTCCATTCGATTCCATTCCATTCCACTCCATTCCATTCCATTGAATTCCATTCCATTCCATTCCATTCCATTCCATTCCATTCCATGGAATTCCATTCCATTCCATGGAATTCCATTCCATTCCATTCCATTCCATTCCATAGAATTCCATTCCATTCCATTCCATTCCACTGAATTCCGTTCCATTCCATTCCATTCCGTTCCGTTCCGTTCCGTTCCGTTCCGTTGCGTTCCGTTCCATTCCGTTGTGTTCCGTTCCGTTCTACTCGGGTTGATTCCATTCTATTCCATTCCATTCCATTCCATTCCAATCCATTCCGTTCCATTCCATTGAATTCCATTCAATTCCATTCCATTCCATTCCATTCCATTCCATTCCATTCCATTGAATTCCATTGCATTCCATTCCATTCCATTCCATTCCATTCCATTGAATTCCATTCCATTCCATTCCATTCCATGGAATTCCGTTCCATTCCATTCCATTCCGTTCCTTTCCGTCCCGTTCCGTTCCGTTCCGTTCCGTTGCGTTCCGTTCCGTTCTACTCGGGTTGATTCCATTCTATTCCATTCCATTCCATTCGATTCCATTCGATTCCATTCGATTCCACTCCATTCCATTCCATAGAATTCCATTCCATTCCATTCCATTCCATTCCATTGAATTCCATTCCATTCCATTCCATTCCATTCCATAGAATTCCATTCCATTCCATTCCATTCCATTGAATTCCATTCCATTCCATTCCATTCCATTCCATTCCATTCCATTCCATTCCATTCTATTCCATTCTACTGGTGTCCATTCCATTCCATTCCATTCCATTCCATTCCATTCCATTCCATTCCATTCCATTCCATTCCTTTCCATTCCATTGCATTCCATTGCATTCCATTCCATTCCATTCCATTCCATTCCATTCCATTCCACTCCACTCCACTCCACTCCACTCCATTCCACTCCACTCCACTCCGGTACATTCCATTCCATTCCATTCCATTCCATTCCATTCCATTCCGTGCTTCTCGGGTACATTCCGTTCCGTTCCATTCCATTCCATTCCATTCCATTCCGTTCCAGTGCACTCTACTCCACTCCATTCCACTCCACTCCACTCCGGTACATTCCATTCCATTCCATTCCATTCCATTCCATTCCATTCCATTTCCATTCCCATTCCATTTCCATTCCCGTTCCATTTCCATTCCCGTTTCTTTTCCATTCCCGATCCATTTCCATTCCAGTTCCATTACCATTCCCGTTCCATTTCCATTCCCGATCCATTTCCATTCCCGTTCCTTTTCCATTCCCGTTCCATTTCCATTTCCGTTCCGTTACCATTCCCGTTCCATTTCCGTTCCCGTTCCGTTTCCGTTCCCGTTCCATTTCCGTTCTCGTTCCGTTTCCGTTCCCGTTCCATTTCCATTCCCGTTCCCTTTCCGTTCCCGTTCCATTTCCATTCCCGTTCCATTTCCGTTCCCGTTCCATTTCCATTCCCGTTCCATTTCCATTCCCTTTCCATTTCCTTTTCATTCCATTCCGTTCTGCTCGGGTACATTCCATTCCATTCCATTGCATTCCATTCCGTTCTGCTCCTGTCCATTCCATTCCATTCCATTCCGTTCCATTCCGTTCTACTCGGGTAGATTCCATTCCATTCCATTCCATTCCATTCCATTCCATTCCATTCCATTCCATTCCATTCTACTGGTGTCCATTCCATTCCATTCCATTCCATTCCATTCCATTCCATTCCATTCCATTGCATTCCATTCCATTCCATTCCATTCCACTCCGTTCCGTTCTACTCGGTTACATTCCATTCAATTCCATTCCATTCCGTTCTACCCGGGTAGATTCCATTCCATTCCATTCCATTCCATTCCTTTCCATTCCATTGCATTCCATTGCATTGCATTGCACTCAATTCCATTCCATTCCATTCCATTCCATTCCATTCCATTCCATTCCATTCCATTCCGTTCCGTTCAACTCGGTTACATTCCATTCAATTACATTCCATTCCGTTCTACTCGGTTACATTCCATTCCATTCCATTCCATTCCATTCCAATCCATTCCATTCCATTCCATTCCGTTCTACTCGGGTACATTCCATTCCATTCCATTCCATTCCAATCCATTCCATTCCATTCCGTTCTACTTTGGTACATTCCATTCCATTCCATTCCATTCCATTCTATTCCATTACATTCCATTCCATTCCATTCCGTTCTACTCGGGTTGATTCCATTCTATTCCATTCCATTCCATTCCATTCCATTCCATTCCATTCCATTCCATTCCATAGAATTCCATTCCATTCCATTCCATTCCATTCCATTGAATTCCATTCCGTTCCATTCCATTCCATTCCATTCCATTCCATTCCATTGAATTCCATTCCATTCCATTCCATTCCATTCCATTGAATTCCATTCCGTTCCATTCCATTCCATTGAATTCCATTCCATTCCATTCCATTCCATTCCATTCCATTCCATTCCATTCCATTGAATTCCATTCCATTCCATTCCATTCCATTCCATTCCATCCCATTCCATTCCATTCCATTCCATTCCATTCCGTTCTACTCGGGTTGATTCCATTCTATTCCATTCCATTCCATTCGATCCCATTTGATTCCATTCGATTCCATTCAATTCCATTCGATTCCATTCCATTCCACTCCATTCCATTCCATTGAATTCCATTCCATTCCATTCCATTCCATTCCATTCCATTCCATTCCATTCCATTGAATTCCATTCCATTCCATTCCATTCCATTCCATTGAATTCCATTCCATTCCATTCCATTCAATTGAATTCCGTTCCATTCCATTCCATTCCGTTCCGTTCCGTCCCGTTCCGTTCCGTTCTGTTGCGTTCCGTTCCGTTCTACTCGGGTTGATTAAATTCTATTCCATTCCATTCTATTCGATTCCATTCGATTCCAATCGATTCCATTCGATTCCATTCGATTCCATTGAATTCCATTCCATTCCATTCCATTCCATTCCATTCCATTCCATTCCATTCCATTCCATTGAATTCCGTTCCATTCCATTCCATTCCATTCCATTCCATTCCATTGAATTCCATTCCATTCCATTCCATAGAATTCCGTTCCATTCCATTCCATTCCATTCCATTCCATTCCATTCCATTCCATTCCATTCCATTCCATTGAATTCCATTCCATTCCATTCCATTCCTTTCCATTGAATTCCATTCTGTTCCATTCCATTCCTTTCCTTTCCGTTCCGTTCCGTTCCGTTCCGTTCCGTTGCGTTCCGCTCCGTTCTACTCGGGTTGATTCCATTCTATTCCATTCCATTCCATTCGATCCAATTCGATTCCATTCCATTCCATTCGATTCCATTCGATTCCACTCCATTCCATTCCATAGAATTCCATTCCATTCCATTCCATTTGAATTCCATTCCATTCCATTCCATTCCATTCTATTCCATTCCATCCCATTCCATTCCATTCCATTCCATTCTACTCGGGTTGATTGCATTCTATTCCATTCCATTCCATTCGATTCCATTCGATTCCATTCGATTCCATTCGATTCCATTCGATTCCATTCGATTCCATTCCATTCCATTCCATTCCATTGAATTCCATTCCATTCCATTCCATTCCATTGAATTCCATTCCATTCCATTCCATTCCATTCCATTCCATTCCATTCCATTGAATTCCATTCCATTCCATAGAATTCCATTCCATTCCATTCCTTTCCATTCCATTGCATTCCATTGCATTCCATTCCATTCCATTCCATTCCATTCCATTCCATTCCATTCCGTGCTTCTCGGGTACATTCCGTTCCGTTCCATTCCATTCCATTCCATTCCATTCCATTCCATTCCATTCCATTCCATTGAATTCCATTCCATTCCATAGAATTCCATTCCATTCCATTCCATTCCATTCCTTTCCATTCCATTGCATTCCATTGCATTCCATTCCATTCCATTCCATTCCATTCCATTCCATTCCACTCCACTCCACTCCACTCCACTCCATTCCACTCCACTCCACTCCGGTACATTCCATTCCATTCCATTCCATTCCATTCCATTCCGTGCTTCTCGGGTACATTCCGTTCCATTCCATTCCATTCCATTCCATTCCATTCCGTTCCAGTGCACTCTACTCCACTCCACTCCACTCCACTCCACTCCGGTACATTCCATTCCATTCCATTCCATTCCATTCCATTCCATTTCCATTCCCATTCCATTTCCATTCCCGTTCCATTTCCATTCCCGTTTCTTTTCCATTCCCGATCCATTTCCATTCCAGTTCCATTACCATTCCCGTTTCATTTCCATTCCCGATCCATTTCCATTCCCGTTCCTTTTCCATTCCCGTTCCATTTCCATTCCCGTTCCGTTACCATTCCCGTTCCATTTCCGTTCCCGTTCCGTTTCCGTTCCCGTTCCATTTCCGTTCTCGTTCCGTTTCCGTTCCCGTTCCATTTCCATTCCCGTTCCATTTCCGTTCCCGTTCCATTTCCATTCCCGTTCCATTTCCGTTCCCGTTCCATTTCCATTCCCGTTCTATTTCCATTCCCTTTCCATTTCCATTTCATTCCATTCCGTTCTGCTCGGGTACATTCCATTCCATTCCATTGCATTCCATTCCGTTCTGCTCCTGTCCATTCCATTCCATTCCATTCCGTTCCATTCCGTTCTACTCGGGTAGATTCCATTCCATTCCATTCCATTCCATTCCATTCCATTCCATTCCATTCCATTCCATTCCATTCCATTCTACTGGTGTCCATTCCATTCCATTCCATTCCATTCCATTCCATTCCATTCCATTGCATTCCATTCCATTCCATTCCATTCCATTCCGTTCCGTTCTACTCGGTTACATTCCATTCAATTCCATTCCATTCCGTTCTACTCGGGTAGATTCCATTCCATTCCATTCCATTCCATTGCTTTCCATTCCATTGCATTCCATTGCATTGCATTGCACTCAATTCCATTCCATTCCATTCCATTCCATTCCATTCCATTCCGTTCCGTTCAACTCGGTTACATTCCATTCAATTACATTCCATTCCGTTCTACTCGGTTACATTCCATTCCATTCCATTCCATTCCATTCCAATCCATTCCATTCCATTCCATTCCGTTCTACTCGGTTACATTCCATTCCATTCCATTCCATTCCATTCCAATCCATTCCATTCCATTCCATTCCGTTCTACTCGGGTACATTCCATTCCATTCCATTCCATTCCATTCCATTCCATTCCATTCCATTCCATTCCATTCTACTTTGGTACATTCCATTCCATTCCATTCCATTCCATTCTATTCCATTACATTCCATTCCATTCCATTCCGTTCTACTCGGGTTGATTCCATTCTATTCCATTCCATTCCATTCCATTCCATTCCATTCCATTCCATTCCATTCCAATCGATTCCATTCCATTCCATTCCATTGAATTCCATTCCATTCCATTCCATTCCTTGGAATTCCATTCCATTCCATTCCATTCCATTCCATTCCATTCCATTCCATTGAATTCCATTCCATTCCATTCCATTCCATTCCATTGAATTCCATTCCGTTCCATTCCATTCCATTGAATTCCATTCCATTCCATTCCATTCCATTCCATTCCATCCCATTCCATTCCATTCCTTTCCATTCCATTGCATTCCATTGCATTCCATTCCATTCCATTCCATTCCATTCCATTCCATTCCATTCCATGGAATTCCATTCCATTCCATTCCATTCCATTCCATTGAATTCCATTCCATTCCATTCCATTGAATTCCATTCCGTTCCATTCCATTCCATTGAATTCCATTCCATTCCATTCCATTCCATTCCATTCCATTCCATTCCATTGAATTCCATTCCATTCCATTCCATTCCATTCCATTCCATTCCATCCCATTCCATTCCATTCCATTCCATTCCGTTCTACTCGGGTTGATTCCATTCTGTTCCATTCCATTCCATTCGATCCCATTTGATTCCATTCGATTCCATTCAATTCCATTCGATTCCATTCCATTCCACTCCATTCCATTCCATTGAATTCCAATCCATTCCATTCCATTCCATTCCATTCCATTCCATTCCATTCCATTGAATTCCATTCCATTCCATTCCATTCCATTCCATTCCATTCCATTCCATTGAATTACATTCCATTCCGTTCCATTCCAATGAATTCCATTCCATTCCATTCCATTCCATTCCATTCCATTCCATTCCATTCCATTCCATTCTACTGGTGTCCATTCCATTCCATTCCATTCCATTCCATTCCATTCTACTGGTGTCCATTCCATTCCATTCCATTCCATTCCATTCCATTCCATTCCTTTCCATTCCATTGCATTCCATTGCATTCCATTCCATTCCATTCCATTCCATTCCATTCCATTCCACTCCACTCCACTCCACTCCACTCCATTCCACTCCACTCCACTCCGGTACATTCCATTCCATTCCATTCCATTCCATTCCATTCCATTCCATTCCATTCCGTGCTTCTCGGGTACATTCCGTTCCGTTCCATTCCATTCCATTCCATTCCATTCCGTTCCAGTGCACTCTACTCCACTCCACTCCACTCCACTCCACTCCGGTACATTCCATTCCATTCCATTCCATTCCATTCCATTCCATTCCATTTCCATTCCCATTCCATTTCCATTCCCGTTCCATTTCCATTCCCGTTTCTTTTCCATTCCCGTTCCATTTCCATTCCAGTTCCATTACCATTCCCGTTCCATTTCCATTCCCGATCCATTTCCATTCCCGTTCCATTTCTATTCCCGTTCGATTTCCATTCCCGTTCCATTACCATTCCCGTTCCATTTCCGTTCCCGTTCCGTTTCCGTTCCCGTTCCATTTCCGTTCTCGTTCCGTTTCCGTTCCCGTTCCATTTCCATTCCCGTTCCATTTCCGTTCCCGTTCCATTTCCATTCCCGTTCCATTTCCCTTCCCTTTCCATTTCCATTTCATTCCATTCCGTTCTGCTCGGGTACATTCCATTGCATTCCATTGCATTCCATTCCGTTCTGCTCCTGTCCATTCCATTCCATTCCAATCCGTTCCATTCCGTTCTACTCTGGTAGATTCCATTCCATTCCATTCCATTCCATTCCATTCCATTCCATTCCATTCCATTCCATTCCATTCCATTCCATTCTACTGGTGTCCATTCCATTCCATTCCATTCCATTCCATTCCATTCCATTGCATTCCATTCCATTCCGTTCCGTTCTACTCGGTTACATTCCATTCAATTCCATTCCATTCCGTTCTACTCGGGTAGATTCCATTCCATTCCATTCCATTCCTTTCCATTCCATTGCATTCCATTGCATTGCATTGCACTCAATTCCGTTCCATTCCATTCCATTCCATTCCATTCCATTCCATTCCATTCCATTCCATTCCGTTCCGTTCAACGCGGTTACATTCCATTCAATTACATTCCATTCCGTTCTACTCGGTTACATTCCATTCCATTCCATTCCATTCCATTCCAATCCATTCCATTCCATTCCATTCCGTTCTACTCGGGTACATTCCGTTCCATTCCATTCCATTCCATTCCATTCCATTCCTTTCCGTTCTACTTTGGTACATTCCATTCCATTTCATTCCATTCCATTCCATTCCATTCCATTCCGTTCCGTTCTACTCGGTTACATTCCATTCAATTCCATTCCATTCCGTTCTACTCGGGTAGATTCCATTCCATTCCATTCCATTCCTTTCCATTCCATTGCATTCCATTGCATTGCATTGCACTCAATTCCATTCCATTCCATTCAATTCCATTCCATTGAATTCCATTCCATTCCATTGAATTCCATTCCATTCCATTCCATTCCATTCCATTGAATTCCATTCCATTCCATTCCATTCCATTGAATTCCATTCCATTCCATTCCATTCCATTCCATTCCATTCCATTCCATTCCATTCCATTCTACTGGTGTCCATTCCATTCCATTCCATTCCATTCCATTCCATTCCATTCCTTTCCATTCCATTGCATTCCATTGCATTCCATTCCATTCCATTCCATTCCATTCCATTCCATTCCATTCCACTCCACTCCACTCCACTCCACTCCATTCCACTCCACTCCACTCCGGTACATTCCATTCCATTCCATTCCATTCCATTCCATTCCATTTCCATTCCCATTCCATTTCCATTCCCGTTCCATTTCCATTCCCGTTTCTTTTCCATTCCCGTTCCATTTCCATTCCAGTTCCATTACCATTCCCGTTCCATTTCCATTCCCGATCCATTTCCATTCCCGTTCCATTTCCATTCCAGTTCCATTACCATTCCCGTTCCATTTCCATTCCCGATCCATTTCCATTCCCGTTCCATTTCCATTCCCTTTCCATTTCCATTCCCGTTCCATTACCATTCCCGTTCCATTTCCGTTCCCGTTCCGTTTCCGTTCCCGTTCCATTTCCGTTCTCGTTCCGTTTCCGTTCCCGTTCCATTTCCATTCCCGTTCCATTTCCGTTCCCATTCCATTTCCATTCCCGTTCCATTTCCATTCCCTTTCCATTTCCATTTCATTCCATTCCGTTCTGCTCGGGTACATTCCATTCCATTCCATTGCATTCCATTCCGTTCTGCTCCTGTCCATTCCATTCCATTCCATTCCATTCCATTCCATTCCATTCCATTCCATTCCATTCCATTCTACTGGTGTCCATTCCATTCCATTCCATTGCATTCCATTCCATTCCATTCCATTCCATTGCATTCCATTCCATTCCATTCCATTCCGTTCCGTTCTACTCGGTTACATTCCATTCAATTCCATTCCATTCCGTTCTACTCGGGTAGATTCCATTCCATTCCATTCCATTCCTTTCCATTCCATTGCATTCCATTGCATTGCATTGCACTCAATTCCATTCCATTCCATTCCATTCCGTTCCGTTCAACTCGGTTACATTCCATTCAATTACATTCCATTCCGTTCTACTCGGTTACATTCCATTCCATTCCATTCCATTCCATTCCAATCCATTCCATTCCATTCCATTCCGTTCTACTCGGGTACATTCCATTCCATTCCATTCCATTCCATTCCATTCCATTCCATTCCGTTCTACTTTGGTACATTCCATTCCATTCGATTCCATTCCATTCCATTCCATTCCATTCCATTCCATTCCGTTCTACTCAGGTTGATTCCATTCTATTCCATTCCATTCCATTCCATTCCATTCCATTCCATTCCATTCGATTCCATTCCATGGAATTCCATTCCATTCCATTCCATTCCATTCCATTCCATTCCATTGAATTCCATTCCATTCCATTCCATTCCATTCCATTCCATTCCATTGAATTCCATTCCATTCCATTCCATTCCATTCCATTCCATCCCATTCCATTCCATTCCATTCCATTCCGTTCTACTCGGGTTGATTCCATTCTATTCCATTCCATTCCATTCGATCACATTTGATTCCATTCGATTCCATTCAATTCCATTCGATTCCATTCCATTCCACTCCATTCCATTCCATTGAATTCCATTCCATTCCATTCCATTCCATTCCATTCCATTCCATGGAATTCCATTCCATTCCATGGAATTCCATTCCATTCCATTCCATTCCATTCCATAGAATTCCATTCCATTCCATTCCATTCCATTCCATTGAATTCCATTCCGTTCCATTCCATTCCATTCCGTTCCATTCCATTCCATTGAATTCCATTCCATTCCATTCCATTCCATTCCATTCCATTCCATTCCATTCCATTGAATTCCATTCCATTCCATTCCATTCCATTCCATTCCATCCCATTCCATTCCATTCCATTCCATTCCATTCCGTTCTACTCGGGTTGATTCCATTCTATTCCATTCCATTCCATTCGATCCCATTTGATTCCATTCGATTCCATTCAATTCCATTCGATTCCATTCCATTCCACTCCATTCCATTCCATTGAATTCCATTCCATTCCATTCCATTCCATTCCATTCCATTCCATTCCATTCCATTGAATTCCATTCCATTCCATTCCATTCCATTCCATTGAATTCCATTCCATTCCATTCCATTCAATTGAATTCCGTTCCATTCCATTCCATTCCGTTCCGTTCCGTCCCGTTCCGTTCCGTTCTGTTGCGTTCCGTTCCGTTCTACTCGGGTTGATTAAATTCTATTCCATTCCATTCTATTCGATTCCATTCGATTCCAATCGATTCCATTCGATTCCATTCGATTCCATTGAATTCCATTCCATTCCATTCCATTCCATTCCATTCCATTCCATTCCATTCCATTCCATTGAATTCCGTTCCATTCCATTCCATTCCATTCCATTCCATTCCATTGAATTCCATTCCATTCCATTCCATAGAATTCCGTTCCATTCCATTCCATTCCATTCCATTCCATTCCATTCCATTCCATTCCATTCCATTCCATTGAATTCCATTCCATTCCATTCCATTCCTTTCCATTGAATTCCATTCTGTTCCATTCCATTCCTTTCCTTTCCGTTCCGTTCCGTTCCGTTCCGTTCCGTTGCGTTCCGCTCCGTTCTACTCGGGTTGATTCCATTCTATTCCATTCCATTCCATTCGATCCAATTCGATTCCATTCCATTCCATTCGATTCCATTCGATTCCACTCCATTCCATTCCATAGAATTCCATTCCATTCCATTCCATTTGAATTCCATTCCATTCCATTCCATTCCATTCTATTCCATTCCATCCCATTCCATTCCATTCCATTCCATTCTACTCGGGTTGATTGCATTCTATTCCATTCCATTCCATTCGATTCCATTCGATTCCATTCGATTCCATTCGATTCCATTCGATTCCATTCGATTCCATTCCATTCCATTCCATTCCATTGAATTCCATTCCATTCCATTCCATTCCATTGAATTCCATTCCATTCCATTCCATTCCATTCCATTCCATTCCATTCCATTGAATTCCATTCCATTCCATAGAATTCCATTCCATTCCATTCCTTTCCATTCCATTGCATTCCATTGCATTCCATTCCATTCCATTCCATTCCATTCCATTCCATTCCATTCCGTGCTTCTCGGGTACATTCCGTTCCGTTCCATTCCATTCCATTCCATTCCATTCCATTCCATTCCATTCCATTCCATTGAATTCCATTCCATTCCATAGAATTCCATTCCATTCCATTCCATTCCATTCCTTTCCATTCCATTGCATTCCATTGCATTCCATTCCATTCCATTCCATTCCATTCCATTCCATTCCACTCCACTCCACTCCACTCCACTCCATTCCACTCCACTCCACTCCGGTACATTCCATTCCATTCCATTCCATTCCATTCCATTCCGTGCTTCTCGGGTACATTCCGTTCCATTCCATTCCATTCCATTCCATTCCATTCCGTTCCAGTGCACTCTACTCCACTCCACTCCACTCCACTCCACTCCGGTACATTCCATTCCATTCCATTCCATTCCATTCCATTCCATTTCCATTCCCATTCCATTTCCATTCCCGTTCCATTTCCATTCCCGTTTCTTTTCCATTCCCGATCCATTTCCATTCCAGTTCCATTACCATTCCCGTTTCATTTCCATTCCCGATCCATTTCCATTCCCGTTCCTTTTCCATTCCCGTTCCATTTCCATTCCCGTTCCGTTACCATTCCCGTTCCATTTCCGTTCCCGTTCCGTTTCCGTTCCCGTTCCATTTCCGTTCTCGTTCCGTTTCCGTTCCCGTTCCATTTCCATTCCCGTTCCATTTCCGTTCCCGTTCCATTTCCATTCCCGTTCCATTTCCGTTCCCGTTCCATTTCCATTCCCGTTCTATTTCCATTCCCTTTCCATTTCCATTTCATTCCATTCCGTTCTGCTCGGGTACATTCCATTCCATTCCATTGCATTCCATTCCGTTCTGCTCCTGTCCATTCCATTCCATTCCATTCCGTTCCATTCCGTTCTACTCGGGTAGATTCCATTCCATTCCATTCCATTCCATTCCATTCCATTCCATTCCATTCCATTCCATTCCATTCCATTCTACTGGTGTCCATTCCATTCCATTCCATTCCATTCCATTCCATTCCATTCCATTGCATTCCATTCCATTCCATTCCATTCCATTCCGTTCCGTTCTACTCGGTTACATTCCATTCAATTCCATTCCATTCCGTTCTACTCGGGTAGATTCCATTCCATTCCATTCCATTCCATTGCTTTCCATTCCATTGCATTCCATTGCATTGCATTGCACTCAATTCCATTCCATTCCATTCCATTCCATTCCATTCCATTCCGTTCCGTTCAACTCGGTTACATTCCATTCAATTACATTCCATTCCGTTCTACTCGGTTACATTCCATTCCATTCCATTCCATTCCATTCCAATCCATTCCATTCCATTCCATTCCGTTCTACTCGGTTACATTCCATTCCATTCCATTCCATTCCATTCCAATCCATTCCATTCCATTCCATTCCGTTCTACTCGGGTACATTCCATTCCATTCCATTCCATTCCATTCCATTCCATTCCATTCCATTCCATTCCATTCTACTTTGGTACATTCCATTCCATTCCATTCCATTCCATTCTATTCCATTACATTCCATTCCATTCCATTCCGTTCTACTCGGGTTGATTCCATTCTATTCCATTCCATTCCATTCCATTCCATTCCATTCCATTCCATTCCATTCCAATCGATTCCATTCCATTCCATTCCATTGAATTCCATTCCATTCCATTCCATTCCTTGGAATTCCATTCCATTCCATTCCATTCCATTCCATTCCATTCCATTCCATTGAATTCCATTCCATTCCATTCCATTCCATTCCATTGAATTCCATTCCGTTCCATTCCATTCCATTGAATTCCATTCCATTCCATTCCATTCCATTCCATTCCATCCCATTCCATTCCATTCCTTTCCATTCCATTGCATTCCATTGCATTCCATTCCATTCCATTCCATTCCATTCCATTCCATTCCATTCCATGGAATTCCATTCCATTCCATTCCATTCCATTCCATTGAATTCCATTCCATTCCATTCCATTGAATTCCATTCCGTTCCATTCCATTCCATTGAATTCCATTCCATTCCATTCCATTCCATTCCATTCCATTCCATTCCATTGAATTCCATTCCATTCCATTCCATTCCATTCCATTCCATTCCATCCCATTCCATTCCATTCCATTCCATTCCGTTCTACTCGGGTTGATTCCATTCTGTTCCATTCCATTCCATTCGATCCCATTTGATTCCATTCGATTCCATTCAATTCCATTCGATTCCATTCCATTCCACTCCATTCCATTCCATTGAATTCCAATCCATTCCATTCCATTCCATTCCATTCCATTCCATTCCATTCCATTGAATTCCATTCCATTCCATTCCATTCCATTCCATTCCATTCCATTCCATTGAATTACATTCCATTCCGTTCCATTCCAATGAATTCCATTCCATTCCATTCCATTCCATTCCATTCCATTCCATTCCATTCCATTCCATTCTACTGGTGTCCATTCCATTCCATTCCATTCCATTCCATTCCATTCTACTGGTGTCCATTCCATTCCATTCCATTCCATTCCATTCCATTCCATTCCTTTCCATTCCATTGCATTCCATTGCATTCCATTCCATTCCATTCCATTCCATTCCATTCCATTCCACTCCACTCCACTCCACTCCACTCCATTCCACTCCACTCCACTCCGGTACATTCCATTCCATTCCATTCCATTCCATTCCATTCCATTCCATTCCATTCCGTGCTTCTCGGGTACATTCCGTTCCGTTCCATTCCATTCCATTCCATTCCATTCCGTTCCAGTGCACTCTACTCCACTCCACTCCACTCCACTCCACTCCGGTACATTCCATTCCATTCCATTCCATTCCATTCCATTCCATTCCATTTCCATTCCCATTCCATTTCCATTCCCGTTCCATTTCCATTCCCGTTTCTTTTCCATTCCCGTTCCATTTCCATTCCAGTTCCATTACCATTCCCGTTCCATTTCCATTCCCGATCCATTTCCATTCCCGTTCCATTTCTATTCCCGTTCGATTTCCATTCCCGTTCCATTACCATTCCCGTTCCATTTCCGTTCCCGTTCCGTTTCCGTTCCCGTTCCATTTCCGTTCTCGTTCCGTTTCCGTTCCCGTTCCATTTCCATTCCCGTTCCATTTCCGTTCCCGTTCCATTTCCATTCCCGTTCCATTTCCCTTCCCTTTCCATTTCCATTTCATTCCATTCCGTTCTGCTCGGGTACATTCCATTGCATTCCATTGCATTCCATTCCGTTCTGCTCCTGTCCATTCCATTCCATTCCAATCCGTTCCATTCCGTTCTACTCTGGTAGATTCCATTCCATTCCATTCCATTCCATTCCATTCCATTCCATTCCATTCCATTCCATTCCATTCCATTCCATTCTACTGGTGTCCATTCCATTCCATTCCATTCCATTCCATTCCATTCCATTGCATTCCATTCCATTCCGTTCCGTTCTACTCGGTTACATTCCATTCAATTCCATTCCATTCCGTTCTACTCGGGTAGATTCCATTCCATTCCATTCCATTCCTTTCCATTCCATTGCATTCCATTGCATTGCATTGCACTCAATTCCGTTCCATTCCATTCCATTCCATTCCATTCCATTCCATTCCATTCCATTCCATTCCGTTCCGTTCAACGCGGTTACATTCCATTCAATTACATTCCATTCCGTTCTACTCGGTTACATTCCATTCCATTCCATTCCATTCCATTCCAATCCATTCCATTCCATTCCATTCCGTTCTACTCGGGTACATTCCGTTCCATTCCATTCCATTCCATTCCATTCCATTCCTTTCCGTTCTACTTTGGTACATTCCATTCCATTTCATTCCATTCCATTCCATTCCATTCCATTCCGTTCCGTTCTACTCGGTTACATTCCATTCAATTCCATTCCATTCCGTTCTACTCGGGTAGATTCCATTCCATTCCATTCCATTCCTTTCCATTCCATTGCATTCCATTGCATTGCATTGCACTCAATTCCATTCCATTCCATTCAATTCCATTCCATTGAATTCCATTCCATTCCATTGAATTCCATTCCATTCCATTCCATTCCATTCCATTGAATTCCATTCCATTCCATTCCATTCCATTGAATTCCATTCCATTCCATTCCATTCCATTCCATTCCATTCCATTCCATTCCATTCCATTCTACTGGTGTCCATTCCATTCCATTCCATTCCATTCCATTCCATTCCATTCCTTTCCATTCCATTGCATTCCATTGCATTCCATTCCATTCCATTCCATTCCATTCCATTCCATTCCATTCCACTCCACTCCACTCCACTCCACTCCATTCCACTCCACTCCACTCCGGTACATTCCATTCCATTCCATTCCATTCCATTCCATTCCATTTCCATTCCCATTCCATTTCCATTCCCGTTCCATTTCCATTCCCGTTTCTTTTCCATTCCCGTTCCATTTCCATTCCAGTTCCATTACCATTCCCGTTCCATTTCCATTCCCGATCCATTTCCATTCCCGTTCCATTTCCATTCCAGTTCCATTACCATTCCCGTTCCATTTCCATTCCCGATCCATTTCCATTCCCGTTCCATTTCCATTCCCTTTCCATTTCCATTCCCGTTCCATTACCATTCCCGTTCCATTTCCGTTCCCGTTCCGTTTCCGTTCCCGTTCCATTTCCGTTCTCGTTCCGTTTCCGTTCCCGTTCCATTTCCATTCCCGTTCCATTTCCGTTCCCATTCCATTTCCATTCCCGTTCCATTTCCATTCCCTTTCCATTTCCATTTCATTCCATTCCGTTCTGCTCGGGTACATTCCATTCCATTCCATTGCATTCCATTCCGTTCTGCTCCTGTCCATTCCATTCCATTCCATTCCATTCCATTCCATTCCATTCCATTCCATTCCATTCCATTCTACTGGTGTCCATTCCATTCCATTCCATTGCATTCCATTCCATTCCATTCCATTCCATTGCATTCCATTCCATTCCATTCCATTCCGTTCCGTTCTACTCGGTTACATTCCATTCAATTCCATTCCATTCCGTTCTACTCGGGTAGATTCCATTCCATTCCATTCCATTCCTTTCCATTCCATTGCATTCCATTGCATTGCATTGCACTCAATTCCATTCCATTCCATTCCATTCCGTTCCGTTCAACTCGGTTACATTCCATTCAATTACATTCCATTCCGTTCTACTCGGTTACATTCCATTCCATTCCATTCCATTCCATTCCAATCCATTCCATTCCATTCCATTCCGTTCTACTCGGGTACATTCCATTCCATTCCATTCCATTCCATTCCATTCCATTCCATTCCGTTCTACTTTGGTACATTCCATTCCATTCGATTCCATTCCATTCCATTCCATTCCATTCCATTCCATTCCGTTCTACTCAGGTTGATTCCATTCTATTCCATTCCATTCCATTCCATTCCATTCCATTCCATTCCATTCGATTCCATTCCATGGAATTCCATTCCATTCCATTCCATTCCATTCCATTCCATTCCATTGAATTCCATTCCATTCCATTCCATTCCATTCCATTCCATTCCATTGAATTCCATTCCATTCCATTCCATTCCATTCCATTCCATCCCATTCCATTCCATTCCATTCCATTCCGTTCTACTCGGGTTGATTCCATTCTATTCCATTCCATTCCATTCGATCACATTTGATTCCATTCGATTCCATTCAATTCCATTCGATTCCATTCCATTCCACTCCATTCCATTCCATTGAATTCCATTCCATTCCATTCCATTCCATTCCATTCCATTCCATGGAATTCCATTCCATTCCATGGAATTCCATTCCATTCCATTCCATTCCATTCCATAGAATTCCATTCCATTCCATTCCATTCCACTGAATTCCGTTCCATTCCATTCCATTCCGTTCCGTTCCGTTCCGTTCCGTTCCGTTGCGTTCCGTTCCATTCCGTTGTGTTCCGTTCCGTTCTACTCGGGTTGATTCCATTCTATTCCATTCCATTCCATTCCATTCCAATCCATTCCGTTCCATTCCATTGAATTCCATTCCATTCCATTCCATTCCATTCCATTCCATTCCATTCCATTCCATTGAATTCCATTGCATTCCATTCCATTCCATTCCATTCCATTCCATTGAATTCCATTCCATTCCATTCCATTCCATGGAATTCCGTTCCATTCCATTCCATTCCGTTCCTTTCCGTCCCGTTCCGTTCCGTTCCGTTCCGTTGCGTTCCGTTCCGTTCTACTCGGGTTGATTCCATTCTATTCCATTCCATTCCATTCGATTCCATTCGATTCCATTCGATTCCACTCCATTCCATTCCATAGAATTCCATTCCATTCCATTCCATTCCATTGAATTCCATTCCATTCCATTCCATTCCATAGAATTCCATTCCATTCCATTGAATTCCATTGAATTCCATTCCATTCCATTCCATTCCATTCCATTCCATTCCATTCCATTCCATTCTATTCCATTCTACTGGTGTCCATTCCATTCCATTCCATTCCATTCCATTCCATTCCATTCCATTCCATTCCTTTCCATTCCATTGCATTCCATTGCATTCCATTCCATTCCATTCCATTCCATTCCATTCCATTCCACTCCACTCCACTCCACTCCACTCCATTCCACTCCACTCCACTCCGGTACATTCCATTCCATTCCATTCCATTCCATTCCATTCCATTCCGTGCTTCTCGGGTACATTCCGTTCCGTTCCATTCCATTCCATTCCATTCCATTCCGTTCCAGTGCACTCTACTCCACTCCATTCCACTCCACTCCACTCCGGTACATTCCATTCCATTCCATTCCATTCCATTCCATTCCATTCCATTCCATTTCCATTCCCATTCCATTTCCATTCCCGTTCCATTTCCATTCCCGTTTCTTTTCCATTCCCGATCCATTTCCATTCCAGTTCCATTACCATTCCCGTTCCATTTCCATTCCCGATCCATTTCCATTCCCGTTCCTTTTCCATTCCCGTTCCATTTCCATTCCCGTTCCGTTACCATTCCCGTTCCATTTCCGTTCCCGTTCCGTTTCCGTTCCCGTTCCATTTCCGTTCTCGTTCCGTTTCCGTTCCCGTTCCATTTCCATTCCCGTTCCATTTCCGTTCCCGTTCCATTTCCATTCCCGTTCCATTTCCGTTCCCGTTCCATTTCCATTCCCGTTCCATTTCCGTTCCCGTTCCATTTCCATTCCCGTTCCATTTCCATTCCCTTTCCATTTCCTTTTCATTCAATTCCGTTCTGCTCGGGTACATTCCATTCCATTCCATTGCATTCCATTCCGTTCTGCTCCTGTCCATTCCATTCCATTCCATTCCGTTCCATTCCGTTCTACTCGGGTAGATTCCATTCCATTCCATTCCATTCCATTCCATTCCATTCCATTCCATTCCATTCCATTCTACTGGTGTCCATTCCATTCCATTCCATTCCATTCCATTCCATTCCATTCCATTCCATTCCATTGCATTCCATTCCATTCCATTCCATTCCATTCCGTTCCGTTCTACTCGGTTACATTCCATTCAATTCCATTCCATTCCGTTCTACCCGGGTAGATTCCATTCCATTCCATTCCATTCCATTCCTTTCCATTCCATTGCATTCCATTGCATTGCATTGCACTCAATTCCATTCCATTCCATTCCATTCCATTCCATTCCATTCCATTCCGTTCCGTTCAACTCGGTTACATTCCATTCAATTACATTCCATTCCGTTCTACTCGGTTACATTCCATTCCATTCCATTCCATTCCATTCCATTCCAATCCATTCCATTCCATTCCATTCCGTTCTACTCGGGTACATTCCATTCCATTCCATTCCATTCCATTCCATTCCATTCCATTCCATTCCATTCCATTCCATTCCGTTCTACTTTGGTACATTCCATTCCATTCCATTCCATTCCATTCTATTCCATTACATTCCATTCCATTCCATTCCGTTCTTCTCGGGTTGATTCCATTCTATTCCATTCCATTCCATTCCATTCCATTCCATTCCATTCCATTCCATTCCATTCCATAGAATTCCATTCCATTCCATTCCATTCCATTCCATTCCATTGAATTCCATTCCGTTCCATTCCATTCCATTCCATTCCATTCCATTCCATTGAATTCCATTCCATTCCATTCCATTCCATTCCATTGAATTCCATTCCGTTCCATTCCATTCCATTGAATTCCATTCCATTCCATTCCATTCCATTCCATTCCATTCCATTCCATTCCATTGAATTCCATTCCATTCCATTCCATTCCATTCCATTCCATCCCATTCCATTCCATTCCATTCCATTCCATTCCGTTCTACTCGGGTTGATTCCATTCTATTCCATTCCATTCCATTCGATCCCATTTGATTCCATTCGATTCCATTCAATTCCATTCGATTCCATTCCATTCCACTCCATTCCATTCCATTGAATTCCATTCCATTCCATTCCATTCCATTCCATTCCATTCCATTCCATTCCATTCCATTCCATTGAATTCCATTCCATTCCATTCCATTCCATTCCATTGAATTCCATTCCATTCCATTCCATTCAATTGAATTCCGTTCCATTCCATTCCATTCCGTTCCGTTCCGTCCCGTTCCGTTCCGTTCTGTTGCGTTCCGTTCCGTTCTACTCGGGTTGATTAAATTCTATTCCATTCCATTCTATTCGATTCCATTCGATTCCAATCGATTCCATTCGATTCCATTCGATTCCATTGAATTCCATTCCATTCCATTCCATTCCATTCCATTCCATTCCATTCCATTCCATTCCATTGAATTCCGTTCCATTCCATTCCATTCCATTCCATTCCATTCCATTGAATTCCATTCCATTCCATTCCATAGAATTCCGTTCCATTCCATTCCATTCCATTCCATTCCATTCCATTCCATTCCCTTCCATTCCATTCCATTGAATTCCATTCCATTCCATTCCATTCCTTTCCATTGAATTCCATTCTGTTCCATTCCATTCCTTTGAATTCCGTTCCATTCCATTCCATTCCTTTCCTTTCCGTTCCGTTCCGTTCCGTTCCGTTCCGTTGCGTTCCGCTCCGTTCTACTCGGGTTGATTCCATTCTATTCCATTCCATTCCATTCGATCCAATTCGATTCCATTCCATTCCATTCGATTCCATTCGATTCCACTCCATTCCATTCCATAGAATTCCATTCCATTCCATTCCATTTGAATTCCATTCCATTCCATTCCATTCCATTCTATTCCATTCCATCCCATTCCATTCCATTCCATTCCATTCTACTCGGGTTGATTGCATTCTATTCCATTCCATTCCATTCGATTCCATTCGATTCCATTCGATTCCATTCGATTCCATTCGATTCCATTCGATTCCATTCCATTCCATTCCATTCCATTGAATTCCATTCCATTCCATTCCATTCCATTCCATTGAATTCCATTCCATTCCATTCCATTCCATTCCATTCCATTCCATTCCATTCCATTCCATTGAATTCCATTCCATTCCATAGAATTCCATTCCATTCCATTCCTTTCCATTCCATTGCATTCCATTGCATTCCATTCCATTCCATTCCATTCCATTCCATTCCATTCCATTCCGTGCTTCTCGGGTACATTCCGTTCCGTTCCATTCCATTCCATTCCATTCCATTCCATTCCATTCCATTCCATTCCATTCCATTGAATTCCATTCCATTCCATAGAATTCCATTCCATTCCATTCCATTCCATTCCTTTCCATTCCATTGCATTCCATTGCATTCCATTCCATTCCATTCCATTCCATTCCATTCCATTCCACTCCACTCCACTCCACTCCACTCCATTCCACTCCACTCCACTCCGGTACATTCCATTCCATTCCATTCCATTCCATTCCATTCCGTGCTTCTCGGGTACATTCCGTTCCATTCCATTCCATTCCATTCCATTCCATTCCGTTCCAGTGCACTCTACTCCACTCCACTCCACTCCACTCCACTCCGGTACATTCCATTCCATTCCATTCCATTCCATTCCATTCCATTCCGTGCTTCTCGGGTACATTCCGTTCCGTTCCATTCCATTCCATTCCATTCCATTCCGTTCCAGTGCACTCTACTCCACTCCACTCCACTCCACTCCACTCCGGTACATTCCATTCCATTCCATTCCATTCCATTCCATTCCATTCCATTTCCATTCCCATTCCATTTCCATTCCCGTTCCATTTCCATTCCCGTTTCTTTTCCATTCCCGTTCCATTTCCATTCCAGTTCCATTACCATTCCCGTTCCATTTCCATTCCCGATCCATTTCCATTCCCGTTCCATTTCCATTCCCGTTCCATTTCCATTCCCGTTCCATTACCATTCCCGTTCCATTTCCGTTCCCGTTCCGTTTCCGTTCCCGTTCCATTTCCGTTCTCGTTCCGTTTCCGTTCCCGTTCCATTTCCATTCCCGTTCCATTTCCGTTCCCGTTCCATTTCCATTCCCGTTCCATTTCCCTTCCCTTTCCATTTCCATTTCATTCCATTCCGTTCTGCTCGGGTACATTCCATTGCATTCCATTGCATTCCATTCCGTTCTGCTCCTGTCCATTCCATTCCATTCCAATCCGTTCCATTCCGTTCTACTCGGGTAGATTCCATTCCATTCCATTCCATTCCATTCCATTCCATTCCATTCCATTCCATTCCATTCCATTCTACTGGTGTCCATTCCATTCCATTCCATTCCATTCCATTCCATTGCATTCCATTCCATTCCGTTCCGTTCTACTCGGTTACATTCCATTCAATTCCATTCCATTCCGTTCTACTCGGGTAGATTCCATTCCATTCCATTCCATTCCTTTCCATTCCATTGCATTCCATTGCATTGCATTGCACTCAATTCCGTTCCATTCCATTCCATTCCATTCCATTCCATTCCATTCCATTCCATTCCGTTCCGTTCAACGCGGTTACATTCCATTCAATTACATTCCATTCCGTTCTACTCGGTTACATTCCATTCCATTCCATTCCATTCCATTCCAATCCATTCCATTCCATTCCATTCCGTTCTACTCGGGTACATTCCGTTCCATTCCATTCCATTCCATTCCATTCCATTCCTTTCCGTTCTACTTTGGTACATTCCATTCCATTTCATTCCATTCCATTCCATTCCATTCCATTCCGTTCCGTTCTACTCGGTTACATTCCATTCAATTCCATTCCATTCCGTTCTACTCGGGTAGATTCCATTCCATTCCATTCCATTCCTTTCCATTCCATTGCATTCCATTGCATTGCATTGCACTCAATTCCATTCCATTCCATTCAATTCCATTCCATTGAATTCCATTCCATTCCATTGAATTCCATTCCATTCCATTCCATTCCATTCCATTCCATTCCATTCCATTCCATTCCATTCCATTGAATTCCATTCCATTCCATTCCATTCCATGGAATTCCATTCCATTCCATTCCATTCCATTCCATTCCATTCCATTCCATTCCATTCCATTCCATTGAATTCCATTCCATTCCATTTTATTCCATTCCATTGAATTCCATTCCGTTCCATTCCATTCCATTGAATTCCATTCCATTCCATTCCATTCCATTCCATTCCATTCCATTCCATGGAATTCCATTCCATTCCATTCCATTCCATTCCATTCCATCCCATTCCATTCCATTCCATTCCATTCCGTTCTACTCGGGTTGATTCCATTCTATTCCATTCCATTCCATTCGATCCCAATTGATTCCATTCGATTCCATTCAATTCCATTCGATTCCATTCCATTCCACTGCATTCCATTCCATTGAATTCCATTCCATTCCATTCCATTCCATTCCATTCCATTCCATGGAATTCCATTCCATTCCATTCCATTCCATTCCATAGAATTCCATTCCATTCCATTCCATTCCACTGAATTCCGTTCCATTCCATTCCATTCCGTTCCGTTCCGTTCCGTTCCGTTCCGTTGCGTTCCGTTCCGTTCCGTTGTGTTCCGTTCCGTTCTACTCGGGTTGATTCCATTCTATTCCATTCCATTCCAATCCATTCCGTTCCATTCCATTGAATTCCATTCCATTCCATTCCATTCCATTCCATTCCATTCCATTCCATTCCATTCCATGGAATTCCGTTCCATTCCATTCCATTCCGTTCCGTTCCGTCCCGTTCCGTTCCGTTCCGTTCCGTTCCGTTGTGTTCCGTTCCGTTCTACTCGGGTTGATTCCATTCTATTCCATTCCATTCCATTCGATTCCATTCGATTCCATTCGATTCCACTCCATTCCATTCCATAGAATTCCATTCCATTCCATTCCATTCCATTCCATTCCATTCCATTCCATTCCTTTCCATTGAATTCCATTCCATTCCATTCCATTCCATTGAATTCCATTCCATTCCATTCCATTCCATTCCATTCCATTCCATTCCATTCCATTCCATTCCATTCTACTGTTGTCCATTCCATTCCATTCCATTCCATTCCATTCCATTCCATTCCATTCCTTTCCATTCCATTGCATTCCATTGCATTCCATTCCATTCCATTCCATTCCATTCCATTCCATTCCACTCCACTCCACTCCACTCCACTCCATTCCACTCCACTCCACTCCTGTACATTCCATTCCATTCCATTCCATTCCATTCCGTGCTTCTCGGGTACATTCCGTTCCGTTCCATTCCATTCCATTCCATTCCATTCCGTTCCAGTGCACTCTACTCCACTCCACTCCACTCCACTCCACTCCGGTACATTCCATTCCATTCCATTCCATTCCATTCCATTCCATTCCATTCCATTTCCATTCCCATTCCATTTCCATTCCCGTTCCATTTCCATTCCCGTTTCTTTTCCATTCCCGTTCCATTTCCATTCCAGTTCCATTACCATTCCCGTTCCATTTCCATTCCCGATCCATTTCCATTCCCGTTCCTTTTCCATTCCCGTTCCATTTCCATTCCCGTTCCGTTACCATTCCCGTTCCATTTCCGTTCCCGTTCCGTTTCCGTTCCCGTTCCATTTCCGTTCTCGTTCCGTTTCCGTTCCCGTTCCATTTCCATTCCCGTTCCATTTCCGTTCCCGTTCCATTTCCATTCCCGTTCCATTTCCATTCCCTTTCCATTTCCATTTCATTCCATTCCGTTCTGCTCGGGTACATTCCATTCCATTCCATTGCATTCCATTCCGTTCTGCTCCTGTCCATTCCATTCCATTCCATTCCGTTCCATTCCGTTCTACTCGGGTAGATTCCATTCCATTCCATTCCATTCCATTCCATTCCATTCCATTCCATTCCATTCCATTCCATTCCATTCTACTGGTGTCCATTCCATTCCATTCCATTCCATTCCATTCCATTCCATTCCATTGCATTCCATTCCATTCCATTCCATTCCATTCCGTTCCGTTCTACTCGGTTACATTCCATTCAATTCCATTCCATTCCGTTCTACTCGGGTAGATTCCATTCCATTCCATTCCATTCCTTTCCATTCCATTGCATTCCATTGCATTGCATTGCACTCAATTCCATTCCATTCCATTCCATTCCATTCCATTCCATTCCGTTCCGTTCAACTCGGTTACATTCCATTCAATTACATTCCATTCCGTTCTACTCTGTTACATTCCATTCCATTCCATTCCATTCCATTCCAATCCATTCCATTCCATTCCATTCCGTTCTACTCGGGTACATTCCTTTCCATTCCATTCCATTCCATTCCATTCCATTCCATTCCATTCCGTTCTACTTTGGGACATTCCATTCCATTCCATTCCATTCCATTCCATTCCATTCCATTCCATTCCGTTCTACTCGGATTGATTCCATTCTATTCCATTCCATTCCATTCCATTCCATTCCATTCCATTCCATTCCATTCCATTCCATTCGATTCCATTCCATTCCATTCCATTGAATTCCATTCCATTCCATTCCATTCCATGGAATTCCATTCCATTCCATTCCATTCCATTCCATTCCATTGAATTCCATTCCATTCCATTCCATTCCATTCCATTGAATTCCATTCCATTCCATTCCATTCCATTCCATTGAATTCTATTCCGTTCCATTCCATTCCATTGAATTCCATTCCATTCCATTCCATTCCATTCCATTCCATTCCATTCCATTCCATTCCATTGAATTCCATTCCATTCCATTCCATTCCATTCCATCCCATTCCATTCCATTCCATTCCATTCCGTTCTACTCGGGTTGATTCCATTCTATTCCATTCCATTCCATTCGATCCCATTTGATTCCATTCGATTCCATTCAATTCCATTCGATTCCATTCCATTCCACTCCATTCCATTCCATTGAATTCCATTCCATTCCATTCCATTCCATTCCATTCCATTCCATTCCATTCCATTCCATTGAATTCCATTCCATTCCATTCCATTCCATTCCATTGAATTCCATTCCATTCCATTGAATTCCATTCCATTCCATTCCATTCCATTCCATTCCATTCCATTCCATTCCATTCTACTGGTGTCCATTCCATTCCATTCCATTCCATTCCATTCCATTCCATTCCATTCCTTTCCATTCCATTGCATTCCATTGCATTCCATTCCATTCCATTCCATTCCATTCCATTCCATTCCATTCCACTCCACTCCACTCCACTCCACTCCATTCCACTCCACTCCACTCCGGTACATTCCATTCCATTCCATTCCATTCCATTCCATTCCATTCCATTCCATTCCATTCCGTGCTTCTCGGGTACATTCCGTTCCGCTCCATTCCATTCCATTCCATTCCATTCCGTTCCAGTGCACTCTACTCCACTCCACTCCACTCCACTCCACTCCGGTACATTCCATTCCATTCCATTCCATTCCATTCCATTCCATTTCCATTCCCATTCCATTTCCATTCCCGTTCCATTTCCATTCCCGTTTCTTTTCCATTCCCGTTCCATTTCCATTCCAGTTCCATTACCATTCCCGTTCCATTTCCATTCCCGATCCATTTCCATTCCCGTTCCATTTCCATTCCCGTTCCATTTCCATTCCCGTTCCATTACCATTCCCGTTCCATTTCCGTTCCCGTTCCGTTTCCGTTCCCGTTCCATTTCCGTTCTCGTTCCGTTTCCGTTCCCGTTCCATTTCCATTCCCGTTCCATTTCCGTTCCCGTTCCATTTCCATTCCCGTTCCATTTCCATTCCCTTTCCATTTCCATTTCATTCCATTCCGTTCTGCTCGGGTACATTCCATTCCATTCCATTGCATTCCATTCCGTTCTGCTCCTGTCCATTCCATTCCATTCCAATCCGTTCCATTCCGTTCTACTCGGGTAGATTCCATTCCATTCCATTCCATTCCATTCCATTCCATTCCATTCCATTCCATTCTACTGGTGTCCATTCCATTCCATTCCATTCCATTCCATTCCATTGCATTCCATTCCATTCCGTTCCGTTCTACTCGGTTACATTCCATTCAATTCCATTCCATTCCGTTCTACTCGGGTAGATTCCATTCCATTCCATTCCATTCCTTTCCATTCCATTGCATTCCATTGCATTGCATTGCACTCAATTCCATTCCATTCCATTCCATTCCATTCCATTCCATTCCATTCCATTCCATTCCGTTCCGTTCAACTCGGTTACATTCCATTCAATTACATTCCATTCCGTTCTACTCGGTTACATTCCATTCCATTCCATTCCATTCCATTCCAATCCATTCCATTCCATTCCGTTCCGTTCTACTCGGTTACATTCCATTCAATTCCATTCCATTCCGTTCTACTCGGGTAGATTCCATTCCATTCCATTCCATTCCTTTCCATTCCATTGCATTCCATTGCATTGCATTGCACTCAATTCCATTCCATTCCATTCCATTCCATTCCATTGAATTCCATTCCATTCCATTGAATTCCATTCCATTCCATTCCATTCCATTCCATTCCATTCCATTCCATTCCATTGAATTCCATTCCATTCCATTCCATTCCATGGAATTCCATTCCATTCCATTCCATTCCATTCCATTCCATTCCATTCCATTCCATTCTACTGTTGTCCATTCCATTCCATTCCATTCCATTCCATTCCATTCCATTCCTTTCCATTCCATTGCATTCCATTGCATTCCATTCCATTCCATTCCATTCCATTCCATTCCATTCCACTCCACTCCACTCCACTCCACTCCATTCCACTCCACTCCACTCCGGTACATTCCATTCCATTCCAATCCATTCCATTCCATTCCATTCCGTTCTACTCGGGTACATTCCTTTCCATTCCATTCCATTCCATTCCATTCCATTCCATTCCATTCCGTTCTACTTTGGGACATTCCATTCCATTCCATTCCATTCCATTCCATTCCATTCCATTCCATTCCGTTCTACTCGGATTGATTCCATTCTATTCCATTCCATTCCATTCCATTCCATTCCATTCCATTCCATTCCATTCCATTCGATTCCATTCCATTCCATTCCATTGAATTCCATTCCATTCCATTCCATTCCATGGAATTCCATTCCATTCCATTCCATTCCATTCCATTCCATTCCATTGAATTCCATTCCATTCCATTCCATTCCATTCCATTGAATTCCATTCCATTCCATTCCATTGAATTCCATTCCATTCCATTCCATTCCATGGAATTCCATTCCATTCCATTCCATTCCATTCCATTCCATTCCATTGAATTCCATTCCATTCCATTCCATTCCATTCCATTCCATTCCATTCCATTCCATTCCATTGAATTCCATTCCATTCCATTCCATTCCATTCCATCCCATTCCATTCCATTCCATTCCATTCCGTTCTACTCGGGTTGATTCCATTCTATTCCATTCCATTCCATTCGATCCCATTTGATTCCATTCGATTCCATTCAATTCCATTCGATTCCATTCAATTCCACTCCATTCCATTCCATTGAATTCCATTCCATTCCATTCCATTCCATTCCATTCCATTCCATTCCATTCCATTCCATTCCATTCCATTGAATTCCATTCCATTCCATTCCATTCCATTCCATTGAATTCCATTCCATTCCATTGAATTCCATTCCATTCCATTCCATTCCATTCCATTCCATTCCATTCCATTCCATTCTACTGGTGTCCATTCCATTCCATTCCATTCCATTCCATTCCATTCCATTCCATTCCATTCCTTTCCATTCCATTGCATTCCATTGCATTCCATTCCATTCCATTCCATTCCACTCCACTCCACTCCACTCCACTCCATTCCACTCCACTCCACTCCGGTACATTCCATTCCGTTCCATTCCATTCCATTCCATTCCATTCCGTTCCGTTCTACTCGGTTACATTCCATTCAATTCCATTCCATTCCGTTCTACTCGGGTAGATTCCATTCCATTCCATTCCATTCCTTTCCATTCCATTGCATTCCATTGCATTGCATTGCACTCAATTCCATTCCATTCCATTCCATTCCATTCCATTCCATTCCATTCCATTCCGTTCCGTTCAACTCGGTTACATTCCATTCAATTACATTCCATTCCGTTCTACTCGGTTACATTCCATTCCATTCCATTCCATTCCATTCCAATCCATTCCATTCCATTCCATTCCGTTCTACTCGGGTACATTCCATTCCATTCCATTCCATTCCATTCCATTCCATTCCATTCCATTCCGTTCTACTTTGGGACATTCCATTCCATTCCATTCCATTCCATTCCATTCCATTCCATTCCATTCCGTTCTACTCGGATTGATTCCATTCTATTCCATTCCATTCCATTCCATTCCATTCCATTCCATTCCATTCCATTCCATTCCATAGAATTCCATGGAATTCCATTCCATTCCATTCCATTCCATTCCATTCCATTCCATTCCATTCCATGGAATTCCATTCCATTCCATTCCATTCCATGGAATTCCATTCCATTCCATTCCATTCCATTCCATTCCATTCCATTCCATTCCATTCCATTCCATTCCATTGAATTCCATTCCATTCCATTCCATTCCATTCCATTGAATTCCATTCCGTTCCATTCCATTCCATTGAATTCCATTCCATTCCATTCCATTCCATTCCATTCCATTCCATGGAATTCCATTCCATTCCATTCCATTCCATTCCATTCCATCCCATTCCATTCCATTCCATTCCATTCCGTTCTACTCGGGTTGATTCCATTCTATTCCATTCCATTCCATTCGATCCCAATTGATTCCATTCGATTCCATTCAATTCCATTCGATTCCATTCCATTCCACTCCATTCCATTCCATTGAATTCCATTCCATTCCATTCCATTCCATTCCATGGAATTCCATTCCATTCCATTCCATTCCATTCCATAGAATTCCATTCCATTCCATTCCATTCCACTGAATTCCGTTCCATTCCATTCCATTCCGTTCCGTTCCGTTCCGTTCCGTTCCGTTGCGTTCCGTTCCGTTCCGTTGTGTTCCGTTCCGTTCTACTCGGGTTGATTCCATTCTATTCCATTCCATTCCAATCCATTCCGTTCCATTCCATTGAATTCCATTCCATTCCATTCCATTCCATTCCATTCCATTCCATTCCATTCCATGGAATTCCGTTCCATTCCTTTCCATTCCGTTCCGTTCCGTCCCGTTCCGTTCCGTTCCGTTCCGTTGCGTTCCGTTCCGTTCTACTCGGGTTGATTCCATTCTATTCCATTCCATTCCATTCGATTCCATTCGATTCCATTCGATTCCACTCCATTCCATTCCATAGAATTCCATTCCATTCCATTCCATTCCATTCCATTCCATTCCATTCCTTTCCATTGAATTCCATTCCATTCCATTCCATTCCATTGAATTCCATTCCATTCCATTCCATTCCATTCCATTCCATTCCATTCCATTCCATTCTACTGTTGTCCATTCCATTCCATTCCATTCCATTCCATTCCATTCCATTCCTTTCCATTCCATTGCATTCCATTGCATTCCATTCCATTCCATTCCATTCCATTCCATTCCATTCCTTTCCATTCCATTGCATTCCATTGCATTCCATTGCATTCCATTCCATTCCAATCCATTCCATTCCATTCCATTCCGTTCTACTCGGGTACATTCCTTTCCATTCCATTCCATTCCATTCCATTCCATTCCATTCCATTCCGTTCTACTTTGGGACATTCCATTCCATTCCATTCCATTCCATTCCATTCCATTCCATTCCATTCCATTCCATTCCATTCCGTTCTACTCGGATTGATTCCATTCTATTCCATTCCATTCCATTCCATTCCATTCCATTCCATTCCATTCCATTCCATTCGATTCCATTCCATTCCATTCCATTGAATTCCATTCCATTCCATTCCATTCCATGGAATTCCATTCCATTCCATTCCATTCCATTCCATTCCATTGAATTCCATTCCATTCCATTCCATTCCATTCCATTGAATTCCATTCCGTTCCATTCCATTCCATGGAATTCCATTCCATTCCATTCCATTCCATTCCATTCCATTCCATTCCATTCCATTCCATTGAATTCCATTCCATTCCATTCCATTCCATTCCATCCCATTCCATTCCATTCCATTCCATTCCGTTCTACTCGGGTTGATTCCATTCTATTCCATTCCATTCCATTCGATCCCATTTGATTCCATTCGATTCCATTCAATTCCATTCGATTCCATTCAATTCCACTCCATTCCATTCCATTGAATTCCATTCCATTCCATTCCATTCCATTCCATTCCATTCCATTCCATTCCATTCCATTCCATTCCATTCCATTGAATTCCATTCCATTCCATTCCATTCCATTCCATTGAATTCCATTCCATTCCATTGAATTCCATTCCATTCCATTCCATTCCATTCCATTCCATTCCATTCCATTCCATTCTACTGGTGTCCATTCCATTCCATTCCATTCCATTCCATTCCATTCCATTCCATTCCATTCCATTCCTTTCCATTCCATTGCATTCCATTGCATTCCATTCCATTCCATTCCATTCCACTCCACTCCACTCCACTCCACTCCATTCCACTCCACTCCACTCCGGTACATTCCATTCCATTCCATTCCATTCCATTCCATTCCATTCCATTCCATTCCATTCCATTCCGTGCTTCTCGGGTACATTCCGTTCCGCTCCATTCCATTCCATTCCATTCCATTCCGTTCCAGTGCACTCTACTCCACTCCACTCCACTCCACTCCACTCCGGTACATTCCATTCCATTCCATTCCATTCCATTCCATTCCATTTCCATTCCCATTCCATTTCCATTCCCGTTCCATTTCCATTCCCGTTTCTTTTCCATTCCCGTTCCATTTCCATTCCAGTTCCATTACCATTCCCGTTCCATTTCCATTCCCGATCCATTTCCATTCCCGTTCCATTTCCATTCCCGTTCCATTTCCATTCCCGTTCCATTACCATTCCCGTTCCATTTCCGTTCCCGTTCCGTTTCCGTTCCCGTTCCATTTCCGTTCTCGTTCCGTTTCCGTTCCCGTTCCATTTCCATTCCCGTTCCATTTCCGTTCCCGTTCCATTTCCATTCCCGTTCCATTTCCATTCCCTTTCCATTTCCATTTCATTCCATTCCGTTCTGCTCGGGTACATTCCATTCCATTCCATTGCATTCCATTCCGTTCTGCTCCTGTCCATTCCATTCCATTCCAATCCGTTCCATTCCGTTCTACTCGGGTAGATTCCATTCCATTCCATTCCATTCCATTCCATTCCATTCCATTCCATTCCATTCCATTCCATTCCATTCTACTGGTGTCCATTCCATTCCATTCCATTCCATTCCATTCCATTGCATTCCATTCCATTCCGTTCCGTTCTACTCGGTTACATTCCATTCAATTCCATTCCATTCCGTTCTACTCGGGTAGATTCCATTCCATTCCATTCCATTCCTTTCCATTCCATTGCATTCCATTGCATTGCATTGCACTCAATTCCATTCCATTCCATTCCATTCCATTCCATTCCATTCCATTCCGTTCCGTTCAACTCGGTTACATTCCATTCAATTACATTCCATTCCGTTCTACTCGGTTACATTCCATTCCATTCCATTCCATTCCATTCCAATCCATTCCATTCCATTCCATTCCATTCTAATCGGGTACATTCCGTTCCATTCCATTCCTTTCCATTCCATTCCATTCCATTCCATTCCTTTCCGTTCTACTTTGGTACATTCCATTCCATTGCATTCCATTCCATTCCATTCCATTCCATTCCGTTCCGTTCTACTCGGTTACATTCCATTCAATTCCATTCCATTCCGTTCTACTCGGGTAGATTCCATTCCATTCCATTCCATTCCATTCCATTCCATTCCATTCCATGGAATTCCATTCCATTCCATTCCATTCCATTCCATTCCATCCCATTCCATTCCATTCCATTCCATTCCGTTCTACTCGGGTTGATTCCATTCTATTCCATTCCATTCCATTCGATCCCAATTGATTCCATTCGATTCCATTCAATTCCATTCGATTCCATTCCATTCCACTCCATTCCATTCCATTCCATTCCATTCCATTCCATTCCATTCCATTCCATTCCATGGAATTCCATTCCATTCCATTCCATTCCATTCCATAGAATTCCATTCCATTCCATTCCATTCCACTGAATTCCGTTCCATTCCATTCCATTCCGTTCCGTTCCGTTCCGTTCCGTTCCGTTGCGTTCCGTTCCGTTCCGTTGTGTTCCGTTCCGTTCTACTCGGGTTGATTCCATTCTATTCCATTCCATTCCAATCCATTCCGTTCCATTCCATTGAATTCCATTCCATTCCATTCCATTCCATTCCATTCCATTCCATTCCATGGAATTCCGTTCCTTTCCATTCCATTCCGTTCCGTTCCGTCCCGTTCCGTTCCGTTCCGTTCCGTTGCGTTCCGTTCCGTTCTACTCGGTTTGATTCCATTCTATTCCATTCCATTCCATTCGATTCCATTCGATTCCATTCGATTCCACTCCATTCCATTCCATAGAATTCCATTCCATTCCATTCCATTCCATTCCATTCCATTCCATTCCTTTCCATTGAATTCCATTCCATTCCATTCCATTCCATTGAATTCCATTCCATTCCATTCCATTCCATTCCATTCCATTCCATTCCATTCCATTCCATTCCATTCCATTCTACTGTTGTCCATTCCATTCCATTCCATTCCATTCCATTCCATTCCTTTCCATTCCATTGCATTCCATTGCATTCCATTCCATTCCATTCCATTCCATTCCATTCCATTCCACTCCACTCCACTCCACTCCACTCCATTCCACTCCACTCCACTCCGGTACATTCCATTCCATTCCATTCCATTCCATTCCATTCCATTCCGTGCTTCTCGGGTACATTCCGTTCCGTTCCATTCCATTCCATTCCATTCCATTCCGTTCCAGTGCACTCTACTCCACTCCACTCCACTCCACTCCACTCCGGTACATTCCATTCCATTCCATTCCATTCCATTCCATTCCATTTCCATTCCCATTCCATTTCCATTCCCGTTCCATTTCCATTCCCGTTTCTTTTCCATTCCCGTTCCATTTCCATTCCAGTTCCATTACCATTCCCGTTCCATTTCCATTCCCGATCCATTTCCATTCCCGTTCCTTTTCCATTCCCGTTCCATTTCCATTCCCGTTCCGTTACCATTCCCGTTCCATTTCCGTTCCCGTTCCGTTTCCGTTCCCGTTCCATTTCCGTTCTCGTTCCGTTTCCGTTCCCGTTCCATTTCCATTCCCGTTCCATTTCCGTTCCCGTTCCATTTCCATTCCCGTTCCATTTCCATTCCCTTTCCATTTCCATTTCATTCCATTCCGTTCTGCTCGGGTACATTCCATTCCATTCCATTGCATTCCATTCCGTTCTGCTCCTGTCCATTCCATTCCATTCCATTCCGTTCCATTCCGTTCTACTCGGGTAGATTCCATTCCATTCCATTCCATTCCATTCCATTCCATTCCATTCCATTCCATTCCATTCCATTCTACTGGTGTCCATTCCATTCCATTCCATTCCATTCCATTCCATTCCATTCCATTGCATTCCATTCCATTCAATTCCATTCCATTCCGTTCCGTTCTACTCGGTTACATTCCATTCAATTCCATTCCATTCCGTTCTACTCGGGTAGATTCCATTCCATTCCATTCCATTCCTTTCCATTCCATTGCATTCCATTGCATTGCATTGCACTCAATTCCATTCCATTCCATTCCATTCCATTCCATTCCATTCCATTCCATTCCGTTCCGTTCAACTCGGTTACATTCCATTCAATTACATTCCATTCCGTTCTACTCGGTTACATTCCATTCCATTCCATTCCATTCCATTCCAATCCATTCCATTCCATTCCATTCCGTTCTACTCGGGTACATTCCATTCCATTCCATTCCATTCCATTCCATTCCATTCCATTCCATTCCGTTCTACTTTGGGACATTCCATTCCATTCCATTCCATTCCATTCCATTCCATTCCATTCCATTCCGTTCTACTCGGATTGATTCCATTCTATTCCATTCCATTCCATTCCATTCCATTCCATTCCATTCCATTCCATTCCATTCCATTCCATTCCTTTCCATTCCATTGCATTCCATTGCATTCCATTCCATTCCATTCCATTCCATTCCATTCCATTCCATTCCACTCCACTCCACTCCACTCCACTCCATTCCACTCCACTCCACTCCGGTACATTCCATTCCATTCCATTCCATTCCATTCCATTCCATTCCATTCCATTCCGTGCTTCTCGGGTACATTCCGTTCCGCTCCATTCCATTCCATTCCATTCCATTCCGTTCCAGTGCACTCTACTCCACTCCACTCCACTCCACTCCACTCCGGTACATTCCATTCCATTCCATTCCATTCCATTCCATTCCATTTCCATTCCCATTCCATTTCCATTCCCGTTCCATTTCCATTCCCGTTTCTTTTCCATTCCCGTTCCATTTCCATTCCAGTTCCATTACCATTCCCGTTCCATTTCCATTCCCGATCCATTTCCATTCCCGTTCCATTTCCATTCCCGTTCCATTTCCATTCCCGTTCCATTACCATTCCCGTTCCATTTCCGTTCCCGTTCCGTTTCCGTTCCCGTTCCATTTCCGTTCTCGTTCCGTTTCCGTTCCCGTTCCATTTCCATTCCCGTTCCATTTCCGTTCCCGTTCCATTTCCATTCCCGTTCCATTTCCATTCCCTTTCCATTTCCATTTCATTCCATTCCATTCTGCTCGGGTACATTCCATTCCATTCCATTGCATTCCATTCCGTTCTGCTCCTGTCCATTCCATTCCATTCCAATCCGTTCCATTCCGTTCTACTCGGGTAGATTCCATTCCATTCCATTCCATTCCATTCCATTCCATTCCATTCCATTCCATTCTACTGGTGTCCATTCCATTCCATTCCATTCCATTCCATTCCATTGCATTCCATTCCATTCCGTTCCGTTCTACTCGGTTACATTCCATTCAATTCCATTCCATTCCGTTCTACTCGGGTAGATTCCATTCCATTCCATTCCATTCCTTTCCATTCCATTGCATTCCATTGCATTGCATTGCACTCAATTCCATTCCATTCCATTCCATTCCATTCCATTCCATTCCATTCCATTCCATTCCGTTCCGTTCAACTCGGTTACATTCCATTCAATTACATTCCATTCCGTTCTACTCGGTTACATTCCATTCCATTCCATTCCATTCCATTCCAATCCATTCCATTCCATTCCGTTCCGTTCTACTCGGTTACATTCCATTCAATTCCATTCCATTCCGTTCTACTCGGGTAGATTCCATTCCATTCCATTCCATTCCTTTCCATTCCATTGCATTCCATTGCATTGCATTGCACTCAATTCCATTCCATTCCATTCCATTCCATTCCATTGAATTCCATTCCATTCCATTGAATTCCATTCCATTCCATTCCATTCCATTCCATTCCATTCCATTCCATTCCATTGAATTCCATTCCATTCCATTCCATTCCATGGAATTCCATTCCATTCCATTCCATTCCATTCCATTCCATTCCATTCCATTCCATTCTACTGTTGTCCATTCCATTCCATTCCATTCCATTCCATTCCATTCCATTCCTTTCCATTCCATTGCATTCCATTGCATTCCATTCCATTCCATTCCATTCCATTCCATTCCATTCCACTCCACTCCACTCCACTCCACTCCATTCCACTCCACTCCACTCCGGTACATTCCATTCCATTCCAATCCATTCCATTCCATTCCATTCCGTTCTACTCGGGTACATTCCTTTCCATTCCATTCCATTCCATTCCATTCCATTCCATTCCATTCCGTTCTACTTTGGGACATTCCATTCCATTCCATTCCATTCCATTCCATTCCATTCCATTCCATTCCGTTCTACTCGGATTGATTCCATTCTATTCCATTCCATTCCATTCCATTCCATTCCATTCCATTCCATTCCATTCCATTCGATTCCATTCCATTCCATTCCATTGAATTCCATTCCATTCCATTCCATTCCATGGAATTCCATTCCATTCCATTCCATTCCATTCCATTCCATTCCATTGAATTCCATTCCATTCCATTCCATTCCATTCCATTGAATTCCATTCCATTCCATTCCATTCCATTCCATTCCATTCCATTCCATTCCATTCCATTGAATTCCATTCCATTCCATTCCATTCCATTCCATCCCATTCCATTCCATTCCATTCCATTCCGTTCTACTCGGGTTGATTCCATTCTATTCCATTCCATTCCATTCGATCCCATTTGATTCCATTCGATTCCATTCAATTCCATTCGATTCCATTCAATTCCACTCCATTCCATTCCATTGAATTCCATTCCATTCCATTCCATTCCATTCCATTCCATTCCATTCCATTCCATTCCATTCCATTCCATTGAATTCCATTCCATTCCATTCCATTCCATTCCATTGAATTCCATTCCATTCCATTGAATTCCATTCCATTCCATTCCATTCCATTCCATTCCATTCCATTCCATTCCATTCTACTGGTGTCCATTCCATTCCATTCCATTCCATTCCATTCCATTCCATTCCATTCCTTTCCATTCCATTGCATTCCATTGCATTCCATTCCATTCCATTCCATTCCACTCCACTCCACTCCACTCCACTCCATTCCACTCCACTCCACTCCGGTACATTCCATTCCATTCCATTCCATTCCATTCCATTCCATTCCGTTCCGTTCTACTCGGTTACATTCCATTCAATTCCATTCCATTCCGTTCTACTCGGGTAGATTCCATTCCATTCCATTCCATTCCTTTCCATTCCATTGCATTCCATTGCATTGCATTGCACTCAATTCCATTCCATTCCATTCCATTCCATTCCATTCCATTCCATTCCATTCCGTTCCGTTCAACTCGGTTACATTCCATTCAATTACATTCCATTCCGTTCTACTCGGTTACATTCCATTCCATTCCATTCCATTCCATTCCAATCCATTCCATTCCATTCCATTCCGTTCTACTCGGGTACATTCCATTCCATTCCATTCCATTCCATTCCATTCCATTCCATTCCATTCCGTTCTACTTTGGGACATTCCATTCCATTCCATTCCATTCCATTCCATTCCATTCCATTCCATTCCGTTCTACTCGGATTGATTCCATTCTATTCCATTCCATTCCATTCCATTCCATTCCATTCCATTCCATTCCATTCCATTCCATAGAATTCCATGGAATTCCATTCCATTCCATTCCATTCCATTCCATTCCATTCCATTCCATTCCATGGAATTCCATTCCATTCCATTCCATTCCATGGAATTCCATTCCATTCCATTCCATTCCATTCCATTCCATTCCATTCCATTCCATTCCATTCCATTCCATTGAATTCCATTCCATTCCATTCCATTCCATTCCATTGAATTCCATTCCGTTCCATTCCATTCCATTGAATTCCATTCCATTCCATTCCATTCCATTCCATTCCATTCCATGGAATTCCATTCCATTCCATTCCATTCCATTCCATTCCATCCCATTCCATTCCATTCCATTCCATTCCGTTCTACTCGGGTTGATTCCATTCTATTCCATTCCATTCCATTCGATCCCAATTGATTCCATTCGATTCCATTCAATTCCATTCGATTCCATTCCATTCCACTCCATTCCATTCCATTGAATTCCATTCCATTCCATTCCATTCCATTCCATGGAATTCCATTCCATTCCATTCCATTCCATTCCATAGAATTCCATTCCATTCCATTCCATTCCACTGAATTCCGTTCCATTCCATTCCATTCCGTTCCGTTCCGTTCCGTTCCGTTCCGTTGCGTTCCGTTCCGTTCCGTTGTGTTCCGTTCCGTTCTACTCGGGTTGATTCCATTCTATTCCATTCCATTCCAATCCATTCCGTTCCATTCCATTGAATTCCATTCCATTCCATTCCATTCCATTCCATTCCATTCCATTCCATTCCATGGAATTCCGTTCCATTCCTTTCCATTCCGTTCCGTTCCGTCCCGTTCCGTTCCGTTCCGTTCCGTTGCGTTCCGTTCCGTTCTACTCGGGTTGATTCCATTCTATTCCATTCCATTCCATTCGATTCCATTCGATTCCATTCGATTCCACTCCATTCCATTCCATAGAATTCCATTCCATTCCATTCCATTCCATTCCATTCCATTCCATTCCTTTCCATTGAATTCCATTCCATTCCATTCCATTCCATTGAATTCCATTCCATTCCATTCCATTCCATTCCATTCCATTCCATTCCATTCCATTCTACTGTTGTCCATTCCATTCCATTCCATTCCATTCCATTCCATTCCATTCCTTTCCATTCCATTGCATTCCATTGCATTCCATTCCATTCCATTCCATTCCATTCCATTCCATTCCTTTCCATTCCATTGCATTCCATTGCATTCCATTGCATTCCATTCCATTCCAATCCATTCCATTCCATTCCATTCCGTTCTACTCGGGTACATTCCTTTCCATTCCATTCCATTCCATTCCATTCCATTCCATTCCATTCCGTTCTACTTTGGGACATTCCATTCCATTCCATTCCATTCCATTCCATTCCATTCCATTCCATTCCATTCCATTCCGTTCTACTCGGATTGATTCCATTCTATTCCATTCCATTCCGTTCCATTCCATTCCATTCCATTCCATTCCATTCCATTCGATTCCATTCCATTCCATTCCATTGAATTCCATTCCATTCCATTCCATTCCATGGAATTCCATTCCATTCCATTCCATTCCATTCCATTCCATTCCATTGAATTCCATTCCATTCCATTCCATTCCATTCCATTGAATTCCATTCCGTTCCATTCCATTCCATGGAATTCCATTCCATTCCATTCCATTCCATTCCATTCCATTCCATTCCATTCCATTCCATTGAATTCCATTCCATTCCATTCCATTCCATTCCATCCCATTCCATTCCATTCCATTCCATTCCGTTCTACTCGGGTTGATTCCATTCTATTCCATTCCATTCCATTCGATCCCATTTGATTCCATTCGATTCCATTCAATTCCATTCGATTCCATTCAATTCCACTCCATTCCATTCCATTGAATTCCATTCCATTCCATTCCATTCCATTCCATTCCATTCCATTCCATTCCATTCCATTCCATTCCATTCCATTGAATTCCATTCCATTCCATTCCATTCCATTCCATTGAATTCCATTCCATTCCATTGAATTCCATTCCATTCCATTCCATTCCATTCCATTCCATTCCATTCCATTCCATTCTACTGGTGTCCATTCCATTCCATTCCATTCCATTCCATTCCATTCCATTCCATTCCTTTCCATTCCATTGCATTCCATTGCATTCCATTCCATTCCATTCCATTCCACTCCACTCCACTCCACTCCACTCCATTCCACTCCACTCCACTCCGGTACATTCCATTCCATTCCATTCCATTCCATTCCATTCCATTCCATTCCATTCCATTCCGTGCTTCTCGGGTACATTCCGTTCCGCTCCATTCCATTCCATTCCATTCCATTCCGTTCCAGTGCACTCTACTCCACTCCACTCCACTCCACTCCACTCCGGTACATTCCATTCCATTCCATTCCATTCCATTCCATTCCATTTCCATTCCCATTCCATTTCCATTCCCGTTCCATTTCCATTCCCGTTTCTTTTCCATTCCCGTTCCATTTCCATTCCAGTTCCATTACCATTCCCGTTCCATTTCCATTCCCGATCCATTTCCATTCCCGTTCCATTTCCATTCCCGTTCCATTTCCATTCCCGTTCCATTACCATTCCCGTTCCATTTCCGTTCCCGTTCCGTTTCCGTTCCCGTTCCATTTCCGTTCTCGTTCCGTTTCCGTTCCCGTTCCATTTCCATTCCCGTTCCATTTCCGTTCCCGTTCCATTTCCATTCCCGTTCCATTTCCATTCCCTTTCCATTTCCATTTCATTCCATTCCGTTCTGCTCGGGTACATTCCATTCCATTCCATTGCATTCCATTCCGTTCTGCTCCTGTCCATTCCATTCCATTCCAATCCGTTCCATTCCGTTCTACTCGGGTAGATTCCATTCCATTCCATTCCATTCCATTCCATTCCATTCCATTCCATTCCATTCCATTCCATTCCATTCTACTGGTGTCCATTCCATTCCATTCCATTCCATTCCATTCCATTGCATTCCATTCCATTCCGTTCCGTTCTACTCGGTTACATTCCATTCAATTCCATTCCATTCCGTTCTACTCGGGTAGATTCCATTCCATTCCATTCCATTCCTTTCCATTCCATTGCATTCCATTGCATTGCATTGCACTCAATTCCATTCCATTCCATTCCATTCCATTCCATTCCATTCCATTCCGTTCCGTTCAACTCGGTTACATTCCATTCAATTACATTCCATTCCGTTCTACTCGGTTACATTCCATTCCATTCCATTCCATTCCATTCCAATCCATTCCATTCCATTCCATTCCATTCTAATCGGGTACATTCCGTTCCATTCCATTCCTTTCCATTCCATTCCATTCCATTCCATTCCTTTCCGTTCTACTTTGGTACATTCCATTCCATTGCATTCCATTCCATTCCATTCCATTCCATTCCGTTCCGTTCTACTCGGTTACATTCCATTCAATTCCATTCCATTCCGTTCTACTCGGGTAGATTCCATTCCATTCCATTCCATTCCATTCCATTCCATTCCATTCCATGGAATTCCATTCCATTCCATTCCATTCCATTCCATTCCATCCCATTCCATTCCATTCCATTCCATTCCGTTCTACTCGGGTTGATTCCATTCTATTCCATTCCATTCCATTCGATCCCAATTGATTCCATTCGATTCCATTCAATTCCATTCGATTCCATTCCATTCCACTCCATTCCATTCCATTCCATTCCATTCCATTCCATTCCATTCCATTCCATTCCATGGAATTCCATTCCATTCCATTCCATTCCATTCCATAGAATTCCATTCCATTCCATTCCATTCCACTGAATTCCGTTCCATTCCATTCCATTCCGTTCCGTTCCGTTCCGTTCCGTTCCGTTGCGTTCCGTTCCGTTCCGTTGTGTTCCGTTCCGTTCTACTCGGGTTGATTCCATTCTATTCCATTCCATTCCAATCCATTCCGTTCCATTCCATTGAATTCCATTCCATTCCATTCCATTCCATTCCATTCCATTCCATTCCATGGAATTCCGTTCCTTTCCATTCCATTCCGTTCCGTTCCGTCCCGTTCCGTTCCGTTCCGTTCCGTTGCGTTCCGTTCCGTTCTACTCGGTTTGATTCCATTCTATTCCATTCCATTCCATTCGATTCCATTCGATTCCATTCGATTCCACTCCATTCCATTCCATAGAATTCCATTCCATTCCATTCCATTCCATTCCATTCCATTCCATTCCTTTCCATTGAATTCCATTCCATTCCATTCCATTCCATTGAATTCCATTCCATTCCATTCCATTCCATTCCATTCCATTCCATTCCATTCCATTCCATTCCATTCTACTGTTGTCCATTCCATTCCATTCCATTCCATTCCATTCCATTCCTTTCCATTCCATTGCATTCCATTGCATTCCATTCCATTCCATTCCATTCCATTCCATTCCATTCCACTCCACTCCACTCCACTCCACTCCATTCCACTCCACTCCACTCCGGTACATTCCATTCCATTCCATTCCATTCCATTCCATTCCATTCCGTGCTTCTCGGGTACATTCCGTTCCGTTCCATTCCATTCCATTCCATTCCATTCCGTTCCAGTGCACTCTACTCCACTCCACTCCACTCCACTCCACTCCGGTACATTCCATTCCATTCCATTCCATTCCATTCCATTCCATTTCCATTCCCATTCCATTTCCATTCCCGTTCCATTTCCATTCCCGTTTCTTTTCCATTCCCGTTCCATTTCCATTCCAGTTCCATTACCATTCCCGTTCCATTTCCATTCCCGATCCATTTCCATTCCCGTTCCTTTTCCATTCCCGTTCCATTTCCATTCCCGTTCCGTTACCATTCCCGTTCCATTTCCGTTCCCGTTCCGTTTCCGTTCCCGTTCCATTTCCGTTCTCGTTCCGTTTCCGTTCCCGTTCCATTTCCATTCCCGTTCCATTTCCGTTCCCGTTCCATTTCCATTCCCGTTCCATTTCCATTCCCTTTCCATTTCCATTTCATTCCATTCCGTTCTGCTCGGGTACATTCCATTCCATTCCATTGCATTCCATTCCGTTCTGCTCCTGTCCATTCCATTCCATTCCATTCCGTTCCATTCCGTTCTACTCGGGTAGATTCCATTCCATTCCATTCCATTCCATTCCATTCCATTCCATTCCATTCCATTCCATTCTACTGGTGTCCATTCCATTCCATTCCATTCCATTCCATTCCATTCCATTCCATTGCATTCCATTCCATTCAATTCCATTCCATTCCGTTCCGTTCTACTCGGTTACATTCCATTCAATTCCATTCCATTCCGTTCTACTCGGGTAGATTCCATTCCATTCCATTCCATTCCTTTCCATTCCATTGCATTCCATTGCATTGCATTGCACTCAATTCCATTCCATTCCATTCCATTCCATTCCATTCCATTCCATTCCATTCCGTTCCGTTCAACTCGGTTACATTCCATTCAATTACATTCCATTCCGTTCTACTCGGTTACATTCCATTCCATTCCATTCCATTCCATTCCAATCCATTCCATTCCATTCCATTCCGTTCTACTCGGGTACATTCCATTCCATTCCATTCCATTCCATTCCATTCCATTCCATTCCATTCCGTTCTACTTTGGGACATTCCATTCCATTCCATTCCATTCCATTCCATTCCATTCCATTCCATTCCGTTCTACTCGGATTGATTCCATTCTATTCCATTCCATTCCATTCCATTCCATTCCATTCCATTCCATTCCATTCCATTCCATAGAATTCCATGGAATTCCATTCCATTCCATTCCATTCCATTCCATTCCATTCCATTCCATTCCATTCCATTCCATTCCATTCCATTCCATTCCATGGAATTCCATTCCATTCCATTCCATTCCATTCCATTCCATTCCATTCCATTCCATTCCATTCCATTCCATTGAATTCCATTCCATTCCATTCCATTCCATTCCATTGAATTCCATTCCGTTCCATTCCATTCCATTGAATTCCATTCCATTCCATTCCATTCCATTCCATTCCATTCCATGGAATTCCATTCCATTCCATTCCATTCCATTCCATTCCATCCCATTCCATTCCATTCCATTCCATTCCGTTCTACTCGGGTTGATTCCATTCTATTCCATTCCATTCCATTCGATCCCAATTGATTCCATTCGATTCCATTCAATTCCATTCGATTCCATTCCATTCCACTCCATTCCATTCCATTGAATTCCATTCCATTCCATTCCATTCCATTCCATGGAATTCCATTCCATTCCATTCCATTCCATTCCATAGAATTCCATTCCATTCCATTCCATTCCACTGAATTCCGTTCCATTCCATTCCATTCCGTTCCGTTCCGTTCCGTTCCGTTCCGTTGCGTTCCGTTCCGTTCCGTTGTGTTCCGTTCCGTTCTACTCGGGTTGATTCCATTCTATTCCATTCCATTCCAATCCATTCCGTTCCATTCCATTGAATTCCATTCCATTCCATTCCATTCCATTCCATTCCATTCCATTCCATTCCATGGAATTCCGTTCCATTCCTTTCCATTCCGTTCCGTTCCGTCCCGTTCCGTTCCGTTCCGTTCCGTTGCGTTCCGTTCCGTTCTACTCGGGTTGATTCCATTCTATTCCATTCCATTCCATTCGATTCCATTCGATTCCATTCGATTCCACTCCATTCCATTCCATAGAATTCCATTCCATTCCATTCCATTCCATTCCATTCCATTCCATTCCTTTCCATTGAATTCCATTCCATTCCATTCCATTCCATTGAATTCCATTCCATTCCATTCCATTCCATTCCATTCCATTCCATTCCATTCCATTCTACTGTTGTCCATTCCATTCCATTCCATTCCATTCCATTCCATTCCATTCCTTTCCATTCCATTGCATTCCATTGCATTCCATTCCATTCCATTCCATTCCATTCCATTCCATTCCTTTCCATTCCATTGCATTCCATTGCATTCCATTGCATTCCATTCCATTCCAATCCATTCCATTCCATTCCATTCCGTTCTACTCGGGTACATTCCTTTCCATTCCATTCCATTCCATTCCATTCCATTCCATTCCATTCCGTTCTACTTTGGGACATTCCATTCCATTCCATTCCATTCCATTCCATTCCATTCCATTCCATTCCATTCCATTCCGTTCTACTCGGATTGATTCCATTCTATTCCATTCCATTCCATTCCATTCCATTCCATTCCATTCCATTCCATTCCATTCGATTCCATTCCATTCCATTCCATTGAATTCCATTCCATTCCATTCCATTCCATGGAATTCCATTCCATTCCATTCCATTCCATTCCATTCCATTCCATTCCATTGAATTCCATTCCATTCCATTCCATTCCATTCCATTGAATTCCATTCCGTTCCATTCCATTCCATGGAATTCCATTCCATTCCATTCCATTCCATTCCATTCCATTCCATTCCATTCCATTCCATTGAATTCCATTCCATTCCATTCCATTCCATTCCATCCCATTCCATTCCATTCCATTCCATTCCGTTCTACTCGGGTTGATTCCATTCTATTCCATTCCATTCCATTCGATCCCATTTGATTCCATTCGATTCCATTCAATTCCATTCGATTCCATTCAATTCCACTCCATTCCATTCCATTGAATTCCATTCCATTCCATTCCATTCCATTCCATTCCATTCCATTCCATTCCATTCCATTCCATTCAATTCCACTCCATTCCATTCCATTGAATTCCATTCCATTCCATTCCATTCCATTCCATTCCATTCCATTCCATTCCATTCCATTCCATTCCATTCCATTGAATTCCATTCCATTCCATTCCATTCCATTCCATTGAATTCCATTCCATTCCATTGAATTCCATTCCATTCCATTCCATTCCATTCCATTCCATTCCATTCCATTCCATTCTACTGGTGTCCATTCCATTCCATTCCATTCCATTCCATTCCATTCCATTCCATTCCTTTCCATTCCATTGCATTCCATTGCATTCCATTCCATTCCATTCCATTCCACTCCACTCCACTCCACTCCACTCCATTCCACTCCACTCCACTCCGGTACATTCCATTCCATTCCATTCCATTCCATTCCATTCCATTCCATTCCATTCCATTCCGTGCTTCTCGGGTACATTCCGTTCCGCTCCATTCCATTCCATTCCATTCCATTCCGTTCCAGTGCACTCTACTCCACTCCACTCCACTCCACTCCACTCCGGTACATTCCATTCCATTCCATTCCATTCCATTCCATTCCATTTCCATTCCCATTCCATTTCCATTCCCGTTCCATTTCCATTCCCGTTTCTTTTCCATTCCCGTTCCATTTCCATTCCAGTTCCATTACCATTCCCGTTCCATTTCCATTCCCGATCCATTTCCATTCCCGTTCCATTTCCATTCCCGTTCCATTTCCATTCCCGTTCCATTACCATTCCCGTTCCATTTCCGTTCCCGTTCCGTTTCCGTTCCCGTTCCATTTCCGTTCTCGTTCCGTTTCCGTTCCCGTTCCATTTCCATTCCCGTTCCATTTCCGTTCCCGTTCCATTTCCATTCCCGTTCCATTTCCATTCCCTTTCCATTTCCATTTCATTCCATTCCGTTCTGCTCGGGTACATTCCATTCCATTCCATTGCATTCCATTCCGTTCTGCTCCTGTCCATTCCATTCCATTCCAATCCGTTCCATTCCGTTCTACTCGGGTAGATTCCATTCCATTCCATTCCATTCCATTCCATTCCATTCCATTCCATTCCATTCCATTCCATTCCATTCTACTGGTGTCCATTCCATTCCATTCCATTCCATTCCATTCCATTGCATTCCATTCCATTCCGTTCCGTTCTACTCGGTTACATTCCATTCAATTCCATTCCATTCCGTTCTACTCGGGTAGATTCCATTCCATTCCATTCCATTCCTTTCCATTCCATTGCATTCCATTGCATTGCATTGCACTCAATTCCATTCCATTCCATTCCATTCCATTCCATTCCATTCCATTCCGTTCCGTTCAACTCGGTTACATTCCATTCAATTACATTCCATTCCGTTCTACTCGGTTACATTCCATTCCATTCCATTCCATTCCATTCCAATCCATTCCATTCCATTCCATTCCATTCTAATCGGGTACATTCCGTTCCATTCCATTCCTTTCCATTCCATTCCATTCCATTCCATTCCTTTCCGTTCTACTTTGGTACATTCCATTCCATTGCATTCCATTCCATTCCATTCCATTCCATTCCGTTCCGTTCTACTCGGTTACATTCCATTCAATTCCATTCCATTCCGTTCTACTCGGGTAGATTCCATTCCATTCCATTCCATTCCATTCCATTCCATTCCATTCCATTCCATTCCATTCCATTCTACTGTTGTCCATTCCATTCCATTCCATTCCATTCCATTCCATTCCATTCCTTTCCATTCCATTGCATTCCATTGCATTCCATTCCATTCCATTCCATTCCATTCCATTCCATTCCACTCCACTCCACTCCACTCCACTCCATTCCACTCCACTCCACTCCGGTACATTCCATTCCATTCCAATCCATTCCATTCCATTCCATTCCGTTCTACTCGGGTACATTCCTTTCCATTCCATTCCATTCCATTCCATTCCATTCCATTCCATTCCGTTCTACTTTGGGACATTCCATTCCATTCCATTCCATTCCATTCCATTCCATTCCATTCCATTCCATTCCGTTCTACTCGGATTGATTCCATTCTATTCCATTCCATTCCATTCCATTCCATTCCATTCCATTCCATTCCATTCCATTCGATTCCATTCCATTCCATTCCATTGAATTCCATTCCATTCCATTCCATTCCATGGAATTCCATTCCATTCCATTCCATTCCATTCCATTCCATTCCATTGAATTCCATTCCATTCCATTCCATTCCATTCCATTGAATTCCATTCCATTCCATTCCATTCCATTCCATTCCATTCCATTCCATTCCATTCCATTGAATTCCATTCCATTCCATTCCATTCCATTCCATCCCATTCCATTCCATTCCATTCCATTCCGTTCTACTCGGGTTGATTCCATTCTATTCCATTCCATTCCATTCGATCCCATTTGATTCCATTCGATTCCATTCAATTCCATTCGATTCCATTCAATTCCACTCCATTCCATTCCATTGAATTCCATTCCATTCCATTCCATTCCATTCCATTCCATTCCATTCCATTCCATTCCATTCCATTCCATTGAATTCCATTCCATTCCATTCCATTCCATTCCATTGAATTCCATTCCATTCCATTGAATTCCATTCCATTCCATTCCATTCCATTCCATTCCATTCCATTCCATTCCATTCTACTGGTGTCCATTCCATTCCATTCCATTCCATTCCATTCCATTCCATTCCATTCCTTTCCATTCCATTGCATTCCATTGCATTCCATTCCATTCCATTCCATTCCACTCCACTCCATTCCACTCCACTCCATTCCACTCCACTCCACTCCGGTACATTCCATTCCATTCCATTCCATTCCATTCCATTCCATTCCATTCCATTCCGTGCTTCTCGGGTACATTCCGTTCCGCTCCATTCCATTCCATTCCATTCCATTCCGTTCCAGTGCACTCTACTCCACTCCACTCCACTCCACTCCACTCCGGTACATTCCATTCCATTCCATTCCATTCCATTCCATTCCATTTCCATTCCCATTCCATTTCCATTCCCGTTCCATTTCCATTCCCGTTTCTTTTCCATTCCCGTTCCATTTCCATTCCAGTTCCATTACCATTCCCGTTCCATTTCCATTCCCGATCCATTTCCATTCCCGTTCCATTTCCATTCCCGTTCCATTTCCATTCCCGTTCCATTACCATTCCCGTTCCATTTCCGTTCCCGTTCCGTTTCCGTTCCCGTTCCATTTCCGTTCTCGTTCCGTTTCCGTTCCCGTTCCATTTCCATTCCCGTTCCATTTCCGTTCCCGTTCCATTTCCATTCCCGTTCCATTTCCATTCCCTTTCCATTTCCATTTCATTCCATTCCGTTCTGCTCGGGTACATTCCATTCCATTCCATTGCATTCCATTCCGTTCTGCTCCTGTCCATTCCATTCCATTCCAATCCGTTCCATTCCGTTCTACTCGGGTAGATTCCATTCCATTCCATTCCATTCCATTCCATTCCATTCCTTTCCATTCCATTCCATTCCATTCTACTGGTGTCCATTCCATTCCATTCCATTCCATTCCATTCCATTGCATTCCATTCCATTCCGTTCCGTTCTACTCGGTTACATTCCATTCAATTCCATTCCATTCCGTTCTACTCGGTTAGATTCCATTCCATTCCATTCCATTCCTTTCCATTCCATTGCATTCCATTGCATTGCATTGCACTCAATTCCATTCCATTCCATTCCATTCCATTCCATTCCATTCCATTCCGTTCCGTTCAACTCGGTTACATTCCATTCAATTACATTCCATTCCGTTCTACTCGGTTACATTCCATTCCATTCCATTCCATTCCATTCCAATCCATTCCATTCCATTCCATTCCGTTCTAATCGGGTACATTCCGTTCCATTCCATTCCATTCCATTCCATTCCATTCCTTTCCGTTCTACTTTGGTACATTCCATTCCATTGCATTCCATTCCATTCCATTCCATTCCATTCCGTTCCGTTCTACTCGGTTACATTCCATTCAATTCCATTCCATTCCGTTCTACTCGGGTAGATTCCATTCCATTCCATTCCATTCCTTTCCATTCCATTGCATTCCATTGCATTGCATTGCACTCAATTCCATTCCATTCCATTCCATTCCATTCCATTGAATTCCATTCCATTCCATTGAATTCCATTCCATTCCATTCCATTCCATTCCATTCCATTCCATTCCATTCCATTCCATGGAATTCCATTCCATTCCATTCCATTCCATTCCATTCCATTCCATTCCATTCCATGGAATTCCATTCCATTCCATTCCATTCCATTCCATTCCATCCCATTCCATTCCATTCCATTCCATTCCGTTCTACTCGGGTTGATTCCATTCTATTCCATTCCATTCCATTCGATCCCAATTGATTCCATTCGATTCCATTCAATTCCATTCGATTCCATTCCATTCCACTCCATTCCATTCCACTCCATTCCATTCCATAGAATTCCATTCCATTCCATTCCATTCCACTGAATTCCGTTCCATTCCATTCCATTCCGTTCCGTTCCGTTCCGTTCCGTTCCGTTGCGTTCCGTTCCGTTCCGTTGTGTTCCGTTCCGTTCTACTCGGGTTGATTCCATTCTATTCCATTCCATTCCAATCCATTCCGTTCCATTCCATTGAATTCCATTCCATTCCATTCCATTCCATTCCATTCCATTCCATTCCATTCCATTCCATGGAATTCCGTTCCTTTCCATTCCATTCCGTTCCGTTCCGTCCCGTTCCGTTCCGTTCCGTTCCGTTGCGTTCCGTTCCGTTCTACTCGGGTTGATTCCATTCTATTCCATTCCATTCCATTCGATTCCATTCGATTCCATTCGATTCCACTCCATTCCATTCCATAGAATTCCATTCCATTCCATTCCATTCCATTCCATTCCATTCCATTCCTTTCCATTGAATTCCATTCCATTCCATTCCATTCCATTGAATTCCATTCCATTCCATTCCATTCCATTCCATTCCATTCCATTCCATTCCATTCCATTCTACTGGTGTCCATTCCATTCCATTCCATTCCATTCCATTCCATTCCATTCCATTCCTTTCCATTCCATTGCATTCCATTGCATTCCATTCCATTCCATTCCATTCCATTCCATTCCATTCCATTCCACTCCACTCCACTCCACTCCACTCCATTCCACTCCACTCCACTCCGGTACATTCCATTCCATTCCATTCCATTCCATTCCATTCCATTCCGTGCTTCTCGGGTACATTCCGTTCCGTTCCATTCCATTCCATTCCATTCCATTCCGTTCCAGTGCACTCTACTCCACTCCACTCCACTCCACTCCACTCCGGTACATTCCATTCCATTCCATTCCATTCCATTCCATTCCATTCCATTTCCATTCCCATTCCATTTCCATTCCCGTTCCATTTCCATTCCCGTTTCTTTTCCATTCCCGTTCCATTTCCATTCCAGTTCCATTACCATTCCCGTTCCATTTCCATTCCCGATCCATTTCCATTCCCGTTCCTTTTCCATTCCCGTTCCATTTCCATTCCCGTTCCGTTACCATTCCCGTTCCATTTCCGTTCCCGTTCCGTTTCCGTTCCCGTTCCATTTCCGTTCTCGTTCCGTTTCCGTTCCCGTTCCATTTCCATTCCCGTTCCATTTCCGTTCCCGTTCCATTTCCATTCCCGTTCCATTTCCATTCCCTTTCCATTTCCATTTCATTCCATTCCGTTCTGCTCGGGTACATTCCATTCCATTCCATTGCATTCCATTCCGTTCTGCTCCTGTCCATTCCATTCCATTCCATTCCGTTCCATTCCGTTCTACTCGGGTAGATTCCATTCCATTCCATTCCATTCCATTCCATTCCATTCCATTCCATTCCATTCTACTGGTGTCCATTCCATTCCATTCCATTCCATTCCATTCCATTCCATTCCATTCCATTGCATTCCATTCCATTCCATTCCATTCCATTCCGTTCCGTTCTACTCGGTTACATTCCATTCAATTCCATTCCATTCCGTTCTACTCGGGTAGATTCCATTTCATTCCATTCCATTCCTTTCCATTCCATTGCATTCCATTGCATTGCATTGCACTCAATTCCATTCCATTCCATTCCATTCCATTCCATTCCATTCCATTCCATTCCGTTCCGTTCAACTCGGTTACATTCCATTCAATTACATTCCATTCCGTTCTACTCGGTTACATTCCATTCCATTCCATTCCATTCCATTCCAATCCATTCCATTCCATTCCATTCCGTTCTACTCGGGTACATTCCATTCCATTCCATTCCATTCCATTCCATTCCATTCCATTCCATTCCGTTCTACTTTGGGACATTCCATTCCATTCCATTCCTTTCCATTCCATTGCATTCCATTGCATTGCATTGCACTCAATTCCATTCCATTCCATTCCATTCCATTCCATTCCATTCCATTCCATTCCGTTCCGTTCAACTCGGTTACATTCCATTCAATTACATTCCATTCCGTTCTACTCGGTTACATTCCATTCCATTCCATTCCATTCCATTCCAATCCATTCCATTCCATTCCATTCCGTTCTACTCGGGTACATTCCATTCCATTCCATTCCATTCCATTCCATTCCATTCCATGGAATTCCATTCCATTCCATTCCATTCCATTCCATTCCATTCCATCCCATTCCATTCCATTCCATTCCATTCCGTTCTACTCGGGTTGATTCCATTCTATTCCATTCCATTCCATTCGATCCCAATTGATTCCATTCGATTCCATTCAATTCCATTCGATTCCATTCCATTCCACTCCATTCCATTCCATTGAATTCCATTCCATTCCATTCCATTCCATTCCATTCCATTCCATGGAATTCCATTCCATTCCATTCCATTCCATTCCATAGAATTCCATTCCATTCCATTCCATTCCACTGAATTCCGTTCCATTCCATTCCATTCCGTTCCCTTCCGTTCCGTTCCGTTCCGTTGCGTTCCGTTCCGTTCCGTTGTGTTCCGTTCCGTTCTACTCGGGTTGATTCCATTCTATTCCATTCCATTCCAATCCATTCCGTTCCATTCCATTGAATTCCATTCCATTCCATTCCATTCCATTCCATTCCATTCCATTCCATTCCATGGAATTCCATTCCATTCCATTCCATTCCGTTCCGTTCCGTCCCGTTCCGTTCCGTTCCGTTCCGTTGCGTTCCGTTCCGTTCTACTCGGGTTGATTCCATTCCATTCCATTCCATTCCAATCCATTCCATTCCATTCCATTCCGTTCTACTCGGGTACATTCCATTCCATTCCATTCCATTCCCTTTCCATTTCCATTTCATTCCATTCCGTTCTGCTCGGGTACATTCCATTCCATTCCATTGCATTCCATTCCGTTCTGCTCCTGTCCATTCCATTCCATTCCATTCCGTTCCATTCCGTTCTACTCGGGTAGATTCCATTCCATTCCATTCCATTCCATTCCATTCCATTCCATTCCATTCCATTCCATTCTACTGGTGTCCATTCCATTCCATTCCATTCCATTCCATTCCATTCCATTCCATTCCATTCCATTGCATTCCATTCCATTCCATTCCATTCCATTCCGTTCCGTTCTACTCGGTTACATTCCATTCAATTCCATTCCATTCCGTTCTACTCGGGTAGATTCCATTCCATTCCATTCCATTCCTTTCCATTCCATTGCATTCCATTGCATTGCATTGCACTCAATTCCATTCCATTCCATTCCATTCCATTCCATTCCATTCCATTCCATTCCATTCCGTTCCGTTCAACTCGGTTACATTCCATTCAATTACATTCCATTCCGTTCTACTCGGTTACATTCCATTCCATTCCATTCCATTCCATTCCAATCCATTCCATTCCATTCCATTCCGTTCTACTCGGGTACATTCCATTCCATTCCATTCCATTCCATTCCATTCCATTCCATTCCATTCCATTCCATTCCATTCCGTTCTACTTTGGGACATTCCATTCCATTCCATTCCATTCCATTCCATTCCATTCCATTCCATTCCATTCCATTCCGTTCTACTCGGATTGATTCCATTCTATTCCATTCCATTCTATTCCATTCCATTCCATTCCATTCCATTCCATTCCATTCCATTCGATTCCATTCCATTCCATTCCATTGAATTCCATTCCATTCCATTCCATTCCATGGAATTCCATTGAATTCCATTCCATTCCATTCCATTCCATTCCATTGAATTCCATTCCATTCCATTCCATTCCATTCCATTGAATTCCATTCCGTTCCATTCCATTCCATGGAATTCCATTCCATTCCATGGAATTCCATTCCATTCCATTCCATTCCATTCCATTCCATTCCATTCCATTGAATTCCATTCCATTCCATTCCATTCCATTCCATTCCATTCCATCCCATTCCATTCCATTCCATTCCATTCCGTTCTACTCGGGTTGATTCCATTCTATTCCATTCCATTCCATTCGATCCCATTTGATTCCATTCGATTCCATTCAATTCCATTCGATTCCATTCCATTCCACTCCATTCCATTCCATTGAATTCCATTCCATTCCATTCCATTCCATTCCATTCCATTCCATTCCATTCCATTCCATTCCATTGAATTCCATTCCATTCCATTCCATTCCATTCCATTGAATTCCATTCCATTCCATTGAATTCCATTCCATTCCATTCCATTCCATTCCATTCCATTCCATTCCATTCCATTCCATTCCATTCTACTGGTGTCCATTCCATTCCATTCCATTCCATTCCATTCCATTCCATTCCTTTCCATTCCATTGCATTCCATTGCATTCCATTCCATTCCATTCCATTCCATTCCACTCCACTCCACTCCACTCCACTCCATTCCACTCCACTCCACTCCGGTACATTCCATTCCATTCCATTCCATTCCATTCCATTCCATTTCCATTCCCATTCCATTTCCATTCCCGTTCCATTTCCATTCCCGTTTCTTTTCCATTCCCGTTCCATTTCCATTCCAGTTCCATTACCATTCCCGTTCCTTTTCCATTCCCGATCCATTTCCATTCCCGTTCCATTTCCATTCCAGTTCCATTACCATTCCCGTTCCATTTCCATTCCCGATCCATTTCCATTCCCGTTCCATTTCCATTCCCGTTCCATTTCCATTCCCGTTCCATTACCATTCCCGTTCCATTTCCGTTCCCGTTCCGTTTCCGTTCCCGTTCCATTTCCATTCCCGTTCCATTTCCGTTCCCGTTCCATTTCTATTCCCGTTTCATTTCCATTCCCTTTCCATTTCCATTTCATTCCATTCCGTTCTGCTCGGGTACATTCCATTCCATTCCATTGCATTCCATTCCGTTCTGCTCCTGTCCATTCCATTCCATTCCAATCCGTTCCATTCCGTTCTACTCGGGTAGATTCCATTCCATTCCATTCCATTCCATTCCATTCCATTCCATTCCATTCTACTGGTGTCCATTCCATTCCATTCCATTCCATTCCATTCCATTCCATTCCATTCCATTGCATTCCATTCCATTCCATTCCATTCCGTTCCGTTCTACTCGGTTACATTCCATTCAATTCCATTCCATTCCGTTCTACTCGGGTAGATTCCATTCCATTCCATTCCATTCCTTTCCATTCCATTGCATTCCATTGCATTGCATTGCACTCAATTCCATTCCATTCCATTCCATTCCATTCCATTCCATTCCATTCCATTCCGTTCCGTTCAACTCGGTTACATTCCATTCAATTACATTCCATTCCGTTCTACTCGGTTACATTCCATTCCATTCCATTCCATTCCATTCCATTCCAATCAATTCCATTCCATTCCATTCCGTTCTACTCGGGTACATTCCATTCCATTCCATTCCATTCCATTCCATTCCATTCCATTCCGTTCTACTTTGGTACATTCCATTCCATTCGATTCCATTCCATTCCATTCCATTCCATTCCATTCCATTCCATTCCGTTCTATTCAGGTTGATTCCATTCTATTCCATTCCATTCCATTCCATTCCATTCCATTCCATTCCATTCCATTCGATTCCATTCCATTCCATTCCATTGAATTCCATTCCATTCCATTCCATTCCATGGAATTCCATTCCATTCCATTCCATTCCATTCCATTCCATTCCATTCCATTCCATTGAATTCCATTCCATTCCATTCCATTCCATTCCATTGAATTCCATTCCGTTCCATTCCATTCCATTGAATTCCATTCCATTCCATTCCATTCCATTGCATTCCATTCCATTGAATTCCATTCCATTCCATTCCATTCCATTCCATTCCATCCCATTCCATTCCATTCCAATCCATTCCGTTCTACTCGGGTTGATTCCATTCTATTCCATTCCATTCCATTCGATCCCATTTGATTCCATTCGATTCCATTCAATTCCATTCGATTCCATTCCATTCCACTCCATTCCATTCCATTGAATTCCATTCCATTCCATTCCATTCCATTCAATTCCATTCCATGGAATTCCATTCCTTTCCATTCCATTCCATGGAATTCCATTCCATTCCATTCCATTCCATTCCATAGAATTCCATTCCATTCCATTCCATTCCACTGAATTCCGTTCCATTCCATTCCATTCCGTTCCGTTCCGTTCCGTTCCGTTGCGTTCCGTTCCGTTCCGTTGTGTTCCGTTCCGTTCTACTCGGGTTGATTCCATTCTATTCCATTCCATTCCAATCCATTCTGTTCCATTCCATTGAATTCCATTCCATTCCATTCCATTCCATTCCATTCCATTCCATTCCATTCCATTCCATTGAATTCCATTCCATTCCATTCCATTCCATTCCATTCCATTCCATGGAATTCCATTCCATTCCATTCCATTCCATGGAATTCCGTTCCATTCCATTCCATTCCATGGAATTCCGTTCCATTCCATTCCATTCCGTTCCTTTCCGTCCCGTTCCGTTCCGTTCCGTTCCGTTGCGTTCCGTTCCGTTCTACTCGGGTTGATTCCATTCTATTCCATTCCATTCCATTCGAATCCATTCGATTCCATTCGATTCCACTCCATTCCATTCCATAGAATTCCATTCCATTCCATTCCATTCCATTGAATTCCATTCCATTCCATTCCATTCCATAGAATTCCATTCCATTCCATTCCATTCCATTGAATTCCATTCCATTCCATTCCATTCCATTCCATTCCATTCCATTCCATTCCATTCCATTCTACTGGTGTCCATTCCATTCCATTCCACTCCATTCCATTCCATTCCATTCCATTCCATTCCTTTCTATTCCATTGCATTCCATTGCATTCCATTCCATTCCATTCCATTCCATTCCATTCCATTCCATTCCACTCCACTCCACTCCACTCCACTCCACTCCATTCCACTCCACTCCACTCCGGTACATTCCATTCCATTCCATTCCATTCCATTCCATTCCATTCCATTCCGTGCTTCTCGGGTACATTCCGTTCCGTTCCATTCCATTCCATTCCATTCCATTCCGTTCCAGTGCACTCTACTCCACTCCACTCCACTCCACTCCACTCCGGTACATTCCATTCCATTCCATTCCATTCCATTCCATTCCATTCCATTTCCATTCCCATTCCATTTCCATTCCCGTTCCATTTCCATTCCCGTTTCTTTTCCATTCCCGTTCCATTTCCATTCCAGTTCCATTACCATTCCCGTTCCATTTCCATTCCCGATCCATTTCCATTCCCGTTCCTTTTCCATTCCCGTTCCATTTCCATTCCCGTTCCGTTACCATTCCCGTTCCATTTCCGTTCCCGTTCCGTTTCCGTTCCCGTTCCATTTCCGTTCTCGTTCCGTTTCCGTTCCCGTTCCATTTCCATTCCCGTTCCATTTCCGTTCCCGTTCCATTTCCATTCCCGTTCCATTTCCATTCCCTTTCCATTTCCATTTCATTCCATTCCGTTCTGCTCGGGTACATTCCATTCCATTCCATTGCATTCCATTCCGTTCTGCTCCTGTCCATTCCATTCCATTCCATTCCGTTCCATTCCGTTCTACTCGGGTAGATTCCATTCCATTCCATTCCATTCCATTCCATTCCATTCCATTCCATTCCATTCCATTCTACTGGTGTCCATTCCATTCCATTCCATTCCATTCCATTCCATTGCATTCCATTCCATTCCATTCCATTCCATTCCATTCCGTTCCGTTCTACTCGGTTACATTCCATTCAATTCCATTCCATTCCGTTCTACTCGGGTAGATTCCATTCCATTCCATTCCATTCCATTCCATTCCATTCTACTGGTGTCCATTCCATTCCATTCCATTCCATTCCATTCCATTCCTTTCCATTCCATTGCATTCCATTGCATTCCATTCCATTCCATTCCATTCCATTCCATTCCATTCCACTCCACTCCACTCCACTCCACTCCATTCCACTCCACTCCACTCCGGTACATTCCATTCCATTCCATTCCATTCCATTCCATTCCATTCCATTCCATTCCATTCCATTCCGTGCTTCTCGGGTACATTCCGTTCCGTTCCATTCCATTCCATTCCATTCCATTCCGTTCCAGTGCTCTCTACTCCACTCCACTCCACTCCACTCCACTCCGGTACATTCCATTCCATTCCATTCCATTCCATTCCATTCCATTTCCATTCCCATTCCATTTCCATTCCCGTTCCATTTCCATTCCCGTTTCTTTTCCATTCCCGTTCCATTTCCATTCCAGTTCCATTACCATTCCCGTTCCATTTCCATTCCCGATCCATTTCCATTCCCGTTCCATTTCCATTCCCGTTCCATTTCCATTCCCGTTCCATTACCATTCCCGTTCCATTTCCGTTCCCGTTCCGTTTCCGTTCCCGTTCCATTTCCGTTCTCGTTCCGTTTCCGTTCCCGTTCCATTTCCATTCCCGTTCCATTTCCGTTCCCGTTCCATTTCCATTCCCGTTCCATTTCCATTCCCTTTCCATTTCCATTTCATTCCATTCCGTTCTGCTCGGGTACATTCCATTCCATTCCATTGCATTCCATTCCGTTCTGCTCCTGTCCATTCCATTCCATTCCAATCCGTTCCATTCCGTTCTACTCGGGTAGATTCCATTCCATTCCATTCCATTCCATTCCATTCCATTCCATTCCATTCCATTCCATTCCATTCCATTCCATTCCATTCCATTCCATTCCATTCCATTCTACTGGTGTCCATTCCATTCCATTCCATTCCATTCCATTCCATTGCATTCCATTCCATTCCGTTCCGTTCTACTCGGTTACATTCCATTCAATTCCATTCCATTCCGTTCTACTCGGGTAGATTCCATTCCATTCCATTCCATTCCTTTCCATTCCATTGCATTCCATTGCATTGCATTGCACTCAATTCCATTCCATTCCATTCCATTCCATTCCATTCCATTCCATTCCATTCCATTCCGTTCCGTTCAACTCGGTTACATTCCATTCAATTACATTCCATTCCGTTCTACTCGGTTACATTCCATTCCATTCCATTCCATTCCATTCCAATCCATTCCATTCCATTCCATTCCGTTCTACTCGGGTACATTCCGTTCCATTCCATTCCATTCCATTCCATTCCATTCCTTTCCGTTCTACTTTGGTACATTCCATTCCATTGCATTCCATTCCATTCCATTCCATTCCATTCCGTTCCGTTCTACTCGGTTACATTCCATTCAATTCCATTCCATTCCGTTCTACTCGGGTAGATTCCATTCCATTCCATTCCATTCCTTTCCATTCCATTGCATTCCATTGCATTGCATTGCACTCAATTCCATTCCATTCCATTCCATTCCATTCCATTGAATTCCATTCCATTCCATTGAATTCCATTCCATTCCATTCCATTCCATTCCATTCCATTCCATTCCATTCCATTGAATTCCATTCCATTCCATTCCATTCCATGGAATTCCATTCCATTCCATTCCATTCCATTCCATTCCATTCCATTCCATTGAATTCCATTCCATTCCATTCCATTCCATTCCATTCCATTCCATTCCATCCCATTCCATTCCATTCCATTCCATTCCGTTCTACTCGGGTTGATTCCATTCTATTCCATTCCATTCCATTCCATTCCATTCCATTCCATTCCATTCCATTCCATTCCATTCCATTCCATTCCATTCGATTCCATTCCATTCCATTCCATTGAATTCCATTCCATTCCATTCCATTCCATGGAATTCCATTGAATTCCATTCCATTCCATTCCATTCCATTCCATTGAATTCCATTCCATTCCATTCCATTCCATTCCATTGAATTCCATTCCGTTCCATTCCATTCCATTGAATTCCATTCCATTCCATTCCATTCCATTCCATTCCATTCCATCCCATTCCATTCCATTCCATTCCATTCCGTTCTACTCGGGTTGATTCCATTCTATTCCATTCCATTCCATTCGATCCCATTTGATTCCATTCGATTCCATTCAATTCCATTCGATTCCATTCCATTCCACTCCATTCCATTCCATTGAATTCCATTCCATTCCATTCCATTCCATTCCATTCCATTCCATTGAATTCCATTCCATTCCATTCCATTCCATTCCATTGAATTCCATTCCATTCCATTGAATTCCATTCCATTCCATTCCATTCCATTCCATTCCATTCCATTCCTTTCCATTGAATTCCATTCCATTCCATTCCATTCCATTGAATTCCATTCCATTCCATTCCATTCCATTCCATTCCATTCCATTCCATTCCATTCCATTCCATTCCATTCCATTCTACTGTTGTCCATTCCATTCCATTCCATTCCATTCCATTCCATTCCTTTCCATTCCATTGCATTCCATTGCATTCCATTCCATTCCATTCCATTCCATTCCATTCCATTCCATTCCACTCCACTCCACTCCACTCCACTCCATTCCACTCCACTCCACTCCGGTACATTCCATTCCATTCCATTCCATTCCATTCCATTCCATTCCGTGCTTCTCGGGTACATTCCGTTCCGTTCCATTCCATTCCATTCCATTCCATTCCGTTCCAGTGCACTCTACTCCACTCCACTCCACTCCACTCCACTCCGGTACATTCCATTCCATTCCATTCCATTCCATTCCATTCCATTTCCATTCCCATTCCATTTCCATTCCCGTTCCATTTCCATTCCCGTTTCTTTTCCATTCCCGTTCCATTTCCATTCCAGTTCCATTACCATTCCCGTTCCATTTCCATTCCCGATCCATTTCCATTCCCGTTCCTTTTCCATTCCCGTTCCATTTCCATTCCCGTTCCGTTACCATTCCCGTTCCATTTCCGTTCCCGTTCCGTTTCCGTTCCCGTTCCATTTCCGTTCTCGTTCCGTTTCCGTTCCCGTTCCATTTCCATTCCCGTTCCATTTCCGTTCCCGTTCCATTTCCATTCCCGTTCCATTTCCATTCCCTTTCCATTTCCATTTCATTCCATTCCGTTCTGCTCGGGTACATTCCATTCCATTCCATTGCATTCCATTCCGTTCTGCTCCTGTCCATTCCATTCCATTCCATTCCGTTCCATTCCGTTCTACTCGGGTAGATTCCATTCCATTCCATTCCATTCCATTCCATTCCATTCCATTCCATTCCATTCTACTGGTGTCCATTCCATTCCATTCCATTCCATTCCATTCCATTCCATTCCATTGCATTCCATTCCATTCCATTCCATTCCATTCCGTTCCGTTCTACTCGGTTACATTCCATTCAATTCCATTCCATTCCGTTCTACTCGGGTAGATTCCATTCCATTCCATTCCATTCCTTTCCATTCCATTGCATTCCATTGCATTGCATTGCACTCAATTCCATTCCATTCCATTCCATTCCATTCCATTCCATTCCATTCCATTCCGTTCCGTTCAACTCGGTTACATTCCATTCAATTACATTCCATTCCGTTCTACTCGGTTACATTCCATTCCATTCCATTCCATTCCATTCCAATCCATTCCATTCCATTCCATTCCGTTCTACTCGGGTACATTCCATTCCATTCCATTCCATTCCATTCCATTCCATTCCATTCCATTCCGTTCTACTTTGGGACATTCCATTCCATTCCATTCCATTCCATTCCATTCCATTCCATTCCATTCCGTTCTACTCGGATTGATTCCATTCTATTCCATTCCATTCCATTCCATTCCATTCCATTCCATTCCATTCCATTCCATTGAATTCCATTCCATTCCATTCCATTCCATGGAATTCCATTCCATTCCATTCCATTCCATTCCATTCCATTCCATGGAATTCCATTCCATTCCATTCCATTCCATGGAATTCCATTCCATTCCATTCCATTCCATTCCATTCCATTCCATTCCATTCCATTCCATTCCATTGAATTCCATTCCATTCCATTCCATTCCATTCCATTGAATTCCATTCCGTTCCATTCCATTCCATGGAATTCCATTCCATTCCATTCCATTCCATTCCATTCCATTCCATGGAATTCCATTCCATTCCATTCCATTCCATTCCATTCCATCCCATTCCATTCCATTCCATTCCATTCCGTTCTACTCGGGTTGATTCCATTCTATTCCATTCCATTCCATTCGATCCCAATTGATTCCTTTCGATTCCATTCAATTCCATTCGATTCCATTCCATTCCACTCCATTCCATTCCATTGAATTCCATTCCATTCCATTCCATTCCATTCCATGGAGTTCCATTCCATTCCATTCCATTCCATTCCATAGAATTCCATTCCATTCCATTCCATTCCACTGAATTCCGTTCCATTCCATTCCATTCCGTTCCGTTCCGTTCCGTTCCGTTCCGTTGCGTTCCGTTCCGTTCCGTTGTGTTCCGTTCCGTTCTACTCGGGTTGATTCCATTCTATTCCATTCCATTCCAATCCATTCCGTTCCATTCCATTGAATTCCATTCCATTCCATTCCATTCCATTCCATTCCATTCCATTCCATTCCATGGAATTCCGTTCCATTCCATTCCATTCCGTTCCGTTCCGTCCCGTTCCGTTCCGTTCCGTTCCGTTGCGTTCCGTTCCGTTCTACTCGGGTTGATTCCATTCTATTCCATTCCATTCCATTCGATTCCATTCGATTCCATTCGATTCCACTCAATTCCATTCCATAGAATTCCATTCCATTCCATTCCATTCCATTCCATTCCATTCCATTCCTTTCCATTGAATTCCATTCCATTCCATTCCATTCCATTGAATTCCATTCCATTCCATTCCATTCCATTCCATTCCATTCCATTCCATTCCATTCTACTGTTGTCCATTCCATTCCATTCCATTCCATTCCATTCCATTCCATTCCTTTCCATTCCATTGCATTCCATTGCATTCCATTCCATTCCATTCCATTCCATTCCATTCCATTCCACTCCACTCCACTCCACTCCACTCCATTCCACTCCACTCCACTCCGGTACATTCCATTCCATTCCAATCCATTCCATTCCATTCCATTCCGTTCTACTCGGGTACATTCCTTTCCATTCCATTCCATTCCATTCCATTCCATTCCATTCCATTCCGTTCTACTTTGGGACATTCCATTCCATTCCATTCCATTCCATTCCATTCCATTCCATTCCATTCCATTCCATTCCGTTCTACTCGGATTGATTCCATTCTATTCCATTCCATTCCATTCCATTCCATTCCATTCCATTCCATTCCATTCCATTCCATTCCATTCGATTCCATTCCATTCCATTCCATTGAATTCCATTCCATTCCATTCCATTCCATGGAATTCCATTCCATTCCATTCCATTCCATTCCATTCCATTCCATTGAATTCCATTCCATTCCATTCCATTCCATTCCATTGAATTCCATTCCGTTCCATTCCATTCCATGGAATTCCATTCCATTCCATTCCATTCCATTCCATTCCATTCCATTCCATTCCATTCCATTGAATTCCATTCCATTCCATTCCATTCCATTCCATCCCATTCCATTCCATTCCATTCCATTCCGTTCTACTCGGGTTGATTCCATTCTATTCCATTCCATTCCATTCGATCCCATTTGATTCCATTCGATTCCATTCAATTCCATTCGATTCCATTCAATTCCACTCCATTCCATTCCATTGAATTCCATTCCATTCCATTCCATTCCATTCCATTCCATTCCATTCCATTCCATTCCATTCCATTCCATTCCATTGAATTCCATTCCATTCCATTCCATTCCATTCCATTGAATTCCATTCCATTCCATTGAATTCCATTCCATTCCATTCCATTCCATTCCATTCCATTCCATTCCATTCCATTCTACTGGTGTCCATTCCATTCCATTCCATTCCATTCCATTCCATTCCATTCCATTCCTTTCCATTCCATTGCATTCCATTGCATTCCATTCCATTCCATTCCATTCCACTCCACTCCACTCCACTCCACTCCATTCCACTCCACTCCACTCCGGTACATTCCATTCCATTCCATTCCATTCCATTCCATTCCATTCCATTCCATTCCATTCCGTGCTTCTCGGGTACATTCCGTTCCGCTCCATTCCATTCCATTCCATTCCATTCCGTTCCAGTGCACTCTACTCCACTCCACTCCACTCCACTCCACTCCGGTACATTCCATTCCATTCCATTCCATTCCATTCCATTCCATTTCCATTCCCATTCCATTTCCATTCCCGTTCCATTTCCATTCCCGTTTCTTTTCCATTCCCGTTCCATTTCCATTCCAGTTCCATTACCATTCCCGTTCCATTTCCATTCCCGATCCATTTCCATTCCCGTTCCATTTCCATTCCCGTTCCATTTCCATTCCCGTTCCATTACCATTCCCGTTCCATTTCCGTTCCCGTTCCGTTTCCGTTCCCGTTCCATTTCCGTTCTCGTTCCGTTTCCGTTCCCGTTCCATTTCCATTCCCGTTCCATTTCCGTTCCCGTTCCATTTCCATTCCCGTTCCATTTCCATTCCCTTTCCATTTCCATTTCATTCCATTCCGTTCTGCTCGGGTACATTCCATTCCATTCCATTGCATTCCATTCCGTTCTGCTCCTGTCCATTCCATTCCATTCCAATCCGTTCCATTCCGTTCTACTCGGGTAGATTCCATTCCATTCCATTCCATTCCATTCCATTCCATTCCATTCCATTCCATTCCATTCTACTGGTGTCCATTCCATTCCATTCCATTCCATTCCATTCCATTGCATTCCATTCCATTCCGTTCCGTTCTACTCGGTTACATTCCATTCAATTCCATTCCATTCCGTTCTACTCGGGTAGATTCCATTCCATTCCATTCCATTCCTTTCCATTCCATTGCATTCCATTGCATTGCATTGCACTCAATTCCATTCCATTCCATTCCATTCCATTCCATTCCATTCCATTCCGTTCCGTTCAACTCAGTTACATTCCATTCAATTACATTCCATTCCGTTCTACTCGGTTACATTCCATTCCATTCCATTCCATTCCATTCCAATCCATTCCATTCCATTCCATTCCGTTCTAATCGGGTACATTCCGTTCCATTCCATTCCATTCCATTCCATTCCATTCCTTTCCGTTCTACTTTGGTACATTCCATTCCATTGCATTCCATTCCATTCCATTCCATTCCATTCCGTTCCGTTCTACTCGGTTACATTCCATTCAATTCCATTCCATTCCGTTCTACTCGGGTAGATTCCATTCCATTCCATTCCATTCCATTCCATTCCATTCCATTCCATTCCATTCTACTGTTGTCCATTCCATTCCATTCCATTCCATTCCATTCCATTCCATTCCTTTCCATTCCATTGCATTCCATTGCATTCCATTCCATTCCATTCCATTCCATTCCATTCCATTCCACTCCACTTCACTCCACTCCCCTCCATTCCACTCCACTCCACTCCGGTACATTCCATTCCATTCCAATCCATTCCATTCCATTCCATTCCGTTCTACTCGGGTACATTCCTTTCCATTCCATTCCATTCCATTCCATTCCATTCCATTCCATTCCGTTCTACTTTGGGACATTCCATTCCATTCCATTCCATTCCATTCCATTCCATTCCATTCCATTCCATTCCGTTCTACTCGGATTGATTCCATTCTATTCCATTCCATTCCATTCCATTCCATTCCATTCCATTCCATTCCATTCGATTCCATTCCATTCCATTCCATTGAATTCCATTCCATTCCATTCCATTCCATGGAATTCCATTCCATTCCATTCCATTCCATTCCATTCCATTCCATGGAATTCCATTCCATTCCATTCCATTCCATTCCATTGAATTCCATTCCGTTCCATTCCATTCCATGGAATTCCATTCCATTCCATTCCATTCCATTCCATTCCATTCCATTCCATTCCATTCCATTGAATTCCATTCCATTCCATTCCATTCCATTCCATCCCATTCCATTCCATTCCATTCCATTCCGTTCTACTCGGGTTGATTCCATTCTATTCCATTCCATTCCATTCGATCCCATTTGATTCCATTCGATTCCATTCAATTCCATTCGATTCCATTCAATTCCACTCCATTCCATTCCATTGAATTCCATTCCATTCCATTCCATTCCATTCCATTCCATTCCATTCCATTCCATTCCATTCCATTCCATTCCATTGAATTCCATTCCATTCCATTCCATTCCATTCCATTGAATTCCATTCCATTCCATTGAATTCCATTCCATTCCATTCCATTCCATTCCATTCCATTCCATTCCATTCTACTGGTGTCCATTCCATTCCATTCCATTCCATTCCATTCCATTCCATTCCTTTCCATTCCATTGCATTCCATTGCATTCCATTCCATTCCATTCCATTCCACTCCACTCCACTCCACTCCACTCCATTCCACTCCACTCCACTCCGGTACATTCCATTCCATTCCATTCCATTCCATTCCATTCCATTCCATTCCATTCCATTCCGTGCTTCTCGGGTACATTCCGTTCCGCTCCATTCCATTCCATTCCATTCCATTCCGTTCCAGTGCACTCTACTCCACTCCACTCCACTCCACTCCACTCCGGTACATTCCATTCCATTCCATTCCATTCCATTCCATTCCATTTCCATTCCCATTCCATTTCCATTCCCGTTCCATTTCCATTCCCGTTTCTTTTCCATTCCCGTTCCATTTCCATTCCAGTTCCATTACCATTCCCGTTCCATTTCCATTCCCGATCCATTTCCATTCCCGTTCCATTTCCATTCCCGTTCCATTTCCATTCCCGTTCCATTACCATTCCCGTTCCATTTCCGTTCCCGTTCCGTTTCCGTTCCCGTTCCATTTCCGTTCTCGTTCCGTTTCCGTTCCCGTTCCATTTCCATTCCCGTTCCATTTCCGTTCCCGTTCCATTTCCATTCCCGTTCCATTTCCATTCCCTTTCCATTTCCATTTCATTCCATTCCGTTCTGCTCGGGTACATTCCATTCCATTCCATTGCATTCCATTCCGTTCTGCTCCTGTCCATTCCATTCCATTCCAATCCGTTCCATTCCGTTCTACTCGGGTAGATTCCATTCCATTCCATTCCATTCCATTCCATTCCATTCCATTCCATTCCATTCCATTCCATTCCATTCCATTCTACTGGTGTCCATTCCATTCCATTCCATTCCATTCCATTCCATTGCATTCCATTCCATTCCGTTCCGTTCTACTCGGTTACATTCCATTCAATTCCATTCCATTCCGTTCTACTCGGGTAGATTCCATTCCATTCCATTCCATTCCTTTCCATTCCATTGCATTCCATTGCATTGCATTGCACTCAATTCCATTCCATTCCATTCCATTCCATTCCATTCCATTCCATTCCGTTCCGTTCAACTCGGTTACATTCCATTCAATTACATTCCATTCCGTTCTACTCGGTTACATTCCATTCCATTCCATTCCATTCCATTCCAATCCATTCCATTCCATTCCATTCCGTTCTAATCGGGTACATTCCGTTCCATTCCATTCCATTCCATTCCATTCCATTCCTTTCCGTTCTACTTTGGTACATTCCATTCCATTGCATTCCATTCCATTCCATTCCATTCCATTCCGTTCCGTTCTACTCGGTTACATTCCATTCAATTCCATTCCATTCCGTTCTACTCGGGTAGATTCCATTCCATTCCATTCCATTCCTTTCCATTCCATTGCATTCCATTGCATTGCATTGCACTCAATTCCATTCCATTCCATTCCATTCCATTCCATGGAATTCCATTCCATTCCATTGAATTCCATTCCATTCCATTCCATTCCATTCCATTCCATTCCATTCCATTCCATTCCATGGAATTCCATTCCATTCCATTCCATTCCATGGAATTCCATTCCATTCCATTCCATTCCATTCCATTCCATGGAATTCCATTCCATTCCATTCCATTCCATTCCATTCCATTCCATTCCATTCCATGGAATTCCATTCCATTCCATTCCATTCCATTCCATTCCATCCCATTCCATTCCATTCCATTCCATTCCGTTCTACTCGGGTTGATTCCATTCTGTTCCATTCCATTCCATTCGATCCCAATTGATTCCATTCGATTCCATTCAATTCCATTCGATTCCATTCCATTCCACTCCATTCCATTCCATTCCATTCCATTCCATAGAATTCCATTCCATTCCATTCCATTCCACTGAATTCCGTTCCATTCCATTCCATTCCGTTCCGTTCCGTTCCGTTCCGTTCCGTTGCGTTCCGTTCCGTTCCGTTGTGTTCCGTTCCGTTCTACTCGGGTTGATTCCATTCTATTCCATTCCATTCCAATCCATTCCGTTCCATTCCATTGAATTCCATTCCATTCCATTCCATTCCATTCCATTCCATTCCATTCCATTCCATGGAATTCCGTTCCTTTCCATTCCATTCCGTTCCGTTCCGTCCCGTTCCGTTCCGTTCCGTTCCGTTGCGTTCCGTTCCGTTCTACTCGGGTTGATTCCATTCTATTCCATTCCATTCCAGTCGATTCCATTCGATTCCATTCGATTCCACTCCATTCCATTCCATAGAATTCCATTCCATTCCATTCCATTCCATTCCATTCCATTCCATTCCTTTCCATTGAATTCCATTCCATTCCATTCCATTCCATTGAATTCCATTCCATTCCATTCCATTCCATTCCATTCCATTCCATTCCATTCCATTCCATTCCATTCCATTCTACTGGTGTCCATTCCATTCCATTCCATTCCATTCCATTCCATTCCATTCCATTCCTTTCCATTCCATTGCATTCCATTGCATTCCATTCCATTCCATTCCATTCCATTCCATTCCATTCCACTCCACTCCACTCCACTCCACTCCATTCCACTCCACTCCACTCCGGTACATTCCATTCCATTCCATTCCATTCCATTCCATTCCATTCCGTGCTTCTCGGGTACATTCCGTTCCGTTCCATTCCATTCCATTCCATTCCATTCCGTTCCAGTGCACTCTACTCCACTCCACTCCACTCCACTCCACTCCGGTACATTCCATTCCATTCCATTCCATTCCATTCCATTCCATTCCATTTCCATTCCCATTCCATTTCCATTCCCGTTCCATTTCCATTCCCGTTTCTTTTCCATTCCCGTTCCATTTCCATTCCAGTTCCATTACCATTCCCGTTCCATTTCCATTCCCGATCCATTTCCATTCCCGTTCCTTTTCCATTCCCGTTCCATTTCCATTCCCGTTCCGTTACCATTCCCGTTCCATTTCCGTTCCCGTTCCGTTTCCGTTCCCGTTCCATTTCCGTTCTCGTTCCGTTTCCGTTCCCGTTCCATTTCCATTCCCGTTCCATTTCCGTTCCCGTTCCATTTCCATTCCCGTTCCATTTCCATTCCCTTTCCATTTCCATTTCATTCCATTCCGTTCTGCTCGGGTACATTCCATTCCATTCCATTGCATTCCATTCCGTTCTGCTCCTGTCCATTCCATTCCATTCCATTCCGTTCCATTCCGTTCTACTCGGGTAGATTCCATTCCATTCCATTCCATTCCATTCCATTCCATTCCATTCCATTCCATTCTACTGGTGTCCATTCCATTCCATTCCATTCCATTCCATTCCATTCCATTCCATTCCATTGCATTCCATTCCATTCCATTCCATTCCATTCCATTCCGTTCCGTTCTACTCGGTTACATTCCATTCAATTCCATTCCATTCCGTTCTACTCGGGTAGATTCCATTCCATTCCATTCCATTCCTTTCCATTCCATTGCATTCCATTGCATTGCATTGCACTCAATTCCATTCCATTCCATTCCATTCCATTCCATTCCATTCCATTCCATTCCGTTCCGTTCAACTCGGTTACATTCCATTCAATTACATTCCATTCCGTTCTACTCGGTTACATTCCATTCCATTCCATTCCATTCCATTCCAATCCATTCCATTCCATTCCATTCCGTTCTACTCGGGTACATTCCATTCCATTCCATTCCATTCCATTCCATTCCATTCCATTCCATTCCGTTCTACTTTGGGACATTCCATTCCATTCCATTCCATTCCATTCCATTCCATTCCATTCCATTCCATTCCGTTCTACTCGGATTGATTCCATTCTATTCCATTCCATTCCATTCCATTCCATTCCATTGAATTCCATTCCATTCCATTCCATTCCATTGAATTCCATTCCATTCCATTCCATTCCATGGAATTCCATTCCATTCCATTCCATTCCATTCCATTCCATTCCATGGAATTCCATTCCATTCCATTCCATTCCATGGAATTCCATTCCATTCCATTCCATTCCATTCCATTCCATTCCATTCCATTCCATTCCATTCCATTGAATTCCATTCCATTCCATTCCATTCCATTCCATTGAATTCCATTCCGTTCCATTCCATTCCATTGAATTCCATTCCATTCCATTCCATTCCACTCCATTCCATTCCATTCCATGGAATTCCATTCCATTCCATTCCATTCCATTCCATTCCATTCCATCCCATTCCATTCCATTCCATTCCATTCCGTTCTACTCGGGTTGATTCCATTCTATTCCATTCCATTCCATTCGATCCCAATTGATTCCATTCGATTCCATTCAATTCCATTCGATTCCATTCCATTCCACTCCATTCCATTCCATTGAATTCCATTCCATTCCATTCCATTCCATTCCATTCCATTCCATGGAATTCCATTCCATTCCATTCCATTCCATTCCATAGAATTCCATTCCATTCCATTCCATTCCACTGAATTCCGTTCCATTCCATTCCATTCCGTTCCGTTCCGTTCCGTTCCGTTCCGTTGCGTTCCGTTCCGTTCCGTTGTGTTCCGTTCCGTTCTACTCGGGTTGATTCCATTCTATTCCATTCCATTCCAATCCATTCCGTTCCATTCCATTGAATTCCATTCCATTCCATTCCATTCCATTCCATTCCATTCCATTCCATTCCATGGAATTCCATTCCATTCCATTCCATTCCGTTCCGTTCCGTCCCGTTCCGTTCCGTTCCGTTCCGTTGCGTTCCGTTCCGTTCTACTCGGGTTGATTCCATTCTATTCCATTCCATTCCATTCGATTCCATTCGATTCCATTCGATTCCACTCCATTCCATTCCATAGAATTCCATTCCATTCCATTCCATTCCATTCCATTCCATTCCATTCCTTTCCATTGAATTCCATTCCATTCCATTCCATTCCATTGAATTCCATTCCATTCCATTCCATTCCATTCCATTCCATTCCATTCCATTCCATTCCATTCTACTGTTGTCCATTCCATTCCATTCCATTCCATTCCATTCCATTCCATTCCATTCCATTCCTTTCCATTCCATTGCATTCCATTGCATTCCATTCCATTCCATTCCATTCCATTCCATTCCATTCCACTCCACTCCACTCCACTCCACTCCATTCCACTCCACTCCACTCCGGTACATTCCATTCCATTCCATTCCATTCCATTCCATTCCATTCCGTGCTTCTCGGGTACATTCCGTTCCGTTCCATTCCATTCCATTCCATTCCATTCCATTCCGTTCCAGTGCACTCTACTCCACTCCACTCCACTCCACTCCACTCCGGTACATTCCATTCCATTCCATTCCATTCCATTCCATTCCATTCCATTTCCATTCCCATTCCATTTCCATTCCCGTTCCATTTCCATTCCCGTTTCTTTTCCATTCCCGTTCCATTTCCATTCCAGTTCCATTACCATTCCCGTTCCATTTCCATTCCCGATCCATTTCCATTCCCGTTCCTTTTCCATTCCCGTTCCATTTCCATTCCCGTTCCGTTACCATTCCCGTTCCATTTCCGTTCCCGTTCCGTTTCCGTTCCCGTTCCATTTCCGTTCTCGTTCCGTTTCCGTTCCCGTTCCATTTCCATTCCCGTTCCATTTCCGTTCCCGTTCCATTTCCATTCCCGTTCCATTTCCATTCCCTTTCCATTTCCATTTCATTCCATTCCGTTCTGCTCGGGTACATTCCATTCCATTCCATTGCATTCCATTCCGTTCTGCTCCTGTCCATTCCATTCCATTCCATTCCGTTCCATTCCGTTCTACTCGGGTAGATTCCATTCCATTCCATTCCATTCCATTCCATTCCATTCCATTCCATTCCATTCCATTCTACTGGTGTCCATTCCATTCCATTCCATTCCATTCCATTCCATTCCATTCCATTCCATTCCATTGCATTCCATTCCATTCCATTCCATTCCATTCCGTTCCGTTCTACTCGGTTACATTCCATTCAATTCCATTCCATTCCGTTCTACTCGGGTAGATTCCATTCCATTCCATTCCATTCCTTTCCATTCCATTGCATTCCATTGCATTGCATTGCACTCAATTCCATTCCATTCCATTCCATTCCATTCCATTCCATTCCATTCCATTCCATTCCATTCCGTTCCGTTCAACTCGGTTACATTCCATTCAATTACATTCCATTCCGTTCTACTCGGTTACATTCCATTCCATTCCATTCCATTCCATTCCAATCCATTCCATTCCATTCCATTCCGTTCTACTCGGGTACATTCCATTCCATTCCATTCCATTCCATTACATTCCATTCCATTACATTCCATTCCATTCCATTCCGTTCTACTCAGGTTGATTCCATTCTATTCCATTCCATTCCATTCCATTCCATTCCATTCCATTCCATTCCATTCCATGGAATTCCATTCCATTCCATTCCATTCCATTCCATTCCATAGAATTCCATTCCATTCCATTCCATTCCACTGAATTCCGTTCCATTCCATTCCATTCCGTTCCGTTCCGTTCCGTTCCGTTCCGTTGCGTTCCGTTCCGTTCCGTTGTGTTCCGTTCCGTTCTACTCGGGTTGATTCCATTCTATTCCATTCCATTCCAATCCATTCCGTTCCATTCCATTGAATTCCATTCCATTCCATTCCATTCCATTCCATTCCATTCCATTCCATTCCATTCCATTCCATGGAATTCCGTTCCTTTCCATTCCATTCCGTTCCGTTCCGTCCCGTTCCGTTCCGTTCCGTTCCGTTGCGTTCCGTTCCGTTCTACTCGGGTTGATTCCATTCTATTCCATTCCATTCCATTCGATTGCATTCGATTCCATTCGATTCCACTCCATTCCATTCCATAGAATTCCATTCCATTCCATTCCATTCCATTCCATTCCATTCCATTCCTTTCCATTGAATTCCATTCCATTCCATTCCATTCCATTGAATTCCATTCCATTCCATTCCATTCCATTCCATTCCATTCCATTCCATTCCATTCCATTCGATTCCATTCCATTCCATTCCATGGAAATCCATTCCATTCCATTCCATTCCATGGAATTCCATTCCATTCCATTCCATTCCATTCCATTCCATTCCATTCCATTCCATTCTACTGGTGTCCATTCCATTCCATTCCATTCCATTCCATTCCATTCCATTCCATTGCATTCCATTCCATTCCATTCCATTCCGTTCCGTTCTACTCGGTTACATTCCATTCAATTCCATTCCATTCCGTTCTACTCGGGTAGATTCCATTCCATTCCATTCCATTCCTTTCCATTCCATTGCATTCCATTGCATTGCATTGCACTCAATTCCATTCCATTCCATTCCATTCCATTCCATTCCATTCCATTCCGTTCCGTTCAACTCAGTAACATTCCATTCAATTACATTCCATTCCGTTCTACTCGGTTACATTCCATTCCATTCCATTCCATTCCAATCCATTCCATTCCATTCCATTCCGTTCTACTCGGGTACATTCCGTTCCATTCCATTCCATTCCATTCCATTCCATTCCATTCCTTTCCGTTCTACTTTGGTACATTCCATTCCATTCCATTCCATTACATTACATTCCATTCCATTACATTCCATTCCATTCCATTCCGTTCTACTCAGGTTGATTCCATTCTATTCCATTCCATTCCATTCCATTCCATTCCATTCCATTCCATTCCATTCCATTCCATTCCATGGAATTCCATTCCATTCCATTCCATTCCATTCCATAGAATTCCATTCCATTCCATTCCATTCCACTGAATTCCGTTCCATTCCATTCCATTCCGTTCCGTTCCGTTCCGTTCCGTTCCGTTGCGTTCCGTTCCGTTCCGTTGTGTTCCGTTCCGTTCTACTCGGGTTGATTCCATTCTATTCCATTCCATTCCAATCCATTCCGTTCCATTCCATTGAATTCCATTCCATTCCATTCCATTCCATTCCATTCCATTCCATTCCATTCCATTCCATGGAATTCCGTTCCTTTCCATTCCATTCCGTTCCGTTCCGTCCCGTTCCGTTCCGTTCCGTTCCGTTGCGTTCCGTTCCGTTCTACTCGGGTTGATTCCATTCTATTCCATTCCATTCCATTCGATTCCATTCGATTCCATTCGATTCCACTCCATTCCATTCCATAGAATTCCATTCCATTCCATTCCATTCCATTCCATTCCATTCCATTCCTTTCCATTGAATTCCATTCCATTCCATTCCATTCCATTGAATTCCATTCCATTCCATTCCATTCCATTCCATTCCATTCCATTCCATTCCATTCCATTCCATTCCATTCTACTGTTGTCCATTCCATTCCATTCCATTCCATTCCATTCCATTCCATTCCATTCCTTTCCATTGCATTGCATTCCATTGCATTCCATTCCATTCCATTCCATTCCATTCCATTCCATTCCACTCCACTCCACTCCACTCCACTCCATTCCACTCCACTCCACTCCGGTACATTCCATTCCATTCCATTCCATTCCGTGATTCTCGGGTACATTCCGTTCCGTTCCATTCCATTCCATTCCATTCCATTCCGTTCCAGTGCACTCTACTCCACTCCACTCCACTCCACTCCACTCCGGTACATTCCATTCCATTCCATTCCATTCCATTCCATTCCATTTCCATTCCCATTCCATTTCCATTCCCGTTCCATTTCCATTCCCGTTTCTTTTCCATTCCCGTTCCATTTCCATTCCAGTTCCATTACCATTCCCGTTCCATTTCCATTCCCGATCCATTTCCATTCCCGTTCCTTTTCCATTCCCGTTCCATTTCCATTCCCGTTCCGTTACCATTCCCGTTCCATTTCCGTTCCCGTTCCGTTTCCGTTCCCGTTCCATTTCCGTTCTCGTTCCGTTTCCGTTCCCGTTCCATTTCCATTCCCGTTCCATTTCCGTTCCCGTTCCATTTCCATTCCCGTTCCATTTCCATTCCCTTTCCATTTCCATTTCATTCCATTCCGTTCTGCTCGGGTACATTCCATTCCATTCCATTGCATTCCATTCCGTTCTGCTCCTGTCCATTCCATTCCATTCCATTCCGTTCCATTCCGTTCTACTCGGGTAGATTCCATTCCATTCCATTCCATTCCATTCCATTCCATTCCATTCCATTCCATTCTACTGGTGTCCATTCCATTCCATTCCATTCCATTCCATTCCATTCCATTCCATTCCATTCCATTGCATTCCATTCCATTCCATTCCATTCCATTCCGTTCCGTTCTACTCGGTTACATTCCATTCAATTCCATTCCATTCCGTTCTACTCGGGTAGATTCCATTCCATTCCATTCCATTCCTTTCCATTCCATTGCATTCCATTGCATTGCATTGCACTCAATTCCATTCCATTCCATTCCATTCCATTCCATTCCATTCCATTCCATTCCATTCCATTCCTTTCCGTTCTACTCGGGTACATTCCATTCCATTCCATTCCATTCCATTCCATTCCATTCCATTCCATTCCATTCCATTCCATTCCATTCCGTTCTACTTTGGTACATTCCATTCCATTCCATTCCATTCCATTCCATTCCATTACATTCCATTCCATTCCATTCCGTTCTATTCAGGTTGATTCCATTCTATTCCATTCCATTCCATTCCATTCCATTCCATTCCATTCCATTCGATTCCATTCCATTCCATTCCATTGAATTCCATTCCATTCCATTCCATTCCATTCCATTCCATTCCATTCCATTCCATTCCATGGAATTCCATTCCATTCCATTCCATTCCGTGCTTCTCGGGTACATTCCGTTCCGTTCCATTCCATTCCATTCCATTCCATTCCGTTCCAGTGCACTCTACTCCACTCCACTCCACTCCACTCCACTCCGGTACATTCCATTCCATTCCATTCCATTCCATTCCATTCCATTCCATTTCCATTCCCATTCCATTTCCATTCCCGTTCCATTTCCATTCCCGTTTCTTTTCCATTCCCGTTCCATTTCCATTCCAGTTCCATTACCATTCCCGTTCCATTTCCATTCCCGATCCATTTCCATTCCCGTTCCTTTTCCATTCCCGTTCCATTTCCATTCCCGTTCCGTTACCATTCCCGTTCCATTTCCGTTCCCGTTCCGTTTCCGTTCCCGTTCCATTTCCGTTCTCGTTCCGTTTCCGTTCCCGTTCCATTTCCATTCCCGTTCCATTTCCGTTCCCGTTCCATTTCCATTCCCGTTCCATTTCCATTCCCTTTCCATTTCCATTTCATTCCATTCCGTTCTGCTCGGGTACATTCCATTCCATTCCATTGCATTCCATTCCGTTCTGCTCCTGTCCATTCCATTCCATTCCATTCCGTTCCATTCCGTTCTACTCGGGTAGATTCCATTCCATTCCATTCCATTCCATTCCATTCCATTCCATTCCATTCCATTCCATTCTACTGGTGTCCATTCCATTCCATTCCATTCCATTCCATTCCATTGCATTCCATTCCATTCCATTCCATTCCATTCCGTTCCGTTCTACTCGGTTACATTCCATTCAATTCCATTCCATTCCGTTCTACTCGGGTAGATTCCATTCCATTCCATTCCATTCCATTCCATTCCATTCTACTGGTGTCCATTCCATTCCATTCCATTCCATTCCATTCCATTCCATTCCATTCCTTTCCATTCCATTGCATTCCATTGCATTCCATTCCATTCCATTCCATTCCATTCCATTCCATTCCACTCCACTCCACTCCACTCCACTCCATTCCACTCCACTCCACTCCGGTACATTCCATTCCATTCCATTCCATTCCATTCCATTCCATTCCATTCCATTCCATTCCATTCCGTGCTTCTCGGGTACATTCCGTTCCGTTCCATTCCATTCCATTCCATTCCATTCCGTTCCAGTGCTCTCTACTCCACTCCACTCCACTCCACTCCACTCCGGTACATTCCATTCCATTCCATTCCATTCCATTCCATTCCATTTCCATTCCCATTCCATTTCCATTCCCGTTCCATTTCCATTCCCGTTTCTTTTCCATTCCCGTTCCATTTCCATTCCAGTTCCATTACCATTCCCGTTCCATTTCCATTCCCGATCCATTTCCATTCCCGTTCCATTTCCATTCCCGTTCCATTTCCATTCCCGTTCCATTACCATTCCCGTTCCATTTCCGTTCCCGTTCCGTTTCCGTTCCCGTTCCATTTCCGTTCTCGTTCCGTTTCCGTTCCCGTTCCATTTCCATTCCCGTTCCATTTCCGTTCCCGTTCCATTTCCATTCCCGTTCCATTTCCATTCCCTTTCCATTTCCATTTCATTCCATTCCGTTCTGCTCGGGTACATTCCATTCCATTCCATTGCATTCCATTCCGTTCTGCTCCTGTCCATTCCATTCCATTCCAATCCGTTCCATTCCGTTCTACTCGGGTAGATTCCATTCCATTCCATTCCATTCCATTCCATTCCATTCCATTCCATTCCATTCCATTCCATTCCATTCCATTCCATTCTACTGGTGTCCATTCCATTCCATTCCATTCCATTCCATTCCCTTGCATTCCATTCCATTCCGTTCCGTTCTACTCGGTTACATTCCATTCAATTCCATTCCATTCCGTTCTACTCGGGTAGATTCCATTCCATTCCATTCCATTCCTTTCCATTCCATTGCATTCCATTGCATTGCATTGCACTCAATTCCATTCCATTCCATTCCATTCCATTCCATTCCATTCCATTCCATTCCATTCCGTTCCGTTCAACTCGGTTACATTCCATTCAATTACATTCCATTCCGTTCTACTCGGTTACATTCCATTCCATTCCATTCCATTCCATTCCAATCCATTCCATTCCATTCCATTCCGTTCTACTCGGGTACATTCCGTTCCATTCCATTCCATTCCATTCCATTCCATTCCTTTCCGTTCTACTTTGGTACATTCCATTCCATTGCATTCCATTCCATTCCATTCCATTCCATTCCGTTCCGTTCTACTCGGTTACATTCCATTCAATTCCATTCCATTCCGTTCTACTCGGGTAGATTCCATTCCATTCCATTCCATTCCTTTCCATTCCATTGCATTCCATTGCATTGCATTGCACTCAATTCCATTCCATTCCATTCCATTCCATTCCATTGAATTCCATTCCATTCCATTCCATTCCATTCCATTCCATTCCATTCCATCCCATTCCATTCCATTCCATTCCATTCCGTTCTACTCGGGTTGATTCCATTCTATTCCATTCCATTCCATTCCATTCCATTCCATTCCATTCCATTCCATTCCATTCCATTCCATTCCATTCGATTCCATTCCATTCCATTCCATTGAATTCCATTCCATTCCATTCCATTCCATGGAATTCCATTGAATTCCATTCCATTCCATTCCATTCCATTCCATTGAATTCCATTCCATTCCATTCCATTCCATTCCATTGAATTCCATTCCGTTCCATTCCATTCCATTGAATTCCATTCCATTCCATTCCATTCCATTCCATTCCATTCCATCCCATTCCATTCCATTCCATTCCATTCCGTTCTACTCGGGTTGATTCCATTCTATTCCATTCCATTCCATTCGATCCCATTTGATTCCATTCGATTCCATTCAATTCCATTCGATTCCATTCCATTCCACTCCATTCCATTCCATTGAATTCCATTCCATTCCATTCCATTCCATTCCATTCCATTCCATTCCATTGAATCCCATTCCATTCCATTCCATTCCATTCCATTGAATTCCATTCCATTCCATTGAATTCCATTCCATTCCATTCCATTCCATTCCATTCCATTCCATTCCATTCCATTCCATTCCATTCTACTGGTGTCCATTCCATTCCATTCCATTCCATTCCATTCCATTCCATTCCTTTCCATTCCATTGCATTCCATTGCATTCCATTCCATTCCATTCCATTCCATTCCATTCCATTCCACTCCACTCCACTCCACTCCACTCCATTCCATTCCACTCCACTCCGGTACATTCCATTCCATTCCATTCCATTCCATTCCATTCCATTTCCATTCCCATTCCATTTCCATTCCCGTTCCATTTCCATTCCCGTTTCTTTTCCATTCCCGTTCCATTTCCATTCCAGTTCCATTACCATTCCCGTTCCATTTCCATTCCCGATCCATTTCCATTCCCGTTCCATTTCCATTCCAGTTCCATTACCATTCCCGTTCCATTTCCATTCCCGATCCATTTCCATTCCCGTTCCATTTCCATTCCCGTTCCATTTCCATTCCCGTTCCATTACCATTCCCGTTCCATTTCCGTTCCCGTTCCGTTTCCGTTCCCGTTCCATTTCCGTTCTCGTTCCGTTTCCGTTCCCGTTCCATTTCCATTCCCGTTCCATTTCCTTTCCCGTTCCATTTCCATTCCCGTTCCATTTCCATTCCCTTTCCATTTCCATTTCATTCCATTCCGTTCTGCTCGGGTACATTCCATTCCATTCCATTGCATTCCATTCCGTTCTGCTCCTGTCCATTCCATTCCATTCCAATCCGTTCCATTCCGTTCTACTCGGGTAGATTCCATTCCATTCCATTCCATTCCATTCCATTCCATTCCATTCCATTCCATTCCATTCTACTGGTGTCCATTCCATTCCATTCCATTCCATTCCATTCCATTCCATTGCATTCCATTCCATTCCATTCCATTCCGTTCCGTTCTACTCGGTTACATTCCATTCAATTCCATTCCATTCCGTTCTACTCGGGTAGATTCCATTCCATTCCATTCCATTCCATTCCATTCCATTCTAGTGGTGTCCATTCCATTCCATTCCATTCCATTCCATTCCATTCCATTCCACTCCACTCCACTCCACTCCACTCCATTCCACTCCACTCCACTCCGGTACATTCCATTCCATTCCATTCCATTCCATTCCATTCCATTCCATTCCATTCCGTTCCAGTGCTCTCTACTCCACTCCACTCCACTCCACTCCACTCCGGTACATTCCATTCCATTCCATTCCATTCCATTCCATTCCATTTCCATTCCCATTCCATTTCCATTCCCGTTCCATTTCCATTCCCGTTTCTTTTCCATTCCCGTTCCATTTCCATTCCAGTTCCATTACCATTCCCGTTCCATTTCCATTCCCGATCCATTTCCATTCCCGTTCCATTTCCATTCCCGTTCCATTTCCATTCCCGTTCCATTACCATTCCCGTTCCATTTCCGTTCCCGTTCCGTTTCCGTTCCCGTTCCATTTCCGTTCTCGTTCCGTTTCCGTTCCCGTTCCATTTCCATTCCCGTTCCATTTCCGTTCCCCTTCCATTTCCATTCCCGTTCCATTTCCATTCCCTTTCCATTTCCATTTCATTCCATTCCGTTCTGCTCGGGTACATTCCATTCCATTCCATTGCATTCCATTCCGTTCTGCTCCTGTCCATTCCATTCCATTCCAATCCGTTCCATTCCGTTCTACTCGGGTAGATTCCATTCCATTCCATTCCATTCCATTCCATTCCATTCCATTCCATTCCATTCCATTCCATTCTACTGGTGTCCATTCCATTCCATTCCATTCCATTCCATTCCATTGCATTCCATTCCATTCCGTTCCGTTCTACTCGGTTACATTCCATTCAATTCCATTCCATTCCGTTCTACTCGGGTAGATTCCATTCCATTCCATTCCATTCCTTTCCATTCCATTGCATTCCATTGCATTGCATTGCACTCAATTCCATTCCATTCCATTCCATTCCATTCCACTCCATTCCATTCCATTCCATTCCGTTCCGTTCAACTCGGTTACATTCCATTCAATTACATTCCATTCCGTTCTACTCGGTTACATTCCATTCCATTCCATTCCATTCCATTCCAATCAATTCCATTCCATTCCATTCCGTTCTACTCGGGTACATTCCATTCCATTCCATTCCATTCCATTCCATTCCATTCCATTCCATTCCGTTCTACTTTGGTACATTCCATTCCATTCGATTCCATTCCATTCCATTCCATTACATTCCATTCCATTCCATTCCGTTCTATTCAGGTTGATTCCATTCTATTCCATTCCATTCCATTCCATTCCATTCCATTCCATTCCATTCCATTCGATTCCATTCCATTCCATTCCATTGAATTCCATTCCATTCCATTCCATTCCATGGAATTCCATTCCATTCCATTCCATTCCATTCCATTCCATTTCATTCCATTCCATTGAATTCCATTCCATTCCATTCCATTCCATTCCATTCCATTGAATTCCATTCCGTTCCATTCCATTCCATTGAATTCCATTCCATTCCATTCCATTCCATTGCATTCCATTCCATTGAATTCCATTCCATTCCATTCCATTCCATTCCATTCCATCCCATTCCATTCCATTCCATTCCATTCCGTTCTACTCGGGTTGATTCCATTCTATTCCATTCCATTCCATTCGATCCCATTTGATTCCATTCGATTCCATTCAATTCCATTCGATTCCATTCCATTCCACTCCATTCCATTCCATTGAATTCCATTCCATTCCATTCCATTCCATTCCATTCCATTCCATGGAATTCCATTCCATTCCATTCCATTCCATTCCATAGAATTCCATTCCATTCCATTCCATTCCACTGAATTCCGTTCCATTCCATTCCATTCCGTTCCGTTCCGTTCCGTTCCGTTCCGTTGCGTTCCGTTGCATTCCGTTGTGTTCCGTTCCGTTCTACTCGGGTTGATTCCATTCTATTCCATTCCATTCCAATCCATTCCGTTCCATTCCATTGAATTCCATTCCATTCCATTCCATTCCATGGAATTCCATTGAATTCCACTGCATTCCATTCCATTCCATTCCATTCCATTCCATTGAATTCCATTCCATTCCATTCCATTCCATGGAATTCCGTTCCATTCCATTCCATTCCGTTCCTTTCCGTCCCGTTCCGTTCCGTTCCGTTCCGTTGCGTTCCGTTCCGTTCTACTCGGTTTGATTCCATTCTATTCCATTCCATTCCATTCGATTCCATTCGATTCCATTCGATTCCACTCCATTCCATTCCATAGAATTCCATTCCATTCCATTCCATTCCATGGAATTCCATTCCATTCCATTCCATTCCATAGAATTCCATTCCATTCCATTCCATTCCATTGAATTCCATTCCATTCCATTCCATTCCATTCCATTCCATTCCATTCCATTCCATTCCATTCTATTCCATTCTACTGGTGTCCATTCCATTCCATTCCATTCCATTCCATTCCATTCCATTCCATTCCATTCCTTTCCATTCCATTGCATTCCATTGCATTCCATTCCATTCCATTCCATTCCATTCCATTCCATTCCATTCCATTCCATTCCACTCCACTCCACTCCACTCCACTCCATTCCACTCCACTCCACTCCGGTACATTCCATTCCATTCCATTCCATTCCATTCCATTCCATTCCGTGCTTCTCGGGTACATTCCGTTCCGTTCCATTCCATTCCATTCCATTCCATTCCGTTCCAGTGCACTCTACTCCACTCCACTCCACTCCACTCCACTCCGGTACATTCCATTCCATTCCATTCCATTCCATTCCATTCCATTCCATTTCCATTCCCATTCCATTTCCATTCCCGTTCCATTTCCATTCCCGTTTCTTTTCCATTCCCGATCCATTTCCATTCCAGTTCCATTACCATTCCCGTTCCATTTCCATTCCCGATCCATTTCCATTCCCGTTCCTTTTCCATTCCCGTTCCATTTCCATTCCCGTTCCGTTACCATTCCCGTTCCATTTCCGTTCCCGTTCCGTTTCCGTTCCCGTTCCATTTCCGTTCTCGTTCCGTTTCCGTTCCCGTTCCATTTCCATTCCCGTTCCATTTCCGTTCCCGTTCCATTTCCATTCCCGTTCCATTTCCGTTCCCGTTCCATTTCCGTTCCCGTTCTATTTCCATTCCCTTTCCATTTCCTTTTCATTCCATTCCGTTCTGCTCGGGTACATTCCATTCCATTCCATTGCATTCCATTCCGTTCTGCTCCTGTCCATTCCATTCCATTCCATTCCGTTCCATTCCGTTCTACTCGGGTAGATTCCATTCCATTCCATTCCATTCCATTCCATTCCATTCCATTCCATTCCATTCCATTCCATTCTACTGCTGTCCATTCCATTCCATTCCATTCCATTCCATTCCATTCCATTCCATTCCATTCCATTGCATTCCATTCCATTCCATTCCATTCCATTCCGTTCCGTTCTACTCGGTTACATTCCATTCAATTCCATTCCATTCCGTTCTACTCGGGTAGATTCCATTCCATTCCATTCCATTCCATTCCTTTCCATTCCATTGCATTCCATTGCATTGCATTGCACTCAATTCCATTCCATTCCATTCCATTCCATTCCATTCCATTCCATTCCATTCCATTCCATTCCGTTCCGTTCAACTCGGTTACATTCCATTCAATTACATTCCATTCCGTTCTACTCGGTTACATTCCATTCCATTCCATTCCATTCCATTCCAATCCATTCCATTCCATTCCATTCCGTTCTACTCGGTTACATTCCATTCCATTCCATTCCATTCCATTCCATTCCATTCCATTCCATTCCATTCCATTCCATTCCATTCCATTCCGTTCTACTCGGGTTGATTCCATTCTATTCCATTCCATTCCATTCCATTCCATTCCATTCCATTCCATTCCATTCCATTCCATTCCATTCCATTCCATTCCATTCCATTGAATTCCATTCCATTCCATTCCATTCCATGGAATTCCATTCCATTCCATTCCATTCCATTCCATTCCATTCCATTCCATTCCATGGAATTCCATTCCATTCCATTCCATTCCATTCCATTCCATTCCATGGAATTCCATTCCATTCCATTCCATTCCATTCCATTCCATTCCATTCCATTCCTTTCCATTCCATTGCATTCCATTGCATTCCATTCCATTCCATTCCATTCCATTCCATTCCATTCCACTCCACTCCACTCCACTCCACTCCATTCCACTCCACTCCACTCCGGTACATTCCATTCCATTCCATTCCATTCCATTCCATTCCATTTCCATTCCCATTCCATTTCCATTCCCGTTCCATTTCCATTCCCGTTTCTTTTCCATTCCCGTTCCATTTCCATTCCAGTTCCATTACCATTCCCGTTCCATTTCCATTCCCGATCCATTTCCATTCCCGTTCCATTTCCATTCCAGTTCCATTACCATTCCCGTTCCATTTCCATTCCCGATCCATTTCCATTCCCGTTCCATTTCCATTCCCGTTCCATTTCCTTTCCCGTTCCATTACCATTCCCGTTCCATTTCCGTTCCCGTTCCGTTTCCGTTCCCGTTCCATTTCCGTTCTCGTTCCGTTTCCGTTCCCGTTCCATTTCCATTCCCGTTCCATTTCCGTTCCCGTTCCATTTCCATTCCCGTTCCATTTCCATTCCCTTTGCATTTCCATTTCATTCCATTCCGTTCTGCTCGGGTACATTCCTTTCCATTCCATTGCATTCCATTCCGTTCTGCTCCTGTCCATTCCATTCCATTCCAATCCGTTCCATTCCGTTCTACTCGGGTAGATTCCATTCCATTCCATTCCATTCCATTCCATTCCATTCCATTCCATTCCATTCTACTGGTGTCCATTCCATTCCATGCCATTCCATTCCATTCCATTCCATTCCATTCCATTCCATTCCATTGCATTCCATTCCATTCCATTCCATTCCGTTCCGTTCTACTCGGTTACATTCCATTCAATTCCATTCCATTCCGTTCTACTCGGGTAGATTTCATTCCATTCCATTCCATTCCTTTCCATTCCATTGCATTCCATTGCATTGCATTGCACTCCATTCCATTCCATTCCATTCCATTCCATTCCATTCCATTCCATTCCATTCCATTCCGTTCCGTTCAACTCGGTTACATTCCATTCAATTACATTCCATTCCGTTCTACTCGGTTACATTCCATTCCATTCCATTCCATTCCATTCCAATCCATTCCATTCCATTGAATTCCATTCCATTCCATTCCATTCCATTCCATTCCATTCCATTCCATTCCATTCTACTGGTGTCCATTCCATTCCATTCCATTCCATTCCATTCCATTCCATTCCTTTCCATTCCATTGCATTCCATTGCATTCCATTCCATTCCATTCCATTCCATTCCATTCCATTCCACTCCACTCCACTCCACTCCACTCCATTCCACTCCACTCCACTCCGGTACATTCCATTCCATTCCATTCCATTCCATTCCATTCCATTCCATTCCATTCCATTCCGTGCTTCTCGGGTACATTCCGTTCCGTTCCATTCCATTCCATTCCATTCCATTCCGTTCCAGTGCACTCTACTCCACTCCACTCAACTCCACTCCACTCCGGTACATTCCATTCCATTCCATTCCATTCCATTCCATTCCATTCCATTTCCATTCCCATTCCATTTCCATTCCCGTTCCATTTCCATTCCCGTTTCTTTTCCATTCCCGTTCCATTTCCATTCCAGTTCCATTACCATTCCCGTTCCATTTCCATTCCCGATCCATTTCCATTCCCGTTCCATTTCCATTCCCGTTCCATTTCCATTCCCGTTCCATTACCATTCCCGTTCCATTTCCGTTCCCGTTCCGTTTCCGTTCCCGTTCCATTTCCGTTCTCGTTCCGTTTCCGTTCCCGTTCCATTTCCATTCCCGTTCCATTTCCGTTCCCGTTCCATTTCCATTCCCGTTCCATTTCCATTCCCTTTCCATTTCCATTTCATTCCATTCCGTTCTGCTCGGTTACATTCCATTCCATTCCATTGCATTCCATTCCGTTCTGCTCCTGTCCATTCCATGCCATTCCAATCCGTTCCATTCCGTTCTACTCGGGTAGATTCCATTCCATTCCATTCCATTCCATTCCATTCCATTCCATTCCATTCCATTCCATTCTACTGGTGTCCATTCCATTCCATTCCATTCCATTCCATTCCATTCCATTCCATTCCATTGCATTCCATTCCATTCCATTCCATTCCGTTCCGTTCTACTCGGTTACATTCCATTCAATTCCATTCCATTCCGTTCTACTCGGGTAGATTCCATTCCATTCCATTCCATTCCTTTCCATTCCATTGCATTCCATTGCATTGCATTGCACTCAATTCCATTCCATTCCATTCCATTCCATTCCATTCCATTCCATTCCGTTCCGTTCAACTCAGTTACATTCCATTCAATTACATTCCATTCCGTTCTACTCGGTTACATTCCATTCCATTCCATTCCATTCCATTCCAATCCATTCCATTCCATTCCATTCCGTTCTACTCGGGTACATTCCGTTCCATTCCATTCCATTCCATTCCATTCCATTCCATTCCTTTCCGTTCTACTTTGGTACATTCCATTCCATTCCATTCCATTCCATTCCATTCCATTCCATTCCATTCCATTCCATTCCATTCCGTTCTACTCAGGTTGATTCCATTCTATTCCATTCCATTCCATTCCATTCCATTCCATTCCATTCCATTCGATTCCATTCCTTTCCATTCCATTGAATTCCATTCCATTCCATTCCATTCCATGGAATTCCATTCCATTCCATTCCATTCGATTCCATTCCATTCCATTCCATTCCATTCCATTGAATTCCATTCCATTCCATTCCATTCCATTCCATTCCATTCCATCCCATTCCATTCCATTCCATTCCATTCCATTCTACTCGGGTTGATTCCATTCTATTCCATTCCATTCCATTCGATCCCATTTGATTCCATTCGATTCCATTCAATTCCATTCGATTCCATTCCATTCCACTCCATTCCATTCCATTGAATTCCATTCCATTCCATTCCATTCCATTCCATTCCATGGAATTCCATTCCATTCCATTCCATTCCATTCCATAGAATTCCATTCCATTCCATTCCATTCCACTGAGTTCCGTTCCATTCCATTCCATTCCGTTCCGTTCCGTTCCGTTCCGTTCCGTTGCGTTCCGTTCCGTTCCGTTGTGTTCCGTTCCGTTCTACTCGGGTTGATTCCATTCTATTCCATTCCATTCCAATCCATTCCGTTCCATTCCATTGAATTCCATTCCATTCCATTCCATTCCATTCTACTGGTGTCCATTCCATTCCATTCCATTCCATTCCATTCCATTCCATTCCTTTCCATTCCATTGCATTCCATTGCATTCCATTCCATTCCATTCCATTCCATTCCATTCCATTCCACTCCACTCCACTCCACTCCACTCCATTCCACTCCACTCCACTCCGGTACATTCCATTCCATTCCATTCCATTCCATTCCATTCCATTCCATTCCATTCCGTGCTTCTCGGGTACATTCCGTTCCGTTCCATTCCATTCCATTCCATTCCATTCCGTTCCAGTGCTCTCTACTCCACTCCACTCCACTCCACTCCACTCCGGTACATTCCATTCCATTCCATTCCATTCCATTCCATTCCATTTCCATTCCCATTCCATTTCCATTCCCGTTCCATTTCCATTCCCGTTTCTTTTCCATTCCCGTTCCATTTCCATTCCAGTTCCATTACCATTCCCGTTCCATTTCCATTCCCGATCCATTTCCATTCCCGTTCCATTTCCATTCCCGTTCCATTTCCATTCCCGTTCCATTACCATTCCCGTTCCATTTCCGTTCCCGTTCCGTTTCCGTTCCCGTTCCATTTGCGTTCTCGTTCCGTTTCCGTTCCCGTTCCATTTCCATTCCCGTTCCATTTCCGTTCCCGTTCCATTTCCATTCCCGTTCCATTTCCATTCCCTTTCCATTTCCATTTCATTCCATTCCGTTCTGCTCGGTTACATTCCATTCCATTCCATTGCATTCCATTCCGTTCTGCTCCTGTCCATTCCATTCCATTCCAATCCGTTCCATTCCGTTCTACTCGGGTAGATTCCATTCCATTCCATTCCATTCCATTCCTTTCCATTCCATTCCATTCCATTCTACTGGTGTCCATTCCATTCCATTCCATTCCATTCCATTCCATTCCATTCCATTCCATTCCATTCCATTGCATTCCATTCCATTCCATTCCATTCCGTTCCGTTCTACTCGGTTACATTCCATTCAATTCCATTCCATTCCGTTCTACTCGGGTAGATTCCATTCCATTCCATTCCATTCCTTTCCATTCCATTGCATTCCATTGCATTGCATTGCACTCAATTCCATTCCATTCCATTCCATTCCATTCCATTCCATTCCATTCCGTTCCGTTCAACTCAGTTACATTCCATTCAATTACATTCCATTCCGTTCTACTCGGTTACATTCCATTCCATTCCATTCCATTCCATTCCATTCCAATCCATTCCATTCCATTCCATTCCGTTCTACTCGGGTACATTCCGTTCCATTCCATTCCATTCCATTCCATTCCATTCCATTCCATTCCTTTCCGTTCTACTTTGGTACATTCCATTCCATTCCATTCCATTCCATTCCATTCCATTCCATTACATTCCATTCCATTCCATTCCGTTCTACTCAGGTTGATTCCATTCTATTCCATTCCATTCCATTCCATTCCATTCCATTCCATTCCATTCCATTCCATTCCTTTCCATTCCATTGAATTCCATTCCATTCCATTCCATTCCATGGAATTCCATTCCATTCCATTCCATTCCATTCCATTCCATTCCATTCCATTCCATTCCATTCCATTGAATTCCATTCCATTCCATTCCATTCCATTCCATTCCATCCCATTCCATTCCATTCCATTCCATTCCATTCTACTCGGGTTGATTCCATTCTATTCCATTCCATTCCATTCGATCCCATTTGATTCCATTCGATTCCATTCAATTCCATTCGATTCCATTCCATTCCACTCCATTCCATTCCATTGAATTCCATTCCATTCCATTCCATTCCATTCCATTCCATTCCATGGAATTCCATTCCATTCCATTCCATTCCATTCCATTCCATAGAATTCCATTCCATTCCATTCCATTCCACTGAGTTCCGTTCCATTCCATTCCATTCCGTTCCGTTCCGTTCCGTTCCGTTGCGTTCCGTTCCGTTCCGTTGTGTTCCGTTCCGTTCTACTCGGGTTGATTCCATTCTATTCCATTCCATTCCAATCCATTCCGTTCCATTCCATTGAATTCCATTCCATTCCATTCCATTCCATTGAATTCCGTTCCATTCCATTCCATTCCATTCCATTCCATCCCATTCCATTCCATTCCATTTCATTCCGTTCTACTCGGGTTGATTCCATTCTATTCCATTCCATTCCATTCGATCCCATTTGATTCCATTCGATTCCATTCAATTCCATTCGATTCCATTCCATTCCACTCCATTCCATTCCATTGAATTCCATTCCATTCCATTCCATTCCATTCCATTCCATGGAATTCCATTCCATTCCATTCCATTCCATTCCATAGAATTCCATTCCATTCCATTCCATTCCACTGAGTTCCGTTCCATTCCATTCCATTCCGTTCCGTTCCGTTCCGTTCCGTTCCGTTGCGTTCCGTTCCGTTCCGTTGTGTTCCGTTCCGTTCTACTCGGGTTGATTCCATTCTATTCCATTCCATTCCAATCCATTCCGTTCCATTCCATTGAATTCCATTCCATTCCATTCCATTCCATTCTACTGGTGTCCATTCCATTCCATTCCATTCCATTCCATTCCATTCCATTCCTTTCCATTCCATTGCATTCCATTGCATTCCATTCCATTCCATTCCATTCCATTCCATTCCATTCCACTCCACTCCACTCCACTCCACTCCATTCCACTCCACTCCACTCCGGTACATTCCATTCCATTCCATTCCATTCCATTCCATTCCATTCCATTCCATTCCGTGCTTCTCGGGTACATTCCGTTCCGTTCCATTCCATTCCATTCCATTCCATTCCGTTCCAGTGCTCTCTACTCCACTCCACTCCACTCCACTCCACTCCGGTACATTCCATTCCATTCCATTCCATTCCATTCCATTCCATTTCCATTCCCATTCCATTTCCATTCCCGTTCCATTTCCATTCCCGTTTCTTTTCCATTCCCGTTCCATTTCCATTCCAGTTCCATTACCATTCCCGTTCCATTTCCATTCCCGATCCATTTCCATTCCCGTTCCATTTCCATTCCCGTTCCATTTCCATTCCCGTTCCATTACCATTCCCGTTCCATTTCCGTTCCCGTTCCGTTTCCGTTCCCGTTCCATTTGCGTTCTCGTTCCGTTTCCGTTCCCGTTCCATTTCCATTCCCGTTCCATTTCCGTTCCCGTTCCATTTCCATTCCCGTTCCATTTCCATTCCCTTTCCATTTCCATTTCATTCCATTCCGTTCTGCTCGGTTACATTCCATTCCATTCCATTGCATTCCATTCCGTTCTGCTCCTGTCCATTCCATTCCATTCCAATCCGTTCCATTCCGTTCTACTCGGGTAGATTCCATTCCATTCCATTCCATTCCATTCCTTTCCATTCCATTCCATTCCATTCTACTGGTGTCCATTCCATTCCATTCCATTCCATTCCATTCCATTCCATTCCATTCCATTCCATTCCATTGCATTCCATTCCATTCCATTCCATTCCGTTCCGTTCTACTCGGTTACATTCCATTCAATTCCATTCCATTCCGTTCTACTCGGGTAGATTCCATTCCATTCCATTCCATTCCTTTCCATTCCATTGCATTCCATTGCATTGCATTGCACTCAATTCCATTCCATTCCATTCCATTCCATTCCATTCCATTCCATTCCGTTCCGTTCAACTCAGTTACATTCCATTCAATTACATTCCATTCCGTTCTACTCGGTTACATTCCATTCCATTCCATTCCATTCCATTCCATTCCAATCCATTCCATTCCATTCCATTCCGTTCTACTCGGGTACATTCCGTTCCATTCCATTCCATTCCATTCCATTCCATTCCATTCCATTCCTTTCCGTTCTACTTTGGTACATTCCATTCCATTCCATTCCATTCCATTCCATTCCATTCCATTACATTCCATTCCATTCCATTCCGTTCTACTCAGGTTGATTCCATTCTATTCCATTCCATTCCATTCCATTCCATTCCATTCCATTCCATTCCATTCCATTCCTTTCCATTCCATTGAATTCCATTCCATTCCATTCCATTCCATGGAATTCCATTCCATTCCATTCCATTCCATTCCATTCCATTCCATTCCATTCCATTCCATTCCATTGAATTCCATTCCATTCCATTCCATTCCATTCCATTCCATCCCATTCCATTCCATTCCATTCCATTCCATTCTACTCGGGTTGATTCCATTCTATTCCATTCCATTCCATTCGATCCCATTTGATTCCATTCGATTCCATTCAATTCCATTCGATTCCATTCCATTCCACTCCATTCCATTCCATTGAATTCCATTCCATTCCATTCCATTCCATTCCATTCCATTCCATGGAATTCCATTCCATTCCATTCCATTCCATTCCATTCCATAGAATTCCATTCCATTCCATTCCATTCCACTGAGTTCCGTTCCATTCCATTCCATTCCGTTCCGTTCCGTTCCGTTCCGTTGCGTTCCGTTCCGTTCCGTTGTGTTCCGTTCCGTTCTACTCGGGTTGATTCCATTCTATTCCATTCCATTCCAATCCATTCCGTTCCATTCCATTGAATTCCATTCCATTCCATTCCATTCCATTGAATTCCATTCCATTCCATTCCATTCCATTGAATTCCATTCCATTCCATTCCATTCCATTGAATTCCATTCCATTCCATTCCATTCCATTCCATTCCATTCCATTCCATTCCATTCCATTCTACTGGTGTCCATTCCATTCCATTCCATTCCATTCCATTCCATTCCATTGAATTCCATTCCATTCCATTCCATTCCATTGAATTCCATTCCATTCCATTCCATTCCATTCCATTCCATTCCATTCCATTCCATTCCATTCTACTGGTGTCCATTCCATTCCATTCTATTCCATTCCATTCCATTCCATTCCATTCCATTCCATTCCATTCCATTCCATTGAATTCCATTCCATTCCATTCCATTCCATGGAATTCCATTCCATTCCATTCCATTCCATTCCATTCCATTCCATTCCATTCCATTCCATTCTACTGGTGTCCATTCCATTCCATTCTATTCCATTCCATTCCATTCCATTCCATTCCATTCCATTCCATTCCATTCCATTCCATTCCATTCCTCTCCACTCCACTCCACTCCACTCCATTCCACTCCACTCCACTCCGGTACATTCCATTCCATTCCATTCCATTCCATTCCATTCCATTCCGTGCTTCTCGGGTACATTCCGTTCCGTTCCATTCCATTCCATTCCATTCCATTCCGTTCCAGTGCACTCTACTCCACTCCACTCCACTCCACTCCACTCCGGTACATTCCATTCCATTCCATTCCATTCCATTTCCATTCCCATTCCATTTCCATTCCCGTTCCATTTCCATTCCCGTTTCTTTTCCATTCCCGTTCCATTTCCATTCCAGTTCCATTACCATTCCCGTTCCATTTCCATTCCCGATCCATTTCCATTCCCGTTCCTTTTCCATTCCCGTTCCATTTCCATTCCCGTTCCGTTACCATTCCCGTTCCATTTCCGTTCCCGTTCCGTTTCCGTTCCCGTTCCATTTCCGTTCTCGTTCCGTTTCCGTTCCCGTTCCATTTCCCTTCCCGTTCCATTTCCCTTCCCGTTCCATTTCCGTTCCCGTTCCGTTTCCGTTCCCGTTCCATTTCCGTTCTCGTTCCGTTTCCGTTCCCGTTCCATTTCCATTCCCGTTCCATTTCCATTCCCGTTCCATTTCCATTCCCTTTCCATTTCCATTTCATTCCATTCCGTTCTGCTCGGGTACATTCCATTCCATTCCATTGCATTCCATTCCGTTCTGCTCCTGTCCATTCCATTCCATTCCAATCCGTTCCATTCCGTTCTACTCGGGTAGATTCCATTCCATTCCATTCCATTCCATTCCATTCCATTCCATTCCATTCCATTCCATTCCATTCCATTCTACTGGTGTCCATTCCATTCCATTCCATTCCATTCCATTCCATTCCATTCCATTCCATTCCATTGCATTCCATTCCATTCCATTCCATTCCGTTCCGTTCTACTCGGTTACATTCCATTCAATTCCATTCCATTCCGTTCTACTCGGGTAGATTCCATTCCATTCCATTCCATTCCTTTCCATTCCATTGCATTCCATTGCATTGCATTGCACTCAATTCCATTCCATTCCATTCCATTCCATTCCATTCCATTCCATTCCATTCCGTTCCGTTCAACTCAGTTACATTCCATTCAATTACATTCCATTCCGTTCTACTCGGTTACATTCCATTCCATTCCATTCCATTCCATTCCAATCCATTCCATTCCATTCCATTCCGTTCTACTCGGGTACATTCCGTTCCATTCCATTCCATTCCATTCCATTCCTTTCCGTTCTACTTTGGTACATTCCATTCCATTCCATTCCATTCCATTCCATTCCATTCCATTACATTCCATTCCATTCCATTCCGTTCTACTCAGGTTGATTCCATTCTATTCCATTCCATTCCATTCCATTCCATTCCATTCCATTCCATTCGATTCCATTCCATTCCATTCCATTGAATTCCATTCCATTCCATTCCATTCCATTCCATTCCATTCCATTCCATTCCATTCCATTCCATTCCATTCCATTCCATTCCATTCCATTCCATTCCATTCCATTCCATTCCGTTCCATTCCATTCCATTGAATTCCATTCCATTCCATTCCATTCCATTCCATTCCATTCCATTGAATTCCATTCCATTCCATTCCATCCCATTCCATTCCATTCCATTCCATTCCGTTCTACTCGGGTTGATTCCATTCTATTCCATTCCATTCAATTCGATCCCATTTGATTCCATTCGATTCCATTCAATTCCATTCGATTCCATTCCATTCCACTCCATTCCATTCCATTGAATTCCATTCCATTCCATTCCATTCCATTCCATTCCATTCCATTCCATTCCATTCCATTCCATGGAATTCCATTCCATTCCATTCCAATCCATTCCATTCCATTCCATTCCGTTCTACTCGGGTACATTCCGTTCCATTCCATTCCATTCCATTCCATTCCATTCCATTCCATTCCTTTCCGTTCTACTTTGGTACATTCCATTCCATTCCATTCCATTCCATTCCATTCCATTCCATTACATTCCATTCCATTCCATTCCGTTCTACTCAGGTTGATTCCATTCTATTCCATTCCATTCCATTCCATTCCATTCCATTCCATTCCATTCCATTCCATTCGATTCCATTCCTTTCCATTCCATTGAATTCCATTCCATTCCATTCCATTCCATGGAATTCCATTCCATTCCAATTCCATTCCATTCCATTCCATTCCATTCCATTCCATTCCATTCCATTCCATTGAATTCCATTCCATTCCATTCCATTCCATTCCATTCCATTCCATTCTACTCGGGTTGATTCCATTCTATTCCATTCCATTCCATTCGATCCCATTTGATTCCATTCGATTCCATTCAATTCCATTCGATTCCATTCCATTCCACTCCATTCCATTCCATTGAATTCCATTCCATTCCATTCCATTCCATTCCATTCCATTCCATTCCATTCCATTCCATTCCATTCCATTCCATTCCATAGAATTCCATTCCATTCCATTCCATTCCACTGAGTTCCGTTCCATTCCATTCCATTCCGTTCCGTTCCGTTCCGTTCCGTTCCGTTGCGTTCCGTTCCGTTCCGTTGTGTTCCGTTCCGTTCTACTCGGGTTGATTCCATTCTATTCCATTCCATTCCAATCCATTCCGTTCCATTCCATTGAATTCCATTCCATTCCATTCCATTCCATTGAATTCCATTCCATTCCATTCCATTCCATTGAATTCCATTCCATTCCATTCCATTCCATTGAATTCCATTCCATTCCATTCCATTCCATTCCATTCCATTCCATTCCATTCCATTCCATTCTACTGGTGTCCATTCCATTCCATTCTATTCCATTCCATTCCATTCCATTCCATTCCATTCCATTCCATTCCATTGAATTCCATTCCATTCCATTCCATTCCATTGAATTCCATTCCATTCCATTCCATTCCATTTCATTCCATTCCATTCCATTCTACTGGTGTCCATTCCATTCCATTCTATTCCATTCCATTCCATTCCATTCCATTCCATTCCTTTCCATTCCATTGCATTCCATTGCATTCCATTCCATTCCATTCCATTCCATTCCGTTCCATTCCATTCCATTCCACTCCACTCCACTCCACTCCACTCCATTCCACTCCACTCCACTCCGGTACATTCCATTCCATTCCATTCCATTCCATTCCATTCCATTCCATTCCATTCCATTCCATTCCATTCCATTGAATTCCATTCCATTCCATTCCATTCCATGGAATTCCATTCCATTCCATTCCATTCCATTCCATTCCATTCCATTCCATTCCATTCCATTGAATTCCATTCCATTCCATTCCATTCCATTCCATTGAATTCCATTCCGTTCCATTCCATTCCATTGAATTCCATTCCATTCCATTCCATTCCATTCCATTCCATTCCATGGAATTCCATTCCATTCCATTCCATTCCATTCCATTCCATCCCATTCCATTCCATTCCATTCCATTCCATTCCATTCCGTTCTACTCGGGTTGATTCCATTCTATTCCATTCCATTCCATTCGATCCCAATTGATTCCATTCGATTCCATTCAATTCCATTCGATTCCATTCCATTCCACTCCATTCCATTCCATTGAATTCCATTCCATTCCATTCCATTCCATTCCATTCCATTCCATGGAATTCCATTCCATTCCATTCCATGGAATTCCATTCCATTCCATTCCATTCCATTCCATTCCATTCCACTGAATTCCGTTCCATTCCATTCCGTTCCGTTCCGTTCCGTTCCGTTCCGTTGCGTTCCGTTCCGTTCCGTTGTGTTCCGTTACGTTCTACTCGGGTTGATTCCATTCTATTCCATTCCATTCCAATCCATTCCGTTCCATTCCATTGAATTCCATTCCATTCCATTCCATTCCATTCCATTCCATTCCATTCCATGGAATTCCGTTCCATTCCATTCCATTCCGTTCCGTTCCGTCCCATTCCGTTCCGTTCCGTTCCGTTGCGTTCCGTTCCGTTCTACTCGGGTTGATTCCATTCTATTCCATTCCATTCCATTCGATTCCATTCGATTCCATTCGATTCCACTCCATTCCATTCCATAGAATTCCATTCCATTCCATTCCATTCCATTCCATTCCATTCCTTTCCATTGAATTCCATTCCATTCCATTCCATTCCATTGAATTCCATTCCATTCCATTCCATTCCATGGAATTCCATTCCATTCCATTCCATTCCATTCTACTGTTGTCCATTCCATTCCATTCCATTCCATTCCATTCCATTCCATTCCATTCCATTCCTTTCCATTCCATTGCATTCCATTGCATTACATTCCATTCCATTCCATTCCATTCCATTCCATTCCACTCCACTCCACTCCACTCCACTCCATTCCACTCCACTCCACTCCGGTACATTCCATTCCATTCCATTCCATTCCATTCCATTCCATTCCGTGCTTCTCGGGTACATTCCGTTCCGTTCCATTCCATTCCATTCCATTCCATTCCGTTCCAGTGCACTCTACTCCACTCCACTCCACTCCACTCCACTCCGGTACATTCCATTCCATTCCATTCCATTCCATTCCATTTCCATTCCCATTCCATTTCCATTCCCGTTCCATTTCCATTCCCGTTTCTTTTCCATTCCCGTTCCATTTCCATTCCAGTTCCATTACCATTCCCGTTCCATTTCCATTCCCGATCCATTTCCATTCCCGTTCCTTTTCCATTCCCGTTCCATTTCCATTCCCGTTCCGTTACCATTCCCGTTCCATTTCCGTTCCCGTTCCGTTTCCGTTCCCGTTCCATTTCCGTTCTCGTTCCGTTTCCGTTCCCGTTCCATTTCCATTCCCGTTCCATTTCCGTTCCCGTTCCATTTCCATTCCCGTTCCATTTCCATTCCCTTTCCATTTCCATTTCATTCCATTCCGTTCTGCTCGGGTACATTCCATTCCATTCCATTGCATTCCATTCCGTTCTGCTCCTGTCCATTCCATTCCATTCCATTCCGTTCCATTCCGTTCTACTCGGGTAGATTCCATTCCATTCCATTCCATTCCATTCCATTCCATTCCATTCCATTCCATTCCATTCCATTCTACTGGTGTCCATTCCATTCCATTCCATTCCATTCCATTCCATTCCATTCCATTCCATTGCATTCCATTCCATTCCATTCCATTCCATTCCGTTCCGTTCTACTCGGTTACATTCCATTCAATTCCATTCCATTCCGTTCTACTCGGGTAGATTCCATTCCATTCCATTCCATTCCTTTCCATTCCATTGCATTCCATTGCATTGCATTGCACTCAATTCCATTCCATTCCATTCCATTCCATTCCATTCCATTCCGTTCCGTTCAACTCGGTTACATTCCATTCAATTACATTCCATTCCGTTCTACTCTGTTACATTCCATTCCATTCCATTCCATTCCATTCCAATCCATTCCATTCCATTCCATTCCGTTCTACTCGGGTACATTCCTTTCCATTCCATTCCATTCCATTCCATTCCATTCCATTCCATTCCGTTCTACTTTGGGACATTCCATTCCATTCCATTCCATTCCATTCCATTCCATTCCATTCCATTCCATTCCGTTCTACTCGGATTGATTCCATTCTATTCCATTCCATTCCATTCCATTCCATTCCATTCCATTCCATTCCATTCCATTCCATTCGATTCCATTCCATTCCATTCCATTGAATTCCATTCCATTCCATTCCATTCCATGGAATTCCATTCCATTCCATTCCATTCCATTCCATTCCATTGAATTCCATTCCATTCCATTCCATTCCATTCCATTGAATTCCATTCCATTCCATTCCATTCCATTCCATTGAATTCTATTCCGTTCCATTCCATTCCATTGAATTCCATTCCATTCCATTCCATTCCATTCCATTCCATTCCATTCCATTGAATTCCATTCCATTCCATTCCATTCCATTCCATCCCATTCCATTCCATTCCATTCCATTCCGTTCTACTCGGGTTGATTCCATTCTATTCCATTCCATTCCATTCGATCCCATTTGATTCCATTCGATTCCATTCAATTCCATTCGATTCCATTCCATTCCACTCCATTCCATTCCATTGAATTCCATTCCATTCCATTCCATTCCATTCCATTCCATTCCATTCCATTCCATTGAATTCCATTCCATTCCATTCCATTCCATTCCATTGAATTCCATTCCATTCCATTGAATTCCATTCCATTCCATTGAATTCCATTCCATTCCATTCCATTCCATTCCATTCCATTCCATTCCATTCCATTCTACTGGTGTCCATTCCATTCCATTCCATTCCATTCCATTCCATTCCATTCCTTTCCATTCCATTGCATTCCATTGCATTCCATTCCATTCCATTCCATTCCATTCCATTCCATTCCATTCCACTCCACTCCACTCCACTCCACTCCATTCCACTCCACTCCACTCCGGTACATTCCATTCCATTCCATTCCATTCCATTCCATTCCATTCCATTCCATTCCGTGCTTCTCGGGTACATTCCGTTCCGCTCCATTCCATTCCATTCCATTCCATTCCGTTCCAGTGCACTCTACTCCACTCCACTCCACTCCACTCCACTCCGGTACATTCCATTCCATTCCATTCCATTCCATTCCATTCCATTTCCATTCCCATTCCATTTCCATTCCCGTTCCATTTCCATTCCCGTTTCTTTTCCATTCCCGTTCCATTTCCATTCCAGTTCCATTACCATTCCCGTTCCATTTCCATTCCCGATCCATTTCCATTCCCGTTCCATTTCCATTCCCGTTCCATTTCCATTCCCGTTCCATTACCATTCCCGTTCCATTTCCGTTCCCGTTCCGTTTCCGTTCCCGTTCCATTTCCGTTCTCGTTCCGTTTCCGTTCCCGTTCCATTTCCATTCCCGTTCCATTTCCGTTCCCGTTCCATTTCCATTCCCGTTCCATTTCCATTCCCTTTCCATTTCCATTTCATTCCATTCCGTTCTGCTCGGGTACATTCCATTCCATTCCATTGCATTCCATTCCGTTCTGCTCCTGTCCATTCCATTCCATTCCAATCCGTTCCATTCCGTTCTACTCGGGTAGATTCCATTCCATTCCATTCCATTCCATTCCATTCCATTCCATTCCATTCCATTCCATTCCATTCTACTGGTGTCCATTCCATTCCATTCCATTCCATTCCATTCCATTGCATTCCATTCCATTCCGTTCCGTTCTACTCGGTTACATTCCATTCAATTCCATTCCATTCCGTTCTACTCGGGTAGATTCCATTCCATTCCATTCCATTCCTTTCCATTCCATTGCATTCCATTGCATTGCATTGCACTCAATTCCATTCCATTCCATTCCATTCCATTCCATTCCATTCCATTCCATTCCATTCCGTTCCGTTCAACTCGGTTACATTCCATTCAATTACATTCCATTCCGTTCTACTCGGTTACATTCCATTCCATTCCATTCCATTCCATTCCAATCCATTCCATTCCATTCCGTTCCGTTCTACTCGGTTACATTCCATTCAATTCCATTCCATTCCGTTCTACTCGGGTAGATTCCATTCCATTCCATTCCATTCCTTTCCATTCCATTGCATTCCATTGCATTGCATTGCACTCAATTCCATTCCATTCCATTCCATTCCATTCCATTGAATTCCATTCCATTCCATTGAATTCCATTCCATTCCATTCCATTCCATTCCATTCCATTCCATTCCATTCTATTGAATTCCATTCCATTCCATTCCATTCCATGGAATTCCATTCCATTCCATTCCATTCCATGGAATTCCATTCCATTCCATTCCATTCCATTCCATTCCATTCCATTCCATTCCATTCCATCCCATTCCATTCCATTCCATTCCATTCCGTTCTACTCGGGTTGATTCCATTCTATTCCATTCCATTCCATTCGATCCCAATTGATTCCATTCGATTCCATTCAATTCCATTCGATTCCATTCCATTCCACTCCATTCCATTCCATTCCATTCCATTCCATTCCATTCCATTCCATTCCATTCCATGGAATTCCATTCCATTCCATTCCATTCCATTCCATAGAATTCCATTCCATTCCATTCCATTCCACTGAATTCCGTTCCATTCCATTCCATTCCGTTCCGTTCCGTTCCGTTCCGTTCCGTTGCGTTCCGTTCCGTTCCGTTGTGTTCCGTTCCGTTCTACTCGGGTTGATTCCATTCTATTCCATTCCATTCCAATCCATTCCGTTCCATTCCATTGAATTCCATTCCATTCCATTCCATTCCATTCCATTCCATTCCATTCCATGGAATTCCGTTCCTTTCCATTCCATTCCGTTCCGTTCCGTCCCGTTCCGTTCCGTTCCGTTCCGTTGCGTTCCGTTCCGTTCTACTCGGTTTGATTCCATTCTATTCCATTCCATTCCATTCGATTCCATTCGATTCCATTCGATTCCACTCCATTCCATTCCATAGAATTCCATTCCATTCCATTCCATTCCATTCCATTCCATTCCATTCCTTTCCATTGAATTCCATTCCATTCCATTCCATTCCATTGAATTCCATTCCATTCCATTCCATTCCATTCCATTCCATTCCATTCCATTCCATTCCATTCCATTCCATTCTACTGTTGTCCATTCCATTCCATTCCATTCCATTCCATTCCATTCCTTTCCATTCCATTGCATTCCATTGCATTCCATTCCATTCCATTCCATTCCATTCCATTCCATTCCACTCCACTCCACTCCACTCCACTCCATTCCACTCCACTCCACTCCGGTACATTCCATTCCATTCCATTCCATTCCATTCCATTCCATTCCGTGCTTCTCGGGTACATTCCGTTCCGTTCCATTCCATTCCATTCCATTCCATTCCGTTCCAGTGCACTCTACTCCACTCCACTCCACTCCACTCCACTCCGGTACATTCCATTCCATTCCATTCCATTCCATTCCATTCCATTTCCATTCCCATTCCATTTCCATTCCCGTTCCATTTCCATTCCCGTTTCTTTTCCATTCCCGTTCCATTTCCATTCCAGTTCCATTACCATTCCCGTTCCATTTCCATTCCCGATCCATTTCCATTCCCGTTCCTTTTCCATTCCCGTTCCATTTCCATTCCCGTTCCGTTACCATTCCCGTTCCATTTCCGTTCCCGTTCCGTTTCCGTTCCCGTTCCATTTCCGTTCTCGTTCCGTTTCCGTTCCCGTTCCATTTCCATTCCCGTTCCATTTCCGTTCCCGTTCCATTTCCATTCCCGTTCCATTTCCATTCCCTTTCCATTTCCATTTCATTCCATTCCGTTCTGCTCGGGTACATTCCATTCCATTCCATTGCATTCCATTCCGTTCTGCTCCTGTCCATTCCATTCCATTCCATTCCGTTCCATTCCGTTCTACTCGGGTAGATTCCATTCCATTCCATTCCATTCCATTCCATTCCATTCCATTCCATTCCATTCCATTCTACTGGTGTCCATTCCATTCCATTCCATTCCATTCCATTCCATTCCATTCCATTGCATTCCATTCCATTCAATTCCATTCCATTCCGTTCCGTTCTACTCGGTTACATTCCATTCAATTCCATTCCATTCCGTTCTACTCGGGTAGATTCCATTCCATTCCATTCCATTCCTTTCCATTCCATTGCATTCCATTGCATTGCATTGCACTCAATTCCATTCCATTCCATTCCATTCCATTCCATTCCATTCCATTCCATTCCGTTCCGTTCAACTCGGTTACATTCCATTCAATTACATTCCATTCCGTTCTACTCGGTTACATTCCATTCCATTCCATTCCATTCCATTCCAATCCATTCCATTCCATTCCATTCCGTTCTACTCGGGTACATTCCATTCCATTCCATTCCATTCCATTCCATTCCATTCCGTTCTACTTTGGGACATTCCATTCCATTCCATTCCATTCCATTCCATTCCATTCCATTCCATTCCGTTCTACTCGGATTGATTCCATTCTATTCCATTCCATTCCATTCCATTCCATTCCATTCCATTCCATTCCATTCCATTCCATTGAATTCCATGGAATTCCATTCCATTCCATTCCATTCCATTCCATTCCATTCCATTCCATGGAATTCCATTCCATTCCATTCCATTCCATGGAATTCCATTCCATTCCATTCCATTCCATTCCATTCCATTCCATTCCATTCCATTCCATTCCATTGAATTCCATTCCATTCCATTCCATTCCATTCCATTGAATTCCATTCCGTTCCATTCCATTCCATTGAATTCCATTCCATTCCATTCCATTCCATTCCATTCCATTCCATGGAATTCCATTCCATTCCATTCCATTCCATTCCATTCCATCCCATTCCATTCCATTCCATTCCATTCCGTTCTACTCGGGTTGATTCCATTCTATTCCATTCCATTCCATTCGATCCCAATTGATTCCATTCGATTCCATTCAATTCCATTCGATTCCATTCCATTCCACTCCATTCCATTCCATTGAATTCCATTCCATTCCATTCCATTCCATTCCATGGAATTCCATTCCATTCCATTCCATTCCATTCCATAGAATTCCATTCCATTCCATTCCATTCCACTGAATTCCGTTCCATTCCATTCCATTCCGTTCCGTTCCGTTCCGTTCCGTTCCGTTGCGTTCCGTTCCGTTCCGTTGTGTTCCGTTCCGTTCTACTCGGGTTGATTCCATTCTATTCCATTCCATTCCAATCCATTCCGTTCCATTCCATTGAATTCCATTCCATTCCATTCCATTCCATTCCATTCCATTCCATTCCATTCCATGGAATTCCGTTCCATTCCTTTCCATTCCGTTCCGTTCCGTCCCGTTCCGTTCCGTTCCGTTCCGTTGCGTTCCGTTCCGTTCTACTCGGGTTGATTCCATTCTATTCCATTCCATTCCATTCGATTCCATTCGATTCCATTCGATTCCACTCCATTCCATTCCATAGAATTCCATTCCATTCCATTCCATTCCATTCCATTCCATTCCATTCCATTCCTTTCCATTGAATTCCATTCCATTCCATTCCATTCCATTGAATTCCATTCCATTCCATTCCATTCCATTCCATTCCATTCCATTCCATTCCATTCTACTGTTGTCCATTCCATTCCATTCCATTCCATTCCATTCCATTCCATTCCTTTCCATTCCATTGCATTCCATTGCATTCCATTCCATTCCATTCCATTCCATTCCATTCCATTCCTTTCCATTCCATTGCATTCCATTGCATTCCATTGCATTCCATTCCATTCCAATCCATTCCATTCCATTCCATTCCGTTCTACTCGGGTACATTCCTTTCCATTCCATTCCATTCCATTCCATTCCATTCCATTCCATTCCGTTCTACTTTGGGACATTCCATTCCATTCCATTCCATTCCATTCCATTCCATTCCATTCCATTCCATTCCATTCCGTTCTACTCGGATTGATTCCATTCTATTCCATTCCATTCCATTCCATTCCATTCCATTCCATTCCATTCCATTCCATTCGATTCCATTCCATTCCATTCCATTGAATTCCATTCCATTCCATTCCATTCCATGGAATTCCATTCCATTCCATTCCATTCCATTCCATTCCATTGAATTCCATTCCATTCCATTCCATTCCATTCCATTGAATTCCATTCCGTTCCATTCCATTCCATGGAATTCCATTCCATTCCATTCCATTCCATTCCATTCCATTCCATTCCATTCCATTCCATTGAATTCCATTCCATTCCATTCCATTCCATTCCATCCCATTCCATTCCATTCCATTCCATTCCGTTCTACTCGGGTTGATTCCATTCTATTCCATTCCATTCCATTCGATCCCATTTGATTCCATTCGATTCCATTCAATTCCATTCGATTCCATTCAATTCCACTCCATTCCATTCCATTGAATTCCATTCCATTCCATTCCATTCCATTCCATTCCATTCCATTCCATTCCATTCCATTCCATTCCATTCCATTGAATTCCATTCCATTCCATTCCATTCCATTCCATTGAATTCCATTCCATTCCATTGAATTCCATTCCATTCCATTCCATTCCATTCCATTCCATTCCATTCCATTCCATTCTACTGGTGTCCATTCCATTCCATTCCATTCCATTCCATTCCATTCCATTCCATTCCTTTCCATTCCATTGCATTCCATTGCATTCCATTCCATTCCATTCCATTCCACTCCACTCCACTCCACTCCACTCCATTCCACTCCACTCCACTCCGGTACATTCCATTCCATTCCATTCCATTCCATTCCATTCCATTCCATTCCATTCCGTGCTTCTCGGGTACATTCCGTTCCGCTCCATTCCATTCCATTCCATTCCATTCCGTTCCAGTGCACTCTACTCCACTCCACTCCACTCCACTCCACTCCGGTACATTCCATTCCATTCCATTCCATTCCATTCCATTCCATTTCCATTCCCATTCCATTTCCATTCCCGTTCCATTTCCATTCCCGTTTCTTTTCCATTCCCGTTCCATTTCCATTCCAGTTCCATTACCATTCCCGTTCCATTTCCATTCCCGATCCATTTCCATTCCCGTTCCATTTCCATTCCCGTTCCATTTCCATTCCCGTTCCATTACCATTCCCGTTCCATTTCCGTTCCCGTTCCGTTTCCGTTCCCGTTCCATTTCCGTTCTCGTTCCGTTTCCGTTCCCGTTCCATTTCCATTCCCGTTCCATTTCCGTTCCCGTTCCATTTCCATTCCCGTTCCATTTCCATTCCCTTTCCATTTCCATTTCATTCCATTCCGTTCTGCTCGGGTACATTCCATTCCATTCCATTGCATTCCATTCCGTTCTGCTCCTGTCCATTCCATTCCATTCCAATCCGTTCCATTCCGTTCTACTCGGGTAGATTCCATTCCATTCCATTCCATTCCATTCCATTCCATTCCATTCCATTCCATTCCATTCCATTCCATTCTACTGGTGTCCATTCCATTCCATTCCATTCCATTCCATTCCATTGCATTCCATTCCATTCCGTTCCGTTCTACTCGGTTACATTCCATTCAATTCCATTCCATTCCGTTCTACTCGGGTAGATTCCATTCCATTCCATTCCATTCCTTTCCATTCCATTGCATTCCATTGCATTGCATTGCACTCAATTCCATTCCATTCCATTCCATTCCATTCCATTCCATTCCATTCCGTTCCGTTCAACTCGGTTACATTCCATTCAATTACATTCCATTCCGTTCTACTCGGTTACATTCCATTCCATTCCATTCCATTCCATTCCAATCCATTCCATTCCATTCCATTCCATTCTAATCGGGTACATTCCGTTCCATTCCATTCCTTTCCATTCCATTCCATTCCATTCCATTCCTTTCCGTTCTACTTTGGTACATTCCATTCCATTGCATTCCATTCCATTCCATTCCATTCCATTCCGTTCCGTTCTACTCGGTTACATTCCATTCAATTCCATTCCATTCCGTTCTACTCGGGTAGATTCCATTCCATTCCATTCCATTCCATTCCATTCCATTCCATTCCATTCCATTCTACTGTTGTCCATTCCATTCCATTCCATTCCATTCCATTCCATTCCATTCCTTTCCATTCCATTGCATTCCATTGCATTCCATTCCATTCCATTCCATTCCATTCCATTCCATTCCACTCCACTCCACTCCACTCCACTCCATTCCACTCCACTCCACTCCGGTACATTCCATTCCATTCCAATCCATTCCATTCCATTCCATTCCGTTCTACTCGGGTACATTCCTTTCCATTCCATTCCATTCCATTCCATTCCATTCCATTCCATTCCGTTCTACTTTGGGACATTCCATTCCATTCCATTCCATTCCATTCCATTCCATTCCATTCCATTCCATTCCGTTCTACTCGGATTGATTCCATTCTATTCCATTCCATTCCATTCCATTCCATTCCATTCCATTCCATTCCATTCCATTCGATTCCATTCCATTCCATTCCATTGAATTCCATTCCATTCCATTCCATTCCATGGAATTCCATTCCATTCCATTCCATTCCATTCCATTCCATTCCATTGAATTCCATTCCATTCCATTCCATTCCATTCCATTGAATTCCATTCCATTCCATTCCATTCCATTCCATTCCATTCCATTCCATTCCATTCCATTGAATTCCATTCCATTCCATTCCATTCCATTCCATCCCATTCCATTCCATTCCATTCCATTCCGTTCTACTCGGGTTGATTCCATTCTATTCCATTCCATTCCATTCGATCCCATTTGATTCCATTCGATTCCATTCAATTCCATTCGATTCCATTCAATTCCACTCCATTCCATTCCATTGAATTCCATTCCATTCCATTCCATTCCATTCCATTCCATTCCATTCCATTCCATTCCATTCCATTCCATTGAATTCCATTCCATTCCATTCCATTCCATTCCATTGAATTCCATTCCATTCCATTGAATTCCATTCCATTCCATTCCATTCCATTCCATTCCATTCCATTCCATTCCATTCTACTGGTGTCCATTCCATTCCATTCCATTCCATTCCATTCCATTCCATTCCATTCCTTTCCATTCCATTGCATTCCATTGCATTCCATTCCATTCCATTCCATTCCACTCCACTCCACTCCACTCCACTCCATTCCACTCCACTCCACTCCGGTACATTCCATTCCATTCCATTCCATTCCATTCCATTCCATTCCATTCCATTCCGTGCTTCTCGGGTACATTCCGTTCCGCTCCATTCCATTCCATTCCATTCCATTCCGTTCCAGTGCACTCTACTCCACTCCACTCCACTCCACTCCACTCCGGTACATTCCATTCCATTCCATTCCATTCCATTCCATTCCATTTCCATTCCCATTCCATTTCCATTCCCGTTCCATTTCCATTCCCGTTTCTTTTCCATTCCCGTTCCATTTCCATTCCAGTTCCATTACCATTCCCGTTCCATTTCCATTCCCGATCCATTTCCATTCCCGTTCCATTTCCATTCCCGTTCCATTTCCATTCCCGTTCCATTACCATTCCCGTTCCATTTCCGTTCCCGTTCCGTTTCCGTTCCCGTTCCATTTCCGTTCTCGTTCCGTTTCCGTTCCCGTTCCATTTCCATTCCCGTTCCATTTCCGTTCCCGTTCCATTTCCATTCCCGTTCCATTTCCATTCCCTTTCCATTTCCATTTCATTCCATTCCGTTCTGCTCGGGTACATTCCATTCCATTCCATTGCATTCCATTCCGTTCTGCTCCTGTCCATTCCATTCCATTCCAATCCGTTCCATTCCGTTCTACTCGGGTAGATTCCATTCCATTCCATTCCATTCCATTCCATTCCATTCCATTCCATTCCATTCCATTCCATTCTACTGGTGTCCATTCCATTCCATTCCATTCCATTCCATTCCATTGCATTCCATTCCATTCCGTTCCGTTCTACTCGGTTACATTCCATTCAATTCCATTCCATTCCGTTCTACTCGGTTAGATTCCATTCCATTCCTTTCCATTCCTTTCCATTCCATTGCATTCCATTGCATTGCATTGCACTCAATTCCATTCCATTCCATTCCATTCCATTCCATTCCATTCCATTCCGTTCCGTTCAACTCGGTTACATTCCATTCAATTACATTCCATTCCGTTCTACTCGGTTACATTCCATTCCATTCCATTCCATTCCATTCCAATCCATTCCATTCCATTCCATTCCGTTCTAATCGGGTACATTCCGTTCCATTCCATTCCATTCCATTCCATTCCATTCCTTTCCGTTCTACTTTGGTACATTCCATTCCATTGCATTCCATTCCATTCCATTCCATTCCATTCCGTTCCGTTCTACTCGGTTACATTCCATTCAATTCCATTCCATTCCGTTCTACTCGGGTAGATTCCATTCCATTCCATTCCATTCCTTTCCATTCCATTGCATTCCATTGCATTGCATTGCACTCAATTCCATTCCATTCCATTCCATTCCATTCCATTGAATTCCATTCCATTCCATTGAATTCCATTCCATTCCATTCCATTCCATTCCATTCCATTCCATTCCATTCCATTCCATGGAATTCCATTCCATTCCATTCCATTCCATGGAATTCCATTCCATTCCATTCCATTCCATTCCATTCCATTCCATTCCATGGAATTCCATTCCATTCCATTCCATTCCATTCCATTCCATCCCATTCCATTCCATTCCATTCCATTCCGTTCTACTCGGGTTGATTCCATTCTATTCCATTCCATTCCATTCGATCCCAATTGATTCCATTCGATTCCATTCAATTCCATTCGATTCCATTCCATTCCACTCCATTCCATTCCACTCCATTCCATTCCATAGAATTCCATTCCATTCCATTCCATTCCACTGAATTCCGTTCCATTCCATTCCATTCCGTTCCGTTCCGTTCCGTTCCGTTCCGTTGCGTTCCGTTCCGTTCCGTTGTGTTCCGTTCCGTTCTACTCGGGTTGATTCCATTCTATTCCATTCCATTCCAATCCATTCCGTTCCATTCCATTGAATTCCATTCCATTCCATTCCATTCCATTCCATTCCATTCCATTCCATTCCATGGAATTCCGTTCCTTTCCATTCCATTCCGTTCCGTTCCGTCCCGTTCCGTTCCGTTCCGTTCCGTTGCGTTCCGTTCCGTTCTACTCGGGTTGATTCCATTCTATTCCATTCCATTCCATTCGATTCCATTCGATTCCATTCGATTCCACTCCATTCCATTCCATAGAATTCCATTCCATTCCATTCCATTCCATTCCATTCCATTCCATTCCTTTCCATTGAATTCCATTCCATTCCATTCCATTCCATTGAATTCCATTCCATTCCATTCCATTCCATTCCATTCCATTCCATTCCATTCCATTCCATTCTACTGGTGTCCATTCCATTCCATTCCATTCCATTCCATTCCATTCCATTCCATTCCTTTCCATTCCATTGCATTCCATTGCATTCCATTCCATTCCATTCCATTCCATTCCATTCCATTCCATTCCACTCCACTCCACTCCACTCCACTCCATTCCACTCCACTCCACTCCGGTACATTCCATTCCATTCCATTCCATTCCATTCCATTCCATTCCATTCCGTGCTTCTCGGGTACATTCCGTTCCGTTCCATTCCATTCCATTCCATTCCATTCCGTTCCAGTGCACTCTACTCCACTCCACTCCACTCCACTCCACTCCGGTACATTCCATTCCATTCCATTCCATTCCATTCCATTCCATTCCATTTCCATTCCCATTCCATTTCCATTCCCGTTCCATTTCCATTCCCGTTTCTTTTCCATTCCCGTTCCATTTCCATTCCAGTTCCATTACCATTCCCGTTCCATTTCCATTCCCGATCCATTTCCATTCCCGTTCCTTTTCCATTCCCGTTCCATTTCCATTCCCGTTCCGTTACCATTCCCGTTCCATTTCCGTTCCCGTTCCGTTTCCGTTCCCGTTCCATTTCCGTTCTCGTTCCGTTTCCGTTCCCGTTCCATTTCCATTCCCGTTCCATTTCCGTTCCCGTTCCATTTCCATTCCCGTTCCATTTCCATTCCCTTTCCATTTCCATTTCATTCCATTCCGTTCTGCTCGGGTACATTCCATTCCATTCCATTGCATTCCATTCCGTTCTGCTCCTGTCCATTCCATTCCATTCCATTCCGTTCCATTCCGTTCTACTCGGGTAGATTCCATTCCATTCCATTCCATTCCATTCCATTCCATTCCATTCCATTCCATTCTACTGGTGTCCATTCCATTCCATTCCATTCCATTCCATTCCATTCCATTCCATTGCATTCCATTCCATTCCATTCCATTCCATTCCGTTCCGTTCTACTCGGTTACATTCCATTCAATTCCATTCCATTCCGTTCTACTCGGGTAGATTCCATTCCATTCCATTCCATTCCTTTCCATTCCATTGCATTCCATTGCATTGCATTGCACTCAATTCCATTCCATTCCATTCCATTCCATTCCATTCCATTCCATTCCATTCCGTTCCGTTCAACTCGGTTACATTCCATTCAATTACATTCCATTCCGTTCTACTCGGTTACATTCCATTCCATTCCATTCCATTCCATTCCAATCCATTCCATTCCATTCCATTCCGTTCTACTCGGGTACATTCCATTCCATTCCATTCCATTCCATTCCATTCCATTCCATTCCATTCCGTTCTACTTTGGGACATTCCATTCCATTCCATTCCATTCCATTCCATTCCATTCCATTCCATTCCGTTCTACTCGGATTGATTCCATTCTATTCCATTACATTCCATTCCATTCCATTCCATTGAATTCCATTCCATTCCATTCCATTCCATTGAATTCCATTCCATTCCATTCCATTCCATGGAATTCCATTCCATTCCATTCCATTCCATTCCATTCCATTCCATGGAATTCCATTCCATTCCATTCCATTCCATGGAATTCCATTCCATTCCATTCCATTCCATTCCATTCCATTCCATTCCATTCCATTCCATTCCATTGAATTCCATTCCATTCCATTCCATTCCATTCCATTGAATTCCATTCCGTTCCATTCCATTCCATTGAATTCCATTCCATTCCATTCCATTCCATTCCATTCCATTCCATTCCATGGAATTCCATTCCATTCCATTCCATTCCATTCCATTCCATTCCATCCCATTCCATTCCATTCCATTCCATTCCGTTCTACTCGGGTTGATTCCATTCTATTCCATTCCATTCCATTCGATCCCAATTGATTCCATTCGATTCCATTCAATTCCATTCGATTCCATTCCATTCCACTCCATTCCATTCCATTGAATTCCATTCCATTCCATTCCATTCCATTCCATTCCATTCCATGGAATTCCATTCCATTCCATTCCATTCCATTCCATAGAATTCCATTCCATTCCATTCCATTCCACTGAATTCCGTTCCATTCCATTCCATTCCGTTCCGTTCCGTTCCGTTCCGTTCCGTTGCGTTCCGTTCCGTTCCGTTGTGTTCCGTTCCGTTCTACTCGGGTTGATTCCATTCTATTCCATTCCATTCCAATCCATTCCGTTCCATTCCATTGAATTCCATTCCATTCCATTCCATTCCATTCCATTCCATTCCATTCCATTCCATGGAATTCCATTCCATTCCATTCCATTCCGTTCCGTTCCGTCCCGTTCCGTTCCGTTCCGTTCCGTTGCGTTCCGTTCCGTTCTACTCGGGTTGATTCCATTCTATTCCATTCCATTCCATTCGTTTCCATTCGATTCCATTCGATTCCACTCCATTCCATTCCATAGAATTCCATTCCATTCCATTCCATTCCATTCCATTCCATTCCATTCCTTTCCATTGAATTCCATTCCATTCCATTCCATTCCATTGAATTCCATTCCATTCCATTCCATTCCATTCCATTCCATTCCATTCCATTCCATTCCATTCTACTGTTGTCCATTCCATTCCATTCCATTCCATTCCATTCCATTCCATTCCATTCCTTTCCATTCCATTGCATTCCATTGCATTCCATTCCATTCCATTCCATTCCATTCCATTCCACTCCACTCCACTCCACTCCACTCCATTCCACTCCACTCCACTCCGGTACATTCCATTCCATTCCATTCCATTCCATTCCATTCCATTCCGTGCTTCTCGGGTACATTCCGTTCCGTTCCATTCCATTCCATTCCATTCCATTCCATTCCGTTCCAGTGCACTCTACTCCACTCCACTCCACTCCACTCCACTCCGGTACATTCCATTCCATTCCATTCCATTCCATTCCATTCCATTCCATTTCCATTCCCATTCCATTTCCATTCCCGTTCCATTTCCATTCCCGTTTCTTTTCCATTCCCGTTCCATTTCCATTCCAGTTCCATTACCATTCCCGTTCCATTTCCATTCCCGATCCATTTCCATTCCCGTTCCTTTTCCATTCCCGTTCCATTTCCATTCCCGTTCCGTTACCATTCCCGTTCCATTTCCGTTCCCGTTCCGTTTCCGTTCCCGTTCCATTTCCGTTCTCGTTCCGTTTCCGTTCCCGTTCCATTTCCATTCCCGTTCCATTTCCGTTCCCGTTCCATTTCCATTCCCGTTCCATTTCCATTCCCTTTCCATTTCCATTTCATTCCATTCCGTTCTGCTCGGGTACATTCCATTCCATTCCATTGCATTCCATTCCGTTCTGCTCCTGTCCATTCCATTCCATTCCATTCCGTTCCATTCCGTTCTACTCGGGTAGATTCCATTCCATTCCATTCCATTCCATTCCATTCCATTCCATTCCATTCCATTCCATTCTACTGGTGTCCATTCCATTCCATTCCATTCCATTCCATTCCATTCCATTCCATTCCATTCCATTGCATTCCATTCCATTCCATTCCATTCCATTCCGTTCCGTTCTACTCGGTTACATTCCATTCAATTCCATTCCATTCCGTTCTACTCGGGTAGATTCCATTCCATTCCATTCCATTCCTTTCCATTCCATTGCATTCCATTGCATTGCATTGCACTCAATTCCATTCCATTCCATTCCATTCCATTCCATTCCATTCCATTCCATTCCATTCCATTCCGTTCCGTTCAACTCGGTTACATTCCATTCAATTACATTCCATTCCGTTCTACTCGGTTACATTCCATTCCATTCCATTCCATTCCATTCCAATCCATTCCATTCCATTCCATTCCGTTCTACTCGGGTACATTCCATTCCATTCCATTCCATTCCATTCCATTCCATTCCATTCCATTCCGTTCTACTTTGGGACATTCCATTCCATTCCATTCCATTCCATTCCATTCCATTCCATTCCATTCCATTCCGTTCTACTCGGATTGATTCCATTCTATTCCATTCCATTCTATTCCATTCCATTCCATTCCATTCCATTCCATTCCATTCCATTCCATTCGATTCCATTCCATTCCATTCCATTGAATTCCATTCCATTCCATTCCATTCCATGGAATTCCATTGAATTCCATTCCATTCCATTCCATTCCATTCCATTGAATTCCATTCCATTCCATTCCATTCCATTCCATTGAATTCCATTCCGTTCCATTCCATTCCATGGAATTCCATTCCATTCCATTCCATGGAATTCCATTCCATTCCATGGAATTCCATTCCATTCCATTCCATTCCATTCCATTCCATTCCATGGAATTCCATTCCATTCCATTCCATTCCATTCCATTCCATTCCATTCCATTCCATTGAATTCCATTCCATTCCATTCCATTCCATTCCATTCCATTCCATCCCATTCCATTCCATTCCATTCCATTCCGTTCTACTCGGGTTGATTCCATTCTATTCCATTCCATTCCATTCGATCCCATTTGATTCCATTCGATTCCATTCAATTCCATTCGATTCCATTCCATTCCACTCCATTCCATTCCATTGAATTCCATTCCATTCCATTCCATTCCATTCCATTCCATTCCATTCCATTCCATTCCATTCCATTGAATTCCATTCCATTCCATTCCATTCCATTCCATTGAATTCCATTCCATTCCATTGAATTCCATTCCATTCCATTCCATTCCATTCCATTCCATTCCATTCCATTCCATTCCATTCTACTGGTGTCCATTCCATTCCATTCCATTCCATTCCATTCCATTCCATTCCTTTCCATTCCATTGCATTCCATTGCATTCCATTCCATTCCATTCCATTCCATTCCATTCCATTCCACTCCACTCCACTCCACTCCACTCCATTCCACTCCACTCCACTCCGGTACATTCCATTCCATTCCATTCCATTCCATTCCATTCCATTTCCATTCCCATTCCATTTCCATTCCCGTTCCATTTCCATTCCCGTTTCTTTTCCATTCCCGTTCCATTTCCATTCCAGTTCCATTACCATTCCCGTTCCTTTTCCATCCCCGATCCATTTCCATTCCCGTTCCATTTCCATTCCAGTTCCATTACCATTCCCGTTCCATTTCCATTCCCGATCCATTTCCATTCCCGTTCCATTTCCATTCCCGTTCCATTTCCATTCCCGTTCCATTACCATTCCCGTTCCATTTCCGTTCCCGTTCCGTTTCCGTTCCCGTTCCATTTCCATTCCCGTTCCATTTCCGTTCCCGTTCCATTTCTATTCCCGTTTCATTTCCATTCCCTTTCCATTTCCATTTCATTCCATTCCGTTCTGCTCGGGTACATTCCATTCCATTCCATTGCATTCCATTCCGTTCTGCTCCTGTCCATTCCATTCCATTCCAATCCGTTCCATTCCGTTCTACTCGGGTAGATTCCATTCCATTCCATTCCATTCCATTCCATTCCATTCCATTCCATTCTACTGGTGTCCATTCCATTCCATTCCATTCCATTCCATTCCATTCCATTCCATTCCATTGCATTCCATTCCATTCCATTCCATTCCGTTCCGTTCTACTCGGTTACATTCCATTCAATTCCATTCCATTCCGTTCTACTCGGGTAGATTCCATTCCATTCCATTCCATTCCTTTCCATTCCATTGCATTCCATTGCATTGCATTGCACTCAATTCCATTCCATTCCATTCCATTCCATTCCATTCCATTCCATTCCGTTCCGTTCAACTCGGTTACATTCCATTCAATTACATTCCATTCCGTTCTACTCGGTTACATTCCATTCCATTCCATTCCATTCCATTCCATTCCAATCAATTCCATTCCATTCCATTCCGTTCTACTCGGGTACATTCCATTCCATTCCATTCCATTCCATTCCATTCCATTCCATTCCGTTCTACTTTGGTACATTCCATTCCATTCGATTCCATTCCATTCCATTCCATTCCATTCCATTCCATTCCATTCCGTTCTATTCAGGTTGATTCCATTCTATTCCATTCCATTCCATTCCATTCCATTCCATTCCATTCCATTCCATTCGATTCCATTCCATTCCATTCCATTGAATTCCATTCCATTCCATTCCATTCCATGGAATTCCATTCCATTCCATTCCATTCCATTCCATTCCATTCCATTCCATTCCATTGAATTCCATTCCATTCCATTCCATTCCATTCCATTGAATTCCATTCCGTTCCATTCCATTCCATTGAATTCCATTCCATTCCATTCCATTCCATTGCATTCCATTCCATTGAATTCCATTCCATTCCATTCCATTCCATTCCATTCCATCCCATTCCATTCCATTCCATTCCATTCCGTTCTACTCGGGTTGATTCCATTCTATTCCATTCCATTCCATTCGATCCCATTTGATTCCATTCGATTCCATTCAATTCCATTCGATTCCATTCCATTCCACTCCATTCCATTCCATTGAATTCCATTCCATTCCATTCCATTCCATTCAATTCCATTCCATGGAATTCCATTCCTTTCCATTCCATTCCATGGAATTCCATTCCATTCCATTCCATTCCATTCCATAGAATTCCATTCCATTCCATTCCATTCCACTGAATTCCGTTCCATTCCATTCCATTCCGTTCCGTTCCGTTCCGTTCCGTTGCGTTCCGTTCCGTTCCGTTGTGTTCCGTTCCGTTCTACTCGGGTTGATTCCATTCTATTCCATTCCATTCCAATCCATTCTGTTCCATTCCATTGAATTCCATTCCATTCCATTCCATTCCATTCCATTCCATTCCATTCCATTCCATTCCATTGAATTCCATTCCATTCCATTCCATTCCATTCCATTCCATTCCATGGAATTCCATTCCATTCCATTCCATTCCATGGAATTCCGTTCCATTCCATTCCATTCCATGGAATTCCGTTCCATTCCATTCCATTCCGTTCCTTTCCGTCCCGTTCCGTTCCGTTCCGTTCCGTTGCGTTCCGTTCCGTTCTACTCGGGTTGATTCCATTCTATTCCATTCCATTCCATTCGAATCCATTCGATTCCATTCGATTCCACTCCATTCCATTCCATAGAATTCCATTCCATTCCATTCCATTCCATTGAATTCCATTCCATTCCATTCCATTCCATAGAATTCCATTCCATTCCATTCCATTCCATTGAATTCCATTCCATTCCATTCCATTCCATTCCATTCCATTCCATTCCATTCCATTCCATTCTACTGGTGTCCATTCCATTCCATTCCACTCCATTCCATTCCATTCCATTCCATTCCATTCCTTTCTATTCCATTGCATTCCATTGCATTCCATTCCATTCCATTCCATTCCATTCCATTCCATTCCATTCCATTCCATTCCACTCCACTCCACTCCACTCCACTCCATTCCACTCCACTCCACTCCGGTACATTCCATTCCATTCCATTCCATTCCATTCCATTCCATTCCGTGCTTCTCGGGTACATTCCGTTCCGTTCCATTCCATTCCATTCCATTCCATTCCGTTCCAGTGCACTCTACTCCACTCCACTCCACTCCACTCCACTCCGGTACATTCCATTCCATTCCATTCCATTCCATTCCATTCCATTCCATTTCCATTCCCATTCCATTTCCATTCCCGTTCCATTTCCATTCCCGTTTCTTTTCCATTCCCGTTCCATTTCCATTCCAGTTCCATTACCATTCCCGTTCCATTTCCATTCCCGATCCATTTCCATTCCCGTTCCTTTTCCATTCCCGTTCCATTTCCATTCCCGTTCCGTTACCATTCCCGTTCCATTTCCGTTCCCGTTCCGTTTCCGTTCCCGTTCCATTTCCGTTCTCGTTCCGTTTCCGTTCCCGTTCCATTTCCATTCCCGTTCCATTTCCGTTCCCGTTCCATTTCCATTCCCGTTCCATTTCCATTCCCTTTCCATTTCCATTTCATTCCATTCCGTTCTGCTCGGGTACATTCCATTCCATTCCATTGCATTCCATTCCGTTCTGCTCCTGTCCATTCCATTCCATTCCATTCCGTTCCATTCCGTTCTACTCGGGTAGATTCCATTCCATTCCATTCCATTCCATTCCATTCCATTCCATTCCATTCCATTCCATTCCATTCTACTGGTGTCCATTCCATTCCATTCCATTCCATTCCATTCCATTGCATTCCATTCCATTCCATTCCATTCCATTCCATTCCGTTCCGTTCTACTCGGTTACATTCCATTCAATTCCATTCCATTCCGTTCTACTCGGGTAGATTCCATTCCATTCCATTCCATTCCATTCCATTCCATTCTACTGGTGTCCATTCCATTCCATTCCATTCCATTCCATTCCATTCCTTTCCATTCCATTGCATTCCATTGCATTCCATTCCATTCCATTCCATTCCATTCCATTCCATTCCACTCCACTCCACTCCACTCCACTCCATTCCACTCCACTCCACTCCGGTACATTCCATTCCATTCCATTCCATTCCATTCCATTCCATTCCATTCCATTCCATTCCATTCCGTGCTTCTCGGGTACATTCCGTTCCGTTCCATTCCATTCCATTCCATTCCATTCCGTTCCAGTGCTCTCTACTCCACTCCACTCCACTCCACTCCACTCCGGTACATTCCATTCCATTCCATTCCATTCCATTCCATTCCATTTCCATTCCCATTCCATTTCCATTCCCGTTCCATTTCCATTCCCGTTTCTTTTCCATTCCCGTTCCATTTCCATTCCAGTTCCATTACCATTCCCGTTCCATTTCCATTCCCGATCCATTTCCATTCCCGTTCCATTTCCATTCCCGTTCCATTTCCATTCCCGTTCCATTACCATTCCCGTTCCATTTCCGTTCCCGTTCCGTTTCCGTTCCCGTTCCATTTCCGTTCTCGTTCCGTTTCCGTTCCCGTTCCATTTCCATTCCCGTTCCATTTCCGTTCCCGTTCCATTTCCATTCCCGTTCCATTTCCATTCCCTTTCCATTTCCATTTCATTCCATTCCGTTCTGCTCGGGTACATTCCATTCCATTCCATTGCATTCCATTCCGTTCTGCTCCTGTCCATTCCATTCCATTCCAATCCGTTCCATTCCGTTCTACTCGGGTAGATTCCATTCCATTCCATTCCATTCCATTCCATTCCATTCCATTCCATTCCATTCCATTCCATTCTACTGGTGTCCATTCCATTCCATTCCATTCCATTCCATTCCATTGCATTCCATTCCATTCCGTTCCGTTCTACTCGGTTACATTCCATTCAATTCCATTCCATTCCGTTCTACTCGGGTAGATTCCATTCCATTCCATTCCATTCCTTTCCATTCCATTGCATTCCATTGCATTGCATTGCACTCAATTCCATTCCATTCCATTCCATTCCATTCCATTCCATTCCATTCCATTCCATTCCGTTCCGTTCAACTCGGTTACATTCCATTCAATTACATTCCATTCCGTTCTACTCGGTTACATTCCATTCCATTCCATTCCATTCCATTCCAATCCATTCCATTCCATTCCATTCCGTTCTACTCGGGTACATTCCGTTCCATTCCATTCCATTCCATTCCATTCCATTCCTTTCCGTTCTACTTTGGTACATTCCATTCCATTGCATTCCATTCCATTCCATTCCATTCCATTCCGTTCCGTTCTACTCGGTTACATTCCATTCAATTCCATTCCATTCCGTTCTACTCGGGTAGATTCCATTCCATTCCATTCCATTCCTTTCCATTCCATTGCATTCCATTGCATTGCATTGCACTCAATTCCATTCCATTCCATTCCATTCCATTCCATTGAATTCCATTCCATTCCATTGAATTCCATTCCATTCCATTCCATTCCATTCCATTCCATTCCATTCCATTCCATTCCATTGAATTCCATTCCATTCCATTCCATTCCATGGAATTCCATTCCATTCCATTCCATTCCATTCCATTCCATTCCATTCCATTGAATTCCATTCCATTCCATTCCATTCCATTCCATTCCATTCCATTCCATCCCATTCCATTCCATTCCATTCCATTCCGTTCTACTCGGGTTGATTCCATTCTATTCCATTCCATTCCATTCCATTCCATTCCATTCCATTCCATTCCATTCCATTCCATTCCATTCCATTCGATTCCATTCCATTCCATTCCATTGAATTCCATTCCATTCCATTCCATTCCATGGAATTCCATTGAATTCCATTCCATTCCATTCCATTCCATTCCATTGAATTCCATTCCATTCCATTCCATTCCATTCCATTGAATTCCATTCCGTTCCATTCCATTCCATTGAATTCCATTCCATTCCATTCCATTCCATTCCATTCCATTCCATCCCATTCCATTCCATTCCATTCCATTCCGTTCTACTCGGGTTGATTCCATTCTATTCCATTCCATTCCATTCGATCCCATTTGATTCCATTCGATTCCATTCAATTCCATTCGATTCCATTCCATTCCACTCCATTCCATTCCATTGAATTCCATTCCATTCCATTCCATTCCATTCCATTCCATTCCATTCCATTGAATTCCATTCCATTCCATTCCATTCCATTCCATTGAATTCCATTCCATTCCATTGAATTCCATTCCATTCCATTCCATTCCATTCCATTCCATTCCATTCCTTTCCATTGAATTCCATTCCATTCCATTCCATTCCATTGAATTCCATTCCATTCCATTCCATTCCATTCCATTCCATTCCATTCCATTCCATTCCATTCCATTCTACTGTTGTCCATTCCATTCCATTCCATTCCATTCCATTCCATTCCATTCCTTTCCATTCCATTGCATTCCATTGCATTCCATTCCATTCCATTCCATTCCATTCCATTCCATTCCACTCCACTCCACTCCACTCCACTCCATTCCACTCCACTCCACTCCGGTACATTCCATTCCATTCCATTCCATTCCATTCCATTCCATTCCGTGCTTCTCGGGTACATTCCGTTCCGTTCCATTCCATTCCATTCCATTCCATTCCGTTCCAGTGCACTCTACTCCACTCCACTCCACTCCACTCCACTCCGGTACATTCCATTCCATTCCATTCCATTCCATTCCATTCCATTTCCATTCCCATTCCATTTCCATTCCCGTTCCATTTCCATTCCCGTTTCTTTTCCATTCCCGTTCCATTTCCATTCCAGTTCCATTACCATTCCCGTTCCATTTCCATTCCCGATCCATTTCCATTCCCGTTCCTTTTCCATTCCCGTTCCATTTCCATTCCCGTTCCGTTACCATTCCCGTTCCATTTCCGTTCCCGTTCCGTTTCCGTTCCCGTTCCATTTCCGTTCTCGTTCCGTTTCCGTTCCCGTTCCATTTCCATTCCCGTTCCATTTCCGTTCCCGTTCCATTTCCATTCCCGTTCCATTTCCATTCCCTTTCCATTTCCATTTCATTCCATTCCGTTCTGCTCGGGTACATTCCATTCCATTCCATTGCATTCCATTCCGTTCTGCTCCTGTCCATTCCATTCCATTCCATTCCGTTCCATTCCGTTCTACTCGGGTAGATTCCATTCCATTCCATTCCATTCCATTCCATTCCATTCCATTCCATTCCATTCTACTGGTGTCCATTCCATTCCATTCCATTCCATTCCATTCCATTCCATTCCATTGCATTCCATTCCATTCCATTCCATTCCATTCCGTTCCGTTCTACTCGGTTACATTCCATTCAATTCCATTCCATTCCGTTCTACTCGGGTAGATTCCATTCCATTCCATTCCATTCCTTTCCATTCCATTGCATTCCATTGCATTGCATTGCACTCAATTCCATTCCATTCCATTCCATTCCATTCCATTCCATTCCATTCCATTCCGTTCCGTTCAACTCGGTTACATTCCATTCAATTACATTCCATTCCGTTCTACTCGGTTACATTCCATTCCATTCCATTCCATTCCATTCCAATCCATTCCATTCCATTCCATTCCGTTCTACTCGGGTACATTCCATTCCATTCCATTCCATTCCATTCCATTCCATTCCATTCCATTCCGTTCTACTTTGGGACATTCCATTCCATTCCATTCCATTCCATTCCATTCCATTCCATTCCATTCCGTTCTACTCGGATTGATTCCATTCTATTCCATTCCATTCCATTCCATTCCATTCCATTCCATTCCATTCCATTCCATTGAATTCCATTCCATTCCATTCCATTCCATGGAATTCCATTCCATTCCATTCCATTCCATTCCATTCCATTCCATGGAATTCCATTCCATTCCATTCCATTCCATGGAATTCCATTCCATTCCATTCCATTCCATTCCATTCCATTCCATTCCATTCCATTGAATTCCATTCCATTCCATTCCATTCCATTCCATTGAATTCCATTCCGTTCCATTCCATTCCATGGAATTCCATTCCATTCCATTCCATTCCATTCCATTCCATTCCATGGAATTCCATTCCATTCCATTCCATTCCATTCCATTCCATCCCATTCCATTCCATTCCATTCCATTCCGTTCTACTCGGGTTGATTCCATTCTATTCCATTCCATTCCATTCGATCCCAATTGATTCCTTTCGATTCCATTCAATTCCATTCGATTCCATTCCATTCCACTCCATTCCATTCCATTGAATTCCATTCCATTCCATTCCATTCCATTCCATGGAATTCCATTCCATTCCATTCCATTCCATTCCATAGAATTCCATTCCATTCCATTCCATTCCACTGAATTCCGTTCCATTCCATTCCATTCCGTTCCGTTCCGTTCCGTTCCGTTCCGTTGCGTTCCGTTCCGTTCCGTTGTGTTCCGTTCCGTTCTACTCGGGTTGATTCCATTCTATTCCATTCCATTCCAATCCATTCCGTTCCATTCCATTGAATTCCATTCCATTCCATTCCATTCCATTCCATTCCATTCCATTCCATTCCATGGAATTCCGTTCCATTCCATTCCATTCCGTTCCGTTCCGTCCCGTTCCGTTCCGTTCCGTTCCGTTGCGTTCCGTTCCGTTCTACTCGGGTTGATTCCATTCTATTCCATTCCATTCCATTCGATTCCATTCGATTCCATTCGATTCCACTCAATTCCATTCCATAGAATTCCATTCCATTCCATTCCATTCCATTCCATTCCATTCCATTCCTTTCCATTGAATTCCATTCCATTCCATTCCATTCCATTGAATTCCATTCCATTCCATTCCATTCCATTCCATTCCATTCCATTCCATTCCATTCTACTGTTGTCCATTCCATTCCATTCCATTCCATTCCATTCCATTCCATTCCTTTCCATTCCATTGCATTCCATTGCATTCCATTCCATTCCATTCCATTCCATTCCATTCCATTCCACTCCACTCCACTCCACTCCACTCCATTCCACTCCACTCCACTCCGGTACATTCCATTCCATTCCAATCCATTCCATTCCATTCCATTCCGTTCTACTCGGGTACATTCCTTTCCATTCCATTCCATTCCATTCCATTCCATTCCATTCCATTCCGTTCTACTTTGGGACATTCCATTCCATTCCATTCCATTCCATTCCATTCCATTCCATTCCATTCCATTCCATTCCGTTCTACTCGGATTGATTCCATTCTATTCCATTCCATTCCATTCCATTCCATTCCATTCCATTCCATTCCATTCCATTCCATTCGATTCCATTCCATTCCATTCCATTGAATTCCATTCCATTCCATTCCATTCCATGGAATTCCATTCCATTCCATTTCATTCCATTCCATTCCATTCCATGGAATTCCATTCCATTCCATTCCATTCCATTCCATTGAATTCCATTCCGTTCCATTCCATTCCATGGAATTCCATTCCATTCCATTCCATTCCATTCCATTCCATTCCATTCCATTCCATTCCATTGAATTCCATTCCATTCCATTCCATTCCATTCCATCCCATTCCATTCCATTCCATTCCATTCCGTTCTACTCGGGTTGATTCCATTCTATTCCATTCCATTCCATTCGATCCCATTTGATTCCATTCGATTCCATTCAATTCCATTCGATTCCATTCAATTCCACTCCATTCCATTCCATTGAATTCCATTCCATTCCATTCCATTCCATTCCATTCCATTCCATTCCATTCCATTCCATTCCATTCCATTCCATTGAATTCCATTCCATTCCATTCCATTCCATTCCATTGAATTCCATTCCATTCCATTGAATTCCATTCCATTCCATTCCATTCCATTCCATTCCATTCCATTCCATTCCATTCTACTGGTGTCCATTCCATTCCATTCCATTCCATTCCATTCCATTCCATTCCATTCCATTCCTTTCCATTCCATTGCATTCCATTGCATTCCATTCCATTCCATTCCATTCCACTCCACTCCACTCCACTCCACTCCATTCCACTCCACTCCACTCCGGTACATTCCATTCCATTCCATTCCATTCCATTCCATTCCATTCCATTCCATTCCGTGCTTCTCGGGTACATTCCGTTCCGCTCCATTCCATTCCATTCCATTCCATTCCGTTCCAGTGCACTCTACTCCACTCCACTCCACTCCACTCCACTCCGGTACATTCCATTCCATTCCATTCCATTCCATTCCATTCCATTTCCATTCCCATTCCATTTCCATTCCCGTTCCATTTCCATTCCCGTTTCTTTTCCATTCCCGTTCCATTTCCATTCCAGTTCCATTACCATTCCCGTTCCATTTCCATTCCCGATCCATTTCCATTCCCGTTCCATTTCCATTCCCGTTCCATTTCCATTCCCGTTCCATTACCATTCCCGTTCCATTTCCGTTCCCGTTCCGTTTCCGTTCCCGTTCCATTTCCGTTCTCGTTCCGTTTCCGTTCCCGTTCCATTTCCATTCCCGTTCCATTTCCGTTCCCGTTCCATTTCCATTCCCGTTCCATTTCCATTCCCTTTCCATTTCCATTTCATTCCATTCCGTTCTGCTCGGGTACATTCCATTCCATTCCATTGCATTCCATTCCGTTCTGCTCCTGTCCATTCCATTCCATTCCAATCCGTTCCATTCCGTTCTACTCGGGTAGATTCCATTCCATTCCATTCCATTCCATTCCATTCCATTCCATTCCATTCCATTCCATTCTACTGGTGTCCATTCCATTCCATTCCATTCCATTCCATTCCATTGCATTCCATTCCATTCCGTTCCGTTCTACTCGGTTACATTCCATTCAATTCCATTCCATTCCGTTCTACTCGGGTAGATTCCATTCCATTCCATTCCATTCCTTTCCATTCCATTGCATTCCATTGCATTGCATTGCACTCAATTCCATTCCATTCCATTCCATTCCATTCCATTCCATTCCATTCCGTTCCGTTCAACTCGGTTACATTCCATTCAATTACATTCCATTCCGTTCTACTCGGTTACATTCCATTCCATTCCATTCCATTCCATTCCATTCCAATCCATTCCATTCCATTCCATTCCGTTCTAATCGGGTACATTCCGTTCCATTCCATTCCATTCCATTCCATTCCATTCCTTTCCGTTCTACTTTGGTACATTCCATTCCATTGCATTCCATTCCATTCCATTCCATTCCATTCCGTTCCGTTCTACTCGGTTACATTCCATTCAATTCCATTCCATTCCGTTCTACTCGGGTAGATTCCATTCCATTCCATTCCATTCCATTCCATTCCATTCCATTCCATTCCATTCCATTCTACTGTTGTCCATTCCATTCCATTCCATTCCATTCCATTCCATTCCATTCCTTTCCATTCCATTGCATTCCATTGCATTCCATTCCATTCCATTCCATTCCATTCCATTCCATTCCACTCCACTTCACTCCACTCCCCTCCATTCCACTCCACTCCACTCCGGTACATTCCATTCCATTCCAATCCATTCCATTCCATTCCATTCCGTTCTACTCGGGTACATTCCTTTCCATTCCATTCCATTCCATTCCATTCCATTCCATTCCATTCCGTTCTACTTTGGGACATTCCATTCCATTCCATTCCATTCCATTCCATTCCATTCCATTCCATTCCATTCCGTTCTACTCGGATTGATTCCATTCTATTCCATTCCATTCCATTCCATTCCATTCCATTCCATTCCATTCCATTCCATTCGATTCCATTCCATTCCATTCCATTGAATTCCATTCCATTCCATTCCATTCCATGGAATTCCATTCCATTCCATTCCATTCCATTCCATTCCATTCCATGGAATTCCATTCCATTCCATTCCATTCCATTCCATTGAATTCCATTCCGTTCCATTCCATTCCATGGAATTCCATTCCATTCCATTCCATTCCATTCCATTCCATTCCATTCCATTCCATTCCATTGAATTCCATTCCATTCCATTCCATTCCATTCCATCCCATTCCATTCCATTCCATTCCATTCCGTTCTACTCGGGTTGATTCCATTCTATTCCATTCCATTCCATTCGATCCCATTTGATTCCATTCGATTCCATTCAATTCCATTCGATTCCATTCAATTCCACTCCATTCCATTCCATTGAATTCCATTCCATTCCATTCCATTCCATTCCATTCCATTCCATTCCATTCCATTCCATTCCATTCCATTGAATTCCATTCCATTCCATTTCATTCCATTCCATTGAATTCCATTCCATTCCATTGAATTCCATTCCATTCCATTCCATTCCATTCCATTCCATTCCATTCCATTCTACTGGTGTCCATTCCATTCCATTCCATTCCATTCCATTCCATTCCATTCCTTTCCATTCCATTGCATTCCATTGCATTCCATTCCATTCCATTCCATTCCACTCCACTCCACTCCACTCCACTCCATTCCACTCCACTCCACTCCGGTACATTCCATTCCATTCCATTCCATTCCATTCCATTCCATTCCATTCCATTCCATTCCGTGCTTCTCGGGTACATTCCGTTCCGCTCCATTCCATTCCATTCCATTCCATTCCGTTCCAGTGCACTCTACTCCACTCCACTCCACTCCACTCCACTCCGGTACATTCCATTCCATTCCATTCCATTCCATTCCATTCCATTTCCATTCCCATTCCATTTCCATTCCCGTTCCATTTCCATTCCCGTTTCTTTTCCATTCCCGTTCCATTTCCATTCCAGTTCCATTACCATTCCCGTTCCATTTCCATTCCCGATCCATTTCCATTCCCGTTCCATTTCCATTCCCGTTCCATTTCCATTCCCGTTCCATTACCATTCCCGTTCCATTTCCGTTCCCGTTCCGTTTCCGTTCCCGTTCCATTTCCGTTCTCGTTCCGTTTCCGTTCCCGTTCCATTTCCATTCCCGTTCCATTTCCGTTCCCGTTCCATTTCCATTCCCGTTCCATTTCCATTCCCTTTCCATTTCCATTTCATTCCATTCCGTTCTGCTCGGGTACATTCCATTCCATTCCATTGCATTCCATTCCGTTCTGCTCCTGTCCATTCCATTCCATTCCAATCCGTTCCATTCCGTTCTACTCGGGTAGATTCCATTCCATTCCATTCCATTCCATTCCATTCCATTCCATTCCATTCCATTCCATTCTACTGGTGTCCATTCCATTCCATTCCATTCCATTCCATTCCATTGCATTCCATTCCATTCCGTTCCGTTCTACTCGGTTACATTCCATTCAATTCCATTCCATTCCGTTCTACTCGGGTAGATTCCATTCCATTCCATTCCATTCCTTTCCATTCCATTGCATTCCATTGCATTGCATTGCACTCAATTCCATTCCATTCCATTCCATTCCATTCCATTCCATTCCATTCCGTTCCGTTCAACTCGGTTACATTCCATTCAATTACATTCCATTCCGTTCTACTCGGTTACATTCCATTCCATTCCATTCCATTCCATTCCAATCCATTCCATTCCATTCCATTCCGTTCTAATCGGGTACATTCCGTTCCATTCCATTCCATTCCATTCCATTCCATTCCTTTCCGTTCTACTTTGGTACATTCCATTCCATTGCATTCCATTCCATTCCATTCCATTCCATTCCGTTCCGTTCTACTCGGTTACATTCCATTCAATTCCATTCCATTCCGTTCTACTCGGGTAGATTCCATTCCATTCCATTCCATTCCTTTCCATTCCATTGCATTCCATTGCATTGCATTGCACTCAATTCCATTCCATTCCATTCCATTCCATTCCATTGAATTCCATTCCATTCCATTGAATTCCATTCCATTCCATTCCATTCCATTCCATTCCATTCCATTCCATGGAATTCCATTCCATTCCATTCCATTCCATGGAATTCCATTCCATTCCATTCCATTCCATTCCATTCCATTCCATTCCATTCCATGGAATTCCATTCCATTCCATTCCATTCCATTCCATTCCATCCCATTCCATTCCATTCCATTCCATTCCGTTCTACTCGGGTTGATTCCATTCTATTCCATTCCATTCCATTCGATCCCAATTGATTCCATTCGATTCCATTCAATTCCATTCGATTCCATTCCATTCCACTCCATTCCATTCCATTCCATTCCATTCCATAGAATTCCATTCCATTCCATTCCATTCCACTGAATTCCGTTCCATTCCATTCCATTCCGTTCCGTTCCGTTCCGTTCCGTTCCGTTGCGTTCCGTTCCGTTCCGTTGTGTTCCGTTCCGTTCTACTCGGGTTGATTCCATTCTATTCCATTCCATTCCAATCCATTCCGTTCCATTCCATTGAATTCCATTCCATTCCATTCCATTCCATTCCATTCCATTCCATTCCATTCCATGGAATTCCGTTCCTTTCCATTCCATTCCGTTCCGTTCCGTCCCGTTCCGTTCCGTTCCGTTCCGTTGCGTTCCGTTCCGTTCTACTCGGGTTGATTCCATTCTATTCCATTCCATTCCAGTCGATTCCATTCGATTCCATTCGATTCCACTCCATTCCATTCCATAGAATTCCATTCCATTCCATTCCATTCCATTCCATTCCATTCCATTCCTTTCCATTGAATTCCATTCCATTCCATTCCATTCCATTGAATTCCATTCCATTCCATTCCATTCCATTCCATTCCATTCCATTCCATTCCATTCCATTCTACTGGTGTCCATTCCATTCCATTCCATTCCATTCCATTCCATTCCATTCCATTCCTTTCCATTCCATTGCATTCCATTGCATTCCATTCCATTCCATTCCATTCCATTCCATTCCATTCCACTCCACTCCACTCCACTCCACTCCATTCCACTCCACTCCACTCCGGTACATTCCATTCCATTCCATTCCATTCCATTCCATTCCATTCCGTGCTTCTCGGGTACATTCCGTTCCGTTCCATTCCATTCCATTCCGTTCCAGTGCACTCTACTCCACTCCACTCCACTCCACTCCACTCCGGTACATTCCATTCCATTCCATTCCATTCCATTCCATTCCATTCCATTTCCATTCCCATTCCATTTCCATTCCCGTTCCATTTCCATTCCCGTTTCTTTTCCATTCCCGTTCCATTTCCATTCCAGTTCCATTACCATTCCCGTTCCATTTCCATTCCCGATCCATTTCCATTCCCGTTCCTTTTCCATTCCCGTTCCATTTCCATTCCCGTTCCGTTACCATTCCCGTTCCATTTCCGTTCCCGTTCCGTTTCCGTTCCCGTTCCATTTCCGTTCTCGTTCCGTTTCCGTTCCCGTTCCATTTCCATTCCCGTTCCATTTCCGTTCCCGTTCCATTTCCATTCCCGTTCCATTTCCATTCCCTTTCCATTTCCATTTCATTCCATTCCGTTCTGCTCGGGTACATTCCATTCCATTCCATTGCATTCCATTCCGTTCTGCTCCTGTCCATTCCATTCCATTCCATTCCGTTCCATTCCGTTCTACTCGGGTAGATTCCATTCCATTCCATTCCATTCCATTCCATTCCATTCCATTCCATTCCATTCTACTGGTGTCCATTCCATTCCATTCCATTCAATTCCATTCCATTCCATTCCATTCCATTGCATTCCATTCCATTCCATTCCATTCCATTCCGTTCCGTTCTACTCGGTTACATTCCATTCAATTCCATTCCATTCCGTTCTACTCGGGTAGATTCCATTCCATTCCATTCCATTCCTTTCCATTCCATTGCATTCCATTGCATTGCATTGCACTCAATTCCATTCCATTCCATTCCATTCCATTCCATTCCATTCCATTCCATTCCGTTCCGTTCAACTCGGTTACATTCCATTCAATTACATTCCATTCCGTTCTACTCGGTTACATTCCATTCCATTCCATTCCATTCCATTCCAATCCATTCCATTCCATTCCATTCCGTTCTACTCGGGTACATTCCATTCCATTCCATTCCATTCCATTCCATTCCATTCCATTCCATTCCGTTCTACTTTGGGACATTCCATTCCATTCCATTCCATTCCATTCCATTCCATTCCATTCCATTCCATTCCGTTCTACTCGGATTGATTCCATTCTATTCCATTCCATTCCATTCCATTCCATTCCATTGAATTCCATTCCATTCCATTCCATTCCATTGAATTCCATTCCATTCCATTCCATTCCATGGAATTCCATTCCATTCCATTCCATTCCATTCCATTCCATTCCATGGAATTCCATTCCATTCCATTCCATTCCATGGAATTCCATTCCATTCCATTCCATTCCATTCCATTCCATTCCATTCCATTCCATTCCATTCCATTGAATTCCATTCCATTCCATTCCATTCCATTCCATTGAATTCCATTCCGTTCCATTCCATTCCATTGAATTCCATTCCATTCCATTCCATTCCACTCCATTCCATTCCATTCCATGGAATTCCATTCCATTCCATTCCATTCCATTCCATTCCATTCCATCCCATTCCATTCCATTCCATTCCATTCCGTTCTACTCGGGTTGATTCCATTCTATTCCATTCCATTCCATTCGATCCCAATTGATTCCATTCGATTCCATTCAATTCCATTCGATTCCATTCCATTCCACTCCATTCCATTCCATTGAATTCCATTCCATTCCATTCCATTCCATTCCATTCCATTCCATGGAATTCCATTCCATTCCATTCCATTCCATTCCATAGAATTCCATTCCATTCCATTCCATTCCACTGAATTCCGTTCCATTCCATTCCATTCCGTTCCGTTCCGTTCCGTTCCGTTCCGTTGCGTTCCGTTCCGTTCCGTTGTGTTCCGTTCCGTTCTACTCGGGTTGATTCCATTCTATTCCATTCCATTCCAATCCATTCCGTTCCATTCCATTGAATTCCATTCCATTCCATTCCATTCCATTCCATTCCATTCCATTCCATTCCATTCCATGGAATTCCATTCCATTCCATTCCATTCCGTTCCGTTCCGTCCCGTTCCGTTCCGTTCCGTTCCGTTGCGTTCCGTTCCGTTCTACTCGGGTTGATTCCATTCTATTCCATTCCATTCCATTCGATTCCATTCGATTCCATTCGATTCCACTCCATTCCATTCCATAGAATTCCATTCCATTCCATTCCATTCCATTCCATTCCATTCCATTCCTTTCCATTGAATTCCATTCCATTCCATTCCATTCCATTGAATTCCATTCCATTCTACTGTTGTCCATTCCATTCCATTCCATTCCATTCCATTCCATTCCATTCCATTCCTTTCCATTCCATTGCATTCCATTGCATTCCATTCCATTCCATTCCATTCCATTCCATTCCATTCCACTCCACTCCACTCCACTCCACTCCATTCCACTCCACTCCACTCCGGTACATTCCATTCCATTCCATTCCATTCCATTCCATTCCATTCCGTGCTTCTCGGGTACATTCCGTTCCGTTCCATTCCATTCCATTCCATTCCATTCCATTCCGTTCCAGTGCACTCTACTCCACTCCACTCCACTCCACTCCACTCCGGTACATTCCATTCCATTCCATTCCATTCCATTCCATTCCATTTCCATTCCCATTCCATTTCCATTCCCGTTCCATTTCCATTCCCGTTTCTTTTCCATTCCCGTTCCATTTCCATTCCAGTTCCATTACCATTCCCGTTCCATTTCCATTCCCGATCCATTTCCATTCCCGTTCCTTTTCCATTCCCGTTCCATTTCCATTCCCGTTCCGTTACCATTCCCGTTCCATTTCCGTTCCCGTTCCGTTTCCGTTCCCGTTCCATTTCCGTTCTCGTTCCGTTTCCGTTCCCGTTCCATTTCCATTCCCGTTCCATTTCCGTTCCCGTTCCATTTCCATTCCCGTTCCATTTCCATTCCCTTTCCATTTCCATTTCATTCCATTCCGTTCTGCTCGGGTACATTCCATTCCATTCCATTGCATTCCATTCCGTTCTGCTCCTGTCCATTCCATTCCATTCCATTCCGTTCCATTCCGTTCTACTCGGGTAGATTCCATTCCATTCCATTCCATTCCATTCCATTCCATTCCATTCCATTCCATTCCATTCTACTGGTGTCCATTCCATTCCATTCCATTCCATTCCATTCCATTCCATTCCATTCCATTGCATTCCATTCCATTCCATTCCATTCCATTCCGTTCCGTTCTACTCGGTTACATTCCATTCAATTCCATTCCATTCCGTTCTACTCGGGTAGATTCCATTCCATTCCATTCCATTCCTTTCCATTCCATTGCATTCCATTGCATTGCATTGCACTCAATTCCATTCCATTCCATTCCATTCCATTCCATTCCATTCCATTCCATTCCATTCCATTCCGTTCCGTTCAACTCGGTTACATTCCATTCAATTACATTCCATTCCGTTCTACTCGGTTACATTCCATTCCATTCCATTCCATTCCATTCCAATCCATTCCATTCCATTCCATTCCGTTCTACTCGGGTACATTCCATTCCATTCCATTCCATTCCATTACATTCCATTCCATTACATTCCATTCCATTCCATTCCCTTCTACTCAGGTTGATTCCATTCTATTCCATTCCATTCCATTCCATTCCATTCCATTCCATTCCATTCCATTCCATGGAATTCCATTCCATTCCATTCCATTCCATTCCATTCCATAGAATTCCATTCCATTCCATTCCATTCCACTGAATTCCGTTCCATTCCATTCCATTCCGTTCCGTTCCGTTCCGTTCCGTTCCGTTGCGTTCCGTTCCGTTCCGTTGTGTTCCGTTCCGTTCTACTCGGGTTGATTCCATTCTATTCCATTCCATTCCAATCCATTCCGTTCCATTCCATTGAATTCCATTCCATTCCATTCCATTCCATTCCATTCCATTCCATTCCATTCCATTCCATGGAATTCCGTTCCTTTCCATTCCATTCCGTTCCGTTCCGTCCCGTTCCGTTCCGTTCCGTTCCGTTGCGTTCCGTTCCGTTCTACTCGGGTTGATTCCATTCTATTCCATTCCATTCCATTCGATTGCATTCGATTCCATTCGATTCCACTCCATTCCATTCCATAGAATTCCATTCCATTCCATTCCATTCCATTCCATTCCATTCCATTCCTTTCCATTGAATTCCATTCCATTCCATTCCATTCCATTGAATTCCATTCCATTCCATTCCATTCCATTCCATTCCATTCCATTCCATTCCATTCCATTCGATTCCATTCCATTCCATTCCATGGAAATCCATTCCATTCCATTCCTTTCCATGGAATTCCATTCCATTCCATTCCATTCCATTCCATTCCATTCCATTCCATTCCATTCTACTGGTGTCCATTCCATTCCATTCCATTCCATTCCATTCCATTCCATTCCATTGCATTCCATTCCATTCCATTCCATTCCGTTCCGTTCTACTCGGTTACATTCCATTCAATTCCATTCCATTCCGTTCTACTCGGGTAGATTCCATTCCATTCCATTCCATTCCTTTCCATTCCATTGCATTCCATTGCATTGCATTGCACTCAATTCCATTCCATTCCATTCCATTCCATTCCATTCCATTCCGTTCCGTTCAACTCAGTAACATTCCATTCAATTACATTCCATTCCGTTCTACTCGGTTACATTCCATTCCATTCCATTCCATTCCAATCCATTCCATTCCATTCCATTCCGTTCTACTCGGGTACATTCCGTTCCATTCCATTCCATTCCATTCCATTCCATTCCATTCCTTTCCGTTCTACTTTGGTACATTCCATTCCATTCCATTCCATTACATTACATTCCATTCCATTACATTCCATTCCATTCCATTCCGTTCTACTCAGGTTGATTCCATTCTATTCCATTCCATTCCATTCCATTCCATTCCATTCCATTCCATTCCATTCCATTCCATTCCATGGAATTCCATTCCATTCCATTCCATTCCATTCCATAGAATTCCATTCCATTCCATTCCATTCCACTGAATTCCGTTCCATTCCATTCCATTCCGTTCCGTTCCGTTCCGTTCCGTTCCGTTGCGTTCCGTTCCGTTCCGTTGTGTTCCGTTCCGTTCTACTCGGGTTGATTCCATTCTATTCCATTCCATTCCAATCCATTCCGTTCCATTCCATTGAATTCCATTCCATTCCATTCCATTCCATTCCATTCCATTCCATTCCATTCCATTCCATGGAATTCCGTTCCTTTCCATTCCATTCCGTTCCGTTCCGTCCCGTTCCGTTCCGTTCCGTTCCGTTGCGTTCCGTTCCGTTCTACTCGGGTTGATTCCATTCTATTCCATTCCATTCCATTCGATTCCATTCGATTCCATTCGATTCCACTCCATTCCATTCCATAGAATTCCATTCCATTCCATTCCATTCCATTCCATTCCATTCCATTCCTTTCCATTGAATTCCATTCCATTCCATTCCATTCCATTGAATTCCATTCCATTCCATTCCATTCCATTCCATTCCATTCCATTCCATTCCATTCCATTCCATTCCATTCCATTCTACTGTTGTCCATTCCATTCCATTCCATTCCATTCCATTCCATTCCATTCCATTCCATTCCTTTCCATTGCATTGCATTCCATTGCATTCCATTCCATTCCATTCCATTCCATTCCATTCCATTCCACTCCACTCCACTCCACTCCACTCCATTCCACTCCACTCCACTCCGGTACATTCCATTCCATTCCATTCCATTCCGTGATTCTCGGGTACATTCCGTTCCGTTCCATTCCATTCCATTCCATTCCATTCCGTTCCAGTGCACTCTACTCCACTCCACTCCACTCCACTCCACTCCGGTACATTCCATTCCATTCCATTCCATTCCATTCCATTCCATTTCCATTCCCATTCCATTTCCATTCCCGTTCCATTTCCATTCCCGTTTCTTTTCCATTCCCGTTCCATTTCCATTCCAGTTCCATTACCATTCCCGTTCCATTTCCATTCCCGATCCATTTCCATTCCCGTTCCTTTTCCATTCCCGTTCCATTTCCATTCCCGTTCCGTTACCATTCCCGTTCCATTTCCGTTCCCGTTCCGTTTCCGTTCCCGTTCCATTTCCGTTCTCGTTCCGTTTCCGTTCCCGTTCCATTTCCATTCCCGTTCCATTTCCGTTCCCGTTCCATTTCCATTCCCGTTCCATTTCCATTCCCTTTCCATTTCCATTTCATTCCATTCCGTTCTGCTCGGGTACATTCCATTCCATTCCATTGCATTCCATTCCGTTCTGCTCCTGTCCATTCCATTCCATTCCATTCCGTTCCATTCCGTTCTACTCGGGTAGATTCCATTCCATTCCATTCCATTCCATTCCATTCCATTCCATTCCATTCCATTCTACTGGTGTCCATTCCATTCCATTCCATTCCATTCCATTCCATTCCATTCCATTCCATTCCATTGCATTCCATTCCATTCCATTCCATTCCATTCCGTTCCGTTCTACTCGGTTACATTCCATTCAATTCCATTCCATTCCGTTCTACTCGGGTAGATTCCATTCCATTCCATTCCATTCCTTTCCATTCCATTGCATTCCATTGCATTGCATTGCACTCAATTCCATTCCATTCCATTCCATTCCATTCCATTCCATTCCATTCCATTCCGTTCCGTTCAACTCGGTTACATTCCATTCAATTACATTCCATTCCGTTCTACTCGGTTACATTCCATTCCATTCCATTCCATTCCATTCCAATCCATTCCATTCCATTCCATTCCGTTCTACTCGGGTACATTCCATTCCATTCCATTCCATTGAATTCCATTCCATTCCATTCCATTCCATTCCATTCCATCCCATTCCATTCCATTCCATTCCATTCCGTTCTACTCGGGTTGATTCCATTCTATTCCATTCCATTCCATTCGATCCCATTTGATTCCATTCGATTCCATTCAATTCCATTCGATTCCATTCCATTCCACTCCATTCCATTCCATTGATTTCCATTCCATTCCATTCCATTCCATTCCATTCCATTCCATGGAATTCCATTCCTTTCCATTCCATTCCATGGAATTCCATTCCATTCCATTCCATTCCATTCCATAGAATTCCATTCCATTCCATTCCATTCCACTGAATTCCGTTCCATTCCATTCCATTCCGTTCCGTTCCGTTCCGTTCCGTTCCGTTGCGTTCCGTTCCGTTCCGTTGTGTTCCGTTCCGTTCTACTCGGGTTGATTCCATTCTATTCCATTCCATTCCAATCCATTCTGTTCCATTCCATTGAATTCCATTCCATTCCATTCCATTCCATTCCATTCCATTCCATTCCATTCCATTCCATTGAATTCCATTCCATTCCATTCCATTCCATTCCATTCCATTCCATGGAATTCCATTCCATTCCATTCCATTCCATGGAATTCCGTTCCATTCCATTCCATTCCATGGAATTCCGTTCCATTCCATTCCATTCCGTTCCTTTCCGTCCCGTTCCGTTCCGTTCCGTTCCGTTGCGTTCCGTTCCGTTCTACTCGGGTTGATTCCATTCTATTCCATTCCATTCCATTCGAATCCATTCGATTCCATTCGATTCCACTCCATTCCATTCCATAGAATTCCATTCCATTCCATTCCATTCCATTGAATTCCATTCCATTCCATTCCATTCCATAGAATTCCATTCCATTCCATTCCATTCCATTGAATTCCATTCCATTCCATTCCATTCCATTCCATTCCATTCCATTCCATTCCATTCCATTCTACTGGTGTCCATTCCATTCCATTCCACTCCATTCCATTCCATTCCATTCCATTCCATTCCTTTCTATTCCATTGCATTCCATTGCATTCCATTCCATTCCATTCCATTCCATTCCATTCCATTCCACTCCACTCCACTCCACTCCACTCCATTCCACTCCACTCCACTCCGGTACATTCCATTCCATTCCATTCCATTCCATTCCATTCCATTCCGTGCTTCTCGGGTACATTCCGTTCCGTTCCATTCCATTCCATTCCATTCCATTCCGTTCCAGTGCACTCTACTCCACTCCACTCCACTCCACTCCACTCCGGTACATTCCATTCCATTCCATTCCATTCCATTCCATTCCTTTCCATTCCATTTCCATTCCCATTCCATTTCCATTCCCGTTCCATTTCCATTCCCGTTTCTTTTCCATTCCCGTTCCATTTCCATTCCAGTTCCATTACCATTCCCGTTCCATTTCCATTCCCGATCCATTTCCATTCCCGTTCCTTTTCCATTCCCGTTCCATTTCCATTCCCGTTCCGTTACCATTCCCGTTCCATTTCCGTTCCCGTTCCGTTTCCGTTCCCGTTCCATTTCCGTTCTCGTTCCGTTTCCGTTCCCGTTCCATTTCCATTCCCGTTCCATTTCCGTTCCCGTTCCATTTCCATTCCCGTTCCATTTCCATTCCCTTTCCATTTCCATTTCATTCCATTCCGTTCTGCTCGGGTACATTCCATTCCATTCCATTGCATTCCATTCCGTTCTGCTCCTGTCCATTCCATTCCATTCCATTCCGTTCCATTCCGTTCTACTCGGGTAGATTCCATTCCATTCCATTCCATTCCATTCCATTCCATTCCATTCCATTCCATTCCATTCTACTGGTGTCCATTCCATTCCATTCCATTCCATTCCATTCCATTGCATTCCATTCCATTCCATTCCATTCCATTCCGTTCCGTTCTACTCGGTTACATTGCATTCAATTCCATTCCATTCCGTTCTACTCGGGTAGATTCCATTCCATTCCATTCCATTCCATTCCATTCCATTCTACTGGTGTCCATTCCATTCCATTCCATTCCATTCCATTCCATTCCATTCCATTCCTTTCCATTCCATTGCATTCCATTGCATTCCATTCCATTCCATTCCATTCCATTCCATTCCATTCCACTCCACTCCACTCCACTCCACTCCATTCCACTCCACTCCACTCCGGTACATTCCATTCCATTCCATTCCATTCCATTCCATTCCATTCCATTCCATTCCATTCCATTCCGTGCTTCTCGGGTACATTCCGTTCCGTTCCATTCCATTCCATTCCATTCCATTCCGTTCCAGTGCTCTCTACTCCACTCCACTCCACTCCACTCCACTCCGGTACATTCCATTCCATTCCATTCCATTCCATTCCATTCCATTTCCATTCCCATTCCATTTCCATTCCCGTTCCATTTCCATTCCCGTTTCTTTTCCATTCCCGTTCCATTTCCATTCCAGTTCCATTACCATTCCCGTTCCATTTCCATTCCCGATCCATTTCCATTCCCGTTCCATTTCCATTCCCGTTCCATTTCCATTCCCGTTCCATTACCATTCCCGTTCCATTTCCGTTCCCGTTCCGTTTCCGTTCCCGTTCCATTTCCGTTCTCGTTCCGTTTCCGTTCCCGTTCCATTTCCATTCCCGTTCCATTTCCGTTCCCGTTCCATTTCCATTCCCGTTCCATTTCCATTCCCTTTCCATTTCCATTTCATTCCATTCCGTTCTGCTCGGGTACATTCCATTCCATTCCATTGCATTCCATTCCGTTCTGCTCCTGTCCATTCCATTCCATTCCAATCCGTTCCATTCCGTTCTACTCGGGTAGATTCCATTCCATTCCATTCCATTCCATTCCATTCCATTCCATTCCATTCCATTCCATTCCATTCCATTCCATTCCATTCTACTGGTGTCCATTCCATTCCATTCCATTCCATTCCATTCCCTTGCATTCCATTCCATTCCGTTCCGTTCTACTCGGTTACATTCCATTCAATTCCATTCCATTCCGTTCTACTCGGGTAGATTCCATTCCATTCCATTCCATTCCTTTCCATTCCATTGCATTCCATTGCATTGCATTGCACTCAATTCCATTCCATTCCATTCCATTCCATTCCATTCCATTCCATTCCATTCCATTCCGTTCCGTTCAACTCGGTTACATTCCATTCAATTACATTCCATTCCGTTCTACTCGGTTACATTCCATTCCATTCCATTCCATTCCATTCCAATCCATTCCATTCCATTCCATTCCGTTCTACTCGGGTACATTCCGTTCCATTCCATTCCATTCCATTCCATTCCATTCCTTTCCGTTCTACTTTGGTACATTCCATTCCATTGCATTCCATTCCATTCCATTCCATTCCATTCCGTTCCGTTCTACTCGGTTACATTCCATTCAATTCCATTCCATTCCGTTCTACTCGGGTAGATTCCATTCCATTCCATTCCATTCCTTTCCATTCCATTGCATTCCATTGCATTGCATTGCACTCAATTCCATTCCATTCCATTCCATTCCATTCCATTGAATTCCATTCCATTCCATTGAATTCCATTCCATTCCATTCCATTCCATTCCATTCCATTCCATTCCATTGAATTCCATTCCATTCCATTCCATTCCATGGAATTCCATTCCATTCCATTCCATTCCATTCCATTCCATTCCATTCCATTGAATTCCATTCCATTCCATTCCATTCCATTCCATTCCATTCCATTCCATCCCATTCCATTCCATTCCATTCCATTCCGTTCTACTCGGGTTGATTCCATTCTATTCCATTCCATTCCATTCCATTCCATTCCATTCCATTCCATTCCATTCCATTCCATTCCATTCCATTCGATTCCATTCCATTCCATTCCATTGAATTCCATTCCATTCCATTCCATTCCATGGAATTCCATTGAATTCCATTCCATTCCATTCCATTCCATTCCATTGAATTCCATTCCATTCCATTCCATTCCATTCCATTGAATTCCATTCCGTTCCATTCCATTCCATTGAATTCCATTCCATTCCATTCCATTCCATTCCATTCCATTCCATCCCATTCCATTCCATTCCATTCCATTCCGTTCTACTCGGGTTGATTCCATTCTATTCCATTCCATTCCATTCGATCCCATTTGATTCCATTCGATTCCATTCAATTCCATTCGATTCCATTCCATTCCACTCCATTCCATTCCATTGAATTCCATTCCATTCCATTCCATTCCATTCCATTCCATTCCATTCCATTGAATTCCATTCCATTCCATTCCATTCCATTCCATTGAATTCCATTCCATTCCATTGAATTCCATTCCATTCCATTCCATTCCATTCCATTCCATTCCATTCCATTCCATTCCATTCCATTCTACTGGTGTCCATTCCATTCCATTCCATTCCATTCCATTCCATTCCATTCCTTTCCATTCCATTGCATTCCATTGCATTCCATTCCATTCCATTCCATTCCATTCCATTCCATTCCACTCCACTCCACTCCACTCCACTCCATTCCATTCCACTCCACTCCGGTACATTCCATTCCATTCCATTCCATTCCATTCCATTCCATTTCCATTCCCATTCCATTTCCATTCCCGTTCCATTTCCATTCCCGTTTCTTTTCCATTCCCGTTCCATTTCCATTCCAGTTCCATTACCATTCCCGTTCCATTTCCATTCCCGATCCATTTCCATTCCCGTTCCATTTCCATTCCAGTTCCATTACCATTCCCGTTCCATTTCCATTCCCGATCCATTTCCATTCCCGTTCCATTTCCATTCCCGTTCCATTTCCATTCCCGTTCCATTACCATTCCCGTTCCATTTCCGTTCCCGTTCCGTTTCCGTTCCCGTTCCATTTCCGTTCTCGTTCCGTTTCCGTTCCCGTTCCATTTCCATTCCCGTTCCATTTCCTTTCCCGTTCCATTTCCATTCCCGTTCCATTTCCATTCCCTTTCCATTTCCATTTCATTCCATTCCGTTCTGCTCGGGTACATTCCATTCCATTCCATTGCATTCCATTCCGTTCTGCTCCTGTCCATTCCATTCCATTCCAATCCGTTCCATTCCGTTCTACTCGGGTAGATTCCATTCCATTCCATTCCATTCCATTCCATTCCATTCCATTCCATTCCATTCCATTCCATTCTACTGGTGTCCATTCCATTCCATTCCATTCCATTCCATTCCATTCCATTGCATTCCATTCCATTCCATTCCATTCCGTTCCGTTCTACTCGGTTACATTCCATTCAATTCCATTCCATTCCGTTCTACTCGGGTAGATTCCATTCCATTCCATTCCATTCCATTCCATTCCATTCTAGTGGTGTCCATTCCATTCCATTCCATTCCATTCCATTCCATTCCATTCCACTCCACTCCACTCCACTCCACTCCATTCCACTCCACTCCACTCCGGTACATTCCATTCCATTCCATTCCATTCCATTCCATTCCATTCCATTCCATTCCGTTCCAGTGCTCTCTACTCCACTCCACTCCACTCCACTCCACTCCGGTACATTCCATTCCATTCCATTCCATTCCATTCCATTCCATTTCCATTCCCATTCCATTTCCATTCCCGTTCCATTTCCATTCCCGTTTCTTTTCCATTCCCGTTCCATTTCCATTCCAGTTCCATTACCATTCCCGTTCCATTTCCATTCCCGATCCATTTCCATTCCCGTTCCATTTCCATTCCCGTTCCATTTCCATTCCCGTTCCATTACCATTCCCGTTCCATTTCCGTTCCCGTTCCGTTTCCGTTCCCGTTCCATTTCCGTTCTCGTTCCGTTTCCGTTCCCGTTCCATTTCCATTCCCGTTCCATTTCCGTTCCCCTTCCATTTCCATTCCCGTTCCATTTCCATTCCCTTTCCATTTCCATTTCATTCCATTCCGTTCTGCTCGGGTACATTCCATTCCATTCCATTGCATTCCATTCCGTTCTGCTCCTGTCCATTCCATTCCATTCCAATCCGTTCCATTCCGTTCTACTCGGGTAGATTCCATTCCATTCCATTCCATTCCATTCCATTCCATTCCATTCCATTCCATTCCATTCCATTCCATTCCATTCTACTGGTGTCCATTCCATTCCATTCCATTCCATTCCATTCCATTGCATTCCATTCCATTCCGTTCCGTTCTACTCGGTTACATTCCATTCAATTCCATTCCATTCCGTTCTACTCGGGTAGATTCCATTCCATTCCATTCCATTCCTTTCCATTCCATTGCATTCCATTGCATTGCATTGCACTCAATTCCATTCCATTCCATTCCATTCCATTCCACTCCATTCCATTCCATTCCATTCCGTTCCGTTCAACTCGGTTACATTCCATTCAATTACATTCCATTCCGTTCTACTCGGTTACATTCCATTCCATTCCATTCCATTCCATTCCAATCAATTCCATTCCATTCCATTCCGTTCTACTCGGGTACATTCCATTCCATTCCATTCCATTCCATTCCATTCCATTCCATTCCATTCCGTTCTACTTTGGTACATTCCATTCCATTCGATTCCATTCCATTCCATTCCATTACATTCCATTCCATTCCATTCCGTTCTATTCAGGTTGATTCCATTCTATTCCATTCCATTCCATTCCATTCCATTCCATTCCATTCCATTCCATTCGATTCCATTCCATTCCATTCCATTGAATTCCATTCCATTCCATTCCATTCCATGGAATTCCATTCCATTCCATTCCATTCCATTCCATTCCATTTCATTCCATTCCATTGAATTCCATTCCATTCCATTCCATTCCATTCCATTCCATTGAATTCCATTCCGTTCCATTCCATTCCATTGAATTCCATTCCATTCCATTCCATTCCATTGCATTCCATTCCATTGAATTCCATTCCATTCCATTCCATTCCATTCCATTCCATCCCATTCCATTCCATTCCATTCCATTCCGTTCTACTCGGGTTGATTCCATTCTATTCCATTCCATTCCATTCGATCCCATTTGATTCCATTCGATTCCATTCAATTCCATTCGATTCCATTCCATTCCACTCCATTCCATTCCATTGAATTCCATTCCATTCCATTCCATTCCATTCCATTCCATTCCATGGAATTCCATTCCATTCCATTCCATTCCATTCCATAGAATTCCATTCCATTCCATTCCATTCCACTGAATTCCGTTCCATTCCATTCCATTCCGTTCCGTTCCGTTCCGTTCCGTTCCGTTGCGTTCCGTTGCATTCCGTTGTGTTCCGTTCCGTTCTACTCGGGTTGATTCCATTCTATTCCATTCCATTCCAATCCATTCCGTTCCATTCCATTGAATTCCATTCCATTCCATTCCATTCCATGGAATTCCATTGAATTCCACTGCATTCCATTCCATTCCATTCCATTCCATTCCATTGAATTCCATTCCATTCCATTCCATTCCATGGAATTCCGTTCCATTCCATTCCATTCCGTTCCTTTCCGTCCCGTTCCGTTCCGTTCCGTTCCGTTGCGTTCCGTTCCGTTCTACTCGGGTTGATTCCATTCTATTCCATTCCATTCCATTCGATTCCATTCGATTCCATTCGATTCCACTCCATTCCATTCCATAGAATTCCATTCCATTCCATTCCATTCCATGGAATTCCATTCCATTCCATTCCATTCCATAGAATTCCATTCCATTCCATTCCATTCCATTGAATTCCATTCCATTCCATTCCATTCCATTCCATTCCATTCCATTCCATTCCATTCCATTCCATTCTATTCCACTCTACTGGTGTCCATTCCATTCCATTCCATTCCATTCCATTCCATTCCATTCCATTCCATTCCTTTCCATTCCATTGCATTCCATTGCATTCCATTCCATTCCATTCCATTCCATTCCATTCCATTCCATTCCACTCCACTCCACTCCACTCCACTCCATTCCACTCCACTCCACTCCGGTACATTCCATTCCATTCCATTCCATTCCATTCCATTCCATTCCATTCCGTGCTTCTCGGGTACATTCCGTTCCGTTCCATTCCATTCCATTCCATTCCATTCCGTTCCAGTGCACTCTACTCCACTCCACTCCACTCCACTCCACTCCGGTACATTCCATTCCATTCCATTCCATTCCATTCCATTCCATTCCATTTCCATTCCCATTCCATTTCCATTCCCGTTCCATTTCCATTCCCGTTTCTTTTCCATTCCCGATCCATTTCCATTCCAGTTCCATTACCATTCCCGTTCCATTTCCATTCCCGATCCATTTCCATTCCCGTTCCTTTTCCATTCCCGTTCCATTTCCATTCCCGTTCCGTTACCATTCCCGTTCCATTTCCGTTCCCGTTCCGTTTCCGTTCCCGTTCCATTTCCGTTCTCGTTCCGTTTCCGTTCCCGTTCCATTTCCATTCCCGTTCCATTTCCGTTCCCGTTCCATTTCCATTCCCGTTCCATTTCCGTTCCCGTTCCATTTCCATTCCCGTTCTATTTCCATTCCCTTTCCATTTCCTTTTCATTCCATTCCGTTCTGCTCGGGTACATTCCATTCCATTCCATTGCATTCCATTCCGTTCTGCTCCTGTCCATTCCATTCCATTCCATTCCGTTCCATTCCGTTCTACTCGGGTAGATTCCATTCCATTCCATTCCATTCCATTCCATTCCATTCCATTCCATTCCATTCCATTCTACTGGTGTCCATTCCATTCCATTCCATTCCATTCCATTCCATTCCATTCCATTCCATTCCATTGCATTCCATTCCATTCCATTCCATTCCATTCCGTTCCGTTCTACTCGGTTACATTCCATTCAATTCCATTCCATTCCGTTCTACTCGGGTAGATTCCATTCCATTCCATTCCATTCCATTCCTTTCCATTCCATTGCATTCCATTGCATTGCATTGCACTCAATTCCATTCCATTCCATTCCATTCCATTCCATTCCATTCCATTCCATTCCATTCCATTCCGTTCCGTTCAACTCGGTTAAATTCCATTCAATTACATTCCATTCCGTTCTACTCGGTTACATTCCATTCCATTCCATTCCATTCCATTCCAATCCATTCCATTCCATTCCATTCCGTTCTACTCGGGTACATTCCATTCCATTCCATTCCATTCCATTCCATTCCATTCCATTCCATTCCATTCCATTCCATTCCATTCCGTTCTACTCGGGTTGATTCCATTCTATTCCATTCCATTCCATTCCATTCCATTCCATTCCATTCCATTCCATTCCATTCCATTCCATTCCATTCCATTCCATTCCATTGAATTCCATTCCATTCCATTCCATTCCATGGAATTCCATTCCATTCCATTCCATTCCATTCCATTCCATTCCATTCCATGGAATTCCATTCCATTCCATTCCATTCCATTCCATTCCATTCCATGGAATTCCATTCCATTCCATTCCATTCCATTCCATTCCATTCCATTCCATTCCTTTCCATTCCATTGCATTCCATTGCATTCCATTCCATTCCATTCCATTCCATTCCATTCCATTCCACTCCACTCCACTCCACTCCACTCCATTCCACTCCACTCCACTCCGGTACATTCCATTCCATTCCATTCCATTCCATTCCATTCCATTTCCATTCCCATTCCATTTCCATTCCCGTTCCATTTCCATTCCCGTTTCTTTTCCATTCCCGTTCCATTTCCATTCCAGTTCCATTACCATTCCCGTTCCATTTCCATTCCCGATCCATTTCCATTCCCGTTCCATTTCCATTCCAGTTCCATTACCATTCCCGTTCCATTTCCATTCCCGATCCATTTCCATTCCCGTTCCATTTCCATTCCCGTTCCATTTCCTTTCCCGTTCCATTACCATTCCCGTTCCATTTCCGTTCCCGTTCCGTTTCCGTTCCCGTTCCATTTCCGTTCTCGTTCCGTTTCCGTTCCCGTTCCATTTCCATTCCCGTTCCATTTCCGTTCCCGTTCCATTTCCATTCCCGTTCCATTTCCATTCCCTTTGCATTTCCATTTCATTCCATTCCGTTCTGCTCGGGTACATTCCTTTCCATTCCATTGCATTCCATTCCGTTCTGCTCCTGTCCATTCCATTCCATTCCAATCCGTTCCATTCCGTTCTACTCGGGTAGATTCCATTCCATTCCATTCCATTCCATTCCATTCCATTCCATTCCATTCCATTCTACTGGTGTCCATTCCATTCCATGCCATTCCATTCCATTCCATTCCATTCCATTCCATTCCATTCCATTGCATTCCATTCCATTCCATTCCATTCCGTTCCGTTCTACTCGGTTACATTCCATTCAATTCCATTCCATTCCGTTCTACTCGGGTAGATTTCATTCCATTCCATTCCATTCCTTTCCATTCCATTGCATTCCATTGCATTGCATTGCACTCAATTCCATTCCATTCCATTCCATTCCATTCCATTCCATTCCATTCCATTCCATTCCGTTCCGTTCAACTCGGTTACATTCCATTCAATTACATTCCATTCCGTTCTACTCGGTTACATTCCATTCCATTCCATTCCATTCCATTCCAATCCATTCCATTCCATTGAATTCCATTCCATTCCATTCCATTCCATTCCATTCCATTCCATTCCATTCCATTCTACTGGTGTCCATTCCATTCCATTCCATTCCATTCCATTCCATTCCATTCCTTTCCATTCCATTGCATTCCATTGCATTCCATTCCATTCCATTCCATTCCATTCCATTCCATTCCACTCCACTCCACTCCACTCCACTCCATTCCACTCCACTCCACTCCGGTACATTCCATTCCATTCCATTCCATTCCATTCCATTCCATTCCATTCCATTCCATTCCGTGCTTCTCGGGTACATTCCGTTCCGTTCCATTCCATTCCATTCCATTCCATTCCGTTCCAGTGCACTCTACTCCACTCCACTCAACTCCACTCCACTCCGGTACATTCCATTCCATTCCATTCCATTCCATTCCATTCCATTCCATTTCCATTCCCATTCCATTTCCATTCCCGTTCCATTTCCATTCCCGTTTCTTTTCCATTCCCGTTCCATTTCCATTCCAGTTCCATTACCATTCCCGTTCCATTTCCATTCCCGATCCATTTCCATTCCCGTTCCATTTCCATTCCCGTTCCATTTCCATTCCCGTTCCATTACCATTCCCGTTCCATTTCCGTTCCCGTTCCGTTTCCGTTCCCGTTCCATTTCCGTTCTCGTTCCGTTTCCGTTCCCGTTCCATTTCCATTCCCGTTCCATTTCCGTTCCCGTTCCATTTCCATTCCCGTTCCATTTCCATTCCCTTTCCATTTCCATTTCATTCCATTCCGTTCTGCTCGGTTACATTCCATTCCATTCCATTGCATTCCATTCCGTTCTGCTCCTGTCCATTCCATGCCATTCCAATCCGTTCCATTCCGTTCTACTCGGGTAGATTCCATTCCATTCCATTCCATTCCATTCCATTCCATTCCATTCCATTCCATTCCATTCTACTGGTGTCCATTCCATTCCATTCCATTCCATTCCATTCCATTCCATTCCATTCCATTGCATTCCATTCCATTCCATTCCATTCCGTTCCGTTCTACTCGGTTACATTCCATTCAATTCCATTCCATTCCGTTCTACTCGGGTAGATTCCATTCCATTCCATTCCATTCCTTTCCATTCCATTGCATTCCATTGCATTGCATTGCACTCAATTCCATTCCATTCCATTCCATTCCATTCCATTCCATTCCATTCCGTTCCGTTCAACTCAGTTACATTCCATTCAATTACATTCCATTCCGTTCTACTCGGTTACATTCCATTCCATTCCATTCCATTCCATTCCAATCCATTCCATTCCATTCCATTCCGTTCTACTCGGGTACATTCCGTTCCATTCCATTCCATTCCATTCCATTCCATTCCATTCCTTTCCGTTCTACTTTGGTACATTCCATTCCATTCCATTCCATTCCATTCCATTCCATTCCATTACATTCCATTCCATTCCATTCCGTTCTACTCAGGTTGATTCCATTCTATTCCATTCCATTCCATTCCATTCCATTCCATTCCATTCCATTCGATTCCATTCCTTTCCATTCCATTGAATTCCATTCCATTCCATTCCATTCCATGGAATTCCATTCCATTCCATTCCATTCGATTCCATTCCATTCCATTCCATTCCATTCCATTGAATTCCATTCCATTCCATTCCATTCCATTCCATTCCATTCCATCCCATTCCATTCCATTCCATTCCATTCCATTCTACTCGGGTTGATTCCATTCTATTCCATTCCATTCCATTCGATCCCATTTGATTCCATTCGATTCCATTCAATTCCATTCGATTCCATTCCATTCCACTCCATTCCATTCCATTGAATTCCATTCCATTCCATTCCATTCCATTCCATTCCATGGAATTCCATTCCATTCCATTCCATTCCATTCCATAGAATTCCATTCCATTCCATTCCATTCCACTGAGTTCCGTTCCATTCCATTCCATTCCGTTCCGTTCCGTTCCGTTCCGTTCCGTTGCGTTCCGTTCCGTTCCGTTGTGTTCCGTTCCGTTCTACTCGGGTTGATTCCATTCTATTCCATTCCATTCCAATCCATTCCGTTCCATTCCATTGAATTCCATTCCATTCCATTCCATTCCATTCTACTGGTGTCCATTCCATTCCATTCCATTCCATTCCATTCCATTCCATTCCTTTCCATTCCATTGCATTCCATTGCATTCCATTCCATTCCATTCCATTCCATTCCATTCCATTCCACTCCACTCCACTCCACTCCACTCCATTCCACTCCACTCCACTCCGGTACATTCCATTCCATTCCATTCCATTCCATTCCATTCCATTCCATTCCATTCCGTGCTTCTCGGGTACATTCCGTTCCGTTCCATTCCATTCCATTCCATTCCATTCCGTTCCAGTGCTCTCTACTCCACTCCACTCCACTCCACTCCACTCCGGTACATTCCATTCCATTCCATTCCATTCCATTCCATTCCATTTCCATTCCCATTCCATTTCCATTCCCGTTCCATTTCCATTCCCGTTTCTTTTCCATTCCCGTTCCATTTCCATTCCAGTTCCATTACCATTCCCGTTCCATTTCCATTCCCGATCCATTTCCATTCCCGTTCCATTTCCATTCCCGTTCCATTTCCATTCCCGTTCCATTACCATTCCCGTTCCATTTCCGTTCCCGTTCCGTTTCCGTTCCCGTTCCATTTGCGTTCTCGTTCCGTTTCCGTTCCCGTTCCATTTCCATTCCCGTTCCATTTCCGTTCCCGTTCCATTTCCATTCCCGTTCCATTTCCATTCCCTTTCCATTTCCATTTCATTCCATTCCGTTCTGCTCGGTTACATTCCATTCCATTCCATTGCATTCCATTCCGTTCTGCTCCTGTCCATTCCATTCCATTCCAATCCGTTCCATTCCGTTCTACTCGGGTAGATTCCATTCCATTCCATTCCATTCCATTCCTTTCCATTCCATTCCATTCCATTCTACTGGTGTCCATTCCATTCCATTCCATTCCATTCCATTCCATTCCATTCCATTCCATTCCATTCCATTGCATTCCATTCCATTCCATTCCATTCCGTTCCGTTCTACTCGGTTACATTCCATTCAATTCCATTCCATTCCGTTCTACTCGGGTAGATTCCATTCCATTCCATTCCATTCCTTTCCATTCCATTGCATTCCATTGCATTGCATTGCACTCAATTCCATTCCATTCCATTCCATTCCATTCCATTCCATTCCATTCCGTTCCGTTCAACTCAGTTACATTCCATTCAATTACATTCCATTCCGTTCTACTCGGTTACATTCCATTCCATTCCATTCCATTCCATTCCATTCCAATCCATTCCATTCCATTCCATTCCGTTCTACTCGGGTACATTCCGTTCCATTCCATTCCATTCCATTCCATTCCATTCCATTCCATTCCTTTCCGTTCTACTTTGGTACATTCCATTCCATTCCATTCCATTCCATTCCATTCCATTCCATTACATTCCATTCCATTCCATTCCGTTCTACTCAGGTTGATTCCATTCTATTCCATTCCATTCCATTCCATTCCATTCCATTCCATTCCATTCCATTCCATTCCTTTCCATTCCATTGAATTCCATTCCATTCCATTCCATTCCATGGAATTCCATTCCATTCCATTCCATTCCATTCCATTCCATTCCATTCCATTCCATTCCATTCCATTGAATTCCATTCCATTCCATTCCATTCCATTCCATTCCATCCCATTCCATTCCATTCCATTCCATTCCATTCTACTCGGGTTGATTCCATTCTATTCCATTCCATTCCATTCGATCCCATTTGATTCCATTCGATTCCATTCAATTCCATTCGATTCCATTCCATTCCACTCCATTCCATTCCATTGAATTCCATTCCATTCCATTCCATTCCATTCCATTCCATTCCATGGAATTCCATTCCATTCCATTCCATTCCATTCCATTCCATAGAATTCCATTCCATTCCATTCCATTCCACTGAGTTCCGTTCCATTCCATTCCATTCCGTTCCGTTCCGTTCCGTTCCGTTGCGTTCCGTTCCGTTCCGTTGTGTTCCGTTCCGTTCTACTCGGGTTGATTCCATTCTATTCCATTCCATTCCAATCCATTCCGTTCCATTCCATTGAATTCCATTCCATTCCATTCCATTCCATTGAATTCCATTCCATTCCATTCCATTCCATTGAATTCCATTCCATTCCATTCCATTCCATTGAATTCCATTCCATTCCATTCCATTCCATTCCATTCCATTCCATTCCATTCCATTCCATTCTACTGGTGTCCATTCCATTCCATTCCATTCCATTCCATTCCATTCCATTGAATTCCATTCCATTCCATTCCATTCCATTGAATTCCATTCCATTCCATTCCATTCCATTCCATTCCATTCCATTCCATTCCATTCCATTCTACTGGTGTCCATTCCATTCCATTCTATTCCATTCCATTCCATTCCATTCCATTCCATTCCATTCCATTCCATTCCATTGAATTCCATTCCATTCCATTCCATTCCATGGAATTCCATTCCATTCCATTCCATTCCATTCCATTCCATTCCATTCCATTCCATTCCATTCTACTGGTGTCCATTCCATTCCATTCTATTCCATTCCATTCCATTCCATTCCATTCCATTCCATTCCATTCCATTCCATTCCATTCCTCTCCACTCCACTCCACTCCACTCCATTCCACTCCACTCCACTCCGGTACATTCCATTCCATTCCATTCCATTCCATTCCATTCCATTCCGTGCTTCTCGGGTACATTCCGTTCCGTTCCATTCCATTCCATTCCATTCCATTCCGTTCCAGTGCACTCTACTCCACTCCACTCCACTCCACTCCACTCCGGTACATTCCATTCCATTCCATTCCATTCCATTTCCATTCCCATTCCATTTCCATTCCCGTTCCATTTCCATTCCCGTTTCTTTTCCATTCCCGTTCCATTTCCATTCCAGTTCCATTACCATTCCCGTTCCATTTCCATTCCCGATCCATTTCCATTCCCGTTCCTTTTCCATTCCCGTTCCATTTCCATTCCCGTTCCGTTACCATTCCCGTTCCATTTCCGTTCCCGTTCCGTTTCCGTTCCCGTTCCATTTCCGTTCTCGTTCCGTTTCCGTTCCCGTTCCATTTCCCTTCCCGTTCCATTTCCCTTCCCGTTCCATTTCCGTTCCCGTTCCGTTTCCGTTCCCGTTCCATTTCCGTTCTCGTTCCGTTTCCGTTCCCGTTCCATTTCCATTCCCGTTCCATTTCCGTTCCCGTTCCATTTCCATTCCCGTTCCATTTCCATTCCCTTTCCATTTCCATTTCATTCCATTCCGTTCTGCTCGGGTACATTCCATTCCATTCCATTGCATTCCATTCCGTTCTGCTCCTGTCCATTCCATTCCATTCCAATCCGTTCCATTCCGTTCTACTCGGGTAGATTCCATTCCATTCCATTCCATTCCATTCCATTCCATTCCATTCCATTCCATTCCATTCCATTCCATTCTACTGGTGTCCATTCCATTCCATTCCATTCCATTCCATTCCATTCCATTCCATTCCATTCCATTGCATTCCATTCCATTCCATTCCATTCCGTTCCGTTCTACTCGGTTACATTCCATTCAATTCCATTCCATTCCGTTCTACTCGGGTAGATTCCATTCCATTCCATTCCATTCCTTTCCATTCCATTGCATTCCATTGCATTGCATTGCACTCAATTCCATTCCATTCCATTCCATTCCATTCCATTCCATTCCATTCCATTCCGTTCCGTTCAACTCAGTTACATTCCATTCAATTACATTCCATTCCGTTCTACTCGGTTACATTCCATTCCATTCCATTCCATTCCATTCCAATCCATTCCATTCCATTCCATTCCGTTCTACTCGGGTACATTCCGTTCCATTCCATTCCATTCCATTCCATTCCTTTCCGTTCTACTTTGGTACATTCCATTCCATTCCATTCCATTCCATTCCATTCCATTCCATTCCATTACATTGCATTCCATTCCATTCCGTTCTACTCAGGTTGATTCCATTCTATTCCATTCCATTCCATTCCATTCCATTCCATTCCATTCCATTCGATTCCATTCCATTCCATTCCATTGAATTCCATTCCATTCCATTCCATTCCATTCCATTCCATTCCATTCCATTCCATTCCATTCCATTCCATTCCATTCCATTCCATTCCATTCCATTCCGTTCCATTCCATTCCATTGAATTCCATTCCATTCCATTCCATTCCATTCCATTCCATTCCATTGAATTCCATTCCATTCCATTCCATTCCATTCCATTCCATCCCATTCCATTCCATTCCATTCCATTCCGTTCTACTCGGGTTGATTCCATTCTATTCCATTCCATTCAATTCGATCCCATTTGATTCCATTCGATTCCATTCAATTCCATTCGATTCCATTCCATTCCACTCCATTCCATTCCATTGAATTCCATTCCATTCCATTCCATTCCATTCCATTCCATTCCATTCCATTCCATTCCATTCCATGGAATTCCATTCCATTCCATTCCAATCCATTCCATTCCATTCCATTCCGTTCTACTCGGGTACATTCCGTTCCATTCCATTCCATTCCATTCCATTCCATTCCATTCCATTCCTTTCCGTTCTACTTTGGTACATTCCATTCCATTCCATTCCATTCCATTCCATTCCATTCCATTACATTCCATTCCATTCCATTCCGTTCTACTCAGGTTGATTCCATTCTATTCCATTCCATTCCATTCCATTCCATTCCATTCCATTCCATTCCATTCGATTCCATTCCTTTCCATTCCATTGAATTCCATTCCATTCCATTCCATTCCATGGAATTCCATTCCATTCCAATTCCATTCCATTCCATTCCATTCCATTCCATTCCATTCCATTCCATTCCATTGAATTCCATTCCATTCCATTCCATTCCATTCCATTCCATTCCATTCTACTCGGGTTGATTCCATTCTATTCCATTCCATTCCATTCGATCCCATTTGATTCCATTCGATTCCATTCAATTCCATTCGATTCCATTCCATTCCACTCCATTCCATTCCATTGAATTCCATTCCATTCCATTCCATTCCATTCCATTCCATTCCATTCCATTCCATTCCATTCCATTCCATTCCATTCCATAGAATTCCATTCCATTCCATTCCATTCCACTGAGTTCCGTTCCATTCCATTCCATTCCGTTCCGTTCCGTTCCGTTCCGTTCCGTTGCGTTCCGTTCCGTTCCGTTGTGTTCCGTTCCGTTCTACTCGGGTTGATTCCATTCTATTCCATTCCATTCCAATCCATTCCGTTCCATTCCATTGAATTCCATTCCATTCCATTCCATTCCATTGAATTCCATTCCATTCCATTCCATTCCATTGAATTCCATTCCATTCCATTCCATTCCATTCCATTCCATTCCATTCCATTCCATTCCATTCCATTCTACTGGTGTCCATTCCATTCCATTCTATTCCATTCCATTCCATTCCATTCCATTCCATTCCATTCCATTCCATTGAATTCCATTCCATTCCATTCCATTCCATTGAATTCCATTCCATTCCATTCCATTCCATTTCATTCCATTCCATTCCATTCTACTGGTGTCCATTCCATTCCATTCTATTCCATTCCATTCCATTCCATTCCATTCCATTCCTTTCCATTCCATTGCATTCCATTGCATTCCATTCCATTCCATTCCATTCCATTCCGTTCCATTCCATTCCATTCCACTCCACTCCACTCCACTCCACTCCATTCCACTCCACTCCACTCCGGTACATTCCATTCCATTCCATTCCATTCCATTCCATTCCATTCCGTGCTTCTCGGGTACATTCCGTTCCGTTCCATTCCATTCCATTCCATTCCATTCCGTTCCAGTGCACTCTACTCCACTCCACTCCACTCCACTCCACTCCGGTACATTCCATTCCATTCCATTCCATTCCATTTCCATTCCCATTCCATTTCCATTCCCGTTCCATTTCCATTCCCGTTTCTTTTCCATTCCCGTTCCATTTCCATTCCAGTTCCATTACCATTCCCGTTCCATTTCCATTCCCGATCCATTTCCATTCCCGTTCCTTTTCCATTCCCGTTCCATTTCCATTCCCGTTCCGTTACCATTCCCGTTCCATTTCCGTTCCCGTTCCGTTTCCGTTCCCGTTCCATTTCCGTTCTCGTTCCGTTTCCGTTCCCGTTCCATTTCCGTTCCCGTTCCGTTTCCGTTCCCGTTCCATTTCCGTTCTCGTTCCGTTTCCGTTCCCGTTCCATTTCCCTTCCCGTTCCATTTCCCTTCCCGTTCCATTTCCGTTCCCGTTCCGTTTCCGTTCCCGTTCCATTTCCGTTCTCGTTCCGTTTCCGTTCCCGTTCCATTTCCATTCCCGTTCCATTTCCGTTCCCGTTCCATTTCCATTCCCGTTCCATTTCCATTCCCTTTCCATTTCCATTTCATTCCATTCCGTTCTGCTCGGGTACATTCCATTCCATTCCATTGCATTCCATTCCGTTCTGCTCCTGTCCATTCCATTCCATTCCAATCCGTTCCATTCCGTTCTACTCGGGTAGATTCCATTCCATTCCATTCCATTCCATTCCATTCCATTCCATTCCATTCCATTCCATTCCATTCCATTCCATTCTACTGGTGTCCATTCCATTCCATTCCATTCCATTCCATTCCATTCCATTCCATTCCATTGCATTCCATTCCATTCCATTCCATTCCGTTCCGTTCTACTCGGTTACATTCCATTCAATTCCATTCCATTCCGTTCTACTCGGGTAGATTCCATTCCATTCCATTCCATTCCTTTCCATTCCATTGCATTCCATTGCATTGCATTGCACTCAATTCCATTCCATTCCATTCCATTCCATTCCATTCCATTCCATTCCATTCCGTTCCGTTCAACTCAGTTACATTCCATTCAATTACATTCCATTCCGTTCTACTCGGTTACATTCCATTCCATTCCATTCCATTCCATTCCAATCCATTCCATTCCATTCCATTCCGTTCTACTCGGGTACATTCCGTTCCATTCCATTCCATTCCATTCCATTCCATTCCATTCCTTTCCGTTCTACTTTGGTACATTCCATTCCATTCCATTCCATTCCATTCCATTCCATTCCATTCCATTACATTCCATTCTATTCCATTCCGTTCTACTCAGGTTGATTCCATTCTATTCCATTCCATTCCATTCCATTCCATTCCATTCCATTCCATTCGATTCCATTCCATTCCATTCCATTGAATTCCATTCCATTCCATTCCATTCCATGGAATTCCATTCCATTCCATTCCATTCCATTCCATTCCATTCCATTCCATTCCATTCCATTCCATTCCATTCCATTCCATTCCATTCCATTCCGTTCCATTCCATTCCATTGAATTCCATTCCATTCCATTCCATTCCATTCCATTCCATTCCATTGAATTCCATTCCATTCCATTCCATTCCATTCCATTCCATCCCATTCCATTCCATTCCATTCCATTCCGTTCTACTCGGGTTGATTCCATTCTATTCCATTCCATTCCATTCGATCCCATTTGATTCCATTCGATTCCATTCAATTCCATTCGATTCCATTCCATTCCACTCCATTCCATTCCATTGAATTCCATTCCATTCCATTCCATTCCATTCCATTCCATTCCATTCCATTCCATTCCATTCCATTCCATGGAATTCCATTCCATTCCATTCCAATCCATTCCATTCCATTCCATTCCGTTCTACTCGGGTACATTCCGTTCCATTCCATTCCATTCCATTCCATTCCATTCCATTCCATTCTATTCCTTTCCGTTCTACTTTGGTACATTCCATTCCATTCCATTCCATTCCATTCCATTCCATTCCATTACATTCCATTCCATTCCATTCCGTTCTACTCAGGTTGATTCCATTCTATTCCATTCCATTCCATTCCATTCCATTCCATTCCATTCCATTCCATTCCATTCCATTCCATTCCTTTCCATTCCATTGAATTCCATTCCATTCCATTCCATTCCATGGAATTCCATTCCATTCCAATTCCATTCCATTCCATTCCATTCCATTCCATTCCATTCCATTCCATTGAATTCCATTCCATTCCATTCCATTCCATTCCATTCCATTCCATTCTACTCGGGTTGATTCCATTCTATTCCATTCCATTCCATTCGATCCCATTTGATTCCATTCGATTCCATTCAATTCCATTCGATTCCATTCCATTCCACTCCATTCCATTCCATTGAATTCCATTCCATTCCATTCCATTCCATTCCATTCCATTCCATTCCATTCCATTCCATTCCATTCCATAGAATTCCATTCCATTCCATTCCATTCCACTGAGTTCCGTTCCATTCCATTCCATTCCGTTCCGTTCCGTTCCGTTCCGTTCCGTTGCGTTCCGTTCCGTTCCGTTGTGTTCCGTTCCGTTCTACTCGGGTTGATTCCATTCTATTCCATTCCATTCCAATCCATTCCGTTCCATTCCATTGAATTCCATTCCATTCCATTCCATTCCATTGAATTCCATTCCATTCCATTCCATTCCATTGAATTCCATTCCATTCCATTCCATTCCATTGAATTCCATTCCATTCCATTCCATTCCATTCCATTCCATTCCATTCCATTCCATTCCATTCTACTGGTGTCCATTCCATTCCATTCTATTCCATTCCATTCCATTCCATTCCATTCCATTCCATTCCATTCCATTCCATTGAATTCCATTCCATTCCATTCCATTCCATTTCATTCCATTCCATTCCATTCTACTGGTGTCCATTCCATTCCATTCTATTCCATTCCATTCCATTCCATTCCATTCCATTCCTTTCCATTCCATTGCATTCCATTGCATTCCATTCCATTCCATTCCATTCCATTCCGTTCCATTCCATTCCATTCCACTCCACTCCACTCCACTCCACTCCATTCCACTCCACTCCACTCCGGTACATTCCATTCCATTCCATTCCATTCCATTCCATTCCATTCCGTGCTTCTCGGGTACATTCCGTTCCGTTCCATTCCATTCCATTCCATTCCATTCCGTTCCAGTGCACTCTACTCCACTCCACTCCACTCCACTCCACTCCGGTACATTCCATTCCATTCCATTCCATTCCATTTCCATTCCCATTCCATTTCCATTCCCGTTCCATTTCCATTCCCGTTTCTTTTCCATTCCCGTTCCATTTCCATTCCAGTTCCATTACCATTCCCGTTCCATTTCCATTCCCGATCCATTTCCATTCCCGTTCCTTTTCCATTCCCGTTCCATTTCCATTCCCGTTCCGTTACCATTCCCGTTCCATTTCCGTTCCCGTTCCGTTTCCGTTCCCGTTCCATTTCCGTTCTCGTTCCGTTTCCGTTCCCGTTCCATTTCCCTTCCCGTTCCATTTCCCTTCCCGTTCCATTTCCGTTCCCGTTCCGTTTCCGTTCCCGTTCCATTTCCGTTCTCGTTCCGTTTCCGTTCCCGTTCCATTTCCATTCCCGTTCCATTTCCGTTCCCGTTCCATTTCCATTCCCGTTCCATTTCCATTCCCTTACCATTTCCATTTCATTCCATTCCGTTCTGCTCGGGTACATTCCATTCCATTCCATTGCATTCCATTCCGTTCTGCTCCTGTCCATTCCATTCCATTCCAATCCGTTCCATTCCGTTCTACTCGGGTAGATTCCATTCCATTCCATTCCATTCCATTCCATTCCATTCCATTCCATTCCATTCCATTCCATTCCATTCTACTGGTGTCCATTCCATTCCATTCCATTCCATTCCATTCCATTCCATTGCATTCCATTCCATTCCATTCCATTCCGTTCCGTTCTACTCGGTTACATTCCATTCAATTCCATTCCATTCCGTTCTACTCGGGTAGATTCCATTCCATTCCATTCCATTCCTTTCCATTCCATTGCATTCCATTGCATTGCATTGCACTCAATTCCATTCCATTCCATTCCATTCCATTCCATTCCATTCCGTTCCGTTCAACTCAGTTACATTCCATTCAATTACATTCCATTCCGTTCTACTCGGTTACATTCCATTCCATTCCATTCCATTCCATTCCAATCCATTCCATTCCATTCCATTCCGTTCTACTCGGGTACATTCCGTTCCATTCCATTCCATTCCATTCCATTCCATTCCATTCCTTTCCGTTCTACTTTGGTACATTCCATTCCATTCCATTCCATTCCATTCCATTCCATTACATTCCATTCCATTCCATTCCGTTCTACTCAGGTTGATTCCATTCTATTCCATTCCATTCCATTCCATTCCATTCCATTCCATTCGATTCCATTCCATTCCATTCCATTGAATTCCATTCCATTCCATTCCATTCCATTCCATTCCATTCCATGGAATTCCATTCCATTCCATTCCATTCCATTCCATTCCATTGAATTCCATTCCATTCCATTCCATTCCATTCCATTGAATTCCATTCCATTCCATTCCATTCCATTGAATTCCATTCCATTCCATTCCATTCCATTCCATTCCATTCCATTCCATTCCATTCCATTCCATTCTACTGGTGTCCATTCCATTCCATTCTATTCCATTCCATTCCATTCCATTCCATTCCATTCCTTTCCATTCCATTGCATTCCATTGCATTCCATTCCATTCCATTCCATTCCATTCCATTCCATTCCATTCCATTCCACTCCACTCCACTCCACTCCACTCCACTCCATTCCACTCCACTCCACTCCGGTACATTCCATTCCATTCCATTCCAATCCATTCCATTCCATTCCGTGCTTCTCGGGTACATTCCGTTCCGTTCCATTCCATTCCATTCCATTCCATTCCGTTCCAGTGCACTCTACTCCACTCCACTCCACTCCACTCCACTCCGGTACATTCCATTCCATTCCATTCCATTCCATTTCCATTCCCATTCCATTTCCATTCCCGTTCCATTTCCATTCCCGTTTCTTTTCCATTCCCGTTCCATTTCCATTCCAGTTCCATTACCATTCCCGTTCCATTTCCATTCCCGATCCATTTCCATTCCCGTTCCTTTTCCATTCCCGTTCCATTTCCATTCCCGTTCCGTTACCATTCCCGTTCCATTTCCGTTCCCGTTCCGTTTCCGTTCCCGTTCCATTTCCGTTCTCGTTCCGTTTCCGTTCCCGTTCCATTTCCCTTCCCGTTCCATTTCCCTTCCCGTTCCATTTCCGTTCCCGTTCCGTTTCCGTTCCCGTTCCATTTCCGTTCTCGTTTCTTTTCCGTTCCCGTTCCATTTCCATTCCCGTTCCATTTCCGTTCCCGTTCCATTTCCATTCCCGTTCCATTTCCATTCCCTTTCCATTTCCATTTCATTCCATTCCGTTCTGCTCGGGTACATTCCATTCCATTCCATTGCATTCCATTCCGTTCTGCTCCTGTCCATTCCATTCCATTCCAATCCGTTCCATTCCGTTCTACTCGGGTAGATTCCATTCCATTCCATTCCATTCCATTCCATTCCATTCCATTCCATTCCATTCCATTCCATTCTACTGGTGTCCATTCCATTCCATTCCATTCCATTCCATTCCATTCCATGCCATTCCATTGCATTCCATTCCATTCCATTCCATTCCGTTCCGTTCTACTCGGTTACATTCCATTCAATTCCATTCCATTCCGTTCTACTCGGGTAGATTCCATTCCATTCCATTCCATTCCTTTCCATTCCATTGCATTCCATTGCATTGCATTGCACTCAATTCCATTCCATTCCATTCCATTCCATTCCATTCCATTCCATTCCATTCCATTCCGTTCCGTTCAACTCGGTTACATTCCATTCAATTACATTCCATTCCGTTCTACTCGGTTACATTCCATTCCATTCCATTCCATTCCATTCCAATCCATTCCATTCCATTCCATTCCGTTCTACTCGGGTACATTCCATTCCATTCCATTCCATTCCATTCCATTCCATTCCATTCCATTCCGTTCTACTTTGGTACATTCCATTCCATTCCATTCCATTCCATTCCATTCCATTCCATTCCATTCCATTCCGTTCTACTTGGGTTGATTCCATTCTATTCCATTCCATTCCATTCCATTCCATTCCATTCCATTCCATTCCATTCGATTCCATTCCATTCCATTCCATGGAAATCAATTCCATTCCATTCCATTCCATGGAATTCCATTCCATTCCATTCCATTCCATTCCATTCCATTCCATTCCATTCCATTCCATTCTACTGGTGTCCATTCCATTCCATTCCATTCCATTCCATTCCATTCCATTCCATTCCATTCCATTGCATTCCATTCCATTCCATTCCATTCCGTTCCGTTCTACTCGGTTACATTCCATTCAATTCCATTCCATTCCGTTCTACTCGGGTAGATTCCATTCCATTCCATTCCATTCCTTTCCATTCCATTGCATTCCATTGCATTGCATTGCACTCAATTCCATTCCATTCCATTCCATTCCATTCCATTCCATTCCATTCCGTTCCGTTCAACTCAGTAACATTCCATTCAATTACATTCCATTCCGTTCTACTCGGTTACATTCCATTCCATTCCATTCCATTCCATTCCATTCCAATCCATTCCATTCCATTCCATTCCGTTCTACTCGGGTACATTCCGTTCCATTCCATTCCATTCCATTCCATTACTTTCCGTTCTACTTTGGTACATTCCATTCCATTCCATTCCATTCCATTACATTCCATTCCATTACATTCCATTCCATTCCATTCCGTTCTACTCAGGTTGATTCCATTCTATTCCATTCCATTCCATTCCATTCCATTCCATTCCATGGAATTCCATTCCATTCCATTCCATTCCATTCCATTCCATTCCGTTCCATTCCATTCCATTCCATTCCATTCCGTTCCATTCCATTCCATTGAATTCCATTCCATTCCATTCCATTCCATTCCATTCCATTCCATTGAATTCCATTCCATTCCATTCCATTCCATTCCATTCCATCCCATTCCATTCCATTCCATTCCATTCCGTTCTACTCGGGTTGATTCCATTCTATTCCATTCCATTCCATTCGATCCCATTTGATTCCATTCGATTCCATTCAATTCCATTCGATTCCATTCCATTCCACTCCATTCCATTCCATTGAATTCCATTCCATTCCATTCCATTCCATTCCATGGAATTCCATTCCATTCCATTCCATTCCATTCCATAGAATTCCATTCCATTCCATTCCATTCCACTGAATTCCGTTCCATTCCATTCCATTCCGTTCCGTTCCGTTCCGTTCCGTTCCGTTGCGTTCCGTTCCGTTCCGTTGTGTTCCGTTCCGTTCTACTCGGGTTGATTCCATTCTATTCCATTCCATTCCAATCCATTCCGTTCCATTCCATAGAATTCCATTCCATTCCATTCCATTCCATTCCATTCCATTCCATTGAATTCCATTCCATTCCATTCCATTCCATTCCATTCCATTCCATTCCATTCCATTCCATTCCATTCCATGGAATTCCGTTCCATTCCATTCCATTCCGTTCCTTTCCGTCCCGTTCCGTTCCGTTCCGTTCCGTTGCGTTCCGTTCCGTTCTACTCGGGTTGATTCCATTCTATTCCATTCCATTCCATTCGATTCCATTCGATTCCATTCGATTCCACTCCATTCCATTCCATAGAATTCCATTCCATTCCATTCCATTCCATTGAATTCCATTCCATTCCATTCCATTCCATTGAATTCCATTCCATTCCATTCCATTCCATTGAATTCCATTCCATTCCATTCCATTCCATTCCATTCCATTCCATTCCATTCCATTCCATTCTACTGGTGTCCATTCCATTCCATTCCATTCCATTCCATTCCATTCCATTCCATTCCATTGAATTCCATTCCATTGAATTCCATTCCATTCCATTCCATTCCATTGAATTCCATTCCATTCCATTCCATTCCATTCCATTCCATTCCATTCCATTCCATTCCATTCCATTCTACTGGTGTCCATTCCATTCCATTCTATTCCATTCCATTCCATTCCATTCCATTCCATTCCTTTCCATTCCATTGCATTCCATTGCATTCCATTCCATTCCATTCCATTCCATTCCATTCCATTCCATTCCACTCCACTCCACTCCACTCCACTCCATTGCACTCCACTCCACTCCGGTACATTCCGTTCCGTTCCATTCCATTCCATTCCATTCCATTCCGTTCCTGTGCACTCTACTCCACTCCACTCCACTCCACTCCACTCCGGTACATTCCATTCCATTCCATTCCATTCCATTCCATTCCATTTCCATTCCCATTCCATTTCCATTCCCGTTCCATTTCCATTCCCGTTTCTTTTCCATTCCCGTTCCATTTCCATTCCAGTTCCATTACCATTCCCGTTCCATTTCCATTCCCGATCCATTTCCATTCCCGTTCCTTTTCCATTCCCGTTCCATTTCCATTCCCGTTCCGTTACCATTCCCGTTCCATTTCCGTTCTCGTTCCGTTTCCGTTCCCGTTCCATTTCCCTTCCTGTTCCATTTCTGTTCCCGTTCCATTTCCATTCCTGTTCCATTTCCGTTCCCGTTCCATTTCCTTTCCCGTTCTATTTCCATTCCCTTTCCATTTCCATTTCATTCCATTCCGTTCTGCTCGGGTACATTCCATTCCATTCCATTGCATTCCATTCCGTTCTGCTCCTGTCCATTCCATTCCATTCCATTCCGTTCCATTCCGTTCTACTAGGGTAGATTCCATTCCATTCCATTCCATTCCATTCCATTCCATTCCATTCCATTCCATTCCATTCCATTCTACTGGTGTCCATTCCATTCCATTCCATTCCATTCCATTCCATTCCATTCCATTGCATTCCATTCCATTGCATTCCATTCCATTCCGTTCCGTTCTACTCGGTTACATTCCATTCAATTCCATTCCATTCCGTTCTACTCGGGTAGATTCCATTCCATTCCATTCCATTCCATTCCTTTCCATTCCATTGCATTCCATTGCATTGCATTGCACTCAATTCCATTCCATTCCATTCCATTCCATTCCATTCCATTCCATTCCGTTCCGTTCAACTCGGTTACATTCCATTCAATTACATTCCATTCCGTTCTACTCGGTTACATTCCATTCCATTCCATTCCATTCCATTCCATTCCATTCCATTCCATTCCATTGCATTCCATTCCATTCCATTCCATTCCATTCCGTTCCGTTCTACTCGGTTACATTCCATTCAATTCCATTCCATTCCGTTCTACTCGGGTAGATTCCATTCCATTCCATTCCATTCCTTTCCATTCCATTGCATTCCATTGCATTGCATTGCACTCAATTCCATTCCATTCCATTCCATTCCATTCCATTCCATTCCATTCCATTCCATTCCATTCCGTTCCGTTCAACTCGGTTACATTCCATTCAATTACATTCCATTCCGTTCTACTCGGTTACATTCCATTCCATTCCATTCCATTCCATTCCATTCCATTCCATTCCGTTCTACTCGGGTTGATTCCATTCTATTCCATTCCATTCCATTCCATTCCATTCCATTCCATTCCATTCCATTCCATTCCATTCCATTCGATTCCATTCCATTCCATTCCATTGAATTCCATTCCATTCCATTCCATTCCATGGAATTCCATTGAATTCCATTCCATTCCATTCCATTCCATTCCATTGAATTCCATTCCATTCCATTCCATTCCATTCCATTGAATTCCATTCCGTTCCATTCCATTCCATTGAATTCCATTCCATTCCATTCCATTCCATTGAATTGCATTCCATTCCATTCCATTCCATTGAATTCCATTCCATTCCATTCCATTCCATTCCATTCCATTCCATCCCATTCCATTCCATTCCATTCCATTCCGTTCTACTCGGGTTGATTCCATTCTATTCCATTCCATTCCATTCGATCCCATTTGATTCCATTCGATTCCATTCAATTCCATTCGATTCCATTCCATTCCACTCCATTCCATTCCATTGAATTCCATTCCATTCCATTCCATTCCATTCCGTTCTACTCGGGTACATTCCGTTCCATTCCATTCCATTCCATTCCATTCCATTCCATTCCTTTCCGTTCTACTTTGGTACATTCCATTCCATTCCATTCCATTCCATTCCATTCCATTCCATTCCATTCCATTCCATTCCGTTCTACTCAGGTTGATTCCATTCTATTCCATTCCATTCCATTCCATTCCATTCCATTCCATTCCATTCCATTCGATTCGATTCCTTTCCATTCCATTGAATTCCATTCCATTCCATTCCATTCCATGGAATTCCATTCCATTCCAATTCCATTCCATTCCATTCCATTCCATTCCATTCCATTCCATTCCATTCCATTGAATTCCATTCCATTCCATTCCATTCCATTCCATTCCATTCCGTTCCATTCCATTCCATTGAATTCCATTCCATTCCATTCCATTCCATTCCATTCCATTCCATTGAATTCCATTCCATTCCATTCCATTCCATTCCATTCCATCCCATTCCATTCCATTCCATTCCATTCCATTCTACTCGGGTTGATTCCATTCTATTCCATTCCATTCCATTCGATCCCATTTGATTCCATTCGATTCCATTCAATTCCATTCGATTCCATTCCATTCCACTCCATTCCATTCCATTGAATTCCATTCCATTCCATTCCATTCCATTCCATTCCATTCCATTCCATTCCATTCCATTCTACTGGTGTCCATTCCATTCCATTCTATTCCATTCCATTCCATTCCATTCCATTCCATTCCATTCCATTCCATTCCATTCCATTGAATTCCATTCCATTCCATTCCATTCCATTTCATTCCATTCCATTCCATTCTACTGGTGTCCATTCCATTCCATTCTATTCCATTCCATTCCATTCCATTCCATTCCATTCCTTTCCATTCCATTGCATTCCATTGCATTCCATTCCATTCCATTCCATTCCATTCCGTTCCATTCCATTCCATTCCACTCCACTCCACTCCACTCCACTCCATTCCACTCCACTCCACTCCGGTACATTCCATTCCATTCCATTCCATTCCATTCCATTCCATTCCGTGCTTCTCGGGTACATTCCGTTCCGTTCCATTCCATTCCATTCCATTCCATTCCGTTCCAGTGCACTCTACTCCACTCCACTCCACTCCACTCCACTCCGGTACATTCCATTCCATTCCATTCCATTCCATTTCCATTCCCATTCCATTTCCATTCCCGTTCCATTTCCATTCCCGTTTCTTTTCCATTCCCGTTCCATTTCCATTCCAGTTCCATTACCATTCCCGTTCCATTTCCATTCCCGATCCATTTCCATTCCCGTTCCTTTTCCATTCCCGTTCCATTTCCATTCCCGTTCCGTTACCATTCCCGTTCCATTTCCGTTCCCGTTCCGTTTCCGTTCCCGTTCCATTTCCGTTCTCGTTCCGTTTCCGTTCCCGTTCCATTTCCCTTCCCGTTCCATTTCCCTTCCCGTTCCATTTCCGTTCCCGTTCCGTTTCCGTTCCCGTTCCATTTCCGTTCTCGTTCCGTTTCCGTTCCCGTTCCATTTCCATTCCCGTTCCATTTCCGTTCCCGTTCCATTTCCATTCCCGTTCCATTTCCATTCCCTTACCATTTCCATTTCATTCCATTCCGTTCTGCTCGGGTACATTCCATTCCATTCCATTGCATTCCATTCCGTTCTGCTCCTGTCCATTCCATTCCATTCCAATCCGTTCCATTCCGTTCTACTCGGGTAGATTCCATTCCATTCCATTCCATTCCATTCCATTCCATTCCATTCCATTCCATTCCATTCCATTCCATTCTACTGGTGTCCATTCCATTCCATTCCATTCCATTCCATTCCATTCCATTCCATTGCATTCCATTCCATTCCATTCCATTCCGTTCCGTTCTACTCGGTTACATTCCATTCAATTCCATTCCATTCCGTTCTACTCGGGTAGATTCCATTCCATTCCATTCCATTCCTTTCCATTCCATTGCATTCCATTGCATTGCATTGCACTCAATTCCATTCCATTCCATTCCATTCCATTCCATTCCATTCCGTTCCGTTCAACTCAGTTACATTCCATTCAATTACATTCCATTCCGTTCTACTCGGTTACATTCCATTCCATTCCATTCCATTCCATTCCAATCCATTCCATTCCATTCCATTCCGTTCTACTCGGGTACATTCCGTTCCATTCCATTCCATTCCATTCCATTCCATTCCATTCCTTTCCGTTCTACTTTGGTACATTCCATTCCATTCCATTCCATTCCATTCCATTCCATTCCATTCCATTCCATTCCATTCCGTTCTACTCAGGTTGATTCCATTCTATTCCATTCCATTCCATTCCATTCCATTCCATTCCATTCGATTCCATTCCATTCCATTCCATTGAATTCCATTCCATTCCATTCCATTCCATTCCATTCCATTCCATGGAATTCCATTCCATTCCATTCCATTCCATTCCATTCCATTGAATTCCATTCCATTCCATTCCATTCCATTCCATTGAATTCCATTCCATTCCATTCCATTCCATTGAATTCCATTCCATTCCATTCCATTCCATTCCATTCCATTCCATTCCATTCCATTCCATTCTACTGGTGTCCATTCCATTCCATTCTATTCCATTCCATTCCATTCCATTCCATTCCATTCCTTTCCATTCCATTGCATTCCATTGCATTCCATTCCATTCCATTCCATTCCATTCCATTCCATTCCATTCCATTCCACTCCACTCCACTCCACTCCACTCCACTCCATTCCACTCCACTCCACTCCGGTACATTCCATTCCATTCCATTCCAATCCATTCCATTCCATTCCGTGCTTCTCGGGTACATTCCGTTCCGTTCCATTCCATTCCATTCCATTCCATTCCGTTCCAGTGCACTCTACTCCACTCCACTCCACTCCACTCCACTCCGGTACATTCCATTCCATTCCATTCCATTCCATTTCCATTCCCATTCCATTTCCATTCCCGTTCCATTTCCATTCCCGTTTCTTTTCCATTCCCGTTCCATTTCCATTCCAGTTCCATTACCATTCCCGTTCCATTTCCATTCCCGATCCATTTCCATTCCCGTTCCTTTTCCATTCCCGTTCCATTTCCATTCCCGTTCCGTTACCATTCCCGTTCCATTTCCGTTCCCGTTCCGTTTCCGTTCCCGTTCCATTTCCGTTCTCGTTCCGTTTCCGTTCCCGTTCCATTTCCCTTCCCGTTCCATTTCCCTTCCCGTTCCATTTCCGTTCCCGTTCCGTTTCCGTTCCCGTTCCATTTCCGTTCTCGTTTCTTTTCCGTTCCCGTTCCATTTCCATTCCCGTTCCATTTCCGTTCCCGTTCCATTTCCATTCCCGTTCCATTTCCATTCCCTTTCCATTTCCATTTCATTCCATTCCGTTCTGCTCGGGTACATTCCATTCCATTCCATTGCATTCCATTCCGTTCTGCTCCTGTCCATTCCATTCCATTCCAATCCGTTCCATTCCGTTCTACTCGGGTAGATTCCATTCCATTCCATTCCATTCCATTCCATTCCATTCCATTCCATTCCATTCCATTCCATTCTACTGGTGTCCATTCCATTCCATTCCATTCCATTCCATTCCATTCCATGCCATTCCATTGCATTCCATTCCATTCCATTCCATTCCGTTCCGTTCTACTCGGTTACATTCCATTCAATTCCATTCCATTCCGTTCTACTCGGGTAGATTCCATTCCATTCCATTCCATTCCTTTCCATTCCATTGCATTCCATTGCATTGCATTGCACTCAATTCCATTCCATTCCATTCCATTCCATTCCATTCCATTCCATTCCATTCCATTCCGTTCCGTTCAACTCGGTTACATTCCATTCAATTACATTCCATTCCGTTCTACTCGGTTACATTCCATTCCATTCCATTCCATTCCATTCCAATCCATTCCATTCCATTCCATTCCGTTCTACTCGGGTACATTCCATTCCATTCCATTCCATTCCATTCCATTCCATTCCATTCCATTCCGTTCTACTTTGGTACATTCCATTCCATTCCATTCCATTCCATTCCATTCCATTCCATTCCATTCCATTCCGTTCTACTTGGGTTGATTCCATTCTATTCCATTCCATTCCATTCCATTCCATTCCATTCCATTCCATTCCATTCGATTCCATTCCATTCCATTCCATGGAAATCCATTCCATTCCATTCCATTCCATGGAATTCCATTCCATTCCATTCCATTCCATTCCATTCCATTCCATTCCATTCCATTCCATTCTACTGGTGTCCATTCCATTCCATTCCATTCCATTCCATTCCATTCCATTCCATTCCATTCCATTGCATTCCATTCCATTCCATTCCATTCCGTTCCGTTCTACTCGGTTACATTCCATTCAATTCCATTCCATTCCGTTCTACTCGGGTAGATTCCATTCCATTCCATTCCATTCCTTTCCATTCCATTGCATTCCATTGCATTGCATTGCACTCAATTCCATTCCATTCCATTCCATTCCATTCCATTCCATTCCATTCCGTTCCGTTCAACTCAGTAACATTCCATTCAATTACATTCCATTCCGTTCTACTCGGTTACATTCCATTCCATTCCATTCCATTCCATTCCAATCCATTCCATTCCATTCCATTCCGTTCTACTCGGGTACATTCCGTTCCATTCCATTCCATTCCATTCCATTACTTTCCGTTCTACTTTGGTACATTCCATTCCATTCCATTCCATTCCATTACATTCCATTCCATTACATTCCATTCCATTCCATTCCGTTCTACTCAGGTTGATTCCATTCTATTCCATTCCATTCCATTCCATTCCATTCCATTCCATGGAATTCCATTCCATTCCATTCCATTCCATTCCATTCCATTCCGTTCCATTCCATTCCATTCCATTCCATTCCGTTCCATTCCATTCCATTGAATTCCATTCCATTCCATTCCATTCCATTCCATTCCATTCCATTGAATTCCATTCCATTCCATTCCATTCCATTCCATTCCATCCCATTCCATTCCATTCCATTCCATTCCGTTCTACTCGGGTTGATTCCATTCTATTCCATTCCATTCCATTCGATCCCATTTGATTCCATTCGATTCCATTCAATTCCATTCGATTCCATTCCATTCCACTCCATTCCATTCCATTGAATTCCATTCCATTCCATTCCATTCCATTCCATGGAATTCCATTCCATTCCATTCCATTCCATTCCATAGAATTCCATTCCATTCCATTCCATTCCACTGAATTCCGTTCCATTCCATTCCATTCCGTTCCGTTCCGTTCCGTTCCGTTCCGTTGCGTTCCGTTCCGTTCCGTTGTGTTCCGTTCCGTTCTACTCGGGTTGATTCCATTCTATTCCATTCCATTCCAATCCATTCCGTTCCATTCCATAGAATTCCATTCCATTCCATTCCATTCCATTCCATTCCATTCCATTGAATTCCATTCCATTCCATTCCATTCCATTCCATTCCATTCCATTCCATTCCATTCCATGGAATTCCGTTCCATTCCATTCCATTCCGTTCCTTTCCGTCCCGTTCCGTTCCGTTCCGTTCCGTTGCGTTCCGTTCCGTTCTACTCGGGTTGATTCCATTCTATTCCATTCCATTCCATTCGATTCCATTCGATTCCATTCGATTCCACTCCATTCCATTCCATAGAATTCCATTCCATTCCATTCCATTCCATTGAATTCCATTCCATTCCATTCCATTCCATTGAATTCCATTCCATTCCATTCCATTCCATTGAATTCCATTCCATTCCATTCCATTCCATTCCATTCCATTCCATTCCATTCCATTCCATTCTACTGGTGTCCATTCCATTCCATTCCATTCCATTCCATTCCATTCCATTCCATTCCATTGAATTCCATTCCATTGAATTCCATTCCATTCCATTCCATTCCATTGAATTCCATTCCATTCCATTCCATTCCATTCCATTCCATTCCATTCCATTCCATTCCATTCCATTCCATTCTACTGGTGTCCATTCCATTCCATTCTATTCCATTCCATTCCATTCCATTCCATTCCATTCCTTTCCATTCCATTGCATTCCATTGCATTCCATTCCATTCCATTCCATTCCATTCCATTCCATTCCATTCCACTCCACTCCACTCCACTCCACTCCATTGCACTCCACTCCACTCCGGTACATTCCGTTCCGTTCCATTCCATTCCATTCCATTCCATTCCGTTCCTGTGCACTCTACTCCACTCCACTCCACTCCACTCCACTCCGGTACATTCCATTCCATTCCATTCCATTCCATTCCATTCCATTTCCATTCCCATTCCATTTCCATTCCCGTTCCATTTCCATTCCCGTTTCTTTTCCATTCCCGTTCCATTTCCATTCCAGTTCCATTACCATTCCCGTTCCATTTCCATTCCCGATCCATTTCCATTCCCGTTCCTTTTCCATTCCCGTTCCATTTCCATTCCCGTTCCGTTACCATTCCCGTTCCATTTCCGTTCTCGTTCCGTTTCCGTTCCCGTTCCATTTCCCTTCCTGTTCCATTTCTGTTCCCGTTCCATTTCCATTCCTGTTCCATTTCCGTTCCCGTTCCATTTCCTTTCCCGTTCTATTTCCATTCCCTTTCCATTTCCATTTCATTCCATTCCGTTCTGCTCGGGTACATTCCATTCCATTCCATTGCATTCCATTCCGTTCTGCTCCTGTCCATTCCATTCCATTCCATTCCGTTCCATTCCGTTCTACTAGGGTAGATTCCATTCCATTCCATTCCATTCCATTCCATTCCATTCCATTCCATTCCATTCCATTCCATTCTACTGGTGTCCATTCCATTCCATTCCATTCCATTCCATTCCATTCCATTCCATTCCATTGCATTCCATTCCATTGCATTCCATTCCATTCCGTTCCGTTCTACTCGGTTACATTCCATTCAATTCCATTCCATTCCGTTCTACTCGGGTAGATTCCATTCCATTCCATTCCATTCCATTCCTTTCCATTCCATTGCATTCCATTGCATTGCATTGCACTCAATTCCATTCCATTCCATTCCATTCCATTCCATTCCATTCCATTCCGTTCCGTTCAACTCGGTTACATTCCATTCAATTACATTCCATTCCGTTCTACTCGGTTACATTCCATTCCATTCCATTCCATTCCATTCCATTCCATTCCATTCCATTCCATTGCATTCCATTCCATTCCATTCCATTCCATTCCGTTCCGTTCTACTCGGTTACATTCCATTCAATTCCATTCCATTCCGTTCTACTCGGGTAGATTCCATTCCATTCCATTCCATTCCTTTCCATTCCATTGCATTCCATTGCATTGCATTGCACTCAATTCCATTCCATTCCATCCCATTCCATTCCATTCCATTCCATTCCATTCCATTCCGTTCCGTTCAACTCGGTTACATTCCATTCAATTACATTCCATTCCGTTCTACTCGGTTACATTCCATTCCATTCCATTCCATTCCATTCCATTCCATTCCATTCCATTCCGTTCTACTCGGGTTGATTCCATTCTATTCCATTCCATTCCATTCCATTCCATTCCATTCCATTCCATTCCATTCCATTCCATTCCATTCGATTCCATTCCATTCCATTCCATTGAATTCCATTCCATTCCATTCCATTCCATGGAATTCCATTGAATTCCATTCCATTCCATTCCATTCCATTCCATTGAATTCCATTCCATTCCATTCCATTCCATTCCATTGAATTCCATTCCGTTCCATTCCATTCCATTGAATTCCATTCCATTCCATTCCATTCCATTGAATTCCATTCCATTCCATTCCATTCCATTGAATTCCATTCCATTCCATTCCATTCCATTCCATTCCATTCCATCCCATTCCATTCCATTCCATTCCATTCCGTTCTACTCGGGTTGATTCCATTCTATTCCATTCCATTCCATTCGATCCCATTTGATTCCATTCGATTCCATTCAATTCCATTCGATTCCATTCCATTCCACTCCATTCCATTCCATTGAATTCCATTCCATTCCATTCCATTCCATTCCGTTCTACTCGGGTACATTCCGTTCCATTCCATTCCATTCCATTCCATTCCATTCCATTCCTTTCCGTTCTACTTTGGTACATTCCATTCCATTCCATTCCATTCCATTCCATTCCATTCCATTCCATTCCATTCCATTCCGTTCTACTCAGGTTGATTCCATTCTATTCCATTCCATTCCATTCCATTCCATTCCATTCCATTCCATTCCATTCCATTCGATTCCTTTCCATTCCATTGAATTCCATTCCATTCCATTCCATTCCATGGAATTCCATTCCATTCCAATTCCATTCCATTCCATTCCATTCCATTCCATTCCATTCCATTCCATTCCATTGAATTCCATTCCATTCCATTCCATTCCATTCCATTCCATTCCGTTCCATTCCATTCCATTGAATTCCATTCCATTCCATTCCATTCCATTCCATTCCATTCCATTGAATTCCATTCCATTCCATTCCATTCCATTCCATTCCATCCCATTCCATTCCATTCCATTCCATTCCATTCTACTCGGGTTGATTCCATTCTATTCCATTCCATTCCATTCGATCCCATTTGATTCCATTCGATTCCATTCAATTCCATTCGATTCCATTCCATTCCACTCCATTCCATTCCATTGAATTCCATTCCATTCCATTCCATTCCATTCCATTCCATTCCATTCCATTCCATTCCATTCCATTCCATAGAATTCCATTCCATTCCATTCCATTCCATTCCATTCCATTCCATTCCATTCCATTCCATTCCATTCTACTGGTGTCCATTCCATTCCATTCTATTCCATTCCATTCCATTCCATTCCATTCCATTCCATTCCATTCCATAGAATTCCATTCCATTCCATTCCATTCCATTGAATTCCATTCCATTCCATTCCATTCCATTTCATTCCATTCCATTCCATTCTACTGGTGTCCATTCCATTCCATTCTATTCCATTCCATTCCATTCCATTCCATTCCATTCCATTCCTTTCCATTCCATTGCATTCCATTGCATTCCATTCCATTCCATTCCATTCCATTCCGTTCCATTCCATTCCATTCCACTCCACTCCACTCCACTCCACTCCATTCCACTCCACTCCACTCCGGTACATTCCATTCCATTCCATTCCATTCCATTCCATTCCATTCCGTGCTTCTCGGGTACATTCCGTTCCGTTCCATTCCATTCCATTCCATTCCATTCCGTTCCAGTGCACTCTACTCCACTCCACTCCACTCCACTCCACTCCGGTACATTCCATTCCATTCCATTCCATTCCATTTCCATTCCCATTCCATTTCCATTCCCGTTCCATTTCCATTCCCGTTTCTTTTCCATTCCCGTTCCATTTCCATTCCAGTTCCATTACCATTCCCGTTCCATTTCCATTCCCGATCCATTTCCATTCCCGTTCCTTTTCCATTCCCGTTCCATTTCCATTCCCGTTCCGTTACCATTCCCGTTCCATTTCCGTTCCCGTTCCGTTTCCGTTCCCGTTCCATTTCCGTTCTCGTTCCGTTTCCGTTCCCGTTCCATTTCCCTTCCCGTTCCATTTCCCTTCCCGTTCCATTTCCGTTCCCGTTCCGTTTCCGTTCCCGTTCCATTTCCGTTCTCGTTCCGTTTCCGTTCCCGTTCCATTTCCATTCCCGTTCCATTTCCGTTCCCGTTCCACTTCCATTCCCGTTCCATTTCCATTCCCTTACCATTTCCATTTCATTCCATTCCGTTCTGCTCGGGTACATTCCATTCCATTCCATTGCATTCCATTCCGTTCTGCTCCTGTCCATTCCATTCCATTCCAATCCGTTCCATTCCGTTCTACTCGGGTAGATTCCATTCCATTCCATTCCATTCCATTCCATTCCATTCCATTCCATTCCATTCCATTCCATTCTACTGGTGTCCATTCCATTCCATTCCATTCCATTCCATTCCATTCCATTCCATTCCATTCCATTCCATTCCGTTCCGTTCAACTCGGTTACATTCCATTCAATTACATTCCATTCCGTTCTACTCGGTTACATTCCATTCCATTCCATTCCATTCCATTCCATTCCATTCCATTCCGTTCTACTCGGGTTGATTCCATTCTATTCCATTCCATTCCATTCCATTCCATTCCATTCCATTCCATTCCATTCCATTCCATTCCATTCGATTCCATTCCATTCCATTCCATTGAATTCCATTCCATTCCATTCCATTCCATGGAATTCCATTGAATTCCATTCCATTCCATTCCATTCCATTCCATTGAATTCCATTCCATTCCATTCCATTCCATTCCATTGAATTCCATTCCGTTCCATTCCATTCCATTGAATTCCATTCCATTCCATTCCATTCCATTGAATTCCATTCCATTCCATTCCATTCCATTGAATTCCATTCCATTCCATTCCATTCCATTCCATTCCATTCCATCCCATTCCATTCCATTCCATTCCATTCCGTTCTACTCGGGTTGATTCCATTCTATTCCATTCCATTCCATTCGATCCCATTTGATTCCATTCGATTCCATTCAATTCCATTCGATTCCATTCCATTCCACTCCATTCCATTCCATTGAATTCCATTCCATTCCATTCCATTCCATTCCGTTCTACTCGGGTACATTCCGTTCCATTCCATTCCATTCCATTCCATTCCATTCCATTCCTTTCCGTTCTACTTTGGTACATTCCATTCCATTCCATTCCATTCCATTCCATTCCATTCCATTCCATTCCATTCCATTCCGTTCTACTCAAGTTGATTCCATTCTATTCCATTCCATTCCATTCCATTCCATTCCATTCCATTCCATTCCATTCGATTCGATTCCTTTCCATTCCATTGAATTCCATTCCATTCCATTCCATTCCATGGAATTCCATTCCATTCCAATTCCATTCCATTCCATTCCATTCCATTCCATTCCATTCCATTCCATTCCATTGAATTCCATTCCATTCCATTCCATTCCATTCCATTCCATTCCGTTCCATTCCATTCCATTGAATTCCATTCCATTCCATTCCATTCCATTCCATTCCATTCCATTGAATTCCATTCCATTCCATTCCATTCCATTCCATTCCATCCCATTCCATTCCATTCCATTCCATTCCATTCTACTCGGGTTGATTCCATTCTATTCCATTCCATTCCATTCGATCCCATTTGATTCCATTCGATTCCATTCAATTCCATTCGATTCCATTCCATTCCACTCCATTCCATTCCATTGAATTCCATTCCATTCCATTCCATTCCATTCCATTCCATTCCATTCCATTCCATTCCATTCCATTCCATAGAATTCCATTCCATTCCATTCCATTCCACTGAGTTCCGTTCCATTCCATTCCATTCCGTTCCGTTCCGTTCCGTTCCGTTCCGTTGCGTTCCGTTCCGTTCCGTTGTGTTCCGTTCCGTTCTACTCGGGTTGATTCCATTCTATTCCATTCCATTCCAATCCATTCCGTTCCATTCCATTGAATTCCATTCCATTCCATTCCATTCCATTGAATTCCATTCCATTCCATTCCATTCCATTGAATTCCATTCCATTCCATTCCATTCCATTGAATTCCATTCCATTCCATTCCATTCCATTCCATTCCATTCCATTCCATTCCATTCTACTGGTGTCCATTCCATTCCATTCTATTCCATTCCATTCCATTCCATTCCATTCCATTCCATTCCATTCCATAGAATTCCATTCCATTCCATTCCATTCCATTGAATTCCATTCCATTCCATTCCATTCCATTTCATTCCATTCCATTCCATTCTACTGGTGTCCATTCCATTCCATTCTATTCCATTCCATTCCATTCCATTCCATTCCATTCCTTTCCATTCCATTGCATTCCATTGCATTCCATTCCATTCCATTCCATTCCATTCCGTTCCATTCCATTCCATTCCACTCCACTCCACTCCACTCCACTCCATTCCACTCCACTCCACTCCGGTACATTCCATTCCATTCCATTCCATTCCATTCCATTCCATTCCGTGCTTCTCGGGTACATTCCGTTCCGTTCCATTCCATTCCATTCCATTCCATTCCGTTCCAGTGCACTCTACTCCACTCCACTCCACTCCACTCCACTCCGGTACATTCCATTCCATTCCATTCCATTCCATTTCCATTCCCATTCCATTTCCATTCCCGTTCCATTTCCATTCCCGTTTCTTTTCCATTCCCGTTCCATTTCCATTCCAGTTCCATTACCATTCCCGTTCCATTTCCATTCCCGATCCATTTCCATTCCCGTTCCTTTTCCATTCCCGTTCCATTTCCATTCCCGTTCCGTTACCATTCCCGTTCCATTTCCGTTCCCGTTCCGTTTCCGTTCCCGTTCCATTTCCGTTCTCGTTCCGTTTCCGTTCCCGTTCCATTTCCCTTCCCGTTCCATTTCCCTTCCCGTTCCATTTCCGTTCCCGTTCCGTTTCCGTTCCCGTTCCATTTCCGTTCTCGTTCCGTTTCCGTTCCCGTTCCATTTCCATTCCCGTTCCATTTCCGTTCCCGTTCCACTTCCATTCCCGTTCCATTTCCATTCCCTTACCATTTCCATTTCATTCCATTCCGTTCTGCTCGGGTACATTCCATTCCATTCCATTGCATTCCATTCCGTTCTGCTCCTGTCCATTCCATTCCATTCCAATCCGTTCCATTCCGTTCTACTCGGGTAGATTCCATTCCATTCCATTCCATTCCATTCCATTCCATTCCATTCCATTCCATTCCATTCCATTCTACTGGTGTCCATTCCATTCCATTCCATTCCATTCCATTCCATTCCATTCCATTCCATTCCATTGCATTCCATTCCATTCCATTCCATTCCGTTCCGTTCTACTCGGTTACATTCCATTCAATTCCATTCCATTCCGTTCTACTCGGGTAGATTCCATTCCATTCCATTCCATTCCTTTCCATTCCATTGCATTCCATTGCATTGCATTGCACTCAATTCCATTCCATTCCATTCCATTCCATTCCATTCCATTCCATTCCATTCCGTTCCGTTCAACTCAGTTACATTCCATTCAATTACATTCCATTCCGTTCTACTCGGTTACATTCCATTCCATTCCATTCCATTCCATTCCAATCCATTCCATTCCATTCCATTCCGTTCTACTCGGGTACATTCCGTTCCATTCCATTCCATTCCATTCCATTCCATTCCATTCCTTTCCGTTCTACTTTGGTACATTCCATTCCATTCCATTCCATTCCATTCCATTCCATTACATTCCATTCCATTCCATTCCGTTCTACTCAGGTTGATTCCATTCTATTCCATTCCATTCCATTCCATTCCATTCCATTCCATTCCATTCGATTCCATTCCATTCCATTCCATTGAATTCCATTCCATTCCATTCCATTCCATTCCATTCCATTCCATGGAATTCCATTCCATTCCATTCCATTCCATTCCATTCCATTGAATTCCATTCCATTCCATTCCATTCCATTCCATTGAATTCCATTCCATTCCATTCCATTCCATTGAATTCCATTCCATTCCATTCCATTCCATTCCATTCCATTCCATTCCATTCCATTCCATTCTACTGGTGTCCATTCCATTCCATTCTATTCCATTCCATTCCATTCCATTCCATTCCATTCCTTTCCATTCCATTGCATTCCATTGCATTCCATTCCATTCCATTCCATTCCATTCCATTCCATTCCATTCCATTCCACTCCACTCCACTCCACTCCACTCCACTCCATTCCACTCCACTCTACTCCGGTACATTCCATTCCATTCCATTCCAATCCATTCCATTCCATTCCGTGCTTCTCGGGTACATTCCGTTCCGTTCCATTCCATTCCATTCCATTCCATTCCGTTCCAGTGCACTCTACTCCACTCCACTCCACTCCACTCCACTCCGGTACATTCCATTCCATTCCATTCCATTCCATTTCCATTCCCATTCCATTTCCATTCCCGTTCCATTTCCATTCCCGTTTCTTTTCCATTCCCGTTCCATTTCCATTCCAGTTCCATTACCATTCCCGTTCCATTTCCATTCCCGATCCATTTCCATTCCCGTTCCTTTTCCATTCCCGTTCCATTTCCATTCCCGTTCCGTTACCATTCCCGTTCCATTTCCGTTCCCGTTCCGTTTCCGTTCCCGTTCCATTTCCGTTCTCGTTCCGTTTCCGTTCCCGTTCCATTTCCCTTCCCGTTCCATTTCCCTTCCCGTTCCATTTCCGTTCCCGTTCCGTTTCCGTTCCCGTTCCATTTCCGTTCTCGTTCCGTTTCCGTTCCCGTTCCATTTCCATTCCCGTTCCATTTCCGTTCCCGTTCCATTTCCATTCCCGTTCCATTTCCATTCCCTTTCCATTTCCATTTCATTCCATTACGTTCTGCTCGGGTACATTCCATTCCATTCCATTGCATTCCATTCCGTTCTGCTCCTGTCCATTCCATTCCATTCCAATCCGTTCCATTCCGTTCTACTCGGGTAGATTCCATTCCATTCCATTCCATTCCATTCCATTCCATTCCATTCCATTCCATTCCATTCCATTCCATTCTACTGGTGTCCATTCCATTCCATTCCATTCCATTCCATTCCATTCCATTCCATTGCATTCCATTCCATTCCATTCCATTCCGTTCCGTTCTACTCGGTTACATTCCATTCAATTCCATTCCATTCCGTTCTACTCGGGTAGATTCCATTCCATTCCATTCCATTCCTTTCCATTCCATTGCATTCCATTGCATTGCATTGCACTCAATTCCATTCCATTCCATTCCATTCCATTCCATTCCATTCCATTCCATTCCATTCCGTTCCGTTCAACTCGGTTACATTCCATTCAATTACATTCCATTCCGTTCTACTCGGTTACATTCCATTCCATTCCATTCCATTCCATTCCAATCCATTCCATTCCATTCCATTCCGTTCTACTCGGGTACATTCCATTCCATTCCATTCCATTCCATTCCATTCCATTCCATTCCATTCCGTTCTACTTTGGTACATTCCATTCCATTCCATTCCATTCCATTCCATTCCATTCCATTCCATTCCATTCCGTTCTACTCGGGTTGATTCCATTCTATTCCATTCCATTCCATTCCATTGCATTCCATTCCATTCCATTCCATTCGATTCCATTCCATTCCATTCCATGGAAATCCATTCCATTCCATTCCATTCCATGGAATTCCATTCCATTCCATTCCATTCCATTCCATTCCATTCCATTCCATTCCATTCCATTCTACTGGTGTCCATTCCATTCCATTCCATTCCATTCCATTCCATTCCATTCCATTCCATTGCATTCCATTCCATTCCATTCCATTCCGTTCCGTTCTACTCGGTTACATTCCATTCAATTCCATTCCATTCCGTTCTACTCGGGTAGATTCCATTCCATTCCATTCCATTCCTTTCCATTCCATTGCATTCCATTGCATTGCATTGCACTCAATTCCATTCCATTCCATTCCATTCCATTCCATTCCATTCCATTCCGTTCCGTTCAACTCAGTAACATTCCATTCAATTACATTCCATTCCGTTCTACTCGGTTACATTCCATTCCATTCCATTCCATTCCATTCCAATCCATTCCATTCCATTCCATTCCGTTCTACTCGGGTACTTTCCGTTCCATTCCATTCCATTCCATTCCATTACTTTCCGTTCTACTTTGGTACATTCCATTCCATTCCATTCCATTCCATTACATTCCATTCCATTACATTCCATTCCATTCCATTCCGTTCTACTCAGGTTGATTCCATTCTATTCCATTCCATTCCATTCCATTCCATTCCATTCCATGGAATTCCATTCCATTCCATTCCATTCCATTCCATTCCGTTCCATTCCATTCCATTCCATTCCATTCCGTTCCATTCCATTCCATTGAATTCCATTCCATTCCATTCCATTCCATTCCATTCCATTCCATTGAATTCCATTCCATTCCATTCCATTCCATTCCATTCCATCCCATTCCATTCCATTCCATTCCATTCCGTTCTACTCGGGTTGATTCCATTCTATTCCATTCCATTCCATTCGATCCCATTTGATTCCATTCGATTCCATTCAATTCCATTCGATTCCATTCCATTCCACTCCATTCCATTCCATTGAATTCCATTCCATTCCATTCCATTCCATTCCATGGAATTCCATTCCATTCCATTCCATTCCATTCCATAGAATTCCATTCCATTCCATTCCATTCCACTGAATTCCGTTCCATTCCATTCCATTCCGTTCCGTTCCGTTCCGTTCCGTTCCGTTGCGCTCCGTTCCGTTCCGTTGTGTTCCGTTCCGTTCTACTCGGGTTGATTCCATTCTATTCCATTCCATTCCAATCCATTCCGTTCCATTCCATAGAATTCCATTCCATTCCATTCCATTCCATTCCATTCCATTCCATTGAATTCCATTCCATTCCATTCCATTCCATTCCATTCCATTCCATTCCATTCCATTCCATTCCATGGAATTCCGTTCCATTCCATTCCATTCCGTTCCTTTCCGTCCCGTTCCGTTCCGTTCCGTTCCGTTACGTTCCGTTCCGTTCTACTCGGGTTGATTCCATTCTATTCCATTCCATTCCATTCGATTCCATTCGATTCCATTCGATTCCACTCCATTCCATTCCATAGAATTCCATTCCATTCCATTCCATTCCATTGAATTCCATTCCATTCCATTCCATTCCATTGAATTCCATTCCATTCCATTCCATTCCATTGAATTCCATTCCATTCCATTCCATTCCATTCCATTCCATTCCATTCCATTCCATTCCATTCTACTGGTGTCCATTCCATTCCATTCCATTCCATTCCATTCCATTCCATTCCATTCCATTGAATTCCATTCCATTGAATTCCATTCCATTCCATTCCATTCCATTGAATTCCATTCCATTCCATTCCATTCCATTCCATTCCATTCCATTCCATTCCATTCCATTCCATTCTACTGGTGTCCATTCCATTCCATTCTATTCCATTCCATTCCATTCCATTCCATTCCATTCCTTTCCATTCCATTGCATTCCATTGCATTCCATTCCATTCCATTCCATTCCATTCCATTCCATTCCCCTCCACTCCACTCCACTCCACTCCATTGCACTCCACTCCACTCCGGTACATTCCGTTCCGTTCCATTCCATTCCATTCCATTCCATTCCGTTCCAGTGCACTCTACTCCACTCCACTCCACTCCACTCCACTCCGGTACATTCCATTCCATTCCATTCCATTCCATTCCATTCCATTTCCATTCCCATTCCATTTCCATTCCCGTTCCATTTCCATTCCCGTTTCTTTTCCATTCCCGTTCCATTTCCATTCCAATTCCATTACCATTCCCGTTCCATTTCCATTCCCGATCCATTTCCATTCCCGTTCCTTTTCCATTCCCGTTCCATTTCCATTCCCGTTCCGTTACCATTCCCGTTCCATTTCCGTTCTCGTTCCGTTTCCGTTCCCGTTCCATTTCCCTTCCTGTTCCATTTCCGTTCCCGTTCCATTTCCATTCCTGTTCCATTTCCGTTCCCGTTCCATTTCCATTCCCGTTCTATTTCCATTCCCTTTCCATTTCCATTTCATTCCATTCCGTTCTGCTCGGGTACATTCCATTCCATTCCATTGCATTCCATTCCGTTCTGCTCCTGTCCATTCCATTCCATTCCATTCCGTTCCATTCCGTTCTACTAGGGTAGATTCCATTCCATTCCATTCCATTCCATTCCATTCCATTCCATTCCATTCCATTCCATTCCATTCCATTCCATTCTACTGGTGTCCATTCCATTCCATTCCATTCCATTCCATTCCATTCCATTCCATTGCATTCCATTCCATTGCATTCCATTCCATTCCGTTCCGTTCTACTCGGTTACATTCCATTCAATTCCATTCCATTCCGTTCTACTCGGGTAGATTCCATTCCATTCCATTCCATTCCATTCCTTTCCATTCCATTGCATTCCATTGCATTGCATTGCACTCAATTCCATTCCATTCCATTCCATTCCATTCCATTCCATTCCATTCCATTCCGTTCCGTTCAACTCGGTTACATTCCATTCAATTACATTCCATTCCGTTCTACTCGGTTACATTCCATTCCATTCCATTCCATTCCATTCCATTCCATTCCATTCCGTTCTACTCGGGTTGATTCCATTCTATTCCATTCCATTCCATTCCATTCCATTCCATTCCATTCCATTCCATTCCATTCGATTCCATTCCATTCCATTCCATTGAATTCCATTCCATTCCATTCCATTCCATGGAATTCCATTGAATTCCATTCCATTCCATTCCATTCCATTCCATTGAATTCCATTCCATTCCATTCCATTCCATTCCATTGAATTCCATTCCGTTCCATTCCATTCCATTGAATTCCATTCCATTCCATTCCATTCCATTCCATTCCATTCCATTCCATTCCATTCCATTGAATTCCATTCCATTCCATTCCATTCCATTCCATTCCATTCCATCCCATTCCATTCCATTCCATTCCATTCCGTTCTACTCGGGTTGATTCCATTCTATTCCATTCCATTCCATTCGATCCCATTTGATTCCATTCGATTCCATTCAATTCCATTCGATTCCATTCCATTCCACTCCATTCCATTCCATTGAATTCCATTCCATTCCATTCCATTCCATTCCATTCCATTCCATTCCATTCCATTCCATTCCATTGAATTCCATTCCATTCCATTCCATTCCATTCCATTGAATTCCATTCCATTCCATTGAATTCCATTCCATTCCATTCCATTCCATTCCATTCCATTCCATTCCATTCCATTCTACTGGTGTCCATTCCATTCCATTCCATTCCATTCCATTCCATTCCATTCCATTCCTTTCCATTCCATTGCATTCCATTGCATTCCATTCCATTCCATTCCATTCCATTCCATTCCATTCCACTCCACTCCACTCCACTCCACTCCATTCCATTCCACTCCACTCCGGTACATTCCATTCCATTCCATTCCATTCCATTCCATTCCATTTCCATTCCCATTCCATTTCCATTCCCGTTCCATTTCCATTCCCGTTTCTTTTCCATTCCCGTTCCATTTCCATTCCAGTTCCATTACCATTCCCGTTCCATTTCCATTCCCGATCCATTTCCATTCCCGTTCCATTTCCATTCCAGTTCCATTACCATTCCCGTTCCATTTCCATTCCCGATCCATTTCCATTCCCGTTCCATTTCCATTCCCGTTCCATTTCCATTCCCGTTCCATTACCATTCCCGTTCCATTTCCGTTCCCGTTCCGTTTCCGTTCCCGTTCCATTTCCGTTCTCGTTCCGTTTCCGTTCCCGTTCCATTTCCATTCCCGTTCCATTTCCTTTCCCGTTCCATTTCCATTCCCGTTCCATTTCCATTCCCTTTCCATTTCCATTTCATTCCATTCCGTTCTGCTCGGGTACATTCCATTCCATTCCATTGCATTCCATTCCGTTCTGCTCCTGTCCATTCCATTCCATTCCAATCCGTTCCATTCCGTTCTACTCGGGTAGATTCCATTCCATTCCATTCCATTCCATTCCATTCCATTCCATTCCATTCCATTCCATTCCATTCTACTGGTGTCCATTCCATTCCATTCCATTCCATTCCATTCCATTCCATTCCATTCCATTCCATTCCATTGCATTCCATTCCATTCCATTCCATTCCGTTCCGTTCTACTCGGTTACATTCCATTCAATTCCATTCCATTCCGTTCTACTCGGGTAGATTCCATTCCATTCCATTCCATTCCATTCCATTCCATTCCATTCTAGTGGTGTCCATTCCATTCCATTCCATTCCATTCCATTCCATTCCATTCCATTCCTTTCCATTCCATTGCATTCCATTGCATTCCATTCCATTCCATTCCATTCCATTCCATTCCATTCCATTCCATTCCACTCCACTCCACTCCACTCCACTCCATTCCACTCCACTCCACTCCGGTACATTCCATTCCATTCCATTCCATTCCATTCCATTCCATTCCATTCCATTCCGTTCCAGTGCTCTCTACTCCACTCCACTCCACTCCACTCCACTCCGGTACATTCCATTCCATTCCATTCCATTCCATTCCATTCCATTTCCATTCCCATTCCATTTCCATTCCCGTTCCATTTCCATTCCCGTTTCTTTTCCATTCCCGTTCCATTTCCATTCCAGTTCCATTACCATTCCCGTTCCATTTCCATTCCCGATCCATTTCCATTCCCGTTCCATTTCCATTCCCGTTCCATTTCCATTCCCGTTCCATTACCATTCCCGTTCCATTTCCGTTCCCGTTCCGTTTCCGTTCCCGTTCCATTTCCGTTCTCGTTCCGTTTCCGTTCCCGTTCCATTTCCATTCCCGTTCCATTTCCGTTCCCCTTCCATTTCCATTCCCGTTCCATTTCCATTCCCTTTCCATTTCCATTTCATTCCATTCCGTTCTGCTCGGGTACATTCCATTCCATTCCATTGCATTCCATTCCGTTCTGCTCCTGTCCATTCCATTCCATTCCAATCCGTTCCATTCCGTTCTACTCGGGTAGATTCCATTCCATTCCATTCCATTCCATTCCATTCCATTCCATTCCATTCCATTCCATTCCATTCCATTCCATTCCATTCCATTCTACTGGTGTCCATTCCATTCCATTCCATTCCATTCCATTCCATTGCATTCCATTCCATTCCGTTCCGTTCTACTCGGTTACATTCCATTCAATTCCATTCCATTCCGTTCTACTCGGGTAGATTCCATTCCATTCCATTCCATTCCTTTCCATTCCATTGCATTCCATTGCATTGCATTGCACTCAATTCCATTCCATTCCATTCCATTCCATTCCATTCCATTCCATTCCATTCCATTCCGTTCCGTTCAACTCGGTTACATTCCATTCAATTACATTCCATTCCGTTCTACTCGGTTACATTCCATTCCATTCCATTCCATTCCATTCCAATCCATTCCATTCCATTCCATTCCGTTCTACTCGGGTACATTCCGTTCCATTCCATTCCATTCCATTCCATTCCATTCCATTCCTTTCCGTTCTACTTTGGTACATTCCATTCCATTGCATTCCATTCCATTCCATTCCATTCCATTCCGTTCCGTTCTACTCGGTTACATTCCATTCAATTCCATTCCATTCCGTTCTACTCGGGTAGATTCCATTCGATTCCATTCCATTCCTTTCCATTCCATTGCATTCCATTGCATTGCATTGCACTCAATTCCATTCCATTCCATTCCATTCCATTCCATTGAATTCCATTCCATTCCATTGAATTCCATTCCATTCCATTCCATTCCATTCCATTCCATTCCATTCCATTCCATTCCATTCCATTCCATTGAATTCCTTTCCATTCCATTCCATTCCATGGAATTCCATTCCATTCCATTCCATTCCATTCCATTCCATTCCATTCCATTGAATTCCATTCCATTCCATTCCATTCCATTCCATTCCATCCCATTCCATTCCATTCCATTCCATTCCGTTCTACTCGGGTTGATTCCATTCTATTCCATTCCATTCCATTCCATACCATTCCATTCCATTCCATTCCATTCCATTCGATTCCATTCCATTCCATTCCATTGAATTCCATTCCATTCCATTCCATTCCATGGAATTCCATTGAATTCCATTCCATTCCATTCCATTCCATTCCATTGAATTCCATTCCATTCCATTCCATTCCATTCCATTGAATTCCATTCCGTTCCATTCCATTCCATTGAATTCCATTCCATTCCATTCCATTCCATTCCATTCCATTCCATTCCATTCCATTCCATTCCATTCCATTCCATTCCATTGAATTCCATTCCATTCCATTCCATTCCATTCCATTCCATTCCATCCCATTCCATTCCATTCCATTCCATTCCGTTCTACTCGGGTTGATTCCATTCTATTCCATTCCATTCCATTCGATCCCATTTGATTCCATTCGATTCCATTCAATTCCATTCGATTCCATTCCATTCCACTCCATTCCATTCCATTGAATTCCATTCCATTCCATTCCATTCCATTCCATTCCATTCCATTCCATTCCATTCCATTGAATTCCATTCCATTGAATTCCATTCCATTCCATTGAATTCCATTCCATTCCATTGAATTCCATTCCATTCCATTCCATTCCATTCCATTCCATTCCATTCCATTCTACTGGTGTCCATTCCATTCCATTCCATTCCATTCCATTCCATTCCTTTCCATTCCATTGCATTCCATTGCATTCCATTCCATTCCATTCCATTCCATTCCATTCCATTCCATTCCACTCCACTCCACTCCACTCCACTCCATTCCACTCCACTCCACTCCGGTCCATTCCATTCCATTCCATTCCATTCCATTCCATTCCATTTCCATTCCCATTCCATTTCCATTCCCGTTAAATTTCCATTCCCGTTTCTTTTCCATTCCCGTTCCATTTCCATTCCAGTTCCATTACCATTCCCGTTCCATTTCCATTCCCGATCCATTTCCATTCCCGTTCCATTTCCATTCCAGTTCCATTACCATTCCCGTTCCATTTCCATTCCCGATCCATTTCCATTCCCGTTCCATTTCCATTCCCGTTCCATTTCCATTCCCGTTCCATTACCATTCCCGTTCCATTTCCGTTCCCGTTCCGTTTCCGTTCCCGTTCCATTTCCGTTCTCGTTCCGTTTCCGTTCCCGTTCCATTTCCATTCCCGTTCCATTTCCGTTCCCGTTCCATTTCCATTCCCGTTCCATTTCCATTCCCTTTCCATTTCCATTTCATTCCATTCCGTTCTGCTCGGGTACATTCCATTCCATTCCATTGCATTCCATTCCGTTCTGCTCCTGTCCATTCCATTCCATTCCAATCCGTTCCATTCCGTTCTACTCGGGTAGATTCCATTCCATTCCATTCCATTCCATTCCATTCCATTCCATTCCATTCCATTCCATTCCATTCTACTGGTGTCCATTCCATTCCATTCCATTCCATTCCATTCCATTCCATTCCATTCCATTGCATTCCATTCCATTCCATTCCATTCCGTTCCGTTCTACTCGGTTACATTCCATTCAATTCCATTCCATTCCGTTCTACTCGGGTAGATTCCATTCCATTCCATTCCATTCCTTTCCATTCCATTGCATTCCATTGCATTGCATTGCACTCAATTCCATTCCATTCCATTCCATTCCATTCCATTCCGTTCCGTTCAACTCGGTTACATTCCATTCAATTACATTCCATTCCGTTCTACTCGGTTACATTCCATTCCATTCCATTCCATTCCATTCCATTCCAATCAATTCCATTCCATTCCATTCCGTTCTACTCGGGTACATTCCATTCCATTCCATTCCATTCCATTCCATTCCATTCCATTCCATTCCGTTCTACTTTGGTACATTCCATTCCATTCGATTCCATTCCATTCCATTCCATTCCATTCCATTCCATTCCATTCCGTTCTATTCAGGTTGATTCCATTCTATTCCATTCCATTCCATTCCATTCCATTCCATTCCATTCCATTCCATTCGATTCCATTCCATTCCATTCCATTGAATTCCATTCCATTCCATTCCATTCCATTCCATTCCATTCCATTCCATTCCATTCCATTCCATTCCATTCCATTCCATTGAATTCCATTCCATTCCATTCCATTCCATTCCATTCCATTGAATTCCATTCCGTTCCATTCCATTCCATTGAATTCCATTCCATTCCATTCCATTCCATTGCATTCCATTCCATTGAATTCCATTCCATTCCATTCCATTCCATTCCATTCCATCCCATTCCATTCCATTCCATTCCATTCCGTTCTACTCGGGTTGATTCCATTCTATTCCATTCCATTCCATTCGATCCCATTTGATTCCATTCGATTCCATTCAATTCCATTCGATTCCATTCCATTCCACTCCATTCCATTCCATTGAATTCCATTCCATTCCATTCCATTCCATTCCATTCCATTCCATTCCATGGAATTACATTCCATTCCATTCCATTCCATTCCATAGAATTCCATTCCATTCCATTCCATTCCACTGAATTCCGTTCCATTCCATTCCATTCCGTTCCGTTCCGTTCCGTTCCGTTCCGTTGCGTTCCGTTCCATTCCGTTGTGTTCCGTTCCGTTCTACTCGGGTTGATTCCATTCTATTCCATTCCATTCCAATCCATTCCGTTCCATTCCATTGAATTCCATTCCATTCCATTCCATTCCATGGAATTCCATTGAATTCCACTGCATTCCATTCCATTCCATTCCATTCCATTCCATTGAATTCCATTCCATTCCATTCCATTCCATGGAATTCCGTTCCATTCCATTCCATTCCGTTCCTTTCCGTCCCGTTCCGTTCCGTTCCGTTCCGTTGCGTTCCGTTCCGTTCTACTCGGGTTGATTCCATTCTATTCCATTCCATTCCATTCGATTCCATTCGATTCCATTCGATTCCACTCCATTCCATTCCATAGAATTCCATTCCATTCCATTCCATTCCATTGAATTCCATTCCATTCCATTCCATTCCATAGAATTCCATTCCATTCCATTCCATTCCATTGAATTCCATTCCATTCCATTCCATTCCATTCCATTCCATTCCATTCCATTCCATTCTATTCCATTCTACTGGTGTCCATTCCATTCCATTCCATTCCATTCCATTCCATTCCATTCCATTCCATTCCTTTCCATTCCATTGCATTCCATTGCATTCCATTCCATTCCATTCCATTCCATTCCATTCCACTCCACTCCACTCCACTCCACTCCACTCCATTCCACTCCACTCCACTCCGGTACATTCCATTCCATTCCATTCCATTCCATTCCATTCCATTCCGTGCTTCTCGGGTACATTCCGTTCCGTTCCATTCCATTCCATTCCATTCCATTCCGTTCCAGTGCACTCTACTCCACTCCACTCCACTCCACTCCACTCCGGTACATTCCATTCCATTCCATTCCATTCCATTCCATTCCATTCCATTTCCATTCCCATTCCATTTCCATTCCCGTTCCATTTCCATTCCCGTTTCTTTTCCATTCCCAATCCATTTCCATTCCAGTTCCATTACCATTCCCGTTCCATTTCCATTCCCGATCCATTTCCATTCCCGTTCCTTTTCCATTCCCGTTCCATTTCCATTCCCGTTCCGTTACCATTCCCGTTCCATTTCCGTTCCCGTTCCGTTTCCGTTCCCGTTCCATTTCCGTTCTCGTTCCGTTTCCGTTCCCGTTCCATTTCCATTCCCGTTCCATTTCCGTTCCCGTTCCATTTCCATTCCCGTTCCATTTCCGTTCCCGTTCCATTTCCATTCCCGTTCTATTTCCATTCCCTTTCCATTTCCTTTTCATTCCATTCCGTTCTGCTCGGGTACATTCCATTCCATTCCATTGCATTCCATTCCGTTCTGCTCCTGTCCATTCCATTCCATTCCATTCCGTTCCATTCCGTTCTACTCGGGTAGATTCCATTCCATTCCATTCCATTCCATTCCATTCCATTCCATTCCATTCCATTCCATTCCATTCTACTGGTGTCCATTCCATTCCATTCCATTCCATTCCATTCCATTCCATTCCATTGCATTCCATTCCATTCCATTCCATTCCATTCCGTTCCGTTCTACTCGGTTACATTCCATTCAATTCCATTCCATTCCGTTCTACTCGGGTAGATTCCATTCCATTCCATTCCATTCCATTCCTTTCCATTCCATTGCATTCCATTGCATTGCATTGCACTCAATTCCATTCCATTCCATTCCATTCCATTCCATTCCATTCCATTCCATTCCATTCCATTCCGTTCCGTTCAACTCGGTTACATTCCATTCAATTACATTCCATTCCGTTCTACTCGGTTACATTCCATTCCATTCCATTCCATTCCATTCCAATCCATTCCATTCCATTCCATTCCGTTCTACTCGGGTACATTCCATTCCATTCCATTCCATTCCATTCCATTCCATTCCATTCCATTCCGTTCTACTCGGGTTGATTCCATTCTATTCCATTCCATTCCATTCCATTCCATTCCATTCCATTCCATTCCATTCCATTCGATTCCATTCCATTCCATTCCATTGAATTCCATTCCATTCCATTCCATTCCATGGAATTCCATTCCATTCCATTCCATTCCATTCCATTCCATTCCATTCCATGGAATTCCATTCCATTCCATTCCATTCCATTCCATTCCATTCCATGGAATTCCATTCCATTCCATTCCATTCCATTCCATTCCATTCCATTCCTTTCCATTCCATTGCATTCCATTGCATTCCATTCCATTCCATTCCAGTCCATTCCATTCCATTCCACTCCACTCCACTCCACTCCACTCCATTCCACTCCACTCCACTCCGGTACATTCCATTCCATTCCATTCCATTCCATTCCATTCCATTTCCATTCCCATTCCATTTCCATTCCCGTTCCATTTCCATTCCCGTTTCTTTTCCATTCCCGTTCCATTTCCATTCCAGTTCCATTACCATTCCCGTTCCATTTCCATTCCCGATCCATTTCCATTCCCGTTCCATTTCCATTCCATTTCCATTACCATTCCCGTTCCATTTCCATTCCCGATCCATTTCCATTCCCGTTCCATTTCCATTCCCGTTCCATTTCCTTTCCCGTTCCATTACCATTCCCGTTCCATTTCCGTTCCCGTTCCGTTTCCGTTCCCGTTCCATTTCCGTTCTCGTTCCGTTTCCGTTCCCGTTCCATTTCCATTCCCGTTCCATTTCCGTTCCCGTTCCATTTCCATTCCCGTTCCATTTCCATTCCCTTTCCATTTCCATTTCATTCCATTCCGTTCTGCTCGGGTACATTCCTTTCCATTCCATTGCATTCCATTCCGTTCTGCTCCTGTCCATTCCATTCCATTCCAATCCGTTCCATTCCGTTCTACTCGGGTAGATTCCATTCCATTCCATTCCATTCCATTCCATTCCATTCCATTCCATTCCATTCCATTCTACTGGTGTCCATTCCATTCCATTCCATTCCATTCCATTCCATTCCATTCCATTCCATTCCATTGCATTCCATTCCATTCCATTCCATTCCGTTCCGTTCTACTCGGTTACATTCCATTCAATTCCATTCCATTCCGTTCTACTCGGGTAGATTTCATTCCATTCCATTCCATTCCTTTCCATTCCATTGCATTCCATTGCATTGCATTGCACTCAATTCCATTCCATTCCATTCCATTCCATTCCATTCCATTCCATTCCATTCCATTCCGTTCCGTTCAACTCGGTTACATTCCATTCAATTACATTCCATTCCGTTCTACTCGGTTACATTCCATTCCATTCCATTCCATTCCATTCCAATCCATTCCATTCCATTGAATTCCATTCCATTCCATTCCATTCCATTCCATTCCATTCCATTCCATTCCATTCTACTGGTGTCCATTCCATTCCATTCCATTCCATTCCATTCCATTCCATTCCTTTCCATTCCATTGCATTCCATTGCATTCCATTCCATTCCATTCCATTCCATTCCATTCCATTCCACTCCACTCCACTCCACTCCACTCCATTCCACTCCACTCCACTCCGGTACATTCCATTCCATTCCATTCCATTCCATTCCATTCCATTCCATTCCATTCCATTCCATTCCGTGCTTCTCGGGTACATTCCGTTCCGTTCCATTCCATTCCATTCCATTCCATTCCGTTCCAGTGCACTCTACTCCACTCCACTCCACTCCACTCCACTCCGGTACATTCCATTCCATTCCATTCCATTCCATTCCATTCCATTCCATTTCCATTCCCATTCCATTTCCATTCCCGTTCCATTTCCATTCCCGTTTCTTTTCCATTCCCGTTCCATTTCCATTCCAGTTCCATTACCATTCCCGTTCCATTTCCATTCCCGATCCATTTCCATTCCCGTTCCATTTCCATTCCCGTTCCATTTCCATTCCCGTTCCATTACCATTCCCGTTCCATTTCCGTTCCCGTTCCGTTTCCGTTCCCGTTCCATTTCCGTTCTCGTTCCGTTTCCGTTCCCGTTCCATTTCCATTCCCGTTCCATTTCCGTTCCCGTTCCATTTCCATTCCCGTTCCATTTCCATTCCCTTTCCATTTCCATTTCATTCCATTCCGTTCTGCTCGGTTACATTCCATTCCATTCCATTGCATTCCATTCCGTTCTGCTCCTGTCCATTCCATTCCATTCCAATCCGTTCCATTCCGTTCTACTCGGGTAGATTCCATTCCATTCCATTCCATTCCATTCCATTCCATTCCATTCCATTCCATTCTACTGGTGTCCATTCCATTCCATTCCATTCCATTCCATTCCATTCCATTCCATTGCATTCCATTCCATTCCATTCCATTCCGTTCCGTTCTACTCGGTTACATTCCATTCAATTCCATTCCATTCCGTTCTACTCGGGTAGATTCCATTCCATTCCATTCCATTCCTTTCCATTCCATTGCATTCCATTGCATTGCATTGCACTCAATTCCATTCCATTCCATTCCATTCCATTCCATTCCATTCCATTCCATTCCATTCCGTTCCGTTCAACTCAGTTACATTCCATTCAATTACATTCCATTCCGTTCTACTCGGTTACATTCCATTCCATTCCATTCCATTCCATTCCAATCCATTCCATTCCATTCCATTCCGTTCTACTCGGGTACATTCCGTTCCATTCCATTCCATTCCATTCCATTCCATTCCATTCCTTTCCGTTCTACTTTGGTACATTCCATTCCATTCCATTCCATTCCATTCCATTCCATTCCATTCCATTCCATTCCATTCCATTCCATTACATTCCATTCCATTCCATTCCGTTCTACTCAGGTTGATTCCATTCTATTCCATTCCATTCCATTCCATTCCATTCCATTCCATTCCATTCGATTCCATTCCTTTCCATTCCATTGAATTCCATTCCATTCCATTCCATTCCATGGAATTCCATTCCATTCCATTCCATTCCATTCCATTCCATTCCATTCCATTCCATTGAATTCCATTCCATTCCATTCCATTCCATTCCATTCCATTCCATCCCATTCCATTCCATTCCATTCCATTCCATTCTACTCGGGTTGATTCCATTCTATTCCATTCCATTCCATTCGATCCCATTTGATTCCATTCGATTCCATTCAATTCCATTCGATTCCATTCCATTCCACTCCATTCCATTCCATTGAATTCCATTCCATTCCATTCCATTCCATTCCATTCCATTCCATTCCATGGAATTCCATTCCATTCCATTCCATTCCATGGAATTCCATTCCATTCCATTCCATTCCATGGAATTCCATTCCATTCCATTCCATTCCATTCCATAGAATTCCATTCCATTCCATTCCATTCCACTGAGTTCCGTTCCATTCCATTCCATTCCGTTCCGTTCCGTTCCGTTCCGTTCCGTTGCGTTCCGTTCCGTTCCGTTGTGTTCCGTTCCGTTCTACTCGGGTTGATTCCATTCTATTCCATTCCATTCCAATCCATTCCGTTCCATTCCATTGAATTCCATTCCATTCCATTCCATTCCATTCTACTGGTGTCCATTCCATTCCATTCCATTCCATTCCATTCCATTCCATTCCATTCCTTTCCATTCCATTGCATTCCATTGCATTCCATTCCATTCCATTCCATTCCATTCCATTCCATTCCACTCCACTCCACTCCACTCCACTCCATTCCACTCCACTCCACTCCGGTACATTCCATTCCATTCCATTCCATTCCATTCCATTCCATTCCATTCCATTCCGTGCTTCTCGGGTACATTCCGTTCCGTTCCATTCCATTCCATTCCATTCCATTCCGTTCCAGTGCTCTCTACTCCACTCCACTCCACTCCACTCCACTCCGGTACATTCCATTCCATTCCATTCCATTCCATTCCATTCCATTTCCATTCCCATTCCATTTCCATTCCCGTTCCATTTCCATTCCCGTTTCTTTTCCATTCCCGTTCCATTTCCATTCCCGTTCCATTACCATTCCCGTTCCATTTCCATTCCCGATCCATTTCCATTCCCGTTCCATTTCCATTCCCGTTCCATTTCCATTCCCGTTCCATTACCATTCCCGTTCCATTTCCGTTCCCGTTCCGTTTCCGTTCCCGTTCCATTTGCGTTCTCGTTCCGTTTCCGTTCCCGTTCCATTTCCATTCCCGTTCCATTTCCGTTCCCGTTCCATTTCCATTCCCGTTCCATTTCCATTCCCTTTCCATTTCCATTTCATTCCATTCCGTTCTGCTCGGTTACATTCCATTCCATTCCATTGCATTCCATTCCGTTCTGCTCCTGTCCATTCCATTCCATTCCAATCCGTTCCATTCCGTTCTACTCGGGTAGATTCCATTCCATTCCATTCCATTCCATTCCTTTCCATTCCATTCCATTCCATTCTACTGGTGTCCATTCCATTCCATTCCATTCCATTCCATTCCATTCCATTCCATTCCATTCCATTGCATTCCATTCCATTCCATTCCATTCCGTTCCGTTCTACTCGGTTACATTCCATTCAATTCCATTCCATTCCGTTCTACTCGGGTAGATTCCATTCCATTCCATTCCATTCCTTTCCATTCCATTGCATTCCATTGCATTGCATTGCACTCAATTCCATTCCATTCCATTCCATTCCATTCCATTCCATTCCATTCCGTTCCGTTCAACTCAGTTACATTCCATTCAATTACATTCCATTCCGTTCTACTCGGTTACATTCCATTCCATTCCATTCCATTCCATTCCATTCCAATCCATTCCATTCCATTCCATTCCGTTCTACTCGGGTACATTCCGTTCCATTCCATTCCATTCCATTCCATTCCATTCCATTCCTTTCCGTTCTACTTTGGTACATTCCATTCCATTCCATTCCATTCCATTCCATTCCATTCCATTCCATTACATTCCATTCCATTCCATTCCGTTCTACTCAGGTTGATTCCATTCTATTCCATTCCATTCCATTCCATTCCATTCCATTCCATTCCATTCCATTCCATTCCATTCCTTTCCATTCCATTGAATTCCATTCCATTCCATTCCATTCCATGGAATTCCATTCCGTTCCATTCCATTCCATTCCATTCCATTCCATTCCATTCCATTCCATTGAATTCCATTCCATTCCATTCCATTCCATTCCATTCCATTCCATCCCATTCCATTCCATTCCATTCCATTCCATTCTACTCGGGTTGATTCCATTCTATTCCATTCCATTCCATTCGATCCCATTTGATTCCATTCGATTCCATTCAATTCCCTTCGATTCCATTCCATTCCACTCCATTCCATTCCATTGAATTCCATTCCATTCCATTCCATTCCATTCCATTCCATTCCATGGAATTCCATTCCATTCCATTCCATAGAATTCCATTCCATTCCATTCCATTCCACTGAGTTCCGTTCCATTCCATTCCATTCCGTTCCGTTCCGTTCCGTTCCGTTCCGTTGCGTTCCGTTCCGTTCCGTTGTGTTCCGTTCCGTTCTACTCGGGTTGATTCCATTCTATTCCATTCCATTCCAATCCATTCCGTTCCATTCCATTGAATTCCATTCCATTCCATTCCATTCCATTGAATTCCATTCCATTCCATTCCATTCCATTGAATTCCATTCCATTCCATTCCATTCCATTGAATTCCATTCCATTCCATTCCATTCCATTCCATTCCATTCCATTCCATTCCATTCCATTCTACTGGTGTCCATTCCATTCCATTCTATTCCATTCCATTCCATTCCATTCCATTCCATTCCATTCCATTCCATTCCATTCCATTCCATTGAATTCCATTCCATTACATTCCATTCCATGGAATTCCATTCCATTCCATTCCATTCCATTCCATTCCATTCCATTCCATTCTACTGGTGTCCATTCCATTCCATTCTATTCCATTCCATTCCATTCCATTCCATTCCATTCCATTCCATTCCATTCCATTCCATTCCATTCCTCTCCACTCCACTCCACTCCACTCCATTCCACTCCACTCCACTCCGGTACATTCCATTCCATTCCATTCCATTCCATTCCATTCCATTCCGTGCTTCTCGGGTACATTCCGTTCCGTTCCATTCCATTCCATTCCATTCCATTCCGTTCCAGTGCACTCTACTCCACTCCACTCCACTCCACTCCACTCCGGTACATTCCATTCCATTCCATTCCATTCCATTTCCATTCCCATTCCATTTCCATTCCCGTTCCATTTCCATTCCCGTTTCTTTTCCATTCCCGTTCCATTTCCATTCCAGTTCCATTACCATTCCCGTTCCATTTCCATTCCCGATCCATTTCCATTCCCGTTCCTTTTCCATTCCCGTTCCATTTCCATTCCCGTTCCGTTACCATTCCCGTTCCATTTCCGTTCCCGTTCCGTTTCCGTTCCCGTTCCATTTCCGTTCTCGTTCCGTTTCCGTTCCCGTTCCATTTCCCTTCCCGTTCCATTTCCCTTCCCGTTCCATTTCCGTTCCCGTTCCGTTTCCGTTCCCGTTCCATTTCCGTTCTCGTTCCGTTTCCGTTCCCGTTCCATTTCCATTCCCGTTCCATTTCCGTTCCCGTTCCATTTCCATTCCCGTTCCATTTCCATTACCTTTCCATTTCCATTTCATTCCATTCCGTTCTGCTCGGGTACATTCCATTCCATTCCATTGCATTCCATTCCGTTCTGCTCCTGTCCATTCCATTCCATTCCAATCCGTTCCATTCCGTTCTACTCGGGTAGATTCCATTCCATTCCATTGCATTCCATTCCATTCCATTCCATTCCGTTCCGTTCTACTCGGTTACATTCCATTCAATTCCATTCCATTCCGTTCTACTCGGGTAGATTCCATTCCATTCCATTCCATTCCTTTCCATTCCATTGCATTCCATTGCATTGCATTGCACTCAATTCCATTCCATTCCATTCCATTCCATTCCATTCCATTCCATTCCATTCCGTTCCGTTCAACTCAGTTACATTCCATTCAATTACATTCCATTCCGTTCTACTCGGTTACATTCCATTCCATTCCATTCCATTCCATTCCAATCCATTCCATTCCATTCCATTCCGTTCTACTCGGGTACATTCCGTTCCATTCCATTCCATTCCATTCCATTCCATTCCATTCCATTCCTTTCCGTTCTACTTTGGTACATTCCATTCCATTCCATTCCATTCCATTCCATTCCATTACATTACATTCCATTCCATTCCATTCCGTTCTACTCAGGTTGATTCCATTCTATTCCATTCCATTCCATTCCATTCCATTCCATTCCATTCCATTCGATTCCATTCCATTCCATTCCATTGAATTCCATTCCATTCCATTCCATTCCATGGAATTCCATTCCATTCCATTCCATTCCATTCCATTCCATTCCATTCCATTGAATTCCATTCCATTCCATTCCATTCCATTCCATTCCATTCCATTCCGTTCCATTCCATTCCATTGAATTCCATTCCATTCCATTCCATTCCATTCCATTCCATCCCATTGAATTCCATTCCATTCCATTCCATTCCATTCCATTCCATCCCATTCCATTCCATTCCATTCCATTCCGTTCTACTCGGGTTGATTCCATTCTATTCCATTCCATTCCATTCGATCCCATTTGATTCCATTCGATTCCATTCAATTCCATTCGATTCCATTCCATTCCACTCCATTCCATTCCATTGAATTCCATTCCATTCCATTCCATTCCATTCCATTCCATTCCATTCCATTCCATGGAATTCCATTCCATTCCATTCCAATCCATTCCATTCCATTCCATTCCGTTCTACTCGGGTACATTCCGTTCCATTCCATTCCATTCCATTCCATTCCATTCCATTCCTTTCCGTTCTACTTTGGTACATTCCATTCCATTCCATTCCATTCCATTCCATTACATTCCATTACATTCCATTCCATTCCATTCCGTTCTACTCAGGTTGATTCCATTCTATTCCATTCCATTCCATTCCATTCCATTCCATTCCATTCCATTCCATTCCATTCGATTCCATTCCTTTCCATTCCATTGAATTCCATTCCATTCCATTCCATTCCATTCCATTCCATTCCATTCCAATTCCATTCCATTCCATTCCATTCCATTCCATTCCATTCCATTCCATTCCATTGAATTCCATTCCATTCCATTCCATTCCATTCCATTCCATTCCGTTCCATTCCATTCCATTGAATTCCATTCCATTCCATTCCATTCCATTCCATTCCATTCCATTGAATTCCATTCCATTCCATTCCATTCCATTCCATTCCATCCCATTCCATTCCATTCCATTCCATTCCATTCTACTCGGGTTGATTCCATTCTACTCCATTCCATTCCATTCGATCCCATTTGATTCCATTCGATTCCATTCAATTCCATTCGATTCCATTCCATTCCACTCCATCCCATTCCATTGAATTCCATTCCATTCCATTCCATTCCATTCCATTCCATTCCATTCCATTCCATTCCATTCCATTCCATAGAATTCCATTCCATTCCATTCCATTCCACTGAGTTCCGTTCCATTCCATTCCATTCCGTTCCGTTCCGTTCCGTTCCGTTCCGTTGCGTTCCGTTCCGTTCCGTTGTGTTCCGTTCCGTTCTACTCGGGTTGATTCCATTCTATTCCATTCCATTCCAATCCATTCCGTTCCATTCCATTGAATTCCATTCCATTCCATTCCATTCCATTGAATTCCATTCCATTCCATTCCATTCCATTGAATTCCATTCCATTCCATTCCGTTCTACTCAGGTTGATTCCATTCTATTCCATTCCATTCCATTCCATTCCATTCCATTCCATTCCATTCGATTCCATTCCTTTCCATTCCATTGAATTCCATTCCATTCCATTCCATTCCATGGAATTCCATTCCATTCCAATTCCATTCCATTCCATTCCATTCCATTCCATTCCATTCCATTCCATTCCATTGAATTCCATTCCATTCCATTCCATTCCATTCCATTCCATTCCATTCCGTTCCATTCCATTCCATTGAATTCCATTCCATTCCATTCCATTCCATTCCATTCCATTCCATTGAATTCCATTCCATTCCATTCCATTCCATTCCATTCCATCCCATTCCATTCCATTCCATTCCATTCCATTCCATTCTACTCGGGTTGATTCCATTCTACTCCATTCCATTCCATTCGATCCCATTTGATTCCATTCGATTCCATTCAATTCCATTCGATTCCATTCCATTCCACTCCATCCCATTCCATTGAATTCCATTCCATTCCATTCCATTCCATTCCATTCCATTCCATTCCATTCCATTCCATTCCATTCCATAGAATTCCATTCCATTCCATTCCATTCCACTGAGTTCCGTTCCATTCCATTCCATTCCGTTCCGTTCCGTTCCGTTCCGTTCCGTTGCGTTCCGTTCCGTTCCGTTGTGTTCCGTTCCGTTCTACTCGGGTTGATTCCATTCTATTCCATTCCATTCCAATCCATTCCGTTCCATTCCATTGAATTCCATTCCATTCCATTCCATTCCGTTGAATTCCATTCCATTCCATTCCATTCCATTGAATTCCATTCCATTCCATTCCATTCCATTGAATTCCATTCCATTCCATTCCATTCCATTCCATTCCATTCCATTCCATTCCATTCCATTCTACTGGTGTCCATTCCATTCCATTCTATTCCATTCCATTCCATTCCATTCCATTCCATTCCATTCCATTCCATTCCATTCCATTGAATTCCATTCCATTCCATTCCATTCCATTGAATTCCATTCCATTCCATTCCATTCCATTTCATTCCATTCCATTCCATTCTACTGGTGTCCATTCCATTCCATTCTATTCCATTCCATTCCATTCCATTCCATTCCATTCCTTTCCATTCCATTGCATTCCATTGCATTCCATTCCATTCCATTCCATTCCATTCCGTTCCATTCCATTCCATTCCACTCCACTCCACTCCACTCCACTCCATTCCACTCCACTCCACTCCGGTACATTCCATTCCATTCCATTCCATTCCATTCCATTCCATTCCGTGCTTCTCGGGTACATTCCGTTCCGTTCCATTCCATTCCATTCCATTCCATTCCGTTCCAGTGCACTCTACTCCACTCCACTCCACTCCACTCCACTCCGGTACATTCCATTCCATTCCATTCCATTCCATTTCCATTCCCATTCCATTTCCATTCCCGTTCCATTTCCATTCCCGTTTCTTTTCCATTCCCGTTCCATTTCCATTCCAGTTCCATTACCATTCCCGTTCCATTTCCATTCCCGATCCATTTCCATTCCCGTTCCTTTTCCATTCCCGTTCCATTTCCATTCCCGTTCCGTTACCATTCCCGTTCCATTTCCGTTCCCGTTCCGTTTCCGTTCCCGTTCCATTTCCGTTCTCGTTCCGTTTCCGTTCCCGTTCCATTTCCCTTCCCGTTCCATTTCCCTTCCCGTTCCATTTCCGTTCCCGTTCCGTTTCCGTTCCCGTTCCATTTCCGTTCTCGTTCCGTTTCCGTTCCCGTTCCATTTCCATTCCCGTTCCATTTCCGTTCCCGTTCCATTTCCATTCCCGTTCCATTTCCATTCCCTTACCATTTCCATTTCATTCCATTCCGTTCTGCTCGGGTACATTCCATTCCATTCCATTGCATTCCATTCCGTTCTGCTCCTGTCCATTCCATTCCATTCCAATCCGTTCCATTCCGTTCTACTCGGGTAGATTCCATTCCATTCCATTCCATTCCATTCCATTCCATTCCATTCCATTCCATTCCATTCCATTCCATTCTACTGGTGTCCATTCCATTCCATTCCATTCCATTCCATTCCATTCCATTCCATTCCATTGCATTCCATTCCATTCCATTCCATTCCGTTCCGTTCTACTCGGTTACATTCCATTCAATTCCATTCCATTCCGTTCTACTCGGGTTGATTCCATTCCATTCCATTCCATTCCTTTCCATTCCATTGCATTCCATTGCATTGCATTGCACTCAATTCCATTCCATTCCATTCCATTCCATTCCATTCCATTCCATTCCGTTCCGTTCAACTCAGTTACATTCCATTCAATTACATTCCATTCCGTTCTACTCGGTTACATTCCATTCCATTCCATTCCATTCCATTCCAATCCATTCCATTCCATTCCATTCCGTTCTACTCGGGTACATTCCGTTCCATTCCATTCCATTCAATTCCATTCCATTCCATTCCTTTCCGTTCTACTTTGGTACATTCCATTCCATTCCATTCCATTCCATTCCATTCCATTTCATTACATTCCATTCCATTCCATTCCGTTCTACTCAGGTTGATTCCATTCTATTCCATTCCATTCCATTCCATTCCATTCCATTCCATTCGATTCCATTCCATTCCATTCCATTGAATTCCATTCCATTCCATTCCATTCCATTCCATTCCATTCCATGGAATTCCATTCCATTCCATTCCATTCCATTCCATTCCATTGAATTCCATTCCATTCCATTCCATTCCATTCCATTGTATTCCATTCCATTCCATTCCATTCCATTGAATTCCATTCCATTCCATTCCATTCCATTCCATTCCATTCCATTCCATTCCATTCCATTCCATTCCATTCTACTGGTGTCCATTCCATTCCATTCTATTCCATTCCATTCCATTCCATTCCATTCCATTCCTTTCCATTCCATTGCATTCCATTGCATTCCATTCCATTCCATTCCATTCCATTCCATTCCATTCCATTCCATTCCACTCCACTCCACTCCACTCCACTCCACTCCATTCCACTCCACTCCACTCCGGTACATTCCATTCCATTCCATTCCAATCCATTCCATTCCATTCCGTGCTTCTCGGGTACATTCCGTTCCGTTCCATTCCATTCCATTCCATTCCATTCCGTTCCAGTGCACTCTACTCCACTCCACTCCACTCCACTCCACTCCGGTACATTCCATTCCATTCCATTCCATTCCATTTCCATTCCCATTCCATTTCCATTCCCGTTCCATTTCCATTCCCGTTTCTTTTCCATTCCCGTTCCATTTCCATTCCAGTTCCATTACCATTCCCGTTCCATTTCCATTCCCGATCCATTTCCATTCCCGTTCCTTTTCCATTCCCGTTCCATTTCCATTCCCGTTCCGTTACCATTCCCGTTCCATTTCCGTTCCCGTTCCGTTTCCGTTCCCGTTCCATTTCCGTTCTCGTTCCGTTTCCGTTCCCGTTCCATTTCCCTTCCCGTTCCATTTCCCTTCCCGTTCCATTTCCGTTCCCGTTCCGTTTCCGTTCCCGTTCCATTTCCGTTCTCGTTCCGTTTCCGTTCCCGTTCCATTTCCATTCCCGTTCCATTTCCGTTCCCGTTCCATTTCCATTCCCGTTCCATTTCCATTCCCTTTCCATTTCCATTTCATTCCATTCCGTTCTGCTCGGGTACATTCCATTCCATTCCATTGCATTCCATTCCGTTCTGCTCCTGTCCATTCCATTCCATTCCAATCCGTTCCATTCCGTTCTACTCGGGTAGATTCCATTCCATTCCATTCCATTCCATTCCATTCCATTCCATTCCATTCCATTCCATTCCATTCCATTCTACTGGTGTCCATTCCATTCCATTCCATTCCATTCCATTCCATTCCATTCCATTCCATTGCATTCCATTCCATTCCATTCCATTCCGTTCCGTTCTACTCGGTTACATTCCATTCAATTCCATTCCATTCCGTTCTACTCGGGTAGATTCCATTCCATTCCATTCCATTCCTTTCCATTCCATTGCATTCCATTGCATTGCATTGCACTCAATTCCATTCCATTCCATTCCATTCCATTCCATTCCATTCCATTCCATTCCATTCCATTCCATTCCGTTCCGTTCAACTCGGTTACATTCCATTCAATTACATTCCATTCCGTTCTACTCGGTTACATTCCATTCCATTCCATTCCATTCCATTCCAATCCATTCCATTCCATTCCATTCCGTTCTACTCGGGTACATTCCATTCCATTCCATTCCATTCCATTCCATTCCATTCCATTCCATTCCGTTCTACTTTGGTACATTCCATTCCATTCCATTCCATTCCATTCCATTCCATTCCATTCCATTCGATTCCATTCCATTCCATTCCATGGAAATCCATTCCATTCCATTCCATTCCATGGAATTCCATTCCATTCCATTCCATTCCATTCCATTCCATTCCATTCCATTGAATTCCATTCCATTCCATTCCATTCCATTCCATTGAATTCCATTCCGTTCCATTCCATTCCATTGAATTCCATTCCATTCCATTCCATTCCATTCCCTTCCATTCCATTCCATTCCATTCCATTCCATTGAATTCCATTCCATTCCATTCCATTCCATTCCATTCCATTCCATCCCATTCCATTCCATTCCATTCCATTCCGTTCCACTCGGGTTGATTCCATTCTATTCCATTCCATTCCATTCGATCCCATTTGATTCCATTCGATTCCATTCAATTCCATTCGATTCCATTCCATTCCACTCCATTCCATTCCATTGAATTCCATTCCATTCCATTCCATTCCATTCCATTCCATTCCATTCCATTCCATTCCATTGAATTCCATTCCATTCCATTCCATTCCATTCCATTGAATTCCATTCCATTCCATTCCATTCCATTGAATTCCATTCCATTCCATTCCATTCCATTCCATTCCATTCCATTCCATTCTACTGGTGTCCATTCCATTCCATTCCATTCCATTCCATTCCATTCCATTCCATTCCTTTCCATTCCATTGCATTCCATTGCATTCCATTCCATTCCATTCCATTCCATTCCATTCCATTCCACTCCACTCCACTCCACTCCATTCCACTCCACTCCACTCCGGTACATTCCATTCCATTCCATTCCATTCCATTCCATTCCATTTCCATTCCCATTCCATTTCCATTCCCGTTCCATTTCCATTCCCGTTTCTTTTCCATTCCCGTTCCATTTCCATTCCAGTTCCATTACCATTCCCGTTCCATTTCCATTCCCGATCCATTTCCATTCCCGTTCCTTTTCCATTCCCGTTCCATTTCCATTCCCGTTCCGTTACCATTCCCGTTCCATTTCCGTTCCCGTTCCGTTTCCGTTCCCGTTCCATTTCCGTTCTCTTTCCGTTTCCGTTCCCGTTCCATTTCCCTTCCCGTTCCATTTCCCTTCCCGTTCCATTTCCGTTCCCGTTCCGTTTCCGTTCCCGTTCCATTTCCGTTCTCGTTCCGTTTCCGTTCCCGTTCCATTTCCATTCCCGTTCCATTTCCGTTCCCGTTCCATTTCCATTCCCGTTCCATTTCCATTCCCTTTCCATTTCCATTTCATTCCATTCCGTTCTGCTCGGGTACATTCCATTCCATTCCATTGCATTCCATTCCGTTCTGCTCCTGTCCATTCCATTCCATTCCAATCCGTTCCATTCCGTTCTACTCGGGTAGATTCCATTCCATTCCATTCCATTCCATTCCATTCCATTCCATTCCATTCCATTCCATTCCATTCCATTCCATTCCATTCTACTGGTGTCCATTCCATTCCATTCCATTCCATTCCATTCCATTCCATTGCATTCCATTCCATTCCATTCCATTCCGTTCCGTTCTACTCGGTTACATTCCATTCAATTCCATTCCATTCCGTTCTACTCGGGTAGATTCCATTCCATTCCATTCCATTCCTTTCCATTCCATTGCATTCCATTGCATTGCATTGCACTCAATTCCATTCCATTCCATTCCATTCCATTCCATTCCATTCCATTCCGTTCCGTTCAACTCAGTTACATTCCATTCAATTACATTCCATTCCGTTCTACTCGGTTACATTCCACTCCATTCCATTCCATTCCATTCCAATCCATTCCATTCCATTCCATTCCGTTCTACTCGGGTACATTCCGTTCCATTCCATTCCATTCCATTCCATTCCATTCCATTCCTTTCCGTTCTACTTTGGTACATTCCATTCCATTCCATTCCATTCAATTCCATTCCATTCCATTCCATTCCATTCCATTCCATTCCGTTCTACTCAGGTTGATTCCATTCTATTCCATTCCATTCCATTCCATTCCATTCCATTCCATTCCATTCGATTCCATTCCATTCCATTCCATTGAATTCCATTCCATTCCATTCCATTCCATGGAATTCCATTCCATTCCATTCCATTCCATTCCATTCCATTCCATTCCATTCCATTGAATTCCATTCCATTCCATTCCATTCCATTCCATTCCATTCCATTCCATTCCATTCCGTTCCATTCCATTCCTTTGAATTCCATTCCATTCCATTCCATTCCATTCCATTCCATTCCATTGAATTCCATTCCATTCCATTCCATTCCATTCCATTCCATCCCATTCCATTCCATTCCATTCCATTCCGTTCTACTCGGGTTGATTCCATTCTATTCCATTCCATTCCATTCGATCCCATTTGATTCCATTCGATTCCATTCAATTCCATTCGATTCCATTCCATTCCACTCCATTCCATTCCATTGTATTCCATTCCATTCCATTCCATTCCATTCCATTCCATTCCATTCCATTCCATTCCATGGAATTCCATTCCATTCCATTCCAATCCATTCCATTCCATTCCATTCCGTTCTACTCGGGTACATTCCGTTCCATTCCATTCCATTCCATTCCATTCCATTCCATTCCTTTCCGTTCTACTTTGGTACATTCCATTCCATTCCATTCCATTCCATTCCATTCCATTACATTCCATTCCATTCCATTCCGTTCTACTCAGGTTGATTCCATTCTATTCCATTCCATTCCATTCCATTCCATTCCATTCCATTCCGTTCCATTCCATTCCATTGAATTCCATTCCATTCCATTCCATTCCATTCCATTCCATTCCATTGAATTCCATTCCATTCCATTCCATTCCATTCCATTCCATTCCATCCCATTCCATTCCATTCCATTTCATTCCATTCTACTCGGGTTGATTCCATTCTATTCCATTCCATTCCATTCGATCCCATTTGATTCCATTCGATTCCATTCAATTCCATTCGATTCCATTCCATTCCACTCCATTCCATTCCATTGAATTCCATTCCATTCCATTCCATTCCATTCCATTCCATTCCATTCCATGGAATTCCATTCCATTCCATTCCATTCCATTCCATAGAATTCCATTCCATTCCATTCCATTCCACTGAGTTCCGTTCCATTCCATTCCATTCCGTTCCGTTCCGTTCCGTTCCGTTCCGTTGCGTTCCGTTCCGTTCCGTTGTGTTCCGTTCCGTTCTACTCGGGTTGATTCCATTCTATTCCATTCCATTCCAATCCATTCCGTTCCATTCCATTGAATTCCATTCCATTCCATTCCATTCCATTGAATTCCATTCCATTCCATTCCATTCCATTGAATTCCATTCCATTCCATTCCATTCCATTCCATTCCATTCCATTCCATTCCATTCCATTCCATTCTACTGGTGTCCATTCCATTCCATTCTATTCCATTCCATTCCATTCCATTCCATTCCATTCCATTCCATTCCATTCCATTGAATTCCATTCCATTCCATTCCATTCCATTGAATTCCATTCCATTCCATTCCATTCCATTCCATTCCATTCCATTCCATTCTACTGGTGTCCATTCCATTCCATTCTATTCCATTCCATTCCATTCCATTCCATTCCATTCCTTTCCATTCCATTGCATTCCATTGCATTCCATTCCATTCCATTCCATTCCATTCCATTCCATTCCATTCCACTCCACTCCACTCCACTCCACTCCATTCCACTCCACTCCACTCCGGTACATTCCATTCCATTCCATTCCATTCCATTCCATTCCATTCCGTGCTTCTCGGGTACATTCCGTTCCGTTCCATTCCATTCCATTCCATTCCATTCCGTTCCAGTGCACTCTACTCCACTCCACTCCACTCCACTCCACTCCGGTACATTCCATTCCATTCCATTCCATTCCATTTCCATTCCCATTCCATTTCCATTCCCGTTCCATTTCCATTCCCGTTTCTTTTCCATTCCCGTTCCATTTCCATTCCAGTTCCATTACCATTCCCGTTCCATTTCCATTCCCGATCCATTTCCATTCCCGTTCCTTTTCCATTCCCGTTCCATTTCCATTCCCGTTCCGTTACCATTCCCGTTCCATTTCCGTTCCCGTTCCGTTTCCGTTCCCGTTCCATTTCCGTTCTCGTTCTGTTTCCGTTCCCGTTCCATTTCCCTTCCCGTTCCATTTCCCTTCCCGTTCCATTTCCGTTCCCGTTCCGTTTCCGTTCCCGTTCCATTTCCGTTCTCGTTCCGTTTCCGTTCCCGTTCCATTTCCATTCCCGTTCCATTTCCGTTCCCGTTCCATTTCCATTCCCGTTCCATTTCCATTCCCTTTCCATTTCCATTTCATTCCATTCCGTTCTGCTCGGGTACATTCCATTCCATTCCATTGCATTCCATTCCGTTCTGCTCCTGTCCATTCCATTCCATTCCAATCCGTTCCATTCCGTTCTACTCGGGTAGATTCCATTCCATTCCATTCCATTCCATTCCATTCCATTCCATTCCATTCCATTCCATTCTACTGGTGTCCATTCCATTCCATTCCATTCCATTCCATTCCATTGCATTCCATTCCATTCCATTCCATTCCGTTCCGTTCTACTCGGTTACATTCCATTCAATTCCATTCCATTCCGTTCTACTCGGGTAGATTCCATTCCATTCCATTCCATTCCTTTCCATTCCATTGCATTCCATTGCATTGCATTGCACTCAATTCCATTCCATTCCATTCCATTCCATTCCATTCCATTCCATTCCGTTCCGTTCAACTCAGTTACATTCCATTCAATTACATTCCATTCCGTTCTACTCGGTTACATTCCATTCCATTCCATTCCATTCCATTCCAATCCATTCCATTCCATTCCATTCCGTTCTACTCGGGTACATTCCGTTCCATTCCATTCCATTCAATTCCATTCCATTCCATTCCTTTCCGTTCTACTTTGGTACATTCCATTCCATTCCATTCCATTCCATTCCATTCCATTCCATTACATTCCATTCCATTCCATTCCGTTCTACTCAGGTTGATTCCATTCTATTCCATTCCATTCCATTCCATTCCATTCCATTCCATTCCATTCGATTCCATTCCATTCCATTCCATTGAATTCCATTCCATTCCATTCCATTCCATTCCATTGAATTCCATTCCATTCCATTCCATTCCATTCCATTGATTTCCATTCCATTCCATTCCATTCCATTGAATTCCATTCCATTCCATTCCATTCCATTCCATTCCATTCCATTCCATTCCATTCCATTCTACTGGTCTCCATTCCATTCCATTCTATTCCATTCCATTCCATTCCATTCCATTCCATTCCATTCTACTGGTCTCCATTCCATTCCATTCTATTCCATTCCATTCCATTCCATTCCATTCCATTCCTTTCCATTCCATTGCATTCCATTGCATTCCATTGCATTCCATTCCATTCCATTCCATTCCATTCCATTCCATTCCATTCCACTCCACTCCACTCCACTCCACTCCATTCCACTCCACTCCACTCCGGTACATTCCATTCCATTCCATTCCATTCCATTCCATTCCATTCCGTGCTTCTCGGGTACATTCCGTTCCGTTCCATTCCATTCCATTCCATTCCATTCCGTTCCAGTGCACTCTACTCCACTCCACTCCACTCCACTCCACTCCGGTACATTCCATTCCATTCCATTCCATTCCATTTCCATTCCCATTCCATTTCCATTCCCGTTCCATTTCCATTCCCGTTTCTTTTCCATTCCCGTTCCATTTCCATTCCAGTTCCATTACCATTCCCGTTCCATTTCCATTCCCGATCCATTTCCCTTCCCGTTCCTTCTCCATTCCCGTTCCATTTCCATTCCCGTTCCGTTACCATTCCCGTTCCATTTCCGTTCCCGTTCCGTTTCCGTTCCCGTTCCATTTCCGTTCTCGTTCCGTTTCCGTTCCCGTTCCATTTCCCTTCCCGTTCCATTTCCCTTCCCGTTCCATTTCCGTTCCCGTTCCGTTTCCGTTCCCGTTCCATTTCCGTTCTCGTTCCGTTTCCGTTCCCGTTCCATTTCCATTCCCGTTCCATTTCCGTTCCCGTTCCATTTCCATTCCCGTTCCATTTCCATTCCCTTTCCATTTCCATTTCATTCCATTCCGTTCTGCTCGGGTACATTCCATTCCATTCCATTGCATTCCATTCCGTTCTGCTCCTGTCCATTCCATTCCATTCCAATCCGTTCCATTCCGTTCTACTCGGGTAGATTCCATTCCATTCCATTCCATTCCATTCCATTCCATTCCATTCCATTCCATTCCATTCCATTCCATTCCATTCTACTGGTGTCCATTCCATTCCATTCCATTCCATTCCATTCCATTCCATTCCATTCCATTCCATTCCATTGCATTCCATTCCATTCCATTCCATTCCGTTCCGTTCTACTCGGTTACATTCCATTCAATTCCATTCCATTCCGTTCTACTCGGGTAGATTCCATTCCATTCCATTCCATTCCTTTCCATTCCATTGCATTCCATTGCATTGCATTGCACTCAATTCCATTCCATTTCATTCCATTCCATTCCATTCCATTCCATTCCATTCCATTCCGTTCCGTTCAACTCGGTTACATTCCATTCAATTACATTCCATTCCGTTCTACTCGGTTACATTCCATTCCATTCCATTCCATTCCATTCCAATCCATTCCATTCCATTCCATTCCGTTCTACTCGGGTACATTCCATTCCATTCCATTCCATTCCATTCCATTCCGTTCTACTTTGGTACATTCCATTCCATTCCATTCCATTCCATTCCATTCCATTCCATTCCATTCCATTCCATTCCATTGAATTCCATTCCATTCCATTCCATTCCATTGAATTCCATTCCGTTCCATTCCATTCCATTGAATTCCATTCCATTCCATTCCATTCCATTGCATTCCATTCCATTGAATTCCATTCCATTCCATTCCATTCCATTCCATTCCATCCCATTCCATTCCATTCCATTCCATTCCGTTCTACTCGGGTTGATTCCATTCTATTCCATTCCATTCCATTCGATCCCATTTGATTCCATTCGATTCCATTCAATTCCATTCGATTCCATTCCATTCCACTCCATTCCATTCCATTGAATTCCATTCCATTCCATTCCATTCCATTCCATTCCATTCCATGGAATTCCATTCCATTCCATTCCATGGAATTCCATAGAATTCCATTCCATTCCATTCCATTCCACTGAATTCCGTTCCATTCCATTCCATTCCGTTCCGTTCCGTTCCGTTCCGTTCCGTTGCGTTCCGTTCCATTCCGTTGTGTTCCGTTCCGTTCTACTCGGGTTGATTCCATTCTATTCCATTCCATTCCAATCCATTCCGTTCCATTCCATTGAATTCCATTCCATTCCATTCCATTCCATTCCATTCCATTGAATTCCATTGCATTCCATTCCATTCCATTCCATTCCATTCCATTGAATTCCATTCCATTCCATTCCATTCCATGGAATTCCGTTCCATTCCATTCCATTCCGTTCCTTTCCGTCCCGTTCCGTTCCGTTCCGTTCCTTTGCGTTCCGTTCCGTTCTACTCGGGTTGATTCCATTCTATTCCATTCCATTCCATTCGATTCCATTCGATTCCATTCGATTCCACTCCATTCCATTCCATAGAATTCCATTCCATTCCATTCCATTCCATTGAATTCCATTCCATTCCATTCCATTCCATAGAATTCCATTCCATTCCATTCCATTCCATTGAATTCCATTCCATTCCATTCCATTCCATTCCATTCCATTCCATTCCATTCCATTCTATTCCATTCTACTGGTGTCCATTCCATTCCATTCCATTCCATTCCATTCCATTCCATTCCATTCCATTCCATTCCATTCCTTTCCATTCCATTGCATTCCATTGCATTCCATTCCATTCCATTCCATTCCATTCCATTCCATTCCATTCCATTCCACTCCACTCCACTCCACTCCACTCCATTCCACTCCACTCCACTCCGGTACATTCCATTCCATTCCATTCCATTCCATTCCATTCCATTCCGTGCTTCTCGGGTACATTCCGTTCCGTTCCATTCCATTCCATTCCATTCCATTCCGTTCCAGTGCACTCTACTCCACTCCACTCCACTCCACTCCACTCCGGTACATTCCATTCCATTCCATTCCATTCCATTCCATTCCATTCCATTTCCATTCCCATTCCATTTCCATTCCCGTTCCATTTCCATTCCCGTTTCTTTTCCATTCCCGATCCATTTCCATTCCAGTTCCATTACCATTCCCGTTCCATTTCCATTCCCGATCCATTTCCATTCCCGTTCCTTTTCCAATCCCGTTCCATTTCCATTCCCGTTCCGTTACCATTCCCGTTCCATTTCCGTTCCCGTTCCGTTTCCGTTCCCGTTCCATTTCCGTTCTCGTTCCGTTTCCGTTCCCGTTCCATTTCCATTCCCGTTCCATTTCCGTTCCCGTTCCATTTCCATTCCCGTTCCATTTCCGTTCCCGTTCCATTTCCATTCCCGTTCTATTTCCATTCCCTTTCCATTTCCTTTTCATTCCATTCCGTTCTGCTCGGGTACGTTCCATTCCATTCCATTGCATTCCATTCCGTTCTGCTCCTGTCCATTCCATTCCATTCCATTCCGTTCCATTCCGTTCTACTCGGGTAGATTCCATTCCATTCCATTCCATTCCATTCCATTCCATTCCATTCCATTCCATTCTACTGGTGTCCATTCCATTCCATTCCATTCCATTCCATTCCATTCCATTCCATTCCATTCCATTGCATTCCATTCCATTCCATTCCATTCCATTCCGTTCCGTTCTACTCGGTTACATTCCATTCAATTCCATTCCATTCCGTTCTACTCGGGTAGATTCCATTCCATTCCATTCCTTTCCATTCCATTGCATTCCATTGCATTGCATTGCACTCAATTCCATTCCATTCCATTCCATTCCATTCCATTCCATTCCATTCCATTCCATTCCGTTCCGTTCAACTCGGTTACATTCCATTCAATTACATTCCATTCCGTTCTACTCGGTTACATTCCATTCCATTCCATTCCATTCCATTCCAATCCATTCCATTCCATTCCATTCCGTTCTACTCGGGTACATTCCATTCCATTCCATTCCATTCCATTCCATTCCATTCCATTCCATTCCATTCCGTTCTACTCGGGTTGATTCCATTCTATTCCATTCCATTCCATTCCATTCCATTCCATTCCATTCCATTCCATTCCATTCCATTCGATTCCATTCCATTCCATTCCATTGAATTCCATTTCATTCCATTCCATTCCATGGAATTCCATTCCATTCCATTCCATTCCATTGAATTCCATTCCATTCCATTCCATTCCATTCCATTCCATTCCATTCCATTCCATTCCATGGAATTCCATTCCATTCCATTCCATTCCATTCCTTTCCATTCCATTGCATTCCATTGCATTCCATTGCATTCCATTCCATTCCATTCCATTCCATTCCATTCCATTCCACTCCACTCCACTCCACTCCACTCCATTCCACTCCACTCCACTCCGGTACATTCCATTCCATTCCATTCCATTCCATTCCATTCCATTTCCATTCCCATTCCATTTCCATTCCCGTTCCATTTCCATTCCCGTTTCTTTTCCATTCCCGTTCCATTTCCATTCCAGTTCCATTACCATTCCCGTTCCATTTCCATTCCCGATCCATTTCCATTCCCGTTCCATTTCCATTCCAGTTCCATTACCATTCCCGTTCCATTTCCATTCCCGATCCATTTCCATTCCCGTTCCATTTCCATTCCCGTTCCATTTCCTTTCCCGTTCCATTACCATTCCCGTTCCATTTCCGTTCCCGTTCCGTTTCCGTTCCCGTTCCATTTCCGTTCTCGTTCCGTTTCCGTTCCCGTTCCATTTCCATTCCCGTTCCATTTCCGTTCCCGTTCCATTTCCATTCCCGTTCCATTTCCATTCCCTTTCCATTTCCATTTCATTCCATTCCGTTCTGCTCGGGTACATTCCTTTCCATTCCATTGCATTCCATTCCGTTCTGCTCCTGTCCATTCCATTCCATTCCAATCCGTTCCATTCCGTTCTACTCGGGTAGATTCCATTCCATTCCATTCCATTCCATTCCATTCCATTCCATTCCATTCCATTCCATTCCATTCCATTCTACTGGTGTCCATTCCATTCCATTCCATTCCATTCCATTCCATTCCATTCCATTCCATTCCATTGCATTCCATTCCATTCCATTCCATTCCGTTCCGTTCTACTCGGTTAAATTCCATTCAATTCCATTCCATTCCGTTCTACTCGGGTAGATTTCATTCCATTCCATTCCATTCCTTTCCATTCCATTGCATTCCATTGCATTGCATTGCACTCAATTCCATTCCATTCCATTCCATTCCATTCCATTCCATTCCATTCCATTCCGTTCCGTTCAACTCGGTTACATTCCATTCAATTACATTCCATTCCGTTCTACTCGGTTACATTCCATTCCATTCCATTCCATTCCATTCCAATCCATTCCATTCCATTGAATTCCATTCCATTCCATTCCATTCCATTCCATTCCATTCCATTCCATTCCATTCTACTGGTGTCCATTCCATTCCATTCCATTCCATTCCATTCCATTCCATTCCTTTCCATTCCATTGCATTCCATTCCATTCCATTCCATTCCATTCCATTCCATTCCATTCCATTCCACTCCACTCCACTCCACTCCACTCCATTCCACTCCACTCCACTCCGGTACATTCCATTCCATTCCATTCCATTCCATTCCATTCCATTCCATTCCATTCCATTCCGTGCTTCTCGGGTACATTCCGTTCCGTTCCATTCCATTCCATTCCATTCCATTCCGTTCCAGTGCACTCTACTCCACTCCACTCCACTCCACTCCACTCCGGTACATTCCATTCCATTCCATTCCATTCCATTCCATTCCATTCCATTTCCATTCCCATTCCATTTCCATTCCCGTTCCATTTCCATTCCCGTTTCTTTTCCATTCCCGTTCCATTTCCATTCCAGTTCCATTACCATTCCCGTTCCATTTCCATTCCCGATCCATTTCCATTCCCGTTCCATTTCCATTCCCGTTCCATTTCCATTCCCGTTCCATTACCATTCCCGTTCCATTTCCGTTCCCGTTCCGTTTCCGTTCCCGTTCCATTTCCGTTCTCGTTCCGTTTCCGTTCCCGTTCCATTTCCATTCCCGTTCCATTTCCGTTCCCGTTCCATTTCCATTCCCGTTCCATTTCCATTCCCTTTCCATTTCCATTTCATTCCATTCCGTTCTGCTCGGTTACATTCCATTCCATTCCATTGCATTCCATTCCGTTCTGCTCCTGTCCATTCCATTCCATTCCAATCCGTTCCATTCCGTTCTACTCGGGTAGATTCCATTCCATTCCATTCCATTCCATTCCATTCCATTCCATTCCATTCCATTCTACTGGTGTCCATTCCATTCCATTCCATTCCATTCCATTCCATTCCATTCCATTCCATTGCATTCCATTCCATTCCATTCCATTCCGTTCCGTTCTACTCGGTTACATTCCATTCAATTCCATTCCATTCCGTTCTACTCGGGTAGATTCCATTCCATTCCATTCCATTCCTTTCCATTCCATTGCATTCCATTGCATTGCATTGCACTCAATTCCATTCCATTCCATTCCATTCCATTCCATTCCATTCCATTCCGTTCCGTTCAACTCAGTTACATTCCATTCAATTACATTCCATTCCGTTCTACTCGGTTACATTCCATTCCATTCCATTCCATTCCATTCCAATCCATTCCATTCCATTCCATTCCGTTCTACTCGGGTACATTCCGTTCCATTCCATTCCATTCCATTCCATTCCATTCCATTCCATTCCTTTCCGTTCTACTTTGGTACATTCCATTCCATTCCATTCCATTCCATTCCATTCCATTCCATTACATTCCATTCCATTCCATTCCGTTCTACTCAGGTTGATTCCATTCTATTCCATTCCATTCCATTCCATTCCATTCCATTCCATTCCATTCCATTCCATTCCTTTCCATTCCATTGAATTCCATTCCATTCCATTCCATTCCATGGAATTCCATTCCATTCCATTCCATTCCATGGAATTCCATTCCATTCCATTCCATTCCATTCCATTCCATTCCATTCCATTGAATTCCATTCCATTCCATTCCATTCCATTCCATTCCATTCCATCCCATTCCATTCCATTCCATTCCATTCCATTCTACTCGGGTTGATTCCATTCTATTCCATTCCATTCCATTCGATCCCATTTGATTCCATTCGATTCCATTCAATTCCATTCGATTCCATTCCATTCCACTCCATTCCATTCCATTGAATTCCATTCCATTCCATTCCATTCCATTCCATTCCATTCCATTCCATGGAATTCCATTCCATTCCATTCCATTCCATTCCATAGAATTCCATTCCATTCCATTCCATTCCACTGAGTTCCGTTCCATTCCATTCCATTCCGTTCCGTTCCGTTCCGTTCCGTTCCGTTGCGTTCCGTTCCGTTCCGTTGTGTTCCGTTCCGTTCTACTCGGGTTGATTCCATTCTATTCCATTCCATTCCAATCCATTCCGTTCCATTCCATTGAATTCCATTCAATTCCATTCCATTCCATTCTACTGGTGTCCATTCCATTCCATTCCATTCCATTCCATTCCATTCCATTCCTTTCCATTCCATTGCATTCCATTGCATTCCATTCCATTCCATTCCATTCCATTCCATTCCATTCCACTCCACTCCACTCCACTCCACTCCATTCCACTCCACTCCACTCCGGTACATTCCATTCCATTCCATTCCATTCCATTCCATTCCATTCCATTCCATTCCATTCCGTGCTTCTCGGGTACATTCCGTTCCGTTCCATTCCATTCCATTCCATTCCATTCCGTTCCAGTGCTCTCTACTCCACTCCACTCCACTCCACTCCACTCCGGTACATTCCATTCCATTCCATTCCATTCCATTCCATTCCATTCCATTTCCATTCCCATTCCATTTCCATTCCCGTTCCATTTCCATTCCCGTTTCTTTTCCATTCCCGTTCCATTTCCATTCCAGTTCCATTACCATTCCCGTTCCATTTCCATTCCCGATCCATTTCCATTCCCGTTCCATTTCCATTCCCGTTCCATTTCCATTCCCGTTCCATTACCATTCCCGTTCCATTTCCGTTCCCGTTCCGTTTCCGTTCCCGTTCCATTTGCGTTCTCGTTCCGTTTCCGTTCCCGTTCCATTTCCATTCCCGTTCCATTTCCGTTCCCGTTCCATTTCCATTCCCGTTCCATTTCCATTCCCTTTCCATTTCCATTTCATTCCATTCCGTTCTGCTCGGTTACATTCCATTCCATTCCATTGCATTCCATTCCGTTCTGCTCCTGTCCATTCCATTCCATTCCAATCCGTTCCATTCCGTTCTACTCGGGTAGATTCCATTCCATTCCATTCCATTCCATTCCATTCCATTCCATTCCATTCCATTCCATTCCATTCTACTGGTGTCCATTCCATTCCATTCCATTCCATTCCATTCCATTCCATTCCATTCCATTCCATTCCATTCCATTCCTTTCCATTCCATTGCATTCCATTGCATTCCATTCCATTCCATTCCATTCCATTCCATTCCACTCCACTCCACTCCACTCCACTCCACTCCATTCCACTCCACTCCACTCCGGTACATTCCATTCCATTCCATTCCATTCCATTCCATTCCATTCCATTCCATTCCATTCCGTGCTTCTCGGGTACATTCCGTTCCGTTCCATTCCATTCCATTCCATTCCATTCCGTTCCAGTGCACTCTACTCCACTCCACTCCACTCCACTCCACTCCGGTACATTCCATTCCATTCCATTCCATTCCATTCCATTCCATTTCCATTCCCATTCCATTTCCATTCCCGTTCCATTTCCATTCCCGTTTCTTTTCCATTCCCGTTCCATTTCCATTCCAGTTCCATTACCATTCCCGTTCCATTTCCATTCCCGATCCATTTCCATTCCCGTTCCATTTCCATTCCCGTTCCATTTCCATTCCCGTTCCATTACCATTCCCGTTCCATTTCCGTTCCCGTTCCGTTTCCGTTCCCGTTCCATTTCCGTTCTCGTTCCGTTTCCGTTCCCGTTCCATTTCCATTCCCGTTCCATTTCCGTTCCCGTTCCATTTCCATTCCCGTTCCATTTCCATTCCCTTTCCATTTCCATTTCATTCCATTCCGTTCTGCTCGGTTACATTCCATTCCATTCCATTGCATTCCATTCCGTTCTGCTCCTGTCCATTCCATTCCATTCCAATCCGTTCCATTCCGTTCTACTCGGGTAGATTCCATTCCATTCCATTCCATTCCATTCCATTCCATTCCATTCCATTCCATTCTACTGGTGTCCATTCCATTCCATTCCATTCCATTCCATTCCATTCCATTCCATTCCATTGCATTCCATTCCATTCCATTCCATTCCGTTCCGTTCTACTCGGTTACATTCCATTCAATTCCATTCCATTCCGTTCTACTCGGGTAGATTCCATTCCATTCCATTCCATTCCTTTCCATTCCATTGCATTCCATTGCATTGCATTGCACTCAATTCCATTCCATTCCATTCCATTCCATTCCATTCCATTCCATTCCGTTCCGTTCAACTCAGTTACATTCCATTCAATTACATTCCATTCCGTTCTACTCGGTTACATTCCATTCCATTCCATTCCATTCCATTCCAATCCATTCCATTCCATTCCATTCCGTTCTATTCGGGTACATTCCGTTCCATTCCATTCCATTCCATTCCATTCCATTCCATTCCATTCCATTCCTTTCCGTTCTACTTTGGTACATTCCATTCCATTCCATTCCATTCCATTCCATTCCATTACATTACATTCCATTCCATTCCATTCCGTTCTACTCAGGTTGATTCCATTCTATTCCATTCCATTCCATTCCATTCCATTCCATTCCATTCCATTCGATTCCATTCCTTTCCATTCCATTGAATTCCATTCCATTCCATTCCATTCCATAGAATTCCATTCCATTCCATTCCATTCCATTCCATTCCATTCCATTCCATTCCATTCCATTGAATTCCATTCCATTCCATTCCATTCCATTCCATTCCATTCCATCCCATTCCATTCCATTCCATTCCATTCCATTCCATTCCATCCCATTCCATTCCATTCCATTCCATTCCATTCTACTCGGGTTGATTCCATTCTATTCCATTCCATTCCATTCGATCCCATTTGATTCCATTCGATTCCATTCAATTCCATTCGATTCCATTCCATTCCACTCCATTCCATTCCATTGAATTCCATTCCATTCCATTCCATTCCATTCCATGGAATTCCATTCCATGGAATTCCATTCCATTCCATTCCATTCCATTCCATAGAATTCCATTCCATTCCATTCCATTCCACTGAGTTCCGTTCCATTCCATTCCATTCCGTTCCGTTCCGTTCCGTTCCGTTCCGTTGCGTTCCGTTCCGTTCCGTTGTGTTCCGTTCCGTTCTACTCGGGTTGATTCCATTCTATTCCATTCCATTCCAATCCATTCCGTTCCATTCCATTGAATTCCATTCCATTCCATTCCATTCCATTCTACTGGTGTCCATTCCATTCCATTCCATTCCATTCCATTCCATTCCATTCCATTCCTTTCCATTCCATTGCATTCCATTCCATTCCATTCCATTCCATTCCATTCCATTCCATTCCACTCCACTCCACTCCACTCCACTCCATTCCACTCCACTCCACTCCGGTACATTCCATTCCATTCCATTCCATTCCATTCCATTCCATTCCATTCCATTCCGTGCTTCTCGGGTACATTCCGTTCCGTTCCATTCCATTCCATTCCATTCCATTCCGTTCCAGTGCTCTCTACTCCACTCCACTCCACTCCACTCCACTCCGGTACATTCCATTCCATTCCATTCCATTCCATTCCATTCCATTTCCATTCCCATTCCATTTCCATTCCCGTTCCATTTCCATTCCCGTTTCTTTTCCATTCCCGTTCCATTTCCATTCCAGTTCCATTACCATTCCCGTTCCATTTCCATTCCCGATCCATTTCCATTCCCGTTCCATTTCCATTCCCGTTCCATTTCCATTCCCGTTCCATTACCATTCCCGTTCCATTTCCGTTCCCGTTCCGTTTCCGTTCCCGTTCCATTTGCGTTCTCGTTCCGTTTCCGTTCCCGTTCCATTTCCATTCCCGTTCCATTTCCGTTCCCGTTCCATTTCAATTCCCGTTCCATTTCCATTCCCTTTCCATTTCCATTTCATTCCATTCCGTTCTGCTCGGTTACATTCCATTCCATTCCATTGCATTCCATTCCGTTCTGCTCCTGTCCATTCCATTCCATTCCAATCCGTTCCATTCCGTTCTACTCGGGTAGATTCCATTCCATTCCATTCCATTCCATTCCATTCCATTCCATTCCATTCCATTCTACTGGTGTCCATTCCATTCCATTCCATTCCATTCCATTCCATTCCATTCCATTCCATTCCATTGCATTCCATTCCATTCCATTCCATTCCGTTCCGTTCTACTCGGTTACATTCCATTCAATTCCATTCCATTCCGTTCTACTCGGGTAGATTCCATTCCATTCCATTCCATTCCTTTCCATTCCATTGCATTCCATTGCATTGCATTGCACTCAATTCCATTCCATTCCATTCCATTCCATTCCATTCCGTTCCGTTCAACTCAGTTACATTCCATTCAATTACATTCCATTCCGTTCTACTCGGTTACATTCCATTCCATTCCATTCCATTCCATTCCATTCCAATCCATTCCATTCCATTCCATTCCGTTCTACTCGGGTACATTCCGTTCCATTCCATTCCATTCCATTCCATTCCATTCCATTCCATTCCTTTCCGTTCTACTTTGGTACATTCCATTCCATTCCATTCCATTCCATTCCATTCCATTCCATTCCATTACATTCCATTCCATTCCATTCCGTTCTACTCAGGTTGATTCCATTCTATTCCATTCCATTCCATTCCATTCCATTCCATTCCATTCCATTCCATTCCATTCCTTTCCATTCCATTGAATTCCATTCCATTCCATTCCATTCCATGGAATTCCATTCCATTCCATTCCATTCCATTGAATTCCATTCCATTCCATTCCATTCCATTCCATTCCATTCCATTCCATTCCATTCCATTCCATTGAATTCCATTCCATTCCATTCCATTCCATTCCATTCCATTCCATCCCATTCCATTCCATTCCATTCCATTCCATTCTACTCGGGTTGATTCCATTCTATTCCATTCCATTCCATTCGATCCCATTTGATTCCATTCGATTCCATTCAATTCCATTCGATTCCATTCCATTCCACTCCATTCCATTCCATTGAATTCCATTCCATTCCATTCCATTCCATTCCATTCCATTCCATGGAATTCCATTCCATTCCATTCCATTCCATTCCATAGAATTCCATTCCATTCCATTCCATTCCACTGAGTTCCGTTCCATTCCATTCCATTCCGTTCCGTTCCGTTGCGTTCCGTTCCGTTGCGTTCCGTTCCGTTCCGTTGTGTTCCGTTCCGTTCTACTCGGGTTGATTCCATTCTATTCCATTCCATTCCAATCCATTCCGTTCCATTCCATTGAATTCCATTCCATTCCATTCCATTCCATTGAATTCCATTCCATTCCATTCCATTCCGTTGAATTCCATTCCATTCCATTCCATTCCATTGAATTCCATTCCATTCCATTCCATTCCATTCCATTCCATTCCATTCCATTCCATTCCATTCCATTCTACTGGTGTCCATTCCATTCCATTCTATTCCATTCCATTCCATTCCATTCCATTCCATTCCATTCCATTCCATTCCATTGAATTCCATTCCATTCCATTCCATTCCATGGAATTCCATTCCATTCCATTCCATTCCATTCCATTCCATTCCATTCTACTGGTGTCCATTCCATTCCATTCTATTCCATTCCATTCCATTCCATTCCATTCCATTCCATTCCATTCCATTCCATTCCATTCCATTCCATTCCACTCCACTCCACTCCACTCCACTCCATTCCACTCCACTCCACTCCGGTACATTCCATTCCATTCCATTCCATTCCATTCCATTCCATTCCGTGCTTCTCGGGTACATTCCGTTCCGTTCCATTCCATTCCATTCCATTCCATTCCGTTCCAGTGCACTCTACTCCACTCCACTCCACTCCACTCCACTCCGGTACATTCCATTCCATTCCATTCCATTCCATTTCCATTCCCATTCCATTTCCATTCCCGTTCCATTTCCATTCCCGTTTCTTTTCCATTCCCGTTCCATTTCCATTCCAGTTCCATTACCATTCCCGTTCCATTTCCATTCCCGATCCATTTCCATTCCCGTTCCTTTTCCATTCCCGTTCCATTTCCATTCCCGTTCCGTTACCATTCCCGTTCCATTTCCGTTCCCGTTCCGTTTCCGTTCCCGTTCCATTTCCGTTCTCGTTCCGTTTCCGTTCCCGTTCCATTTCCCTTCCCGTTCCATTTCCCTTCCCGTTCCATTTCCGTTCCCGTTCCGTTTCCGTTCCCGTTCCATTTCCGTTCTCGTTCCGTTTCCGTTCCCGTTCCATTTCCATTCCCGTTCCATTTCCGTTCCCGTTCCATTTCCATTCCCGTTCCATTTCCATTCCCTTTCCATTTCCATTTCATTCCATTCCGTTCTGCTCGGGTACATTCCATTCCATTCCATTGCATTCCATTCCGTTCTGCTCCTGTCCATTCCATTCCATTCCATTCCATTCCATTCCATTCCATTCCATTCCATTCCATTCTACTGGTGTCCATTCCATTCCATTCCATTCCATTCCATTCCATTCCATTCCATTGCATTCCATTCCATTCCATTCCATTCCGTTCCGTTCTACTCGGTTACATTCCATTCAATTCCATTCCATTCCGTTCTACTCGGGTAGATTCCATTCCATTCCATTCCATTCCTTTCCATTCCATTGCATTCCATTGCATTGCATTGCACTCAATTCCATTCCATTCCATTCCATTCCATTCCATTCCATTCCATTCCATTCCGTTCCGTTCAACTCAGTTACATTCCATTCAATTACATTCCATTCCGTTCTACTCGGTTACATTCCATTCCATTCCATTCCATTCCATTCCAATCCATTCCATTCCATTCCATTCCGTTCTACTCGGGTACATTCCGATCCATTCCATTCCATTCCATTCCATTCCATTCCATTCCATTCCTTTCCGTTCTACTTTGGTACATTCCATTCCATTCCATTCCATTCCATTCCATTCCATTCCATTACATTCCATTCCATTCCATTCCGTTCTACTCAGGTTGATTCCATTCTATTCCATTCCATTCCATTCCATTCCATTCCATTCCATTCCATTCGATTCCATTCCATTCCATTCCATTGAATTCCATTCCATTCCATTCCATTCCATGGAATTCCATTCCATTCCATTCCATTCCATTCCATTCCATTCCATTCCATTCCATTCCATTCCATTCCATTCCATTCCATTCCATTCCATTGAATTCCATTCCATTCCATTCCATTCCATTCCATTCCATTCCGTTCCATTCCATTCCATTGAATTCCATTCCATTCCATTCCATTCCATTCCATTCCATTCCATTGAATTCCATTCCATTCCATTCCATTCCATTCCATTCCATCCCATTCCATTCCATTCCATTCCATTCCATTCTACTCGGGTTGATTCCATTCTATTCCATTCCATTCCATTCGATCCCATTTGATTCCATTCGATTCCATTCAATTCCATTCGATTCCATTCCATTCCACTCCATTCCATTCCATTGAATTCCATTCCATTCCATTCCATTCCATTCCATTCCATTCCATTCCATGGAATTCCATTCCATTCCATTCCATTCCATTCCATAGAATTCCATTCCATTCCATTCCATTCCACTGAGTTCCGTTCCATTCCATTCCATTCCGTTCCGTTCCGTTCCGTTCGGTTCCGTTGCGTTCCGTTCCGTTCCGTTGTGTTCCGTTCCGTTCTACTCGGGTTGATTCCATTCTATTCCATTCCATTCCAATCCATTCCGTTCCATTCCATTGAATTCCATTCCATTCCATTCCATTCCATTGAATTCCATTCCATTCCATTCCATTCCATTGAATTCCATTCCATTCCATTCCATTCCATTCCATTCCATTCCATTCCATTCCATTCTACTGGTGTCCATTCCATTCCATTCTATTCCATTCTATTCCATTCCATTCCATTCCATTCCATTCCATTCCATTCCATTCCATTCCATTCCATTGAATTCCATTCCATTCCATTCCATTCCATTGAATTCCATTCCATTCCATTCCATTCCATTTCATTCCATTCCATTCCATTCTACTGGTGTCCATTCCATTCCATTCTATTCCATTCCATTCCATTCCATTCCATTCCATTCCTTTCCATTCCATTGCATTCCATTGCATTCCATTCCATTCCATTCCATTCCATTCCGTTCCATTCCATTCCATTCCACTCCACTCCACTCCACTCCACTCCATTCCACTCCACTCCACTCCGGTACATTCCATTCCATTCCATTCCATTCCATTCCATTCCATTCCGTGCTTCTCGGGTACATTCCGTTCCGTTCCATTCCATTCCATTCCATTCCATTCCGTTCCAGTGCACTCTACTCCACTCCACTCCACTCCACTCCACTCCGGTACATTCCATTCCATTCCATTCCATTCCATTTCCATTCCCATTCCATTTCCATTCCCGTTCCATTTCCATTCCCGTTTCTTTTCCATTCCCGTTCCATTTCCATTCCAGTTCCATTACCATTCCCGTTCCATTTCCATTCCCGATCCATTTCCATTCCCGTTCCTTTTCCATTCCCGTTCCATTTCCATTCCCGTTCCGTTACCATTCCCGTTCCATTTCCGTTCCCGTTCCGTTTCCGTTCCCGTTCCATTTCCGTTCTCGTTCCGTTTCCGTTCCCGTTCCATTTCCCTTCCCGTTCCATTTCCCTTCCCGTTCCATTTCCGTTCCCGTTCCGTTTCCGTTCCCGTTCCATTTCCGTTCTCGTTCCGTTTCCGTTCCCGTTCCATTTCCATTCCCGTTCCATTTCCGTTCCCGTTCCATTTCCATTCCCGTTCCATTTCCATTCCCTTACCATTTCCATTTCATTCCATTCCGTTCTGCTCGGGTACATTCCATTCCATTCCATTGCATTCCATTCCGTTCTGCTCCTGTCCATTCCATTCCATTCCAATCCGTTCCATTCCGTTCTACTCGGGTAGATTCCATTCCATTCCATTCCATTCCATTCCATTCCATTCCATTCCATTCCATTCCATTCCATTCCATTCCATTCTACTGGTGTCCATTCCATTCCATTCCATTCCATTCCATTCCATTCCATTCCATTCCATTCCATTGCATTCCATTCCATTCCATTCCATTCCGTTCCGTTCTACTCGGTTACATTCCATTCAATTCCATTCCATTCCGTTCTACTCGGGTAGATTCCATTCCATTCCATTCCATTCCTTTCCATTCCATTGCATTCCATTGCATTGCATTGCACTCAATTCCATTCCATTCCATTCCATTCCATTCCATTCCATTCCGTTCCGTTCAAATCAGTTACATTCCATTCAATTACATTCCATTCCGTTCTACTCGGTTACATTCCATTCCATTCCATTCCATTCCATTCCAATCCATTCCATTCCATTACATTCCGTTCTACTCGGGTACATTCCGTTCCATTCCATTCCATTCCATTCCATTCCATTCCATTCCTTTCCGTTCTACTTTGGTACATTCCATTCCATTCCATTCCATTCCATTCCATTCCATTCCATTACATTCCATTCCATTCCATTCCGTTCTACTGAGGTTGATTCCATTCTATTCCATTCCATTCCATTCCATTCCATTCCATTCCATTCCATTCCATTGAATTCCATTCCATTCCATTCCATTCCATTCCATTCCATTCCATTCCATGGAATTCCATTCCATTCCATTCCATTCCATTCCATTCCATTGAATTCCATCCCATTCCATTCCATTCCATTCCATTGAATTCCATTCCATTCCATTCCATTCCATTGAATTCCATTCCATTCCATTCCATTCCATTCCATTCCATTCCATTCCATTCTACTGGTGTCCATTCCATTCCATTCTATTCCATTCCATTCCATTCCATTCCATTCCATTCCTTTCCATTCCATTGCATTCCATTGCATTCCATTCCATTCCATTCCATTCCATTCCATTCCATTCCATTCCATTCCACTCCACTCCACTCCACTCCACTCCACTCCATTCCACTCCACTCCACTCCGGTACATTCCATTCCATTCCATTCCAATCCATTCCATTCCATTCCGTGCTTCTCGGGTACATTCCGTTCCGTTCCATTCCATTCCATTCCATTCCATTCCATTCCATTCCACTCCACTCCACTCCACTCCACTCCACTCCATTCCACTCCACTCCACTCCGGTACATTCCATTCCATTCCATTCCATTCCATTCCATTCCATTTCCATTCCATTCCATTCCATTCCATTCCATTCCATTCCATGGAATTCCATTCCATTCCATTCCAATCCATTCCATTCCATTCCATTCCGTTCTACTCGGGTACATTCCGTTCCATTCCATTCCATTCCATTCCATTCCATTCCATTCCTTTCCGTTCTACTTTGGTACATTCCATTCCATTCCATTCCATTCCATTCCATTCCATTACATTCCATTCCATTCCATTCCATTCCATTCCATTCCATTCCATTCCATTCCATTCCATTCCATTCCATTCCATTCCGTTCCATTCCATTCCATTGAATTCCATTCCATTCCATTCCATTCCATTCCATTCCATTCCATTGAATTCCATTCCATTCCATTCCATTCCATTCCATTCCATCCCATTCCATTCCATTCCATTCCATTCCATTCTACTCGGGTTGATTCCATTCTATTCCATTCCATTCCATTCGATCCCATTTGATTCCATTCGATTCCATTCAATTCCATTCGATTCCATTCCATTCCACTCCATTCCATTCCATTGAATTCCATTCCATTCCATTCCATTCCATTCCATTCCATTCCATTCCATGGAATTCCATTCCATTCCATTCCATTCCATTCCATAGAATTCCATTCCATTCCATTCCATTCCACTGAGTTCCGTTCCATTCCATTCCATTCCGTTCCGTTCCGTTCCGTTCGGTTCCGTTGCGTTCCGTTCCGTTCCGTTGTGTTCCGTTCCGTTCTACTCGGGTTGATTCCATTCTATTCCATTCCATTCCAATCCATTCCGTTCCATTCCATTGAATTCCATTCCATTCCATTCCATTCCATTGAATTCCATTCCATTCCATTCCATTCCATTGAATTCCATTCCATTCCATTCCATTCCATTCCATTCCATTCCATTCCATTCCATTCTACTGGTGTCCATTCCATTCCATTCTATTCCATTCTATTCCATTCCATTCCATTCCATTCCATTCCATTCCATTCCATTCCATTCCATTCCATTGAATTCCATTCCATTCCATTCCATTCCATTGAATTCCATTCCATTCCATTCCATTCCATTTCATTCCATTCCATTCCATTCTACTGGTGTCCATTCCATTCCATTCTATTCCATTCCATTCCATTCCATTCCATTCCATTCCTTTCCATTCCATTGCATTCCATTGCATTCCATTCCATTCCATTCCATTCCATTCCGTTCCATTCCATTCCATTCCACTCCACTCCACTCCACTCCACTCCATTCCACTCCACTCCACTCCGGTACATTCCATTCCATTCCATTCCATTCCATTCCATTCCATTCCGTGCTTCTCGGGTACATTCCGTTCCGTTCCATTCCATTCCATTCCATTCCATTCCGTTCCAGTGCACTCTACTCCACTCCACTCCACTCCACTCCACTCCGGTACATTCCATTCCATTCCATTCCATTCCATTTCCATTCCCATTCCATTTCCATTCCCGTTCCATTTCCATTCCCGTTTCTTTTCCATTCCCGTTCCATTTCCATTCCAGTTCCATTACCATTCCCGTTCCATTTCCATTCCCGATCCATTTCCATTCCCGTTCCTTTTCCATTCCCGTTCCATTTCCATTCCCGTTCCGTTACCATTCCCGTTCCATTTCCGTTCCCGTTCCGTTTCCGTTCCCGTTCCATTTCCGTTCTCGTTCCGTTTCCGTTCCCGTTCCATTTCCCTTCCCGTTCCATTTCCCTTCCCGTTCCATTTCCGTTCCCGTTCCGTTTCCGTTCCCGTTCCATTTCCGTTCTCGTTCCGTTTCCGTTCCCGTTCCATTTCCATTCCCGTTCCATTTCCGTTCCCGTTCCATTTCCATTCCCGTTCCATTTCCATTCCCTTACCATTTCCATTTCATTCCATTCCGTTCTGCTCGGGTACATTCCATTCCATTCCATTGCATTCCATTCCGTTCTGCTCCTGTCCATTCCATTCCATTCCAATCCGTTCCATTCCGTTCTACTCGGGTAGATTCCATTCCATTCCATTCCATTCCATTCCATTCCATTCCATTCCATTCCATTCCATTCCATTCCATTCCATTCTACTGGTGTCCATTCCATTCCATTCCATTCCATTCCATTCCATTCCATTCCATTCCATTCCATTGCATTCCATTCCATTCCATTCCATTCCGTTCCGTTCTACTCGGTTACATTCCATTCAATTCCATTCCATTCCGTTCTACTCGGGTAGATTCCATTCCATTCCATTCCATTCCTTTCCATTCCATTGCATTCCATTGCATTGCATTGCACTCAATTCCATTCCATTCCATTCCATTCCATTCCATTCCATTCCGTTCCGTTCAAATCAGTTACATTCCATTCAATTACATTCCATTCCGTTCTACTCGGTTACATTCCATTCCATTCCATTCCATTCCATTCCAATCCATTCCATTCCATTACATTCCGTTCTACTCGGGTACATTCCGTTCCATTCCATTCCATTCCATTCCATTCCATTCCATTCCTTTCCGTTCTACTTTGGTACATTCCATTCCATTCCATTCCATTCCATTCCATTCCATTCCATTACATTCCATTCCATTCCATTCCGTTCTACTGAGGTTGATTCCATTCTATTCCATTCCATTCCATTCCATTCCATTCCATTCCATTCCATTCCATTGAATTCCATTCCATTCCATTCCATTCCATTCCATTCCATTCCATTCCATGGAATTCCATTCCATTCCATTCCATTCCATTCCATTCCATTGAATTCCATCCCATTCCATTCCATTCCATTCCATTGAATTCCATTCCATTCCATTCCATTCCATTGAATTCCATTCCATTCCATTCCATTCCATTCCATTCCATTCCATTCCATTCTACTGGTGTCCATTCCATTCCATTCTATTCCATTCCATTCCATTCCATTCCATTCCATTCCTTTCCATTCCATTGCATTCCATTGCATTCCATTCCATTCCATTCCATTCCATTCCATTCCATTCCATTCCATTCCACTCCACTCCACTCCACTCCACTCCACTCCATTCCACTCCACTCCACTCCGGTACATTCCATTCCATTCCATTCCAATCCATTCCATTCCATTCCGTGCTTCTCGGGTACATTCCGTTCCGTTCCATTCCATTCCATTCCATTCCATTCCATTCCATTCCACTCCACTCCACTCCACTCCACTCCACTCCATTCCACTCCACTCCACTCCGGTACATTCCATTCCATTCCATTCCATTCCATTCCATTCCATTTCCATTCCATTCCATTCCATTCCATTCCATTCCATTCCATGGAATTCCATTCCATTCCATTCCAATCCATTCCATTCCATTCCATTCCGTTCTACTCGGGTACATTCCGTTCCATTCCATTCCATTCCATTCCATTCCATTCCATTCCTTTCCGTTCTACTTTGGTACATTCCATTCCATTCCATTCCATTCCATTCCATTCCATTACATTCCATTCCATTCCATTCCATTCCATTCCATTCCATTCCATTCCATTCCATTCCATTCCATTCTACTGGTGTCCATTCCATTCCATTCTATTCCATTCCATTCCATTCCATTCCATTCCATTCCTTTCCATTCCATTGCATTCCATTGCATTCCATTCCATTCCATTCCATTCCATTCCATTCCATTCCACTCCACTCCACTCCACTCCACTCCATTGCACTCCACTCCACTCCGGTACATTCCGTTCCGTTCCATTCCATTCCATTCCATTCCATTCCGTTCCAGTGCACTCTACTCCACTCCACTCCACTCCACTCCACTCCGGTACATTCCATTCCATTCCATTCCATTCCATTCCATTCCATTTCCATTCCCATTCCATTTCCATTCCCGTTCCATTTCCATTCCCGTTTCTTTTCCATTCCCGTTCCATTTCCATTCCAGTTCCATTACCATTCCCGTTCCATTTCCATTCCCGATCCATTTCCATTCCCGTTCCTTTTCCATTCCCGTTCCATTTCCATTCCCGTTCCGTTTCCATTCCCGTTCCATTTCCGTTCTCGTTCCGTTTCCGTTCCCGTTCCATTTCCCTTCCCGTTCCATTTCCGTTCCCGTTCCATTTCCATTCCCGTTCCATTTCCGTTCCCGTTCCATTTCCATTCCCGTTCTATTTCCATTCCCTTTCCATTTCCATTTCATTCCATTCCGTTCTGCTCGGGTACATTCCATTCCATTCCATTGCATTCCATTCCGTTCTGCTCCTGTCCATTCCATTCCATTCCATTCCGTTCCATTCCGTTCTACTAGGGTAGATTCCATTCCATTCCATTCCATTCCATTCCATTCCATTCCATTCCATTCCATTCCATTCCATTCTACTGGTGTCCATTCCATTCCATTCCATTCCATTCCATTCCATTCCATTCCATTGCATTCCATTCCATTGCATTCCATTCCATTCCGTTCCGTTCTACTCGGTTACATTCCATTCAATTCCATTCCATTCCGTTCTACTCGGGTAGATTCCATTCCATTCCATTCCATTCCATTCCTTTCCATTCCATTGCATTCCATTGCATTGCATTGCACTCAATTCCATTCCATTCCATTCCATTCCATTCCATTCCATTCCTTTCCGTTCAACTCGGTTACATTCCATTCAATTACATTCCATTCCGTTCTACTCGGTTACATTCCATTCCATTCCATTCCATTCCATTCCATTCCATTCCATTCCATTCCATTCCATTGCATTCCATTCCATTCCATTCCATTCCATTCCGTTCCGTTCTACTCGGTTACATTCCATTCAATTCCATTCCATTCCGTTCTACTCGGGTAGATTCCATTCCATTCCATTCCATTCCTTTCCATTCCATTGCATTCCATTGCATTGCATTGCACTCAATTCCATTCCATTCCATTCCATTCCATTCCATTCCATTCCATTCCATTCCATTCCGTTCCGTTCAACTCGGTTACATTCCATTCAATTACATTCCATTCCGTTCTACTCGGTTACATTCCATTCCATTCCATTCCATTCCATTCCAATCCATTCCATTCCATTCCATTCCGTTCTACTCGGGTACATTCCATTCCATTCCATTCCATTCCATTCCATTCCATTCCATTCCATTCCATTCCGTTCTACTTTGGTACATTCCATTCCATTCCATTCCATTCCATTCCATTCCATTCCATTCCATTCCGTTCTACTCGGGTTGATTCCATTCTATTCCATTCCATTCCATTCCATTCCATTCCATTCCATTCCATTCCATTCGATTCCATTCCATTCCATTCCATGGAAATCCATTCCATTCCATTCCATTCCATGGAATTCCATTCCATTCCATTCCATTCCATTCCATTCCATTCCATTCCATTGAATTCCATTCCATTCCATTCCATTCCATTCCATTGAATTCCATTCCGTTCCATTCCATTCCATTGAATTCCATTCCATTCCATTCCATTCCATTCCATTCCATTCCATTCCATTGAATTCCATTCCATTCCATTCCATTCCATTCCATTCCATTCCATTCCATCCCATTCCATTCCATTCCATTCCATTCCGTTCTACTCGGGTTGATTCCATTCTATTCCATTCCATTCCATTCGATCCCATTTGATTCCATTCGATTCCATTCAATTCCATTCGATTCCATTCCATTCCACTCCATTCCATTCCATTGAATTCCATTCCATTCCATTCCATTCCATTCCATTCCATTCCATTCCATTCCATTGAATTCCATTCCATTCCATTCCATTCCATTCCATTGAATTCCATTCCATTCCATTCCATTCCATTGAATTCCATTCCATTCCATTCCATTCCATTCCATTCCATTCCATTCCATTCCATTCCATTCTACTGGTGTCCATTCCATTCCATTCCATTCCATTCCATTCCATTCCATTCCATTCCATTCCTTTCCATTCCATTGCATTCCATTGCATTCCATTCCATTCCATTCCATTCCATTCCATTCCATTCCACTCCACTCCACTCCACTCCACTCCATTCCACTCCACTCCACTCCGGTACATTCCATTCCATTCCATTCCATTCCATTCCATTCCATTCCATTTCCATTCCCATTCCATTTCCATTCCCGTTCCATTTCCATTCCCGTTTCTTTTCCATTCCCGTTCCATTTCCATTCCAGTTCCATTACCATTCCCGTTCCATTTCCATTCCCGATCCATTTCCATTCCCGTTCCTTTTCCATTCCCGTTCCATTTCCATTCCCGTTCCGTTACCATTCCCGTTCCATTTCCGTTCCCGTTCCGTTTCCGTTCCCGTTCCATTTCCGTTCTCGTTCCGTTTCCGTTCCCGTTCCATTTCCCTTCCCGTTCCATTTCCCTTCCCGTTCCATTTCCGTTCCCGTTCCGTTTCCGTTCCCGTTCCATTTCCGTTCTCGTTCCGTTTCCGTTCCCGTTCCATTTCCATTCCCGTTCCATTTCCGTTCCCGTTCCATTTCCATTCCCGTTCCATTTCCATTCCCTTTCCATTTCCATTTCATTCCATTCCGTTCTGCTCGGGTACATTCCATTCCATTCCATTGCATTCCATTCCGTTCTGCTCCTGTCCATTCCATTCCATTCCAATCCGTTCCATTCCGTTCTACTCGGGTAGATTCCATTCCATTCCATTCCATTCCATTCCATTCCATTCCATTCCATTCCATTCCATTCCATTCCATTCCATTCTACTGGTGTCCATTCCATTCCATTCCATTCCATTCCATTCCATTCCATTGCATTCCATTCCATTCCATTCCATTCCGTTCCGTTCTACTCGGTTACATTCCATTCAATTCCATTCCATTCCGTTCTACTCGGGTAGATTCCATTCCATTCCATTCCATTCCTTTCCATTCCATTGCATTCCATTGCATTGCATTGCACTCAATTCCATTCCATTCCATTCCATTCCATTCCATTCCATTCCGTTCCGTTCAACTCAGTTACATTCCATTCAATTACATTCCATTCCGTTCTACTCGGTTACATTCCATTCCATTCCATTCCATTCCATTCCAATCCATTCCATTCCATTCCATTCCGTTCTACTCGGGTACATTCCGTTCCATTCCATTCCATTCCATTCCATTCCATTCCATTCCTTTCCGTTCTACTTTGGTACATTCCATTCCATTCCATTCCATTCAATTCCATTCCATTCCATTCCATTCCATTCCATTCCATTCCGTTCTACTCAGGTTGATTCCATTCTATTCCATTCCATTCCATTCCATTCCATTCCATTCGATTCCATTCCATTCCATTCCATTGAATTCCATTCCATTCCATTCCATTCCATGGAATTCCATTCCATTCCATTCCATTCCATTCCATTCCATTCCATTCCATTCCATTCCATTGAATTCCATTCCATTCCATTCCATTCCATTCCATTCCATTCCATTCCATTCCGTTCCATTCCATTCCATTGAATTCCATTCCATTCCATTCCATTCCATTCCATTCCATTCCATTCCATTGAATTCCATTCCATTCCATTCCATTCCATTCCATTCCATCCCATTCCATTCCATTCCATTCCATTCCGTTCTACTCGGGTTGATTCCATTCTATTCCATTCCATTCCATTCGATCCCATTTGATTCCATTCGATTCCATTCAATTCCATTCGATTCCATTCCATTCCACTCCATTCCATTCCATTGTATTCCATTCCATTCCATTCCATTCCATTCCATTCCATGGAATTCCATTCCATTCCATTCCAATCCATTCCATTCCATTCCATTCCGTTCTACTCGGGTACATTCCGTTCCATTCCATTCCATTCCATTCCATTCCATTCCATTCCTTTCCGTTCTACTTTGGTACATTCCATTCCATTCCATTCCATTCCATTCCATTCCATTACATTCCATTCCATTCCATTCCATTCCATTCCATTCCATTCCATTCCATTCCATTCCATTCCATTCTACTGGTGTCCATTCCATTCCATTCTATTCCATTCCATTCCATTCCATTCCATTCCTTTCCATTCCATTGCATTCCATTGCATTCCATTCCATTCCATTCCATTCCATTCCATTCCATTCCATTCCACTCCACTCCACTCCACTCCACTCCATTGCACTCCACTCCACTCCGGTACATTCCGTTCCGTTCCATTCCATTCCATTCCATTCCATTCCGTTCCAGTGCACTCTACTCCACTCCACTCCACTCCACTCCACTCCGGTACATTCCATTCCATTCCATTCCATTCCATTCCATTCCATTTCCATTCCCATTCCATTTCCATTCCCGTTCCATTTCCATTCCCGTTTCTTTTCCATTCCCGTTCCATTTCCATTCCAGTTCCATTACCATTCCCGTTCCATTTCCATTCCCGATCCATTTCCATTCCCGTTCCTTTTCCATTCCCGTTCCATTTCCATTCCCGTTCCGTTACCATTCCCGTTCCATTTCCGTTCTCGTTCCGTTTCCGTTCCCGTTCCATTTCCCTTCCCGTTCCATTTCCGTTCCCGTTCCATTTCCATTCCCGTTCCATTTCCGTTCCCGTTCCATTTCCATTCCCGTTCTATTTCCATTCCCTTTCCATTTCCATTTCATTCCATTCCGTTCTGCTCGGGTACATTCCATTCCATTCCATTGCATTCCATTCCGTTCTGCTCCTGTCCATTCCATTCCATTCCGTTCCATTCCGTTCTACTAGGGTAGATTCCATTCCATTCCATTCCATTCCATTCCATTCCATTCCATTCCATTCCATTCCATTCCATTCTACTGGTGTCCATTCCATTCCATTCCATTCCATTCCATTCCATTCCATTCCATTGCATTCCATTCCATTGCATTCCATTCCATTCCGTTCCGTTCTACTCGGTTACATTCCATTCAATTCCATTCCATTCCGTTCTACTCGGGTAGATTCCATTCCATTCCATTCCATTCCATTCCTTTCCATTCCATTGCATTCCATTGCATTGCATTGCACTCAATTCCATTCCATTCCATTCCATTCCATTCCATTCCATTCCGTTCCGTTCAACTCGGTTACATTCCATTCAATTACATTCCATTCCGTTCTACTCGGTTACATTCCATTCCATTCCATTCCATTCCATTCCATTACATTCCATTCCATTCCATTGCATTCCATTCCATTCCATTCCATTCCATTCCGTTCCGTTCTACTCGGTTACATTCCATTCAATTCCATTCCATTCCGTTCTACTCGGGTAGATTCCATTCCATTCCATTCCATTCCTTTCCATTCCATTGCATTCCATTGCATTGCATTGCACTCAATTCCATTCCATTCCATTCCATTCCATTCCATTCCATTCCATTCCATTCCGTTCCGTTCAACTCGGTTACATTCCATTCAATTACATTCCATTCCGTTCTACTCGGTTACATTCCATTCCATTCCATTCCATTCCATTCCAATCCATTCCATTCCATTCCATTCCGTTCTACTCGGGTACATTCCATTCCATTCCATTCCATTCCATTCCATTCCATTCCATTCCATTCCATTCCGTTCTACTTTGGTACATTCCATTCCATTCCATTCCATTCCATTCCATTCCATTCCATTCCATTCCGTTCTACTCGGGTTGATTCCATTCTATTCCATTCCATTCCATTCCATTCCATTCCATTCCATTCCATTCCATTCGATTCCATTCCATTCCATTCCATGGAAATCCATTCCATTCCATTCCATTCCATGGAATTCCATTCCATTCCATTCCATTCCATTCCATTCCATTCCATTCCATTGAATTCCATTCCATTCCATTCCATTCCATTCCATTGAATTCCATTCCGTTCCATTCCATTCCATTGAATTCCATTCCATTCCATTCCATTCCATTCCATTCCATTCCATTCCATTCCATTGAATTCCATTCCATTCCATTCCATTCCATTCCATTCCATTCCATCCCATTCCATTCCATTCCATTCCATTCCGTTCTACTCGGGTTGATTCCATTCTATTCCATTCCATTCCATTCGATCCCATTTGATTCCATTCGATTCCATTCAATTCCATTCGATTCCATTCCATTCCACTCCATTCCATTCCATTGAATTCCATTCCATTCCATTCCATTCCATTCCATTCCATTCCATTCCATTCCATTCCATTGAATTCCATTCCATTCCATTCCATTCCATTCCATTGAATTCCATTCCATTCCATTCCATTCCATTGAATTCCATTCCATTCCATTCCATTCCATTCCATTCCATTCCATTCCATTCCATTCCATTCTACTGGTGTCCATTCCATTCCATTCCATTCCATTCCATTCCATTCCATTCCATTCCATTCCTTTCCATTCCATTGCATTCCATTGCATTCCATTCCATTCCATTCCATTCCATTCCATTCCATTCCACTCCACTCCACTCCACTCCACTCCATTCCACTCCACTCCACTCCGGTACATTCCATTCCATTCCATTCCATTCCATTCCATTCCATTTCCATTCCCATTCCATTTCCATTCCCGTTCCATTTCCATTCCCGTTTCTTTTCCATTCCCGTTCCATTTCCATTCCAGTTCCATTACCATTCCCGTTCCATTTCCATTCCCGATCCATTTCCATTCCCGTTCCTTTTCCATTCCCGTTCCATTTCCATTCCCGTTCCGTTACCATTCCCGTTCCATTTCCGTTCCCGTTCCGTTTCCGTTCCCGTTCCATTTCCGTTCTCGTTCCGTTTCCGTTCCCGTTCCATTTCCCTTCCCGTTCCGTTTCCCTTCCCGTTCCATTTCCGTTCCCGTTCCGTTTCCGTTCCCGTTCCATTTCCGTTCTCGTTCCGTTTCCATTCCCGTTCCATTTCCATTCCCGTTCCATTTCCGTTCCCGTTCCATTTCCATTCCCGTTCCATTTCCATTCCCTTTCCATTTCCATTTCATTCCATTCCGTTCTGCTCGGGTACATTCCATTCCATTCCATTGCATTCCATTCCGTTCTGCTCCTGTCCATTCCATTCCATTCCAATCCGTTCCATTCCGTTCTACTCGGGTAGATTCCATTCCATTCCATTCCATTCCATTCCATTCCATTCCATTCCATTCCATTCCATTCTACTGGTGTCCATTCCATTCCATTCCATTCCATTCCATTCCATTCCATTGCATTCCATTCCATTCCATTCCATTCCGTTCCGTTCTACTCGGTTACATTCCATTCAATTCCATTCCATTCCGTTCTACTCGGGTAGATTCCATTCCATTCCATTCCATTCCTTTCCATTCCATTGCATTCCATTGCATTGCATTGCACTCAATTCCATTCCATTCCATTCCATTCCATTCCATTCCATTCCATTCCATTCCATTCCGTTCCGTTCAACTCGGTTACATTCCATTCAATTACATTCCATTCCGTTCTACTCGGTTACATTCCATTCCATTCCATTCCATTCCATTCCAATCCATTCCATTCCATTCCATTCCGTTCTACTCGGGTACATTCCATTCCATTCCATTCCATTCCATTCCATTCCATTCCATTCCGTTCTACTTTGGGACATTCCATTCCATTCCATTCCATTCCATTCCATTCCATTCCATTCCGTTCTACTCGGATTGATTCCATTCTATTCCATTCCATTCCATTCCATTCCATTCCATTCCGTTCTACTCGGGTTGATTCCATTCTATTCCATTCCATTCCATTCCATTCCATTCCATTCCATTCCATTCCATTCCATTCCATTCGATTCCATTCCATTCCATTCCATGGAAATCCATTCCATTCCATTCCATTCCATTCCATTCCATTCCATTCCATTCCATTCCATTCCATTCCATTCCATTCCATTCCATTCCATTCTACTGGTGTCCATTCCATTCCATTCCATTCCATTCCATTCCATTCCATTCCATTCCATTCCATTGCATTCCATTCCATTCCATTCCATTCCGTTCCGTTCTACTCGGTTACATTCCATTCAATTCCATTCCATTCCGTTCTACTCGGGTAGATTCCATTCCATTCCATTCCATTCCTTTCCATTCCATTGCATTCCATTGCATTGCATTGCACTCAATTCCATTCCATTCCATTCCATTCCATTCCATTCCATTCCATTCCGTTCCGTTCAACTCAGTAACATTCCATTCAATTACATTCCATTCCGTTCTACTCGGTTACATTCCATTCCATTCCATTCCATTCCATTCCAATCCATTCCATTCCATTCCATTCCGTTCTACTCGGGTACATTCCGTTCCATTCCATTCCATTCCATTCCATTCCATTCCATTACTTTCCGTTCTACTTTGGTACATTCCATTCCATTCCATTCCATTCCATTACATTCCATTCCATTACATTCCATTCCATTCCATTCCGTTCTACTCAGGTTGATTCCATTCTATTCCATTCCATTCCATTCCATTCCATTCCATTCCATGGAATTCCATTCCATTCCATTCCATTCCATTCCATTCCGTTCCATTCCATTCCATTCCATTCCATTCCGTTCCATTCCATTCCATTGAATTCCATTCCATTCCATTCCATTCCATTCCATTCCATTCCATTGAATTCCATTCCATTCCATTCCATTCCATTCCATTCCATCCCATTCCATTCCATTCCATTCCATTCCGTTCTACTCGGGTTGATTCCATTCTATTCCATTCCATTCCATTCGATCCCATTTGATTCCATTCGATTCCATTCAATTCCATTCGATTCCATTCCATTCCACTCCATTCCATTCCATTGAATTCCATTCCATTCCATTCCATTCCATTCCATGGAATTCCATTCCATTCCATTCCATTCCATTCCATAGAATTCCATTCCATTCCATTCCATTCCACTGAATTCCGTTCCATTCCATTCCATTCCGTTCCGTTCCGTTCCGTTCCGTTCCGTTGCGTTCCGTTCCGTTCCGTTGTGTTCCGTTCCGTTCTACTCGGGTTGATTCCATTCTATTCCATTCCATTCCAATCCATTCCGTTCCATTCCATAGAATTCCATTCCATTCCATTCCATTCCATTCCATTCCATTCCATTCCATTCCATTCCATTCCATTCCATTCCATTGAATTCCATTCCATTCCATTCCATTCCATTCCATTCCATTCCATTCCATTCCATGGAATTCCGTTCCATTCCATTCCATTCCGTTCCTTTCCGTCCCGTTCCGTTCCGTTCCGTTCCGTTGCGTTCCGTTCCGTTCTACTCGGGTTGATTCCATTCTATTCCATTCCATTCCATTCGATTCCATTCGATTCCATTCGATTCCACTCCATTCCATTCCATAGAATTCCATTCCATTCCATTCCATTCCATTGAATTCCATTCCATTCCATTCCATTGAATTCCATTCCATTCCATTCCATTCCATTGAATTCCATTCCATTCCATTCCATTCCATTGAATTCCATTCCATTCCATTCCATTCCATTCCATTCCATTCCATTCCATTCCATTCCCTTCTACTGGTGTCCATTCCATTCCATTCCATTCCATTCCATTCCATTCCATTCCATTCCATTCCATTGAATTCCATTCCATTGAATTCCATTCCATGGAATTCCATTCCATTGAATTCCATTCCATTCCATTCCATTCCATTCCATTCCATTCCATTCCATTCCATTCCATTCCATTCTACTGGTGTCCATTCCATTCCATTCTATTCCATTCCATTCCATTCCATTCCATTCCATTCCTTTCCATTCCATTGCATTCCATTGCATTCCATTCCATTCCATTCCATTCCATTCCATTCCATTCCACTCCACTCCACTCCACTCCACTCCATTGCACTCCACTCCACTCCGGTACATTCCGTTCCGTTCCATTCCATTCCATTCCATTCCATTCCGTTCCAGTGCACTCTACTCCACTCCACTCCACTCCACTCCACTCCGGTACATTCCATTCCATTCCATTCCATTCCATTCCATTCCATTTCCATTCCATTCCATTCCATTCCATTCCATTCCATGGAATTCCATTCCATTCCATTCCAATCCATTCCATTCCATTCCATTCCGTTCTACTCGGGTACATTCCGTTCCATTCCATTCCATTCCATTCCATTCCATTCCATTCCTTTCCGTTCTACTTTGGTACATTCCATTCCATTCCATTCCATTCCATTCCATTCCATTACATTCCATTCCATTCCATTCCATTCCATTCCATTCCATTCCATTCCATTCCATTCCATTCCATTCCATTCCATTCTACTGGTGTCCATTCCATTCCATTCTATTCCATTCCATTCCATTCCATTCCATTCCATTCCTTTCCATTCCATTGCATTCCATTGCATTCCATTCCATTCCATTCCATTCCATTCCATTCCATTCCACTCCACTCCACTCCACTCCACTCCATTGCACTCCACTCCACTCCGGTACATTCCGTTCCGTTCCATTCCATTCCATTCCATTCCATTCCGTTCCAGTGCACTCTACTCCACTCCACTCCACTCCACTCCACTCCGGTACATTCCATTCCATTCCATTCCATTCCATTCCATTCCATTTCCATTCCCATTCCATTTCCATTCCCGTTCCATTTCCATTCCCGTTTCTTTTCCATTCCCGTTCCATTTCCATTCCAGTTCCATTACCATTCCCGTTCCATTTCCATTCCCGATCCATTTCCATTCCCGTTCCTTTTCCATTCCCGTTCCATTTCCATTCCCGTTCCGTTACCATTCCCGTTCCATTTCCGTTCTCGTTCCGTTTCCGTTCCCGTTCCATTTCCCTTCCCGTTCCATTTCCGTTCCCGTTCCATTTCCATTCCCGTTCCATTTCCGTTCCCGTTCCATTTCCATTCCCGTTCTATTTCCATTCCCTTTCCATTTCCATTTCATTCCATTCCGTTCTGCTCGGGTACATTCCATTCCATTCCATTGCTTTCCATTCCGTTCTGCTCCTGTCCATTCCATTCCATTCCAGTCCGTTCCATTCCGTTCTACTAGGGTAGATTCCATTCCATTCCATTCCATTCCATTCCATTCCATTCCATTCCATTCCATTCCATTCCATTCTACTGGTGTCCATTCCATTCCATTCCATTCCATTCCATTCCATTCCATTCCATTGCATTCCATTCCATTGCATTCCATTCCATTCCGTTCCGTTCTACTCGGTTACATTCCATTCAATTCCATTCCATTCCGTTCTACTCGGGTAGATTCCATTCCATTCCATTCCATTCCTTTCCATTCCATTGCATTCCATTGCATTGCATTGCACTCAATTCCATTCCATTCCATTCCATTCCATTCCATTCCATTCCATTCCATTCCATTCCGTTCCGTTCAACTCGGTTACATTCCATTCAATTACATTCCATTCCGTTCTACTCGGTTACATTCCATTCCATTCCATTCCATTCCATTCCAATCCATTCCATTCCATTCCATTCCATTCTACTGGTGTCCATTCCATTCCATTCTATTCCATTCCATTCCATTCCATTCCATTCCATTCCATTCCATTCCATTGAATTCCATTCCATTCCATTCCATTCCATTGAATTCCATTCCATTCCATTCCATTCCATTTCATTCCATTCCATTCCATTCTACTGGTGTCCATTCCATTCCATTCTATTCCATTCCATTCCATTCCATTCCATTCCATTCCTTTCCATTCCATTGCATTCCATTGCATTCCATTCCATTCCATTCCATTCCATTCCGTTCCATTCCATTCCATTCCACTCCACTCCACTCCACTCCACTCCATTGCACTCCACTCCACTCCGGTACATTCCATTCCATTCCATTCCATTCCATTCCATTCCATTCCGTGCTTCTCGGGTACATTCCGTTCCGTTCCATTCCATTCCATTCCATTCCATTCCGTTCCAGTGCACTCTACTCCACTCCACTCCACTCCACTCCACTCCGGTACATTCCATTCCATTCCATTCCATTCCATTTCCATTCCCATTCCATTTCCATTCCCGTTCCATTTCCATTCCCGTTTCTTTTCCATTCCCGTTCCATTTCCATTCCAGTTCCATTACCATTCCCGTTCCATTTCCATTCCCGATCCATTTCCATTCCCGTTCCTTTTCCATTCCCGTTCCATTTCCATTCCCGTTCCGTTACCATTCCCGTTCCATTTCCGTTCCCGTTCCGTTTCCGTTCCCGTTCCATTTCCGTTCTCGTTCCGTTTCCGTTCCCGTTCCATTTCCCTTCCCGTTCCATTTCCCTTCCCGTTCCATTTCCGTTCCCGTTCCGTTTCCGTTCCCGTTCCATTTCCGTTCTCGTTCCGTTTCCGTTCCCGTTCCATTTCCATTCCCGTTCCATTTCCGTTCCCGTTCCATTTCCATTCCCGTTCCATTTCCATTCCCTTTCCATTTCCATTTCATTCCATTCCGTTCTGCTCGGGTACATTCCATTCCATTCCATTGCATTCCATTCCGTTCTGCTCCTGTCCATTCCATTCCATTCCAATCCGTTCCATTCCGTTCTACTCGGGTAGATTCCATTCCATTCCATTCCATTCCATTCCATTCCATTCCATTCCATTCCATTCCATTCCATTCCATTCTACTGGTGTCCATTCCATTCCATTCCATTCCATTCCATTCCATTCCATTCCATTCCATTGCATTCCATTCCATTCCATTCCATTCCGTTCCGTTCTACTCGGTTACATTCCATTCAATTCCATTCCATTCCGTTCTACTCGGGTAGATTCCATTCCATTCCATTCCATTCCTTTCCATTCCATTGCATTCCATTGCATTGCATTGCACTCAATTCCATTCCATTCCATTCCATTCCATTCCATTCCATTCCATTCCATTCCGTTCCGTTCAACTCAGTTACATTCCATTCAATTACATTCCATTCCGTTCTACTCGGTTACATTCCATTCCATTCCATTCCATTCCATTCCAATCCATTCCATTCCATTCCATTCCGTTCTACTCGGGTACATTCCGTTCCATTCCATTCCATTCCATTCCATTCCATTCCATTCCTTTCCGTTCTACTTTGGTACATTCCATTCCATTCCATTCCATTCCATTCCATTCCATTCCATTCCATTACATTCCATTCTATTCCATTCCGTTCTACTCAGGTTGATTCCATTCTATTCCATTCCATTCCATTCCATTCCATTCCATTCCATTCCATTCGATTCCATTCCATTCCATTCCATGGAATTCCATTCCATTCCATTCCATTCCATGGAATTCCATTCCATTCCATTCCATTCCATTCCATTCCATTCCATTCCATTCCATTCCATTCCATTCCATTCCATTCCGTTCCGTTCCGTTCCATTCCATTCCATTCCATTCCATTCCATTCCATTCCGTTCCATTCCATTCCATTGAATTCCATTCCATTCCATTCCATTCCATTCCATTCCATTCCATTGAATTCCATTCCATTCCATTCCATTCCATTCCATTCCATCCCATTCCATTCCATTCCATTCCATTCCGTTCTACTCGGGTTGATTCCATTCTATTCCATTCCATTCCATTCGATCCCATTTGATTCCATTCGATTCCATTCAATTCCATTCGATTCCATTCCATTCCACTCCATTCCATTCCATTGAATTCCATTCCATTCCATTCCATTCCATTCCATTCCATTCCATTCCATTCCATTCCATGGAATTCCATTCCATTCCATTCCAATCCATTCCATTCCATTCCATTCCGTTCTACTCGGGTACATTCCGTTCCATTCCATTCCATTCCATTCCATTCCATTCCATTCCATTCCATTCCTTTCCGTTCTACTTTGGTACATTCCATTCCATTCCATTCCATTCCATTCCATTCCATTCCATTACATTCCATTCCATTCCATTCCGTTCTACTCAGGTTGATTCCATTCTATTCCATTCCATTCCATTCCATTCCATTCCATTCCATTCCATTCCATTCCATTCCATTCCTTTCCATTCCATTGAATTCCATTCCATTCCATTCCATTCCATGGAATTCCATTCCATTCCAATTCCATTCCATTCCATTCCATTCCATTCCATTCCATTCCATTCCATTGAATTCCATTCCATTCCATTCCATTCCATTCCATTCCATTCCATTCTACTCGGGTTGATTCCATTCTATTCCATTCCATTCCATTCGATCCCATTTGATTCCATTCGATTCCATTCAATTCCATTCGATTCCATTCCATTCCACTCCATTCCATTCCATTGAATTCCATTCCATTCCATTCCATTCCATTCCATTCCATTCCATTCCATTCCATTCCATTCCATTCCATTCCATTCCATAGAATTCCATTCCATTCCATTCCATTCCACTGAGTTCCGTTCCATTCCATTCCATTCCGTTCCGTTCCGTTCCGTTCCGTTCCGTTGCGTTCCGTTCCGTTCCGTTGTGTTCCGTTCCGTTCTACTCGGGTTGATTCCATTCTATTCCATTCCATTCCAATCCATTCCGTTCCATTCCATTGAATTCCATTCCATTCCATTCCATTCCATTGAATTCCATTCCATTCCATTCCATTCCATTGAATTCCATTCCATTCCATTCCATTCCATTGAATTCCATTCCATTCCATTCCATTCCATTCCATTCCATTCCATTCCATTCCATTCCATTCTACTGGTGTCCATTCCATTCCCTTCTATTCCATTCCATTCCATTCCATTCCATTCCATTCCATTCCATTCCATTCCATTGAATTCCATTCCATTCCATTCCATTCCATTTCATTCCATTCCATTCCATTCTACTGGTGTCCATTCCATTCCATTCTATTCCATTCCATTCCATTCCATTCCATTCCATTCCTTTCCATTCCATTGCATTCCATTGCATTCCATTCCATTCCATTCCATTCCATTCCGTTCCATTCCATTCCATTCCACTCCACTCCACTCCACTCCACTCCATTCCACTCCACTCCACTCCGGTACATTCCATTCCATTCCATTCCATTCCATTCCATTCCATTCCGTGCTTCTCGGGTACATTCCGTTCCGTTCCATTCCATTCCATTCCATTCCATTCCGTTCCAGTGCACTCTACTCCACTCCACTCCACTCCACTCCACTCCGGTACATTCCATTCCATTCCATTCCATTCCATTTCCATTCCCATTCCATTTCCATTCCCGTTCCATTTCCATTCCCGTTTCTTTTCCATTCCCGTTCCATTTCCATTCCAGTTCCATTACCATTCCCGTTCCATTTCCATTCCCGATCCATTTCCATTCCCGTTCCTTTTCCATTCCCGTTCCATTTCCATTCCCGTTCCGTTACCATTCCCGTTCCATTTCCGTTCCCGTTCCGTTTCCGTTCCCGTTCCATTTCCGTTCTCGTTCCGTTTCCGTTCCCGTTCCATTTCCCTTCCCGTTCCATTTCCCTTCCCGTTCCATTTCCGTTCCCGTTCCGTTTCCGTTCCCGTTCCATTTCCGTTCTCGTTCCGTTTCCGTTCCCGTTCCATTTCCATTCCCGTTCCATTTCCGTTCCCGTTCCATTTCCATTCCCGTTCCATTTCCATTCCCTTACCATTTCCATTTCATTCCATTCCGTTCTGCTCGGGTACATTCCATTCCATTCCATTGCATTCCATTCCGTTCTGCTCCTGTCCATTCCATTCCATTCCAATCCGTTCCATTCCGTTCTACTCGGGTAGATTCCATTCCATTCCATTCCATTCCATTCCATTCCATTCCATTCCATTCCATTCCATTCCATTCCATTCTACTGGTGTCCATTCCATTCCATTCCATTCCATTCCATTCCATTCCATTCCATTCCATTGCATTCCATTCCATTCCATTCCATTCCGTTCCGTTCTACTCGGTTACATTCCATTCAATTCCATTCCATTCCGTTCTACTCGGGTAGATTCCATTCCATTCCATTCCATTCCTTTCCATTCCATTGCATTCCATTGCATTGCATTGCACTCAATTCCATTCCATTCCATTCCATTCCATTCCGTTCCGTTCAACTCAGTTACATTCCATTCAATTACATTCCATTCCGTTCTACTCGGTTACATTCCATTCCATTCCATTCCATTCCATTCCAATCCATTCCATTCCATTCCATTCCGTTCTACTCGGGTACATTCCGTTCCATTCCATTCCATTCCATTCCATTCCATTCCATTCCTTTCCGTTCTACTTTGGTACATTCCATTCCATTCCATTCCATTCCATTCCATTCCATTTCATTACATTCCATTCCATTCCATTCCGTTCTACTCAGGTTGATTCCATTCTATTCCATTCCATTCCATTCCATTCCATTCCATTCCATTCGATTCCATTCCATTCCATTCCATTGAATTCCATTCCATTCCATTCCATTCCATTCCATTCCATTCCATGGAATTCCATTCCATTCCATTCCATTCCATTCCATTCCATTGAATTCCATTCCATTCCATTCCATTCCATTCCATTGTATTCCATTCCATTCCATTCCATTCCATTGAATTCCATTCCATTCCATTCCATTCCATTCCATTCCATTCCATTCCATTCCATTCCATTCCATTCCATTCTACTGGTGTCCATTCCATTCCATTCTATTCCATTCCATTCCATTCCATTCCATTCCATTCCTTTCCATTCCATTGCATTCCATTGCATTCCATTCCATTCCATTCCATTCCATTCCATTCCATTCCATTCCACTCCACTCCACTCCACTCCACTCCACTCCATTCCACTCCACTCCACTCCGGTACATTCCATTCCATTCCATTCCAATCCATTCCATTCCATTCCGTGCTTCTCGGGTACATTCCGTTCCGTTCCATTCCATTCCATTCCATTCCATTCCGTTCCAGTGCACTCTACTCCACTCCACTCCACTCCACTCCACTCCGGTACATTCCATTCCATTCCATTCCATTCCATTTCCATTCCCATTCCATTTCCATTCCCGTTCCATTTCCATTCCCGTTTCTTTTCCATTCCCGTTCCATTTCCATTCCAGTTCCATTACCATTCCCGTTCCATTTCCATTCCCGATCCATTTCCATTCCCGTTCCTTTTCCATTCCCGTTCCATTTCCATTCCCGTTCCGTTACCATTCCCGTTCCATTTCCGTTCCCGTTCCGTTTCCGTTCCCGTTCCATTTCCGTTCTCGTTCCGTTTCCGTTCCCGTTCCATTTCCCTTCCCGTTCCATTTCCCTTCCCGTTCCATTTCCGTTCCCGTTCCGTTTCCGTTCCCGTTCCATTTCCGTTCTCGTTCCGTTTCCGTTCCCGTTCCATTTCCATTCCCGTTCCATTTCCGTTCCCGTTCCATTTCCATTCCCGTTCCATTTCCCTTCCCTTTCCATTTCCATTTCATTCCATTCCGTTCTGCTCGGGTACATTCCATTCCATTCCATTGCATTCCATTCCGTTCTGCTCCTGTCCATTCCATTCCATTCCAATCCGTTCCATTCCGTTCTACTCGGGTAGATTCCATTCCATTCCATTCCATTCCATTCCATTCCATTCCATTCCATTCCATTCCATTCCATTCCATTCCATTCTACTGGTGTCCATTCCATTCCATTCCATTCCATTCCATTCCATTCCATGCCATTCCATTGCATTCCATTCCATTCCATTCCATTCCGTTCCGTTCTACTCGGTTACATTCCATTCAATTCCATTCCATTCCGTTCTACTCGGGTAGATTCCATTCCATTCCATTCCATTCCTTTCCATTCCATTGCATTCCATTGCATTGCATTGCACTCAATTCCATTCCATTCCATTCCATTCCATTCCATTCCATTCCATTCCATTCCATTCCGTTCCGTTCAACTCGGTTACATTCCATTCAATTACATTCCATTCCGTTCTACTCGGTTACATTCCATTCCATTCCATTCCATTCCATTCCAATCCATTCCATTCCATTCCATTCCGTTCTACTCGGGTACATTCCATTCCATTCCATTCCATTCCATTCCATTCCATTCCATTCCATTCCATTCCGTTCTACTTTGGTACATTCCATTCCATTCCATTCCATTCCATTCCATTCCATTCCATTCCATTCCATTCCGTTCTACTTGGGTTGATTCCATTCTATTCCATTCCATTCCATTCCATTCCATTCCATTCCATTCCATTCCATTCGATTCCATTCCATTCCATTCCATGGAAATCCATTCCATTCCATTCCATTCCATGGAATTCCATTCCATTCCATTCCATTCCATTCCATTCCATTCCATTCCATTCCATTCCATTCTACTGGTGTCCATTCCATTCCATTCCATTCCATTCCATTCCATTCCATTCCATTCCATTGCATTCCATTCCATTCCATTCCATTCCGTTCCGTTCTACTCGGTTACATTCCATTCAATTCCATTCCATTCCGTTCTACTCGGGTAGATTCCATTCCATTCCATTCCATTCCTTTCCATTCCATTGCATTCCATTGCATTGCATTGCACTCAATTCCATTCCATTCCATTCCATTCCATTCCATTCCATTCCATTCCGTTCCGTTCAACTCAGTAACATTCCATTCAATTACATTCCATTCCGTTCTACTCGGTTACATTCCATTCCATTCCATTCCATTCCATTCCAATCCATTCCATTCCATTCCATTCCGTTCTACTCGGGTACATTCCGTTCCATTCCATTCCATTCCATTCCATTCCATTCCATTACTTTCCGTTCTACTTTGGTACATTCCATTCCATTCCATTCCATTCCATTACATTCCATTCCATTACATTCCATTCCATTCCATTCCGTTCTACTCAGGTTGATTCCATTCTATTCCATTCCATTCCATTCCATTCCATTCCATTCCATTCCATGGAATTCCATTCCATTCCATTCCATTCCATTCCATTCCATTCCGTTCCATTCCATTCCATTCCATTCCATTCCGTTCCATTCCATTCCATTGAATTCCATTCCATTCCATTCCATTCCATTCCATTCCATTCCATTGAATTCCTTTCCATTCCATTCCATTCCATTCCATTCCATCCCATTCCATTCCATTCCATTCCATTCCGTTCTACTCGGGTTGATTCCATTCTATTCCATTCCATTCCATTCGATCCCATTTGATTCCATTCGATTCCATTCAATTCCATTCGATTCCATTCCATTCCACTCCATTCCATTCCATTGAATTCCATTCCATTCCATTCCATTCCATTCCATGGAATTCCATTCCATTCCATTCCATTCCATTCCATAGAATTCCATTCCATTCCATTCCATTCCACTGAATTCCGTTCCATTCCATTCCATTCCGTTCCGTTCCGTTCCGTTCCGTTCCGTTGCGTTCCGTTCCGTTCCGTTGTGTTCCGTTCCGTTCTACTCGAGTTGATTCCATTATATTCCATTCCATTCCAATCCATTCCGTTCCATTCCATAGAATTCCATTCCATTCCATTCCATTCCATTCCATTCCATTCCATTGAATTCCATTCCATTCCATTCCATTCCATTCCATTCCATTCCATTCCATTCCATTCCATTCCATTCCATGGAATTCCGTTCCATTCCATTCCATTCCGTTCCTTTCCGTCCCGTTCCGTTCCGTTCCGTTCCGTTGCGTTCCGTTCCGTTCTACTCGGGTTGATTCCATTCTATTCCATTCCATTCTATTCGATTCCATTCGATTCCATTCGATTCCACTCCATTCCATTCCATAGAATTCCATTCCATTCCATTCCATTCCATTGAATTCCATTCCATTCCATTCCATTCCATTGAATTCCATTCCATTCCATTCCATTCCATTTCATTCCATTCCATTCCATTCTACTGGTGTCCATTCCATTCCATTCTATTCCATTCCATTCCATTCCATTCCATTCCATTCCTTTCCATTCCATTGCATTCCATTGCATTCCATTCCATTCCATTCCATTCCATTCCGTTCCATTCCATTCCATTCCACTCCACTCCACTCCACTCCACTCCATTCCACTCCACTCCACTCCGGTACATTCCATTCCATTCCATTCCATTCCATTCCATTCCATTCCATTCCATTCCGTGCTTCTCGGGTACATTCCGTTCCGTTCCATTCCATTCCATTCCATTCCATTCCGTTCCAGTGCACTCTACTCCACTCCACTCCACTCCACTCCACTCCGGTACATTCCATTCCATTCCATTCCATTCCATTTCCATTCCCATTCCATTTCCATTCCCGTTCCATTTCCATTCCCGTTTCTTTTCCATTCCCGTTCCATTTCCATTCCAGTTCCATTACCATTCCCGTTCCATTTCCATTCCCGATCCATTTCCATTCCCGTTCCTTTTCCATTCCCGTTCCATTTCCATTCCCGTTCCGTTACCATTCCCGTTCCATTTCCGTTCCCGTTCCGTTTCCGTTCCCGTTCCATTTCCGTTCTCGTTCCGTTTCCGTTCCCGTTCCATTTCCCTTCCCGTTCCATTTCCCTTCCCGTTCCATTTCCGTTCCCGTTCCGTTTCCGTTCCCGTTCCATTTCCGTTCTCGTTCCGTTTCCGTTCCCGTTCCATTTCCATTCCCGTTCCATTTCCGTTCCCGTTCCATTTCCATTCCCGTTCCATTTCCATTCCCTTTCCATTTCCATTTCATTCCATTCCGTTCTGCTCGGGTACATTCCATTCCATTCCATTGCATTCCATTCCGTTCTGCTCCTGTCCATTCCATTCCATTCCAATCCGTTCCATTCCGTTCTACTCGGGTAGATTCCATTCCATTCCATTCCATTCCATTCCATTCCATTCCATTCCATTCCATTCCATTCCATTCCATTCTACTGGTGTCCATTCCATTCCATTCCATTCCATTCCATTCCATTCCATTCCATTCCATTGCATTCCATTCCATTCCATTCCATTCCGTTCCGTTCTACTCGGTTACATTCCATTCAATTCCATTCCATTCCGTTCTACTCGGGTAGATTCCATTCCATTCCATTACATTCCTTTCCATTCCATTGCATTCCATTGCATTGCATTGCACTCAATTCCATTCCATTCCATTCCGTTCCATTCCATTCCATTCCATTCCATTCCGTTCCGTTCAACTCAGTTACATTCCATTCAATTACATTCCATTCCGTTCTACTCGGTTACATTCCATTCCATTCCATTCCATTCCATTCCAATCCATTCCATTCCATTCCATTCCGTTCTACTCGGGTACATTCCGTTCCATTCCATTCCATTCCATTCCATTCCATTCCATTCCTTTCCGTTCTACTTTGGTACATTCCATTCCATTCCATTCCATTCCATTCCATTCCATTCCATTCCATTACATTCCATTCTATTCCATTCCGTTCTACTCAGGTTGATTCCATTCTATTCCATTCCATTCCATTCCATTCCATTCCATTCCATTCCATTCGATTCCATTCCATTCCATTCCATTGAATTCCATTCCATTCCATTCCATTCCATGGAATTCCATTCCATTCCATTCCATTCCATTCCATTCCATTCCATTCCATTCCATTCCATTCCATTCCATTCCATTCCGTTCCATTCCATTCCATTGAATTCCATTCCATTCCATTCCATTCCATTCCATTCCATTCCATTGAATTCCATTCCATTCCATTCCATTCCATTCCATTCCATCCCATTCCATTCCATTCCATTCCATTCCGTTCTACTCGGGTTGATTCCATTCTATTCCATTCCATTCCATTCGATCCCATTTGATTCCATTCGATTCCATTCAATTCCATTCGATTCCATTCCATTCCACTCCATTCCATTCCATTGAATTCCATTCCATTCCATTCCATTCCATTCCATTCCATTCCATTCCATTCCATTCCATTCCATGGAATTCCATTCCATTCCATTCCAATCCATTCCATTCCATTCCATTCCGTTCTACTCGGGTACATTCCGTTCCATTCCATTCCATTCCATTCCATTCCATTCCATTCCATTCCATTCCTTTCCGTTCTACTTTGGTACATTCCATTCCATTCCATTCCATTCCATTCCATTCCATTCCATTCCATTCCATTCCATTCCATTCCGTTCTACTCAGGTTGATTCCATTCTATTCCATTCCATTCCATTCCATTCCATTCCATTCCATTCCATTCCATTCCATTCCTTTCCATTCCATTGAATTCCATTCCATTCCATTCCATTCCATGGAATTCCATTCCATTCCAATTCCATTCCATTCCATTCCATTCCATTCCATTCCATTCCATTCCATTGAATTCCATTCCATTCCATTCCATTCCATTCCATTCCATTCCATTCTACTCGGGTTGATTCCATTCTATTCCATTCCATTCCATTCGATCCCATTTGATTCCATTCGATTCCATTCAATTCCATTCGATTCCATTCCATTCCACTCCATTCCATTCCATTGAATTCCATTCCATTCCATTCCATTCCATTCCATTCCATTCCATTCCATGGAATTCCATTCCATTCCATTCCATAGAATTCCATTCCATTCCATTCCATTCCACTGAGTTCCGTTCCATTCCATTCCATTCCGTTCCGTTCCGTTCCGTTCCGTTCCGTTGCGTTCCGTTCCGTTCCGTTGTGTTCCGTTCCGTTCTACTCGGGTTGATTCCATTCTATTCCATTCCATTCCAATCCATTCCGTTCCATTCCATTGAATTCCATTCCATTCCATTCCATTCCATTGAATTCCATTCCATTCCATTCCATTCCATTGAATTCCATTCCATTCCATTCCATTCCATTGAATTCCATTCCATTCCATTCCATTCCATTCCATTCCATTCCATTCCATTCCATTCCATTCTACTGGTGTCCATTCCATTCCATTCTATTCCATTCCATTCCATTCCATTCCATTCCATTCCATTCCATTCCATTCCATTGAATTCCATTCCATTCCATTCCATTCCATTTCATTCCATTCCATTCCATTCTACTGGTGTCCATTCCATTCCATTCTATTCCATTCCATTCCATTCCATTCCATTCCATTCCATTCCTTTCCATTCCATTGCATTCCATTGCATTCCATTCCATTCCATTCCATTCCATTCCGTTCCATTCCATTCCATTCCACTCCACTCCACTCCACTCCACTCCATTCCACTCCACTCCACTCCGGTACATTCCATTCCATTCCATTCCATTCCATTCCATTCCATTCCGTGCTTCTCGGGTACATTCCGTTCCGTTCCATTCCATTCCATTCCATTCCATTCCGTTCCAGTGCACTCTACTCCACTCCACTCCACTCCACTCCACTCCGGTACATTCCATTCCATTCCATTCCATTCCATTTCCATTCCCATTCCATTTCCATTCCCGTTCCATTTCCATTCCCGTTTCTTTTCCATTCCCGTTCCATTTCCATTCCAGTTCCATTACCATTCCCGTTCCATTTCCATTCCCGATCCATTTCCATTCCCGTTCCTTTTCCATTCCCGTTCCATTTCCATTCCCGTTCCGTTACCATTCCCGTTCCATTTCCGTTCCCGTTCCGTTTCCGTTCCCGTTCCATTTCCGTTCTCGTTCCGTTTCCGTTCCCGTTCCATTTCCCTTCCCGTTCCATTTCCCTTCCCGTTCCATTTCCGTTCCCGTTCCGTTTCCGTTCCCGTTCCATTTCCGTTCTCGTTCCGTTTCCGTTCCCGTTCCATTTCCATTCCCGTTCCATTTCCGTTCCCGTTCCATTTCCATTCCCGTTCCATTTCCATTCCCTTACCATTTCCATTTCATTCCATTCCGTTCTGCTCGGGTACATTCCATTCCATTCCATTGCATTCCATTCCGTTCTGCTCCTGTCCATTCCATTCCATTCCAATCCGTTCCATTCCGTTCTACTCGGGTAGATTCCATTCCATTCCATTCCATTCCATTCCATTCCATTCCATTCCATTCCATTCCATTCCATTCTACTGGTGTCCATTCCATTCCATTCCATTCCATTCCATTCCATTCCATTCCATTCCATTGCATTCCATTCCATTCCATTCCATTCCGTTCCGTTCTACTCGGTTACATTCCATTCAATTCCATTCCATTCCGTTCTACTCGGGTAGATTCCATTCCATTCCATTCCATTCCTTTCCATTCCATTGCATTCCATTGCATTGCATTGCACTCAATTCCATTCCATTCCATTCCATTCCATTCCATTCCATTCCGTTCCGTTCAACTCAGTTACATTCCATTCAATTACATTCCATTCCGTTCTACTCGGTTACATTCCATTCCATTCCATTCCATTCCATTCCAATCCATTCCATTCCATTCCATTCCGTTCTACTCGGGTACATTCCGTTCCATTCCATTCCATTCCATTCCATTCCATTCCATTCCTTTCCGTTCTACTTTGGTACATTCCATTCCATTCCATTCCATTCCATTCCATTCCATTACATTCCATTCCATTCCATTCCGTTCTACTCAGGTTGATTCCATTCTATTCCATTCCATTCCATTCCATTCCATTCCATTCCATTCGATTCCATTCCATTCCATTCCATTGAATTCCATTCCATTCCATTCCATTCCATTCCATTCCATTCCATGGAATTCCATTCCATTCCATTCCATTCCATTCCATTCCATTGAATTCCATTCCATTCCATTCCATTCCATTCCATTGAATTCCATTCCATTCCATTCCATTCCATTGAATTCCATTCCATTCCATTCCATTCCATTCCATTCCATTCCATTCCATTCCATTCCATTCCATTCTACTGGTGTCCATTCCATTCCATTCTATTCCATTCCATTCCATTCCATTCCATTCCATTCCTTTCCATTCCATTGCATTCCATTGCATTCCATTCCATTCCATTCCATTCCATTCCATTCCATTCCATTCCATTCCACTCCACTCCACTCCACTCCACTCCACTCCATTCCACTCCACTCCACTCCGGTACATTCCATTCCATTCCATTCCAATCCATTCCATTCCATTCCGTGCTTCTCGGGTACATTCCGTTCCGTTCCATTCCATTCCATTCCATTCCATTCCGTTCCAGTGCACTCTACTCCACTCCACTCCACTCCACTCCACTCCGGTACATTCCATTCCATTCCATTCCATTCCATTTCCATTCCCATTCCATTTCCATTCCCGTTCCATTTCCATTCCCGTTTCTTTTCCATTCCCGTTCCATTTCCATTCCAGTTCCATTACCATTCCCGTTCCATTTCCATTCCCGATCCATTTCCATTCCCGTTCCTTTTCCATTCCCGTTCCATTTCCATTCCCGTTCCGTTACCATTCCCGTTCCATTTCCGTTCCCGTTCCGTTTCCGTTCCCGTTCCATTTCCGTTCTCGTTCCGTTTCCGTTCCCGTTCCATTTCCCTTCCCGTTCCATTTCCCTTCCCGTTCCATTTCCGTTCCCGTTCCGTTTCCGTTCCCGTTCCATTTCCGTTCTCGTTTCTTTTCCGTTCCCGTTCCATTTCCATTCCCGTTCCATTTCCGTTCCCGTTCCATTTCCATTCCCGTTCCATTTCCATTCCCTTTCCATTTCCATTTCATTCCATTCCGTTCTGCTCGGGTACATTCCATTCCATTCCATTGCATTCCATTCCGTTCTGCTCCTGTCCATTCCATTCCATTCCAATCCGTTCCATTCCGTTCTACTCGGGTAGATTCCATTCCATTCCATTCCATTCCATTCCATTCCATTCCATTCCATTCCATTCCATTCCATTCCATTCTACTGGTGTCCATTCCATTCCATTCCATTCCATTCCATTCCATTCCATGCCATTCCATTGCATTCCATTCCATTCCATTCCATTCCGTTCCGTTCTACTCGGTTACATTCCATTCAATTCCATTCCATTCCGTTCTACTCGGGTAGATTCCATTCCATTCCATTCCATTCCTTTCCATTCCATTGCATTCCATTGCATTGCATTGCACTCAATTCCATTCCATTCCATTCCATTCCATTCCATTCCATTCCATTCCATTCCGTTCCGTTCAACTCGGTTACATTCCATTCAATTACATTCCATTCCGTTCTACTCGGTTACATTCCATTCCATTCCATTCCATTCCATTCCAATCCATTCCATTCCATTCCATTCCGTTCTACTCGGGTACATTCCATTCCATTCCATTCCATTCCATTCCATTCCATTCCATTCCATTCCGTTCTACTTTGGTACATTCCATTCCATTCCATTCCATTCCATTCCATTCCATTCCATTCCATTCCATTCCGTTCTACTTGGGTTGATTCCATTCTATTCCATTCCATTCCATTCCATTCCATTCCATTCCATTCCATTCCATTCGATTCCATTCCATTCCATTCCATGGAAATCCATTCCATTCCATTCCATTCCATGGAATTCCATTCCATTCCATTCCATTCCATTCCATTCCATTCCATTCCATTCCATTCCATTCTACTGGTGTCCATTCCATTCCATTCCATTCCATTCCATTCCATTCCATTCCATTCCATTCCATTGCATTCCATTCCATTCCATTCCATTCCGTTCCGTTCTACTCGGTTACATTCCATTCAATTCCATTCCATTCCGTTCTACTCGGGTAGATTCCATTCCATTCCATTCCATTCCTTTCCATTCCATTGCATTCCATTGCATTGCATTGCACTCAATTCCATTCCATTCCATTCCATTCCATTCCATTCCATTCCATTCCGTTCCGTTCAACTCAGTAACATTCCATTCAATTACATTCCATTCCGTTCTACTCGGTTACATTCCATTCCATTCCATTCCATTCCATTCCAATCCATTCCATTCCATTCCATTCCGTTCTACTCGGGTACATTCCGTTCCATTCCATTCCATTCCATTCCATTCCATTCCATTACTTTCCGTTCTACTTTGGTACATTCCATTCCATTCCATTCCATTCCATTACATTCCATTCCATTACATTCCATTCCATTCCATTCCGTTCTACTCAGGTTGATTCCATTCTATTCCATTCCATTCCATTCCATTCCATTCCATTCCATGGAATTCCATTCCATTCCATTCCATTCCATTCCATTCCATTCCGTTCCATTCCATTCCATTCCATTCCATTCCGTTCCATTCCATTCCATTGAATTCCATTCCATTCCATTCCATTCCATTCCATTCCATTCCATTGAATTCCATTCCATTCCATTCCATTCCATTCCATTCCATCCCATTCCATTCCATTCCATTCCATTCCGTTCTACTCGGGTTGATTCCATTCTATTCCATTCCATTCCATTCGATCCCATTTGATTCCATTCGATTCCATTCAATTCCATTCGATTCCATTCCATTCCACTCCATTCCATTCCATTGAATTCCATTCCATTCCATTCCATTCCATTCCATGGAATTCCATTCCATTCCATTCCATTCCATTCCATAGAATTCCATTCCATTCCATTCCATTCCACTGAATTCCGTTCCATTCCATTCCATTCCGTTCCGTTCCGTTCCGTTCCGTTCCGTTGCGTTCCGTTCCGTTCCGTTGTGTTCCGTTCCGTTCTACTCGGGTTGATTCCATTCTATTCCATTCCATTCCAATCCATTCCGTTCCATTCCATAGAATTCCATTCCATTCCATTCCATTCCATTCCATTCCATTCCATTGAATTCCATTCCATTCCATTCCATTCCATTCCATTCCATTCCATTCCATTCCATTCCATGGAATTCCGTTCCATTCCATTCCATTCCGTTCCTTTCCGTCCCGTTCCGTTCCGTTCCGTTCCGTTGCGTTCCGTTCCGTTCTACTCGGGTTGATTCCATTCTATTCCATTCCATTCCATTCGATTCCATTCGATTCCATTCGATTCCACTCCATTCCATTCCATAGAATTCCATTCCATTCCATTCCATTCCATTGAATTCCATTCCATTCCATTCCATTCCATTGAATTCCATTCCATTCCATTCCATTCCATTGAATTCCATTCCATTCCATTCCATTCCATTCCATTCCATTCCATTCCATTCCATTCTACTGGTGTCCATTCCATTCCATTCCATTCCATTCCATTCCATTCCATTCCATTCCATTCCATTCCATTGAATTCCATTCCATTGAATTCCATTCCATTCCATTCCATTCCATTGAATTCCATTCCATTCCATTCCATTCCATTCCATTCCATTCCATTCCATTCCATTCTACTGGTGTCCATTCCATTCCATTCTATTCCATTCCATTCCATTCCATTCCATTCCATTCCTTTCCATTCCATTGCATTCCATTGCATTCCATTCCATTCCATTCCATTCCATTCCATTCCATTCCACTCCACTCCACTCCACTCCACTCCATTGCACTCCACTCCACTCCGGTACATTCCGTTCCGTTCCATTCCATTCCATTCCATTCCATTCCGTTCCTGTGCACTCTACTCCACTCCACTCCACTCCACTCCACTCCGGTACATTCCATTCCATTCCATTCCATTCCATTCCATTCCATTTCCATTCCCATTCCATTTCCATTCCCGTTCCATTTCCATTCCCGTTTCTTTTCCATTCCCGTTCCATTTCCATTCCAGTTCCATTACCATTCCCGTTCCATTTCCATTCCCGATCCATTTCCATTCCCGTTCCTTTTCCATTCCCGTTCCATTTCCATTCCCGTTCCGTTACCATTCCCGTTCCATTTCCGTTCTCGTTCCGTTTCCGTTCCCGTTCCATTTCCCTTCCTGTTCCATTTCTGTTCCCGTTCCATTTCCATTCCTGTTCCATTTCCGTTCCCGTTCCATTTCCTTTCCCGTTCTATTTCCATTCCCTTTCCATTTCCATTTCATTCCATTCCGTTCTGCTCGGGTACATTCCATTCCATTCCATTGCATTCCATTCCGTTCTGCTCCTGTCCATTCCATTCCATTCCATTCCGTTCCATTCCGTTCTACTAGGGTAGATTCCATTCCATTCCATTCCATTCCATTCCATTCCATTCCATTCCATTCCATTCCATTCCATTCCATTCTACTGGTGTCCATTCCATTCCATTCCATTCCATTCCATTCCATTCCATTCCATTGCATTCCATTCCATTGCATTCCATTCCATTCCGTTCCGTTCTACTCGGTTACATTCCATTCAATTCCATTCCATTCCGTTCTACTCGGGTAGATTCCATTCCATTCCATTCCATTCCATTCCTTTCCATTCCATTGCGTTCCATTGCATTGCATTGCACTCAATTCCATTCCATTCCATTCCATTCCATTCCATTCCATTCCATTCCGTTCCGTTCAACTCGGTTACATTCCATTCAATTACATTCCATTCCGTTCTACTCGGTTACATTCCATTCCATTCCATTCCATTCCATTCCATTCCATTCCATTCCATTCCATTCCATTCCATTGCATTCCATTCCATTCCATTCCATTCCATTCCGTTCCGTTCTACTCGGTTACATTCCATTCAATTCCATTCCATTCCGTTCTACTCGGGTAGATTCCATTCCATTCCATTCCATTCCTTTCCATTCCATTGCATTCCATTGCATTGCATTGCACTCAATTCCATTCCATTCCATTCCATTCCATTCCATTCCATTCCATTCCATTCCATTCCATTCCGTTCCGTTCAACTCGGTTACATTCCATTCAATTACATTCCATTCCGTTCTACTCGGTTACATTCCATTCCATTCCATTCCATTCCATTCCATTCCATTCCATTCCGTTCTACTCGGGTTGATTCCATTCTATTCCATTCCATTCCATTCCATTCCATTCCATTCCATTCCATTCCATTCCATTCCATTCGATTCCATTCCATTCCATTCCATTGAATTCCATTCCATTCCATTCCATTCCATGGAATTCCATTGAATTCCATTCCATTCCATTCCATTCCATTCCATTGAATTCCATTCCATTCCATTCCATTCCATTCCATTGAATTCCATTCCGTTCCATTCCATTCCATTGAATTCCATTCCATTCCATTCCATTCCATTGAATTCCATTCCATTCCATTCCATTCCATTGAATTCCATTCCATTCCATTCCATTCCATTCCATTCCATTCCATCCCATTCCATTCCATTCCATTCCATTCCGTTCTACTCGGGTTGATTCCATTCTATTCCATTCCATTCCATTCGATCCCATTTGATTCCATTCGATTCCATTCAATTCCATTCGATTCCATTCCATTCCACTCCATTCCATTCCATTGAATTCCATTCCATTCCATTCCATTCCATTCCGTTCTACTCGGGTACATTCCGTTCCATTCCATTCCATTCCATTCCATTCCATTCCATTCCTTTCCGTTCTACTTTGGTACATTCCATTCCATTCCATTCCATTCCATTCCATTCCATTCCATTCCATTCCATTCCATTCCGTTCTACTCAGGTTGATTCCATTCTATTCCATTCCATTCCATTCCATTCCATTCCATTCCATTCCATTCGATTCCATTCCTTTCCATTCCATTGAATTCCATTCCATTCCATTCCATTCCATGGAATTCCATTCCATTCCAATTCCATTCCATTCCATTCCATTCCATTCCATTCCATTCCATTCCATTCCATTGAATTCCATTCCATTCCATTCCATTCCATTCCATTCCATTCCGTTCCATTCCATTCCATTGAATTCCATTCCATTCCATTCCATTCCATTCCATTCCATTCCATTGAATTCCATTCCATTCCATTCCATTCCATTCCATTCCATCCCATTCCATTCCATTCCATTCCATTCCATTCTACTCGGGTTGATTCCATTCTATTCCATTCCATTCCATTCGATCCCATTTGATTCCATTCGATTCCATTCAATTCCATTCGATTCCATTCCATTCCACTCCATTCCATTCCATTGAATTCCATTCCATTCCATTCCATTCCATTCCATTCCATTCCATTCCATTCCATTCCATTCCATTCCATAGAATTCCATTCCATTCCATTCCATTCCACTGAGTTCCGTTCCATTCCATTCCATTCCGTTCCGTTCCGTTCCGTTCCGTTCCGTTGCGTTCCGTTCCGTTCCGTTGTGTTCCGTTCCGTTCTACTCGGGTTGATTCCATTCTATTCCATTCCATTCCAATCCATTCCGTTCCATTCCATTGAATTCCATTCCATTCCATTCCATTCCATTGAATTCCATTCCATTCCATTCCATTCCATTGAATTCCATTCCATTCCATTCCATTCCATTGAATTCCATTCCATTCCATTCCATTCCATTCCATTCCATTCCATTCCATTCCATTCCATTCTACTGGTGTCCATTCCATTCCATTCTATTCCATTCCATTCCATTCCATTCCATTCCATTCCATTCCATTCCATTGAATTCCATTCCATTCCATTCCATTCCATTGAATTCCATTCCATTCCATTCCATTCCATTTCATTCCATTCCATTCCATTCTACTGGTGTCCATTCCATTCCATTCTATTCCATTCCATTCCATTCCATTCCATTCCATTCCTTTCCATTCCATTGCATTCCATTGCATTCCATTCCATTCCATTCCATTCCATTCCGTTCCATTCCATTCCATTCCACTCCACTCCACTCCACTCCACTCCATTCCACTCCACTCCACTCCGGTACATTCCATTCCATTCCATTCCATTCCATTCCATTCCATTCCGTGCTTCTCGGGTACATTCCGTTCCGTTCCATTCCATTCCATTCCATTCCATTCCGTTCCAGTGCACTCTACTCCACTCCACTCCACTCCACTCCACTCCGGTACATTCCATTCCATTCCATTCCATTCCATTTCCATTCCCATTCCATTTCCATTCCCGTTCCATTTCCATTCCCGTTTCTTTTCCATTCCCGTTCCATTTCCATTCCAGTTCCATTACCATTCCCGTTCCATTTCCATTCCCGATCCATTTCCATTCCCGTTCCTTTTCCATTCCCGTTCCATTTCCATTCCCGTTCCGTTACCATTCCCGTTCCATTTCCGTTCCCGTTCCGTTTCCGTTCCCGTTCCATTTCCGTTCTCGTTCCGTTTCCGTTCCCGTTCCATTTCCCTTCCCGTTCCATTTCCCTTCCCGTTCCATTTCCGTTCCCGTTCCGTTTCCGTTCCCGTTCCATTTCCGTTCTCGTTCCGTTTCCGTTCCCGTTCCATTTCCATTCCCGTTCCATTTCCGTTCCCGTTCCACTTCCATTCCCGTTCCATTTCCATTCCCTTACCATTTCCATTTCATTCCATTCCGTTCTGCTCGGGTACATTCCATTCCATTCCATTGCATTCCATTCCGTTCTGCTCCTGTCCATTCCATTCCATTCCAATCCGTTCCATTCCGTTCTACTCGGGTAGATTCCATTCCATTCCATTCCATTCCATTCCATTCCATTCCATTCCATTCCATTCCATTCCATTCCATTCCATTCTACTGGTGTCCATTCCATTCCATTCCATTCCATTCCATTCCATTCCATTCCATTCCATTGCATTCCATTCCATTGCATTCCATTCCATTCCGTTCCGTTCTACTCGGTTACATTCCATTCAATTCCATTCCATTCCGTTGTACTCGGGTAGATTCCATTCCATTCCATTCCATTCCATTCCTTTCCATTCCATTGCATTCCATTGCATTGCATTGCACTCAATTCCATTCCATTCCATTCCATTCCATTCCATTCCATTCCATTCCATTCCGTTCCGTTCAACTCGGTTACATTCCATTCAATTACATTCCATTCCGTTCTACTCGGTTACATTCCATTCCATTCCATTCCATTCCATTCCATTCCATTCCATTCCGTTCTACTCGGGTTGATTCCATTCTATTCCATTCCATTCCATTCCATTCCATTCCATTCCATTCCATTCCATTCCATTCCATTCGATTCCATTCCATTCCATTCCATTGAATTCCATTCCATTCCATTCCATTCCATGGAATTCCATTGAATTCCATTCCATTCCATTCCATTCCATTCCATTGAATTCCATTCCATTCCATTCCATTCCATTCCATTGAATTCCATTCCGTTCCATTCCATTCCATTGAATTCCATTCCATTCCATTCCATTCCATTCCATTCCATTCCATTCCATTGAATTCCATTCCATTCCATTCCATTCCATTCCATTCCATTCCATCCCATTCCATTCCATTCCATTCCATTCCGTTCTACTCGGGTTGATTCCATTCTATTCCATTCCATTCCATTCGATCCCATTTGATTCCATTCGATTCCATTCAATTCCATTCGATTCCATTCCATTCCACTCCATTCCATTCCATTGAATTCCATTCCATTCCATTCCATTCCATTCCATTCCATTCCATTCCATTCCATTCCATTGAATTCCATTCCATTCCATTCCATTCCATTCCATTGAATTCCATTCCATTCCATTGAATTCCATTCCATTCCATTCCATTCCATTCCATTCCATTCCATTCCATTCCATTCTACTGGTGTCCATTCCATTCCATTCCATTCCATTCCATTCCATTCCATTCCATTCCTTTCCATTCCATTGCATTCCATTGCATTCCATTCCATTCCATTCCATTCCATTCCATTCCACTCCACTCCACTCCACTCCACTCCATTCCATTCCACTCCACTCCGGTACATTCCATTCCATTCCATTCCATTCCATTCCATTCCATTTCCATTCCCATTCCATTTCCATTCCCGTTCCATTTCCATTCCCGTTTCTTTTCCATTCCCGTTCCATTTCCATTCCAGTTCCATTACCATTCCCGTTCCATTTCCATTCCCGATCCATTTCCATTCCCGTTCCATTTCCATTCCAGTTCCATTACCATTCCCGTTCCATTTCCATTCCCGATCCATTTCCATTCCCGTTCCATTTCCATTCCCGTTCCATTTCCATTCCCGTTCCATTACCATTCCCGTTCCATTTCCGTTCCCGTTCCGTTTCCGTTCCCGTTCCATTTCCGTTCTCGTTCCGTTTCCGTTCCCGTTCCATTTCCATTCCCGTTCCATTTCCTTTCCCGTTCCATTTCCATTCCCGTTCCATTTCCATTCCCTTTCCATTTCCATTTCATTCCATTCCGTTCTGCTCGGGTACATTCCATTCCATTCCATTGCATTCCATTCCGTTCTGCTCCTGTCCATTCCATTCCATTCCAATCCGTTCCATTCCGTTCTACTCGGGTAGATTCCATTCCATTCCATTCCATTCCATTCCATTCCATTCCATTCCATTCCATTCCATTCCATTCTACTGGTGTCCATTCCATTCCATTCCATTCCATTCCATTCCATTCCATTCCATTCCATTCCATTGCATTCCATTCCATTCCATTCCATTCCGTTCCGTTCTACTCGGTTACATTCCATTCAATTCCATTCCATTCCGTTCTACTCGGGTAGATTCCATTCCATTCCATTCCATTCCATTCCATTCCATTCCATTCTAGTGGTGTCCATTCCATTCCATTCCATTCCATTCCATTCCATTCCATTCCATTCCTTTCCATTCCATTGCATTCCATTGCATTCCATTCCATTCCATTCCATTCCATTCCATTCCATTCCACTCCACTCCACTCCACTCCACTCCATTCCACTCCACTCCACTCCGGTACATTCCATTCCATTCCATTCCATTCCATTCCATTCCATTCCATTCCATTCCATTCCGTTCCAGTGCTCTCTACTCCACTCCACTCCACTCCACTCCACTCCGGTACATTCCATTCCATTCCATTCCATTCCATTCCATTCCATTTCCATTCCCATTCCATTTCCATTCCCGTTCCATTTCCATTCCCGTTTCTTTTCCATTCCCGTTCCATTTCCATTCCAGTTCCATTACCATTCCCGTTCCATTTCCATTCCCGATCCATTTCCATTCCCGTTCCATTTCCATTCCCGTTCCATTTCCATTCCCGTTCCATTACCATTCCCGTTCCATTTCCGTTCCCGTTCCGTTTCCGTTCCCGTTCCATTTCCGTTCTCGTTCCGTTTCCGTTCCCGTTCCATTTCCATTCCCGTTCCATTTCCGTTCCCCTTCCATTTCCATTCCCGTTCCATTTCCATTCCCTTTCCATTTCCATTTCATTCCATTCCGTTCTGCTCGGGTACATTCCATTCCATTCCATTGCATTCCATTCCGTTCTGCTCCTGTCCATTCCATTCCATTCCAATCCGTTCCATTCCGTTCTACTCGGGTAGATTCCATTCCATTCCATTCCATTCCATTCCATTCCATTCCATTCCATTCCATTCCATTCCATTCCATTCCATTCCATTCCATTCTACTGGTGTCCATTCCATTCCATTCCATTCCATTCCATTCCATTGCATTCCATTCCATTCCGTTCCGTTCTACTCGGTTACATTCCATTCAATTCCATTCCATTCCGTTCTACTCGGGTAGATTCCATTCCATTCCATTCCATTCCTTTCCATTCCATTGCATTCCATTGCATTGCATTGCACTCAATTCCATTCCATTCCATTCCATTCCATTCCATTCCATTCCATTCCATTCCATTCCGTTCCGTTCAACTCGGTTACATTCCATTCAATTACATTCCATTCCGTTCTACTCGGTTACATTCCATTCCATTCCATTCCATTCCATTCCAATCCATTCCATTCCATTCCATTCCGTTCTACTCGGGTACATTCCGTTCCATTCCATTCCATTCCATTCCATTCCATTCCATTCCTTTCCGTTCTACTTTGGTACATTCCATTCCATTGCATTCCATTCCATTCCATTCCATTCCATTCCGTTCCGTTCTACTCGGTTACATTCCATTCAATTCCATTCCATTCAGTTCTACTCGGGTAGATTCCATTCGATTCCATTCCATTCCTTTCCATTCCATTGCATTCCATTGCATTGCATTGCACTCAATTCCATTCCATTCCATTCCATTCCATTCCATTGAATTCCATTCCATTCCATTGAATTCCATTCCATTCCATTCCATTCCATTCCATTCCATTCCATTCCATTCCATTCCATTCCATTGAATTCCTTTCCATTCCATTCCATTCCATGGAATTCCATTCCATTCCATTCCATTCCATTCCATTCCATTCCATTCCATTGAATTCCATTCCATTCCATTCCATTCCATTCCATTCCATCCCATTCCATTCCATTCCATTCCATTCCGTTCTACTCGGGTTGATTCCATTCTATTCCATTCCATTCCATTCCATTCCATTCCATTCCATTCCATTCCATTCCATTCGATTCCATTCCATTCCATTCCATTGAATTCCATTCCATTCCATTCCATTCCATGGAATTCCATTGAATTCCATTCCATTCCATTCCATTCCATTCCATTGAATTCCATTCCATTCCATTCCATTCCATTCCATTGAATTCCATTCCGTTCCATTCCATTCCATTGAATTCCATTCCATTCCATTCCATTCCATTCCATTCCATTCCATTCCATTCCATTCCATTCCATTCCATTCCATTGAATTCCATTCCATTCCATTCCATTCCATTCCATTCCATTCCATCCCATTCCATTCCATTCCATTCCATTCCGTTCTACTCGGGTTGATTCCATTCTATTCCATTCCATTCCATTCGATCCCATTTGATTCCATTCGATTCCATTCAATTCCATTCGATTCCATTCCATTCCACTCCATTCCATTCCATTGAATTCCATTCCATTCCATTCCATTCCATTCCATTCCATTCCATTCCATTCCATTCCATTGAATTCCATTCCATTGAATTCCATTCCATTCCATTGAATTCCATTCCATTCCATTGAATTCCATTCCATTCCATTCCATTCCATTCCATTCCATTCCATTCCATTCTACTGGTGTCCATTCCATTCCATTCCATTCCATTCCATTCCATTCCTTTCCATTCCATTGCATTCCATTGCATTCCATTCCATTCCATTCCATTCCATTCCATTCCATTCCATTCCACTCCACTCCACTCCACTCCACTCCATTCCACTCCACTCCACTCCGGTACATTCCATTCCATTCCATTCCATTCCATTCCATTCCATTTCCATTCCCATTCCATTTCCATTCCCGTTAAATTTCCATTCCCGTTTCTTTTCCATTCCCGTTCCATTTCCATTCCAGTTCCATTACCATTCCCGTTCCATTTCCATTCCCGATCCATTTCCATTCCCGTTCCATTTCCATTCCAGTTCCATTACCATTCCCGTTCCATTTCCATTCCCGATCCATTTCCATTCCCGTTCCATTTCCATTCCCGTTCCATTTCCATTCCCGTTCCATTACCATTCCCGTTCCATTTCCGTTCCCGTTCCGTTTCCGTTCCCGTTCCATTTCCGTTCTCGTTCCGTTTCCGTTCCCGTTCCATTTCCATTCCCGTTCCATTTCCGTTCCCGTTCCATTTCCATTCCCGTTCCATTTCCATTCCCTTTCCATTTCCATTTCATTCCATTCCGTTCTGCTCGGGTACATTCCATTCCATTCCATTGCATTCCATTCCGTTCTGCTCCTGTCCATTCCATTCCATTCCAATCCGTTCCATTCCGTTCTACTCGGGTAGATTCCATTCCATTCCATTCCATTCCATTCCATTCCATTCCATTCCATTCCATTCCATTCCATTCTACTGGTGTCCATTCCATTCCATTCCATTCCATTCCATTCCATTCCATTCCATTCCATTGCATTCCATTCCATTGCATTCCATTCCGTTCCGTTCTACTCGGTTACATTCCATTCAATTCCATTCCATTCCGTTCTACTCGGGTAGATTCCATTCCATTCCATTCCATTCCTTTCCATTCCATTGCATTCCATTGCATTGCATTGCACTCAATTCCATTCCATTCCATTCCATTCCATTCCATTCCATTCCATTCCATTCCATTCCATTCCGTTCCGTTCAACTCGGTTACATTCCATTCAATTACATTCCATTCCGTTCTACTCGGTTACATTCCATTCCATTCCATTCCATTCCATTCCATTCCAATCAATTCCATTCCATTCCATTCCGTTCTACTCGGGTACATTCCATTCCATTCCATTCCATTCCATTCCATTCCATTCCATTCCATTCCGTTCTACTTTGGTACATTCCATTCCATTCGATTCCATTCCATTCCATTCCATTACATTCCATTCCATTCCATTCCGTTCTATTCAGGTTGATTCCATTCTATTCCATTCCATTCCATTCCATTCCATTCCATTCCATTCCATTCCATTCGATTCCATTCCATTCCATTCCATTGAATTCCATTCCATTCCATTCCATTCCATGGAATTCCATTCCATTCCATTCCATTCCATTCCATTCCATTCCATTCCATTGAATTCCATTCCATTCCATTCCATTCCATTCCATTCCATTGAATTCCATTCCGTTCCATTCCATTCCATTGAATTCCATTCCATTCCATTCCATTCCATTGCATTCCATTCCATTGAATTCCATTCCATTCCATTCCATTCCATTCCATTCCATCCCATTCCATTCCATTCCATTCCATTCCGTTCTACTCGGGTTGATTCCATTCTATTCCATTCCATTCCATTCGATCCCATTTGATTCCATTCGATTCCATTCAATTCCATTCGATTCCATTCCATTCCACTCCATTCCATTCCATTGAATTCCATTCCATTCCATTCCATTCCATTCCATTCCATTCCATGGAATTCCATTCCATTCCATTCCATTCCATTCCATAGAATTCCATTCCATTCCATTCCATTCCACTGAATTCCGTTCCATTCCATTCCATTCCGTTCCGTTCCGTTCCGTTCCGTTCCGTTGCGTTCCGTTCCATTCCGTTGTGTTCCGTTCCGTTCTACTCGGGTTGATTCCATTCTATTCCATTCCATTCCAATCCATTCCGTTCCATTCCATTGAATTCCATTCCATTCCATTCCATTCCATGGAATTCCATTGAATTCCACTGCATTCCATTCCATTCCATTCCATTCCATTCCATTGAATTCCATTCCATTCCATTCCATTCCATGGAATTCCGTTCCATTCCATTCCATTCCGTTCCTTTCCGTCCCGTTCCGTTCCGTTCCGTTCCGTTGCGTTCCGTTCCGTTCTACTCGGGTTGATTCCATTCTATTCCATTCCATTCCATTCGATTCCATTCGATTCCATTCGATTCCACTCCATTCCATTCCATAGAATTCCATTCCATTCCATTCCATTCCATTGAATTCCATTCCATTCCATTCCATTCCATAGAATTCCATTCCATTCCATTCCATTCCATTGAATTCCATTCCATTCCATTCCATTCCAATCCATTCCATTCCATTCCATTCCGTTCTACTCGGGTACATTCCATTCCATTCCATTCCATTCCATTCCATTCCATTCCATTCCATTCCATTCCGTTCTACTTTGGTACATTCCATTCCATTCCATTCCATTCCATTCCATTCCATTCCATTCCATTCCATTCCGTTCTACTTGGGTTGATTCCATTCTATTCCATTCCATTCCATTCCATTCCATTCCATTCCATTCCATTCCATTCGATTCCATTCCATTCCATTCCATGGAAATCCATTCCATTCCATTCCATTCCATGGAATTCCATTCCATTCCATTCCATTCCATTCCATTCCATTCCATTCCATTCCATTCCATTCTACTGGTGTCCATTCCATTCCATTCCATTCCATTCCATTCCATTCCATTCCATTCCATTGCATTCCATTCCATTCCATTCCATTCCGTTCCGTTCTACTCGGTTACATTCCATTCAATTCCATTCCATTCCGTTCTACTCGGGTAGATTCCATTCCATTCCATTCCATTCCTTTCCATTCCATTGCATTCCATTGCATTGCATTGCACTCAATTCCATTCCATTCCATTCCATTCCATTCCATTCCATTCCATTCCGTTCCGTTCAACTCAGTAACATTCCATTCAATTACATTCCATTCCGTTCTACTCGGTTACATTCCATTCCATTCCATTCCATTCCATTCCAATCCATTCCATTCCATTCCATTCCGTTCTACTCGGGTACATTCCGTTCCATTCCATTCCATTCCATTCCATTCCATTCCATTACTTTCCGTTCTACTTTGGTACATTCCATTCCATTCCATTCCATTCCATTACATTCCATTCCATTACATTCCATTCCATTCCATTCCGTTCTACTCAGGTTGATTCCATTCTATTCCATTCCATTCCATTCCATTCCATTCCATTCCATTCCATGGAATTCCATTCCATTCCATTCCATTCCATTCCATTCCATTCCGTTCCATTCCATTCCATTCCATTCCATTCCGTTCCATTCCATTCCATTGAATTCCATTCCATTCCATTCCATTCCATTCCATTCCATTCCATTGAATTCCTTTCCATTCCATTCCATTCCATTCCATTCCATCCCATTCCATTCCATTCCATTCCATTCCGTTCTACTCGGGTTGATTCCATTCTATTCCATTCCATTCCATTCGATCCCATTTGATTCCATTCGATTCCATTCAATTCCATTCGATTCCATTCCATTCCACTCCATTCCATTCCATTGAATTCCATTCCATTCCATTCCATTCCATTCCATGGAATTCCATTCCATTCCATTCCATTCCATTCCATAGAATTCCATTCCATTCCATTCCATTCCACTGAATTCCGTTCCATTCCATTCCATTCCGTTCCGTTCCGTTCCGTTCCGTTCCGTTGCGTTCCGTTCCGTTCCGTTGTGTTCCGTTCCGTTCTACTCGAGTTGATTCCATTATATTCCATTCCATTCCAATCCATTCCGTTCCATTCCATAGAATTCCATTCCATTCCATTCCATTCCATTCCATTCCATTCCATTGAATTCCATTCCATTCCATTCCATTCCATTCCATTCCATTCCATTCCATTCCATTCCATTCCATTCCATGGAATTCCGTTCCATTCCATTCCATTCCGTTCCTTTCCGTCCCGTTCCGTTCCGTTCCGTTCCGTTGCGTTCCGTTCCGTTCTACTCGGGTTGATTCCATTCTATTCCATTCCATTCTATTCGATTCCATTCGATTCCATTCGATTCCACTCCATTCCATTCCATAGAATTCCATTCCATTCCATTCCATTCCATTGAATTCCATTCCATTCCATTCCATTCCATTGAATTCCATTCCATTCCATTCCATTCCATTTCATTCCATTCCATTCCATTCTACTGGTGTCCATTCCATTCCATTCTATTCCATTCCATTCCATTCCATTCCATTCCATTCCTTTCCATTCCATTGCATTCCATTGCATTCCATTCCATTCCATTCCATTCCATTCCGTTCCATTCCATTCCATTCCACTCCACTCCACTCCACTCCACTCCATTCCACTCCACTCCACTCCGGTACATTCCATTCCATTCCATTCCATTCCATTCCATTCCATTCCATTCCATTCCGTGCTTCTCGGGTACATTCCGTTCCGTTCCATTCCATTCCATTCCATTCCATTCCGTTCCAGTGCACTCTACTCCACTCCACTCCACTCCACTCCACTCCGGTACATTCCATTCCATTCCATTCCATTCCATTTCCATTCCCATTCCATTTCCATTCCCGTTCCATTTCCATTCCCGTTTCTTTTCCATTCCCGTTCCATTTCCATTCCAGTTCCATTACCATTCCCGTTCCATTTCCATTCCCGATCCATTTCCATTCCCGTTCCTTTTCCATTCCCGTTCCATTTCCATTCCCGTTCCGTTACCATTCCCGTTCCATTTCCGTTCCCGTTCCGTTTCCGTTCCCGTTCCATTTCCGTTCTCGTTCCGTTTCCGTTCCCGTTCCATTTCCCTTCCCGTTCCATTTCCCTTCCCGTTCCATTTCCGTTCCCGTTCCGTTTCCGTTCCCGTTCCATTTCCGTTCTCGTTCCGTTTCCGTTCCCGTTCCATTTCCATTCCCGTTCCATTTCCGTTCCCGTTCCATTTCCATTCCCGTTCCATTTCCATTCCCTTTCCATTTCCATTTCATTCCATTCCGTTCTGCTCGGGTACATTCCATTCCATTCCATTGCATTCCATTCCGTTCTGCTCCTGTCCATTCCATTCCATTCCAATCCGTTCCATTCCGTTCTACTCGGGTAGATTCCATTCCATTCCATTCCATTCCATTCCATTCCATTCCATTCCATTCCATTCCATTCCATTCCATTCTACTGGTGTCCATTCCATTCCATTCCATTCCATTCCATTCCATTCCATTCCATTCCATTGCATTCCATTCCATTCCATTCCATTCCGTTCCGTTCTACTCGGTTACATTCCATTCAATTCCATTCCATTCCGTTCTACTCGGGTAGATTCCATTCCATTCCATTCCATTCCTTTCCATTCCATTGCATTCCATTGCATTGCATTGCACTCAATTCCATTCCATTCCATTCCGTTCCATTCCATTCCATTCCATTCCATTCCGTTCCGTTCAACTCAGTTACATTCCATTCAATTACATTCCATTCCGTTCTACTCGGTTACATTCCATTCCATTCCATTCCATTCCATTCCAATCCATTCCATTCCATTCCATTCCGTTCTACTCGGGTACATTCCGTTCCATTCCATTCCATTCCATTCCATTCCATTCCATTCCTTTCCGTTCTACTTTGGTACATTCCATTCCATTCCATTCCATTCCATTCCATTCCATTCCATTCCATTACATTCCATTCTATTCCATTCCGTTCTACTCAGGTTGATTCCATTCTATTCCATTCCATTCCATTCCATTCCATTCCATTCCATTCCATTCGATTCCATTCCATTCCATTCCATTGAATTCCATTCCATTCCATTCCATTCCATGGAATTCCATTCCATTCCATTCCATTCCATTCCATTCCATTCCATTCCATTCCATTCCATTCCATTCCATTCCGTTCCATTCCATTCCATTGAATTCCATTCCATTCCATTCCATTCCATTCCATTCCATTCCATTGAATTCCATTCCATTCCATTCCATTCCATTCCATTCCATCCCATTCCATTCCATTCCATTCCATTCCGTTCTACTCGGGTTGATTCCATTCTATTCCATTCCATTCCATTCGATCCCATTTGATTCCATTCGATTCCATTCAATTCCATTCGATTCCATTCCATTCCACTCCATTCCATTCCATTGAATTCCATTCCATTCCATTCCATTCCATTCCATTCCATTCCATTCCATTCCATTCCATTCCATGGAATTCCATTCCATTCCATTCCAATCCATTCCATTCCATTCCATTCCGTTCTACTCGGGTACATTCCGTTCCATTCCATTCCATTCCATTCCATTCCATTCCATTCCATTCCATTCCTTTCCGTTCTACTTTGGTACATTCCATTCCATTCCATTCCATTCCATTCCATTCCATTCCATTCCATTCCATTCCATTCCATTCCGTTCTACTCAGGTTGATTCCATTCTATTCCATTCCATTCCATTCCATTCCATTCCATTCCATTCCATTCCATTCCATTCCATTCCTTTCCATTCCATTGAATTCCATTCCATTCCATTCCATTCCATGGAATTCCATTCCATTCCAATTCCATTCCATTCCATTCCATTCCATTCCATTCCATTCCATTCCATTGAATTCCATTCCATTCCATTCCATTCCATTCCATTCCATTCCATTCTACTCGGGTTGATTCCATTCTATTCCATTCCATTCCATTCGATCCCATTTGATTCCATTCGATTCCATTCAATTCCATTCGATTCCATTCCATTCCACTCCATTCCATTCCATTGAATTCCATTCCATTCCATTCCATTCCATTCCATTCCATTCCATTCCATGGAATTCCATTCCATTCCATTCCATAGAATTCCATTCCATTCCATTCCATTCCACTGAGTTCCGTTCCATTCCATTCCATTCCGTTCCGTTCCGTTCCGTTCCGTTCCGTTGCGTTCCGTTCCGTTCCGTTGTGTTCCGTTCCGTTCTACTCGGGTTGATTCCATTCTATTCCATTCCATTCCAATCCATTCCGTTCCATTCCATTGAATTCCATTCCATTCCATTCCATTCCATTGAATTCCATTCCATTCCATTCCATTCCATTGAATTCCATTCCATTCCATTCCATTCCATTGAATTCCATTCCATTCCATTCCATTCCATTCCATTCCATTCCATTCCATTCCATTCCATTCTACTGGTGTCCATTCCATTCCATTCTATTCCATTCCATTCCATTCCATTCCATTCCATTCCATTCCATTCCATTCCATTGAATTCCATTCCATTCCATTCCATTCCATTTCATTCCATTCCATTCCATTCTACTGGTGTCCATTCCATTCCATTCTATTCCATTCCATTCCATTCCATTCCATTCCATTCCATTCCTTTCCATTCCATTGCATTCCATTGCATTCCATTCCATTCCATTCCATTCCATTCCGTTCCATTCCATTCCATTCCACTCCACTCCACTCCACTCCACTCCATTCCACTCCACTCCACTCCGGTACATTCCATTCCATTCCATTCCATTCCATTCCATTCCATTCCGTGCTTCTCGGGTACATTCCGTTCCGTTCCATTCCATTCCATTCCATTCCATTCCGTTCCAGTGCACTCTACTCCACTCCACTCCACTCCACTCCACTCCGGTACATTCCATTCCATTCCATTCCATTCCATTTCCATTCCCATTCCATTTCCATTCCCGTTCCATTTCCATTCCCGTTTCTTTTCCATTCCCGTTCCATTTCCATTCCAGTTCCATTACCATTCCCGTTCCATTTCCATTCCCGATCCATTTCCATTCCCGTTCCTTTTCCATTCCCGTTCCATTTCCATTCCCGTTCCGTTACCATTCCCGTTCCATTTCCGTTCCCGTTCCGTTTCCGTTCCCGTTCCATTTCCGTTCTCGTTCCGTTTCCGTTCCCGTTCCATTTCCCTTCCCGTTCCATTTCCCTTCCCGTTCCATTTCCGTTCCCGTTCCGTTTCCGTTCCCGTTCCATTTCCGTTCTCGTTCCGTTTCCGTTCCCGTTCCATTTCCATTCCCGTTCCATTTCCGTTCCCGTTCCATTTCCATTCCCGTTCCATTTCCATTCCCTTACCATTTCCATTTCATTCCATTCCGTTCTGCTCGGGTACATTCCATTCCATTCCATTGCATTCCATTCCGTTCTGCTCCTGTCCATTCCATTCCATTCCAATCCGTTCCATTCCGTTCTACTCGGGTAGATTCCATTCCATTCCATTCCATTCCATTCCATTCCATTCCATTCCATTCCATTCCATTCCATTCCATTCTACTGGTGTCCATTCCATTCCATTCCATTCCATTCCATTCCATTCCATTCCATTCCATTGCATTCCATTCCATTCCATTCCATTCCGTTCCGTTCTACTCGGTTACATTCCATTCAATTCCATTCCATTCCGTTCTACTCGGGTAGATTCCATTCCATTCCATTCCATTCCTTTCCATTCCATTGCATTCCATTGCATTGCATTGCACTCAATTCCATTCCATTCCATTCCATTCCATTCCATTCCATTCCGTTCCGTTCAACTCAGTTACATTCCATTCAATTACATTCCATTCCGTTCTACTCGGTTACATTCCATTCCATTCCATTCCATTCCATTCCAATCCATTCCATTCCATTCCATTCCGTTCTACTCGGGTACATTCCGTTCCATTCCATTCCATTCCATTCCATTCCATTCCATTCCTTTCCGTTCTACTTTGGTACATTCCATTCCATTCCATTCCATTCCATTCCATTCCATTACATTCCATTCCATTCCATTCCGTTCTACTCAGGTTGATTCCATTCTATTCCATTCCATTCCATTCCATTCCATTCCATTCCATTCGATTCCATTCCATTCCATTCCATTGAATTCCATTCCATTCCATTCCATTCCATTCCATTCCATTCCATGGAATTCCATTCCATTCCATTCCATTCCATTCCATTCCATTGAATTCCATTCCATTCCATTCCATTCCATTCCATTGAATTCCATTCCATTCCATTCCATTCCATGGAATTCCATTCCATTCCATTCCATTCCATTCCATTCCATTCCGTTCCATTCCATTCCATTCCATTCCATTCCGTTCCATTCCATTCCATTGAATTCCATTCCATTCCATTCCATTCCATTCCATTCCATTCCATTGAATTCCTTTCCATTCCATTCCATTCCATTCCATTCCATCCCATTCCATTCCATTCCATTCCATTCCGTTCTACTCGGGTTGATTCCATTCTATTCCATTCCATTCCATTCGATCCCATTTGATTCCATTCGATTCCATTCAATTCCATTCGATTCCATTCCATTCCACTCCATTCCATTCCATTGAATTCCATTCCATTCCATTCCATTCCATTCCATGGAATTCCATTCCATTCCATTCCATTCCATTCCATAGAATTCCATTCCATTCCATTCCATTCCACTGAATTCCGTTCCATTCCATTCCATTCCGTTCCGTTCCGTTCCGTTCCGTTCCGTTGCGTTCCGTTCCGTTCCGTTGTGTTCCGTTCCGTTCTACTCGAGTTGATTCCATTATATTCCATTCCATTCCAATCCATTCCGTTCCATTCCATAGAATTCCATTCCATTCCATTCCATTCCATTCCATTCCATTCCATTGAATTCCATTCCATTCCATTCCATTCCATTCCATTCCATTCCATTCCATTCCATTCCATTCCATTCCATGGAATTCCGTTCCATTCCATTCCATTCCGTTCCTTTCCGTCCCGTTCCGTTCCGTTCCGTTCCGTTGCGTTCCGTTCCGTTCTACTCGGGTTGATTCCATTCTATTCCATTCCATTCTATTCGATTCCATTCGATTCCATTCGATTCCACTCCATTCCATTCCATAGAATTCCATTCCATTCCATTCCATTCCATTGAATTCCATTCCATTCCATTCCATTCCATTGAATTCCATTCCATTCCATTCCATTCCATTTCATTCCATTCCATTCCATTCTACTGGTGTCCATTCCATTCCATTCTATTCCATTCCATTCCATTCCATTCCATTCCATTCCTTTCCATTCCATTGCATTCCATTGCATTCCATTCCATTCCATTCCATTCCATTCCGTTCCATTCCATTCCATTCCACTCCACTCCACTCCACTCCACTCCATTCCACTCCACTCCACTCCGGTACATTCCATTCCATTCCATTCCATTCCATTCCATTCCATTCCATTCCATTCCGTGCTTCTCGGGTACATTCCGTTCCGTTCCATTCCATTCCATTCCATTCCATTCCGTTCCAGTGCACTCTACTCCACTCCACTCCACTCCACTCCACTCCGGTACATTCCATTCCATTCCATTCCATTCCATTTCCATTCCCATTCCATTTCCATTCCCGTTCCATTTCCATTCCCGTTTCTTTTCCATTCCCGTTCCATTTCCATTCCAGTTCCATTACCATTCCCGTTCCATTTCCATTCCCGATCCATTTCCATTCCCGTTCCTTTTCCATTCCCGTTCCATTTCCATTCCCGTTCCGTTACCATTCCCGTTCCATTTCCGTTCCCGTTCCGTTTCCGTTCCCGTTCCATTTCCGTTCTCGTTCCGTTTCCGTTCCCGTTCCATTTCCCTTCCCGTTCCATTTCCCTTCCCGTTCCATTTCCGTTCCCGTTCCGTTTCCGTTCCCGTTCCATTTCCGTTCTCGTTCCGTTTCCGTTCCCGTTCCATTTCCATTCCCGTTCCATTTCCGTTCCCGTTCCATTTCCATTCCCGTTCCATTTCCATTCCCTTTCCATTTCCATTTCATTCCATTCCGTTCTGCTCGGGTACATTCCATTCCATTCCATTGCATTCCATTCCGTTCTGCTCCTGTCCATTCCATTCCATTCCAATCCGTTCCATTCCGTTCTACTCGGGTAGATTCCATTCCATTCCATTCCATTCCATTCCATTCCATTCCATTCCATTCCATTCCATTCCATTCCATTCTACTGGTGTCCATTCCATTCCATTCCATTCCATTCCATTCCATTCCATTCCATTCCATTGCATTCCATTCCATTCCATTCCATTCCGTTCCGTTCTACTCGGTTACATTCCATTCAATTCCATTCCATTCCGTTCTACTCGGGTAGATTCCATTCCATTCCATTCCATTCCTTTCCATTCCATTGCATTCCATTGCATTGCATTGCACTCAATTCCATTCCATTCCATTCCGTTCCATTCCATTCCATTCCATTCCATTCCGTTCCGTTCAACTCAGTTACATTCCATTCAATTACATTCCATTCCGTTCTACTCGGTTACATTCCATTCCATTCCATTCCATTCCATTCCAATCCATTCCATTCCATTCCATTCCGTTCTACTCGGGTACATTCCGTTCCATTCCATTCCATTCCATTCCATTCCATTCCATTCCTTTCCGTTCTACTTTGGTACATTCCATTCCATTCCATTCCATTCCATTCCATTCCATTCCATTCCATTACATTCCATTCTATTCCATTCCGTTCTACTCAGGTTGATTCCATTCTATTCCATTCCATTCCATTCCATTCCATTCCATTCCATTCCATTCGATTCCATTCCATTCCATTCCATTGAATTCCATTCCATTCCATTCCATTCCATGGAATTCCATTCCATTCCATTCCATTCCATTCCATTCCATTCCATTCCATTCCATTCCATTCCATTCCATTCCGTTCCATTCCATTCCATTGAATTCCATTCCATTCCATTCCATTCCATTCCATTCCATTCCATTGAATTCCATTCCATTCCATTCCATTCCATTCCATTCCATCCCATTCCATTCCATTCCATTCCATTCCGTTCTACTCGGGTTGATTCCATTCTATTCCATTCCATTCCATTCGATCCCATTTGATTCCATTCGATTCCATTCAATTCCATTCGATTCCATTCCATTCCACTCCATTCCATTCCATTGAATTCCATTCCATTCCATTCCATTCCATTCCATTCCATTCCATTCCATTCCATTCCATTCCATGGAATTCCATTCCATTCCATTCCAATCCATTCCATTCCATTCCATTCCGTTCTACTCGGGTACATTCCGTTCCATTCCATTCCATTCCATTCCATTCCATTCCATTCCATTCCATTCCTTTCCGTTCTACTTTGGTACATTCCATTCCATTCCATTCCATTCCATTCCATTCCATTCCATTCCATTCCATTCCATTCCATTCCGTTCTACTCAGGTTGATTCCATTCTATTCCATTCCATTCCATTCCATTCCATTCCATTCCATTCCATTCCATTCCATTCCATTCCTTTCCATTCCATTGAATTCCATTCCATTCCATTCCATTCCATGGAATTCCATTCCATTCCAATTCCATTCCATTCCATTCCATTCCATTCCATTCCATTCCATTCCATTGAATTCCATTCCATTCCATTCCATTCCATTCCATTCCATTCCATTCTACTCGGGTTGATTCCATTCTATTCCATTCCATTCCATTCGATCCCATTTGATTCCATTCGATTCCATTCAATTCCATTCGATTCCATTCCATTCCACTCCATTCCATTCCATTGAATTCCATTCCATTCCATTCCATTCCATTCCATTCCATTCCATTCCATGGAATTCCATTCCATTCCATTCCATAGAATTCCATTCCATTCCATTCCATTCCACTGAGTTCCGTTCCATTCCATTCCATTCCGTTCCGTTCCGTTCCGTTCCGTTCCGTTGCGTTCCGTTCCGTTCCGTTGTGTTCCGTTCCGTTCTACTCGGGTTGATTCCATTCTATTCCATTCCATTCCAATCCATTCCGTTCCATTCCATTGAATTCCATTCCATTCCATTCCATTCCATTGAATTCCATTCCATTCCATTCCATTCCATTGAATTCCATTCCATTCCATTCCATTCCATTGAATTCCATTCCATTCCATTCCATTCCATTCCATTCCATTCCATTCCATTCCATTCCATTCTACTGGTGTCCATTCCATTCCATTCTATTCCATTCCATTCCATTCCATTCCATTCCATTCCATTCCATTCCATTCCATTGAATTCCATTCCATTCCATTCCATTCCATTTCATTCCATTCCATTCCATTCTACTGGTGTCCATTCCATTCCATTCTATTCCATTCCATTCCATTCCATTCCATTCCATTCCATTCCTTTCCATTCCATTGCATTCCATTGCATTCCATTCCATTCCATTCCATTCCATTCCGTTCCATTCCATTCCATTCCACTCCACTCCACTCCACTCCACTCCATTCCACTCCACTCCACTCCGGTACATTCCATTCCATTCCATTCCATTCCATTCCATTCCATTCCGTGCTTCTCGGGTACATTCCGTTCCGTTCCATTCCATTCCATTCCATTCCATTCCGTTCCAGTGCACTCTACTCCACTCCACTCCACTCCACTCCACTCCGGTACATTCCATTCCATTCCATTCCATTCCATTTCCATTCCCATTCCATTTCCATTCCCGTTCCATTTCCATTCCCGTTTCTTTTCCATTCCCGTTCCATTTCCATTCCAGTTCCATTACCATTCCCGTTCCATTTCCATTCCCGATCCATTTCCATTCCCGTTCCTTTTCCATTCCCGTTCCATTTCCATTCCCGTTCCGTTACCATTCCCGTTCCATTTCCGTTCCCGTTCCGTTTCCGTTCCCGTTCCATTTCCGTTCTCGTTCCGTTTCCGTTCCCGTTCCATTTCCCTTCCCGTTCCATTTCCCTTCCCGTTCCATTTCCGTTCCCGTTCCGTTTCCGTTCCCGTTCCATTTCCGTTCTCGTTCCGTTTCCGTTCCCGTTCCATTTCCATTCCCGTTCCATTTCCGTTCCCGTTCCATTTCCATTCCCGTTCCATTTCCATTCCCTTACCATTTCCATTTCATTCCATTCCGTTCTGCTCGGGTACATTCCATTCCATTCCATTGCATTCCATTCCGTTCTGCTCCTGTCCATTCCATTCCATTCCAATCCGTTCCATTCCGTTCTACTCGGGTAGATTCCATTCCATTCCATTCCATTCCATTCCATTCCATTCCATTCCATTCCATTCCATTCCATTCTACTGGTGTCCATTCCATTCCATTCCATTCCATTCCATTCCATTCCATTCCATTCCATTGCATTCCATTCCATTCCATTCCATTCCGTTCCGTTCTACTCGGTTACATTCCATTCAATTCCATTCCATTCCGTTCTACTCGGGTAGATTCCATTCCATTCCATTCCATTCCTTTCCATTCCATTGCATTCCATTGCATTGCATTGCACTCAATTCCATTCCATTCCATTCCATTCCATTCCATTCCATTCCGTTCCGTTCAACTCAGTTACATTCCATTCAATTACATTCCATTCCGTTCTACTCGGTTACATTCCATTCCATTCCATTCCATTCCATTCCAATCCATTCCATTCCATTCCATTCCGTTCTACTCGGGTACATTCCGTTCCATTCCATTCCATTCCATTCCATTCCATTCCATTCCTTTCCGTTCTACTTTGGTACATTCCATTCCATTCCATTCCATTCCATTCCATTCCATTACATTCCATTCCATTCCATTCCGTTCTACTCAGGTTGATTCCATTCTATTCCATTCCATTCCATTCCATTCCATTCCATTCCATTCGATTCCATTCCATTCCATTCCATTGAATTCCATTCCATTCCATTCCATTCCATTCCATTCCATTCCATGGAATTCCATTCCATTCCATTCCATTCCATTCCATTCCATTGAATTCCATTCCATTCCATTCCATTCCATTCCATTGAATTCCATTCCATTCCATTCCATTCCATTGAATTCCATTCCATTCCATTCCATTCCATTCCATTCCATTCCATTCCATTCCATTCCATTCCATTCTACTGGTGTCCATTCCATTCCATTCTATTCCATTCCATTCCATTCCATTCCATTCCATTCCTTTCCATTCCATTGCATTCCATTGCATTCCATTCCATTCCATTCCATTCCATTCCATTCCATTCCATTCCATTCCACTCCACTCCACTCCACTCCACTCCACTCCATTCCACTCCACTCCACTCCGGTACATTCCATTCCATTCCATTCCAATCCATTCCATTCCATTCCGTGCTTCTCGGGTACATTCCGTTCCGTTCCATTCCATTCCATTCCATTCCATTCCGTTCCAGTGCACTCTACTCCACTCCACTCCACTCCACTCCACTCCGGTACATTCCATTCCATTCCATTCCATTCCATTTCCATTCCCATTCCATTTCCATTCCCGTTCCATTTCCATTCCCGTTTCTTTTCCATTCCCGTTCCATTTCCATTCCAGTTCCATTACCATTCCCGTTCCATTTCCATTCCCGATCCATTTCCATTCCCGTTCCTTTTCCATTCCCGTTCCATTTCCATTCCCGTTCCGTTACCATTCCCGTTCCATTTCCGTTCCCGTTCCGTTTCCGTTCCCGTTCCATTTCCGTTCTCGTTCCGTTTCCGTTCCCGTTCCATTTCCCTTCCCGTTCCATTTCCCTTCCCGTTCCATTTCCGTTCCCGTTCCGTTTCCGTTCCCGTTCCATTTCCGTTCTCGTTTCTTTTCCGTTCCCGTTCCATTTCCATTCCCGTTCCATTTCCGTTCCCGTTCCATTTCCATTCCCGTTCCATTTCCATTCCCTTTCCATTTCCATTTCATTCCATTCCGTTCTGCTCGGGTACATTCCATTCCATTCCATTGCATTCCATTCCGTTCTGCTCCTGTCCATTCCATTCCATTCCAATCCGTTCCATTCCGTTCTACTCGGGTAGATTCCATTCCATTCCATTCCATTCCATTCCATTCCATTCCATTCCATTCCATTCCATTCCATTCCATTCTACTGGTGTCCATTCCATTCCATTCCATTCCATTCCATTCCATTCCATGCCATTCCATTGCATTCCATTCCATTCCATTCCATTCCGTTCCGTTCTACTCGGTTACATTCCATTCAATTCCATTCCATTCCGTTCTACTCGGGTAGATTCCATTCCATTCCATTCCATTCCTTTCCATTCCATTGCATTCCATTGCATTGCATTGCACTCAATTCCATTCCATTCCATTCCATTCCATTCCATTCCATTCCATTCCATTCCGTTCCGTTCAACTCGGTTACATTCCATTCAATTACATTCCATTCCGTTCTACTCGGTTACATTCCATTCCATTCCATTCCATTCCATTCCAATCCATTCCATTCCATTCCATTCCGTTCTACTCGGGTACATTCCATTCCATTCCATTCCATTCCATTCCATTCCATTCCATTCCATTCCGTTCTACTTTGGTACATTCCATTCCATTCCATTCCATTCCATTCCATTCCATTCCATTCCATTCCATTCCGTTCTACTTGGGTTGATTCCATTCTATTCCATTCCATTCCATTCCATTCCATTCCATTCCATTCCATTCCATTCGATTCCATTCCATTCCATTCCATGGAAATCCATTCCATTCCATTCCATTCCATGGAATTCCATTCCATTCCATTCCATTCCATTCCATTCCATTCCATTCCATTCCATTCCATTCTACTGGTGTCCATTCCATTCCATTCCATTCCATTCCATTCCATTCCATTCCATTCCATTCCATTGCATTCCATTCCATTCCATTCCATTCCGTTCCGTTCTACTCGGTTACATTCCATTCAATTCCATTCCATTCCGTTCTACTCGGGTAGATTCCATTCCATTCCATTCCATTCCTTTCCATTCCATTGCATTCCATTGCATTGCATTGCACTCAATTCCATTCCATTCCATTCCATTCCATTCCATTCCATTCCATTCCGTTCCGTTCAACTCAGTAACATTCCATTCAATTACATTCCATTCCGTTCTACTCGGTTACATTCCATTCCATTCCATTCCATTCCATTCCAATCCATTCCATTCCATTCCATTCCGTTCTACTCGGGTACATTCCGTTCCATTCCATTCCATTCCATTCCATTCCATTCCATTACTTTCCGTTCTACTTTGGTACATTCCATTCCATTCCATTCCATTCCATTACATTCCATTCCATTACATTCCATTCCATTCCATTCCGTTCTACTCAGGTTGATTCCATTCTATTCCATTCCATTCCATTCCATTCCATTCCATTCCATGGAATTCCATTCCATTCCATTCCATTCCATTCCATTCCATTCCGTTCCATTCCATTCCATTCCATTCCATTCCGTTCCATTCCATTCCATTGAATTCCATTCCATTCCATTCCATTCCATTCCATTCCATTCCATTGAATTCCATTCCATTCCATTCCATTCCATTCCATTCCATCCCATTCCATTCCATTCCATTCCATTCCGTTCTACTCGGGTTGATTCCATTCTATTCCATTCCATTCCATTCGATCCCATTTGATTCCATTCGATTCCATTCAATTCCATTCGATTCCATTCCATTCCACTCCATTCCATTCCATTGAATTCCATTCCATTCCATTCCATTCCATTCCATGGAATTCCATTCCATTCCATTCCATTCCATTCCATAGAATTCCATTCCATTCCATTCCATTCCACTGAATTCCGTTCCATTCCATTCCATTCCGTTCCGTTCCGTTCCGTTCCGTTCCGTTGCGTTCCGTTCCGTTCCGTTGTGTTCCGTTCCGTTCTACTCGGGTTGATTCCATTCTATTCCATTCCATTCCAATCCATTCCGTTCCATTCCATAGAATTCCATTCCATTCCATTCCATTCCATTCCATTCCATTCCATTGAATTCCATTCCATTCCATTCCATTCCATTCCATTCCATTCCATTCCATTCCATTCCATGGAATTCCGTTCCATTCCATTCCATTCCGTTCCTTTCCGTCCCGTTCCGTTCCGTTCCGTTCCGTTGCGTTCCGTTCCGTTCTACTCGGGTTGATTCCATTCTATTCCATTCCATTCCATTCGATTCCATTCGATTCCATTCGATTCCACTCCATTCCATTCCATAGAATTCCATTCCATTCCATTCCATTCCATTGAATTCCATTCCATTCCATTCCATTCCATTGAATTCCATTCCATTCCATTCCATTCCATTGAATTCCATTCCATTCCATTCCATTCCATTCCATTCCATTCCATTCCATTCCATTCTACTGGTGTCCATTCCATTCCATTCCATTCCATTCCATTCCATTCCATTCCATTCCATTCCATTGAATTCCATTCCATTGAATTCCATTCCATTCCATTCCATTCCATTGAATTCCATTCCATTCCATTCCATTCCATTCCATTCCATTCCATTCCATTCCATTCTACTGGTGTCCATTCCATTCCATTCTATTCCATTCCATTCCATTCCATTCCATTCCATTCCTTTCCATTCCATTGCATTCCATTGCATTCCATTCCATTCCATTCCATTCCATTCCATTCCATTCCACTCCACTCCACTCCACTCCACTCCATTGCACTCCACTCCACTCCGGTACATTCCGTTCCGTTCCATTCCATTCCATTCCATTCCATTCCGTTCCTGTGCACTCTACTCCACTCCACTCCACTCCACTCCACTCCGGTACATTCCATTCCATTCCATTCCATTCCATTCCATTCCATTTCCATTCCCATTCCATTTCCATTCCCGTTCCATTTCCATTCCCGTTTCTTTTCCATTCCCGTTCCATTTCCATTCCAGTTCCATTACCATTCCCGTTCCATTTCCATTCCCGATCCATTTCCATTCCCGTTCCTTTTCCATTCCCGTTCCATTTCCATTCCCGTTCCGTTACCATTCCCGTTCCATTTCCGTTCTCGTTCCGTTTCCGTTCCCGTTCCATTTCCCTTCCTGTTCCATTTCTGTTCCCGTTCCATTTCCATTCCTGTTCCATTTCCGTTCCCGTTCCATTTCCTTTCCCGTTCTATTTCCATTCCCTTTCCATTTCCATTTCATTCCATTCCGTTCTGCTCGGGTACATTCCATTCCATTCCATTGCATTCCATTCCGTTCTGCTCCTGTCCATTCCATTCCATTCCATTCCGTTCCATTCCGTTCTACTAGGGTAGATTCCATTCCATTCCATTCCATTCCATTCCATTCCATTCCATTCCATTCCATTCCATTCCATTCCATTCTACTGGTGTCCATTCCATTCCATTCCATTCCATTCCATTCCATTCCATTCCATTGCATTCCATTCCATTGCATTCCATTCCATTCCGTTCCGTTCTACTCGGTTACATTCCATTCAATTCCATTCCATTCCGTTCTACTCGGGTAGATTCCATTCCATTCCATTCCATTCCATTCCTTTCCATTCCATTGCGTTCCATTGCATTGCATTGCACTCAATTCCATTCCATTCCATTCCATTCCATTCCATTCCATTCCATTCCGTTCCGTTCAACTCGGTTACATTCCATTCAATTACATTCCATTCCGTTCTACTCGGTTACATTCCATTCCATTCCATTCCATTCCATTCCATTCCATTCCATTCCATTCCATTCCATTGCATTCCATTCCATTCCATTCCATTCCATTCCGTTCCGTTCTACTCGGTTACATTCCATTCAATTCCATTCCATTCCGTTCTACTCGGGTAGATTCCATTCCATTCCATTCCATTCCTTTCCATTCCATTGCATTCCATTGCATTGCATTGCACTAAATTCCATTCCATTCCATTCCATTCCATTCCATTCCATTCCATTCCATTCCATTCCATTCCGTTCCGTTCAACTCGGTTACATTCCATTCAATTACATTCCATTCCGTTCTACTCGGTTACATTCCATTCCATTCCATTCCATTCCATTCCATTCCATTCCATTCCGTTCTACTCGGGTTGATTCCATTCTATTCCATTCCATTCCATTCCATTCCATTCCATTCCATTCCATTCCATTCCATTCCATTCGATTCCATTCCATTCCATTCCATTGAATTCCATTCCATTCCATTCCATTCCATGGAATTCCATTGAATTCCATTCCATTCCATTCCATTCCATTCCATTGAATTCCATTCCATTCCATTCCATTCCATTCCATTGAATTCCATTCCGTTCCATTCCATTCCATTGAATTCCATTCCATTCCATTCCATTCCATTGAATTCCATTCCATTCCATTCCATTCCATTGAATTCCATTCCATTCCATTCCATTCCATTCCATTCCATTCCATCCCATTCCATTCCATTCCATTCCATTCCGTTCTACTCGGGTTGATTCCATTCTATTCCATTCCATTCCATTCGATCCCATTTGATTCCATTCGATTCCATTCAATTCCATTCGATTCCATTCCATTCCACTCCATTCCATTCCATTGAATTCCATTCCATTCCATTCCATTCCATTCCGTTCTACTCGGGTACATTCCGTTCCATTCCATTCCATTCCATTCCATTCCATTCCATTCCTTTCCGTTCTACTTTGGTACATTCCATTCCATTCCATTCCATTCCATTCCATTCCATTCCATTCCATTCCATTCCATTCCGTTCTACTCAGGTTGATTCCATTCTATTCCATTCCATTCCATTCCATTCCATTCCATTCCATTCCATTCGATTCCATTCCTTTCCATTCCATTGAATTCCATTCCATTCCATTCCATTCCATGGAATTCCATTCCATTCCAATTCCATTCCATTCCATTCCATTCCATTCCATTCCATTCCATTCCATTCCATTGAATTCCATTCCATTCCATTCCATTCCATTCCATTCCATTCCGTTCCATTCCATTCCATTGAATTCCATTCCATTCCATTCCATTCCATTCCATTCCATTCCATTGAATTCCATTCCATTCCATTCCATTCCATTCCATTCCATCCCATTCCATTCCATTCCATTCCATTCCATTCTACTCGGGTTGATTCCATTCTATTCCATTCCATTCCATTCGATCCCATTTGATTCCATTCGATTCCATTCAATTCCATTCGATTCCATTCCATTCCACTCCATTCCATTCCATTGAATTCCATTCCATTCCATTCCATTCCATTCCATTCCATTCCATTCCATTCCATTCCATTCCATTCCATAGAATTCCATTCCATTCCATTCCATTCCACTGAGTTCCGTTCCATTCCATTCCATTCCGTTCCGTTCCGTTCCGTTCCGTTCCGTTGCGTTCCGTTCCGTTCCGTTGTGTTCCGTTCCGTTCTACTCGGGTTGATTCCATTCTATTCCATTCCATTCCAATCCATTCCGTTCCATTCCATTGAATTCCATTCCATTCCATTCCATTCCATTGAATTCCATTCCATTCCATTCCATTCCATTGAATTCCATTCCATTCCATTCCATTCCATTGAATTCCATTCCATTCCATTCCATTCCATTCCATTCCATTCCATTCCATTCCATTCCATTCTACTGGTGTCCATTCCATTCCATTCTATTCCATTCCATTCCATTCCATTCCATTCCATTCCATTCCATTCCATTGAATTCCATTCCATTCCATTCCATTCCATTGAATTCCATTCCATTCCATTCCATTCCATTTCATTCCATTCCATTCCATTCTACTGGTGTCCATTCCATTCCATTCTATTCCATTCCATTCCATTCCATTCCATTCCATTCCTTTCCATTCCATTGCATTCCATTGCATTCCATTCCATTCCATTCCATTCCATTCCGTTCCATTCCATTCCATTCCACTCCACTCCACTCCACTCCACTCCATTCCACTCCACTCCACTCCGGTACATTCCATTCCATTCCATTCCATTCCATTCCATTCCATTCCGTGCTTCTCGGGTACATTCCGTTCCGTTCCATTCCATTCCATTCCATTCCATTCCGTTCCAGTGCACTCTACTCCACTCCACTCCACTCCACTCCACTCCGGTACATTCCATTCCATTCCATTCCATTCCATTTCCATTCCCATTCCATTTCCATTCCCGTTCCATTTCCATTCCCGTTTCTTTTCCATTCCCGTTCCATTTCCATTCCAGTTCCATTACCATTCCCGTTCCATTTCCATTCCCGATCCATTTCCATTCCCGTTCCTTTTCCATTCCCGTTCCATTTCCATTCCCGTTCCGTTACCATTCCCGTTCCATTTCCGTTCCCGTTCCGTTTCCGTTCCCGTTCCATTTCCGTTCTCGTTCCGTTTCCGTTCCCGTTCCATTTCCCTTCCCGTTCCATTTCCCTTCCCGTTCCATTTCCGTTCCCGTTCCGTTTCCGTTCCCGTTCCATTTCCGTTCTCGTTCCGTTTCCGTTCCCGTTCCATTTCCATTCCCGTTCCATTTCCGTTCCCGTTCCACTTCCATTCCCGTTCCATTTCCATTCCCTTACCATTTCCATTTCATTCCATTCCGTTCTGCTCGGGTACATTCCATTCCATTCCATTGCATTCCATTCCGTTCTGCTCCTGTCCATTCCATTCCATTCCAATCCGTTCCATTCCGTTCTACTCGGGTAGATTCCATTCCATTCCATTCCATTCCATTCCATTCCATTCCATTCCATTCCATTCCATTCCATTCCATTCCATTCTACTGGTGTCCATTCCATTCCATTCCATTCCATTCCATTCCATTCCATTCCATTGCATTCCATTCCATTGCATTCCATTCCATTCCGTTCCGTTCTACTCGGTTACATTCCATTCAATTCCATTCCATTCCGTTGTACTCGGGTAGATTCCATTCCATTCCATTCCATTCCATTCCTTTCCATTCCATTGCATTCCATTGCATTGCATTGCACTCAATTCCATTCCATTCCATTCCATTCCATTCCATTCCATTCCATTCCATTCCGTTCCGTTCAACTCGGTTACATTCCATTCAATTACATTCCATTCCGTTCTACTCGGTTACATTCCATTCCATTCCATTCCATTCCATTCCATTCCATTCCATTCCGTTCTACTCGGGTTGATTCCATTCTATTCCATTCCATTCCATTCCATTCCATTCCATTCCATTCCATTCCATTCCATTCCATTCGATTCCATTCCATTCCATTCCATTGAATTCCATTCCATTCCATTCCATTCCATGGAATTCCATTGAATTCCATTCCATTCCATTCCATTCCATTCCATTGAATTCCATTCCATTCCATTCCATTCCATTCCATTGAATTCCATTCCGTTCCATTCCATTCCATTGAATTCCATTCCATTCCATTCCATTCCATTCCATTCCATTCCATTCCATTGAATTCCATTCCATTCCATTCCATTCCATTCCATTCCATTCCATCCCATTCCATTCCATTCCATTCCATTCCGTTCTACTCGGGTTGATTCCATTCTATTCCATTCCATTCCATTCGATCCCATTTGATTCCATTCGATTCCATTCAATTCCATTCGATTCCATTCCATTCCACTCCATTCCATTCCATTGAATTCCATTCCATTCCATTCCATTCCATTCCATTCCATTCCATTCCATTCCATTCCATTGAATTCCATTCCATTCCATTCCATTCCATTCCATTGAATTCCATTCCATTCCATTGAATTCCATTCCATTCCATTCCATTCCATTCCATTCCATTCCATTCCATTCCATTCTACTGGTGTCCATTCCATTCCATTCCATTCCATTCCATTCCATTCCATTCCTTTCCATTCCATTGCATTCCATTGCATTCCATTCCATTCCATTCCATTCCATTCCATTCCATTCCACTCCACTCCACTCCACTCCACTCCATTCCATTCCACTCCACTCCGGTACATTCCATTCCATTCCATTCCATTCCATTCCATTCCATTTCCATTCCCATTCCATTTCCATTCCCGTTCCATTTCCATTCCCGTTTCTTTTCCATTCCCGTTCCATTTCCATTCCAGTTCCATTACCATTCCCGTTCCATTTCCATTCCCGATCCATTTCCATTCCCGTTCCATTTCCATTCCAGTTCCATTACCATTCCCGTTCCATTTCCATTCCCGATCCATTTCCATTCCCGTTCCATTTCCATTCCCGTTCCATTTCCATTCCCGTTCCATTACCATTCCCGTTCCATTTCCGTTCCCGTTCCGTTTCCGTTCCCGTTCCATTTCCGTTCTCGTTCCGTTTCCGTTCCCGTTCCATTTCCATTCCCGTTCCATTTCCTTTCCCGTTCCATTTCCATTCCCGTTCCATTTCCATTCCCTTTCCATTTCCATTTCATTCCATTCCGTTCTGCTCGGGTACATTCCATTCCATTCCATTGCATTCCATTCCGTTCTGCTCCTGTCCATTCCATTCCATTCCAATCCGTTCCATTCCGTTCTACTCGGGTAGATTCCATTCCATTCCATTCCATTCCATTCCATTCCATTCCATTCCATTCCATTCCATTCCATTCTACTGGTGTCCATTCCATTCCATTCCATTCCATTCCATTCCATTCCATTCCATTCCATTCCATTGCATTCCATTCCATTCCATTCCATTCCGTTCCGTTCTACTCGGTTACATTCCATTCAATTCCATTCCATTCCGTTCTACTCGGGTAGATTCCATTCCATTCCATTCCATTCCATTCCATTCCATTCCATTCTAGTGGTGTCCATTCCATTCCATTCCATTCCATTCCATTCCATTCCATTCCATTCCTTTCCATTCCATTGCATTCCATTGCATTCCATTCCATTCCATTCCATTCCATTCCATTCCATTCCACTCCACTCCACTCCACTCCACTCCATTCCACTCCACTCCACTCCGGTACATTCCATTCCATTCCATTCCATTCCATTCCATTCCATTCCATTCCATTCCATTCCGTTCCAGTGCTCTCTACTCCACTCCACTCCACTCCACTCCACTCCGGTACATTCCATTCCATTCCATTCCATTCCATTCCATTCCATTTCCATTCCCATTCCATTTCCATTCCCGTTCCATTTCCATTCCCGTTTCTTTTCCATTCCCGTTCCATTTCCATTCCAGTTCCATTACCATTCCCGTTCCATTTCCATTCCCGATCCATTTCCATTCCCGTTCCATTTCCATTCCCGTTCCATTTCCATTCCCGTTCCATTACCATTCCCGTTCCATTTCCGTTCCCGTTCCGTTTCCGTTCCCGTTCCATTTCCGTTCTCGTTCCGTTTCCGTTCCCGTTCCATTTCCATTCCCGTTCCATTTCCGTTCCCCTTCCATTTCCATTCCCGTTCCATTTCCATTCCCTTTCCATTTCCATTTCATTCCATTCCGTTCTGCTCGGGTACATTCCATTCCATTCCATTGCATTCCATTCCGTTCTGCTCCTGTCCATTCCATTCCATTCCAATCCGTTCCATTCCGTTCTACTCGGGTAGATTCCATTCCATTCCATTCCATTCCATTCCATTCCATTCCATTCCATTCCATTCCATTCCATTCCATTCCATTCCATTCCATTCTACTGGTGTCCATTCCATTCCATTCCATTCCATTCCATTCCATTGCATTCCATTCCATTCCGTTCCGTTCTACTCGGTTACATTCCATTCAATTCCATTCCATTCCGTTCTACTCGGGTAGATTCCATTCCATTCCATTCCATTCCTTTCCATTCCATTGCATTCCATTGCATTGCATTGCACTCAATTCCATTCCATTCCATTCCATTCCATTCCATTCCATTCCATTCCATTCCATTCCGTTCCGTTCAACTCGGTTACATTCCATTCAATTACATTCCATTCCGTTCTACTCGGTTACATTCCATTCCATTCCATTCCATTCCATTCCAATCCATTCCATTCCATTCCATTCCGTTCTACTCGGGTACATTCCGTTCCATTCCATTCCATTCCATTCCATTCCATTCCATTCCTTTCCGTTCTACTTTGGTACATTCCATTCCATTGCATTCCATTCCATTCCATTCCATTCCATTCCGTTCCGTTCTACTCGGTTACATTCCATTCAATTCCATTCCATTCAGTTCTACTCGGGTAGATTCCATTCGATTCCATTCCATTCCTTTCCATTCCATTGCATTCCATTGCATTGCATTGCACTCAATTCCATTCCATTCCATTCCATTCCATTCCATTGAATTCCATTCCATTCCATTGAATTCCATTCCATTCCATTCCATTCCATTCCATTCCATTCCATTCCATTCCATTCCATTCCATTGAATTCCTTTCCATTCCATTCCATTCCATGGAATTCCATTCCATTCCATTCCATTCCATTCCATTCCATTCCATTCCATTGAATTCCATTCCATTCCATTCCATTCCATTCCATTCCATCCCATTCCATTCCATTCCATTCCATTCCGTTCTACTCGGGTTGATTCCATTCTATTCCATTCCATTCCATTCCATTCCATTCCATTCCATTCCATTCCATTCCATTCGATTCCATTCCATTCCATTCCATTGAATTCCATTCCATTCCATTCCATTCCATGGAATTCCATTGAATTCCATTCCATTCCATTCCATTCCATTCCATTGAATTCCATTCCATTCCATTCCATTCCATTCCATTGAATTCCATTCCGTTCCATTCCATTCCATTGAATTCCATTCCATTCCATTCCATTCCATTCCATTCCATTCCATTCCATTCCATTCCATTCCATTCCATTGAATTCCATTCCATTCCATTCCATTCCATTCCATTCCATTCCATCCCATTCCATTCCATTCCATTCCATTCCGTTCTACTCGGGTTGATTCCATTCTATTCCATTCCATTCCATTCGATCCCATTTGATTCCATTCGATTCCATTCAATTCCATTCGATTCCATTCCATTCCACTCCATTCCATTCCATTGAATTCCATTCCATTCCATTCCATTCCATTCCATTCCATTCCATTCCATTCCATTCCATTGAATTCCATTCCATTGAATTCCATTCCATTCCATTGAATTCCATTCCATTCCATTGAATTCCATTCCATTCCATTCCATTCCATTCCATTCCATTCCATTCCATTCTACTGGTGTCCATTCCATTCCATTCCATTCCATTCCATTCCATTCCTTTCCATTCCATTGCATTCCATTGCATTCCATTCCATTCCATTCCATTCCATTCCATTCCATTCCATTCCACTCCACTCCACTCCACTCCACTCCATTCCACTCCACTCCACTCCGGTACATTCCATTCCATTCCATTCCATTCCATTCCATTCCATTTCCATTCCCATTCCATTTCCATTCCCGTTAAATTTCCATTCCCGTTTCTTTTCCATTCCCGTTCCATTTCCATTCCAGTTCCATTACCATTCCCGTTCCATTTCCATTCCCGATCCATTTCCATTCCCGTTCCATTTCCATTCCAGTTCCATTACCATTCCCGTTCCATTTCCATTCCCGATCCATTTCCATTCCCGTTCCATTTCCATTCCCGTTCCATTTCCATTCCCGTTCCATTACCATTCCCGTTCCATTTCCGTTCCCGTTCCGTTTCCGTTCCCGTTCCATTTCCGTTCTCGTTCCGTTTCCGTTCCCGTTCCATTTCCATTCCCGTTCCATTTCCGTTCCCGTTCCATTTCCATTCCCGTTCCATTTCCATTCCCTTTCCATTTCCATTTCATTCCATTCCGTTCTGCTCGGGTACATTCCATTCCATTCCATTGCATTCCATTCCGTTCTGCTCCTGTCCATTCCATTCCATTCCAATCCGTTCCATTCCGTTCTACTCGGGTAGATTCCATTCCATTCCATTCCATTCCATTCCATTCCATTCCATTCCATTCCATTCTACTGGTGTCCATTCCATTCCATTCCATTCCATTCCATTCCATTCCATTCCATTCCATTGCATTCCATTCCATTCCATTCCATTCCGTTCCGTTCTACTCGGTTACATTCCATTCAATTCCATTCCATTCCGTTCTACTCGGGTAGATTCCATTCCATTCCATTCCATTCCTTTCCATTCCATTGCATTCCATTGCATTGCATTGCACTCAATTCCATTCCATTCCATTCCATTCCATTCCATTCCATTCCATTCCATTCCATTCCATTCCGTTCCGTTCAACTCGGTTACATTCCATTCAATTACATTCCATTCCGTTCTACTCGGTTACATTCCATTCCATTCCATTCCATTCCATTCCATTCCAATCAATTCCATTCCATTCCATTCCGTTCTACTCGGGTACATTCCATTCCATTCCATTCCATTCCATTCCATTCCATTCCATTCCATTCCGTTCTACTTTGGTACATTCCATTCCATTCGATTCCATTCCATTCCATTCCATTACATTCCATTCCATTCCATTCCGTTCTATTCAGGTTGATTCCATTCTATTCCATTCCATTCCATTCCATTCCATTCCATTCCATTCCATTCCATTCGATTCCATTCCATTCCATTCCATTGAATTCCATTCCATTCCATTCCATTCCATGGAATTCCATTCCATTCCATTCCATTCCATTCCATTCCATTCCATTCCATTCCATTGAATTCCATTCCATTCCATTCCATTCCATTCCATTCCATTGAATTCCATTCCGTTCCATTCCATTCCATTGAATTCCATTCCATTCCATTCCATTCCATTGCATTCCATTCCATTGAATTCCATTCCATTCCATTCCATTCCATTCCATTCCATCCCATTCCATTCCATTCCATTCCATTCCGTTCTACTCGGGTTGATTCCATTCTATTCCATTCCATTCCATTCGATCCCATTTGATTCCATTCGATTCCATTCAATTCCATTCGATTCCATTCCATTCCACTCCATTCCATTCCATTGAATTCCATTCCATTCCATTCCATTCCATTCCATTCCATTCCATGGAATTCCATTCCATTCCATTCCATTCCATTCCATAGAATTCCATTCCATTCCATTCCATTCCACTGAATTCCGTTCCATTCCATTCCATTCCGTTCCGTTCCGTTCCGTTCCGTTCCGTTGCGTTCCGTTCCATTCCGTTGTGTTCCGTTCCGTTCTACTCGGGTTGATTCCATTCTATTCCATTCCATTCCAATCCATTCCGTTCCATTCCATTGAATTCCATTCCATTCCATTCCATTCCATGGAATTCCATTGAATTCCACTGCATTCCATTCCATTCCATTCCATTCCATTCCATTGAATTCCATTCCATTCCATTCCATTCCATGGAATTCCGTTCCATTCCATTCCATTCCGTTCCTTTCCGTCCCGTTCCGTTCCGTTCCGTTCCGTTGCGTTCCGTTCCGTTCTACTCGGGTTGATTCCATTCTATTCCATTCCATTCCATTCGATTCCATTCGATTCCATTCGATTCCACTCCATTCCATTCCATAGAATTCCATTCCATTCCATTCCATTCCATTGAATTCCATTCCATTCCATTCCATTCCATAGAATTCCATTCCATTCCATTCCATTCCATTGAATTCCATTCCATTCCATTCCATTCCATTCCATTCCATTCCATTCCATTCCATTCTATTCCATTCTACTGGTGTCCATTCCATTCCATTCCATTCCATTCCATTCCATTCCATTCCATTCCATTCCTTTCCATTCCATTGCATTCCATTGCATTCCATTCCATTCCATTCCATTCCATTCCATTCCACTCCACTCCACTCCACTCCACTCCACTCCATTCCACTCCACTCCACTCCGGTACATTCCATTCCATTCCATTCCATTCCATTCCATTCCATTCCGTGCTTCTCGGGTACATTCCGTTCCGTTCCATTCCATTCCATTCCATTCCATTCCGTTCCAGTGCACTCTACTCCACTCCACTCCACTCCACTCCACTCCGGTACATTCCATTCCATTCCATTCCATTCCATTCCATTCCATTCCATTTCCATTCCCATTCCATTTCCATTCCCGTTCCATTTCCATTCCCGTTTCTTTTCCATTCCCGATCCATTTCCATTCCAGTTCCATTACCATTCCCGTTCCATTTCCATTCCCGATCCATTTCCATTCCCGTTCCTTTTCCATTCCCGTTCCATTTCCATTCCCGTTCCGTTACCATTCCCGTTCCATTTCCGTTCCCGTTCCGTTTCCGTTCCCGTTCCATTTCCGTTCTCGTTCCGTTTCCGTTCCCGTTCCATTTCCATTCCCGTTCCATTTCCGTTCCCGTTCCATTTCCATTCCCGTTCCATTTCCGTTCCCGTTCCATTTCCATTCCCGTTCTATTTCCATTCCCTTTCCATTTCCTTTTCATTCCATTCCGTTCTGCTCGGGTACATTCCATTCCATTCCATTGCATTCCATTCCGTTCTGCTCCTGTCCATTCCATTCCATTCCATTCCGTTCCATTCCGTTCTACTCGGGTAGATTCCATTCCATTCCATTCCATTCCATTCCATTCCATTCCATTCCATTCCATTCCATTCTACTGGTGTCCATTCCATTCCATTCCATTCCATTCCATTCCATTCCATTCCATTCCATTGCATTCCATTCCATTCCATTCCATTCCATTCCGTTCCGTTCTACTCGGTTACATTCCATTCAATTCCATTCCATTCCGTTCTACTCGGGTAGATTCCATTCCATTCCATTCCATTCCATTCCTTTCCATTCCATTGCATTCCATTGCATTGCATTGCACTCAATTCCATTCCATTCCATTCCATTCCATTCCATTCCATTCCATTCCATTCCATTCCGTTCCGTTCAACTCGGTTACATTCCATTCAATTACATTCCATTCCGTTCTACTCGGTTACATTCCATTCCATTCCATTCCATTCCATTCCAATCCATTCCATTCCATTCCATTCCGTTCTACTCGGGTACATTCCATTCCATTCCATTCCATTCCATTCCATTCCATTCCATTCCATTCCATTCCGTTCTACTCGGGTTGATTCCATTCTATTCCATTCCATTCCATTCCATTCCATTCCATTCCATTCCATTCCATTCCATTCGATTCCATTCCATTCCATTCCATTGAATTCCATTCCATTCCATTCCATTCCATGGAATTCCATTCCATTCCATTCCATTCCATTCCATTCCATTCCATTCCATTCCATTCCATTCCATTCCATTCCATTCCATTCCATTCCATTCCATTCCATTCCATTCCATGGAATTCCATTCCATTCCATTCCATTCCATTCCATTCCATTCCATTCCTTTCCATTCCATTGCATTCCATTGCATTCCATTCCATTCCATTCCAGTCCATTCCATTCCATTCCACTCCACTCCACTCCACTCCACTCCATTCCACTCCACTCCACTCCGGTACATTCCATTCCATTCCATTCCATTCCATTCCATTCCATTTCCATTCCCATTCCATTTCCATTCCCGTTCCATTTCCATTCCCGTTTCTTTTCCATTCCCGTTCCATTTCCATTCCAGTTCCATTACCATTCCCGTTCCATTTCCATTCCCGATCCATTTCCATTCCCGTTCCATTTCCATTCCAGTTCCATTACCATTCCCGTTCCATTTCCATTCCCGATCCATTTCCATTCCCGTTCCATTTCCATTCCCGTTCCATTTCCTTTCCCGTTCCATTACCATTCCCGTTCCATTTCCGTTCCCGTTCCGTTTCCGTTCCCGTTCCATTTCCGTTCTCGTTCCGTTTCCGTTCCCGTTCCATTTCCATTCCCGTTCCATTTCCGTTCCCGTTCCATTTCCATTCCCGTTCCATTTCCATTCCCTTTCCATTTCCATTTCATTCCATTCCGTTCTGCTCGGGTACATTCCTTTCCATTCCATTGCATTCCATTCCGTTCTGCTCCTGTCCATTCCATTCCATTCCAATCCGTTCCATTCCGTTCTACTCGGGTAGATTCCATTCCATTCCATTCCATTCCATTCCATTCCATTCCATTCCATTCCATTCCATTCTACTGGTGTCCATTCCATTCCATTCCATTCCATTCCATTCCATTCCATTCCATTCCATTCCATTCCATTCCATTGCATTCCATTCCATTCCATTCCATTCCGTTCCGTTCTACTCGGTTACATTCCATTCAATTCCATTCCATTCCGTTCTACTCGGGTAGATTTCATTCCATTCCATTCCATTCCTTTCCATTCCATTGCATTCCATTGCATTGCATTGCACTCAATTCCATTCCATTCCATTCCATTCCATTCCATTCCATTCCATTCCATTCCATTCCGTTCCGTTCAACTCGGTTACATTCCATTCAATTACATTCCATTCCGTTCTACTCGGTTACATTCCATTCCATTCCATTCCATTCCATTCCAATCCATTCCATTCCATTGAATTCCATTCCATTCCATTCCATTCCATTCCATTCCATTCCATTCCATTCCATTCCATTCTACTGGTGTCCATTCCATTCCATTCCATTCCATTCCATTCCATTCCATTCCTTTCCATTCCATTGCATTCCATTGCATTCCATTCCATTCCATTCCATTCCATTCCATTCCATTCCACTCCACTCCACTCCACTCCACTCCATTCCACTCCACTCCACTCCGGTACATTCCATTCCATTCCATTCCATTCCATTCCATTCCATTCCATTCCATTCCATTCCATTCCATTCCATTCCGTGCTTCTCGGGTACATTCCGTTCCGTTCCATTCCATTCCATTCCATTCCATTCCGTTCCAGTGCACTCTACTCCACTCCACTCCACTCCACTCCACTCCGGTACATTCCATTCCATTCCATTCCATTCCATTCCATTCCATTCCATTTCCATTCCCATTCCATTTCCATTCCCGTTCCATTTCCATTCCCGTTTCTTTTCCATTCCCGTTCCATTTCCATTCCAGTTCCATTACCATTCCCGTTCCATTTCCATTCCCGTTCCATTTCCATTCCCGTTCCATTACCATTCCCGTTCCATTTCCGTTCCCGTTCCGTTTCCGTTCCCGTTCCATTTCCGTTCTCGTTCCGTTTCCGTTCCCGTTCCATTTCCATTCCCGTTCCATTTCCGTTCCCGTTCCATTTCCATTCCCGTTCCATTTCCATTCCCTTTCCATTTCCATTTCATTCCATTCCGTTCTGCTCGGTTACATTCCATTCCATTCCATTGCATTCCATTCCGTTCTGCTCCTGTCCATTCCATTCCATTCCAATCCGTTCCATTCCGTTCTACTCGGGTAGATTCCATTCCATTCCATTCCATTCCATTCCATTCCATTCCATTCCATTCCATTCCATTCTACTGGTGTCCATTCCATTCCATTCCATTCCATTCCATTCCATTCCATTCCATTCCATTGCATTCCATTCCATTCCATTCCATTCCGTTCCGTTCTACTCGGTTACATTCCATTCAATTCCATTCCATTCCGTTCTACTCGGGTAGATTCCATTCCATTCCATTCCATTCCTTTCCATTCCATTGCATTCCATTGCATTGCATTGCACTCAATTCCATTCCATTCCATTCCATTCCATTCCATTCCATTCCATTCCATTCCGTTCCGTTCAACTCAGTTACATTCCATTCAATTACATTCCATTCCGTTCTACTCGGTTACATTCCATTCCATTCCATTCCATTCCATTCCAATCCATTCCATTCCATTCCATTCCGTTCTACTCGGGTACATTCCGTTCCATTCCATTCCATTCCATTCCATTCCATTCCATTCCTTTCCGTTCTACTTTGGTACATTCCATTCCATTCCATTCCATTCCATTCCATTCCATTCCATTACATTCCATTCCATTCCATTCCGTTCTACTCAGGTTGATTCCATTCTATTCCATTCCATTCCATTCCATTCCATTCCATTCCATTCCATTCGATTCCATTCCTTTCCATTCCATTGAATTCCATTCCATTCCATTCCATTCCATGGAATTCCATTCCATTCCATTCCATTCCATTCCATTCCATTCCATTCCATTCCATTGAATTCCATTCCATTCCATTCCATTCCATTCCATTCCATTCCATCCCATTCCATTCCATTCCATTCCATTCCATTCTACTCGGGTTGATTCCATTCTATTCCATTCCATTCCATTCGATCCCATTTGATTCCATTCGATTCCATTCAATTCCATTCGATTCCATTCCATTCCACTCCATTCCATTCCATTGAATTCCATTCCATTCAATTCCATTCCATTCCATTCCATTCCATTCCATGGAATTCCATTCCATTCCATTCCATTCCATTCCATAGAATTCCATTCCATTCCATTCCATTCCACTGAGTTCCGTTCCATTCCATTCCATTCCGTTCCGTTCCGTTCCGTTCCGTTCCGTTGCGTTCCGATCCGTTCCGTTGTGTTCCGTTCCGTTCTACTCGGGTTGATTCCATTCTATTCCATTCCATTCCAATCCATTCCGTTCCATTCCATTGAATTCCATTCCATTCCATTCCATTCCATTCTACTGGTGTCCATTCCATTCCATTCCATTCCATTCCATTCCATTCCATTCCATTCCTTTCCATTCCATTGCATTCCATTGCATTCCATTCCATTCCATTCCATTCCATTCCATTCCATTCCACTCCACTCCACTCCACTCCACTCCATTCCACTCCACTCCACTCCGGTACATTCCATTCCATTCCATTCCATTCCATTCCATTCCATTCCATTCCATTCCGTGCTTCTCGGGTACATTCCGTTCCGTTCCATTCCATTCCATTCCATTCCATTCCGTTCCAGTGCTCTCTACTCCACTCCACTCCACTCCACTCCACTCCGGTACATTCCATTCCATTCCATTCCATTCCATTCCATTCCATTTCCATTCCCATTCCATTTCCATTCCCGTTCCATTTCCATTCCCGTTTCTTTTCCATTCCCGTTCCATTTCCATTCCAGTTCCATTACCATTCCCGTTCCATTTCCATTCCCGTTCCATTTCCATTCCCGTTCCATTACCATTCCCGTTCCATTTCCGTTCCCGTTCCGTTTCCGTTCCCGTTCCATTTCCGTTCTCGTTCCGTTTCCGTTCCCGTTCCATTTCCATTCCCGTTCCATTTCCGTTCCCGTTCCATTTCCATTCCCGTTCCATTTCCATTCCCTTTCCATTTCCATTTCATTCCATTCCGTTCTGCTCGGTTACATTCCATTCCATTCCATTGCATTCCTTTCCGTTCTGCTCCTGTCCATTCCATTCCATTCCAATCCGTTCCATTCCGTTCTACTCGGGTAGATTCCATTCCATTCCATTCCATTCCATTCCATTCCATTCCATTCCATTCCATTCTACTGGTGTCCATTCCATTCCATTCCATTCCATTCCATTCCATTCCATTCCATTCCATTGCATTCCATTCCATTCCATTCCATTCCGTTCCGTTCTACTCGGTTACATTCCATTCAATTCCATTCCATTCCGTTCTACTCGGGTAGATTCCATTCCATTCCATTCCATTCCTTTCCATTCCATTGCATTCCATTGCATTGCATTGCACTCAATTCCATTCCATTCCATTCCATTCCATTCCATTCTATTCCATTCCATTCCGTTCCGTTCAACTCAGTTACATTCCATTCAATTACATTCCATTCCGTTCTACTCGGTTACATTCCATTCCATTCCATTCCTTTCCATTCCAATCCATTCCATTCCATTCCATTCCGTTCTACTCGGGTACATTCCGTTCCATTCCATTCCATTCCATTCCATTCCATTCCATTCCTTTCCGTTCTACTTTGGTACATTCCATTCCATTCCATTCCATTCCATTCCATTCCATTCCATTACATTCCATTCCATTCCATTCCGTTCTACTCAGGTTGATTCCATTCTATTCCATTCCATTCCATTCCATTCCATTCCATTCCATTCCATTCGATTCCATTCCTTTCCATTCCATTGAATTCCATTCCATTCCATTCCATTCCATGGAATTCCATTCCATTCCATTCCATTCCATGGAATTCCATTCCATTCCATTCCATTCCATTCCATTCCATTCCATTCCATTCCATTGAATTCCATTCCATTCCATTCCATTCCATTCCATTCCATTCCATCCCATTCCATTCCATTCCATTCCATTCCATTCTACTCGGGTTGATTCCATTCTATTCCATTCCATTCCATTCGATCCCATTTGATTCCATTCGATTCCATTCAATTCCATTCGATTCCATTCCATTCCACTCCATTCCATTCCATTGAATTCCATTCCATTCAATTCCATTCCATTCCATTCCATTCCATTCCATGGAATTCCATTCCATTCCATTCCATTCCATTCCATAGAATTCCATTCCATTCCATTCCATTCCACTGAGTTCCGTTCCATTCCATTCCATTCCGTTCCGTTCCGTTCCGTTCCGTTCCGTTGCGTTCCGATCCGTTCCGTTGTGTTCCGTTCCGTTCTACTCGGGTTGATTCCATTCTATTCCATTCCATTCCAATCCATTCCGTTCCATTCCATTGAATTCCATTCCATTCCATTCCATTCCATTCTACTGGTGTCCATTCCATTCCATTCCATTCCATTCCATTCCATTCCATTCCATTCCTTTCCATTCCATTGCATTCCATTGCATTCCATTCCATTCCATTCCATTCCATTCCATTCCATTCCACTCCACTCCACTCCACTCCACTCCATTCCACTCCACTCCACTCCGGTACATTCCATTCCATTCCATTCCATTCCATTCCATTCCATTCCATTCCATTCCATTCCGTGCTTCTCGGGTACATTCCGTTCCGTTCCATTCCATTCCATTCCATTCCATTCCGTTCCAGTGCTCTCTACTCCACTCCACTCCACTCCACTCCACTCCGGTACATTCCATTCCATTCCATTCCATTCCATTCCATTCCATTTCCATTCCCATTCCATTTCCATTCCCGTTCCATTTCCATTCCCGTTTCTTTTCCATTCCCGTTCCATTTCCATTCCCGTTCCATTACCATTCCCGTTCCATTTCCATTCCCGATCCATTTCCATTCCCGTTCCATTTCCATTCCCGTTCCATTTCCATTCCCGTTCCATTACCATTCCCGTTCCATTTCCGTTCCCGTTCCGTTTCCGTTCCCGTTCCATTTGCGTTCTCGTTCCGTTTCCGTTCCCGTTCCATTTCCATTCCCGTTCCATTTCCATTCCCGTTCCATTACCATTCCCGTTCCATTTCCGTTCCCGTTCCGTTTCCGTTCCCGTTCCATTTGCGTTCTCGTTCCGTTTCCGTTCCCGTTCCATTTCCATTCCCGTTCCATTTCCGTTCCCGTTCCATTTCCATTCCCGTTCCATTTCCATTCCCTTTCCATTTCCATTTCATTCCATTCCGTTCTGCTCGGTTACATTCCATTCCATTCCATTGCATTCCATTCCGTTCTGCTCCTGTCCATTCCATTCCATTCCAATCCGTTCCATTCCGTTCTACTCGGGTAGATTCCATTCCATTCCATTCCATTCCATTCCTTTCCATTCCATTCCATTCCATTCTACTGGTGTCCATTCCATTCCATTCCATTCCATTCCATTCCATTCCATTCCATTCCATTCCATTGCATTCCATTCCATTCCATTCCATTCCATTCCACTCCATTCCATTCCATTGAATTCCATTCCATTCCATTCCATTCCATTCCATTCCATTCCATGGAATTCCATTCCATTCCATTCCATAGAATTCCATTCCATTCCATTCCATTCCACTGAGTTCCGTTCCATTCCATTCCATTCCGTTCCGTTCCGTTCCGTTCCGTTCCGTTGCGTTCCGTTCCGTTCCGTTGTGTTCCGTTCCGTTCTACTCGGGTTGATTCCATTCTATTCCATTCCATTCCAATCCATTCCGTTCCATTCCATTGAATTCCATTCCATTCCATTCCATTCCATTGAATTCCATTCCATTCCATTCCATTCCATTGAATTCCATTCCATTCCATTCCATTCCATTGAATTCCATTCCATTCCATTCCATTCCATTCCATTCCATTCCATTCCATTCCATTCCATTCTACTGGTGTCCATTCCATTCCATTCCATTCCATTCTATTCCATTCCATTCCATTCCATTCCATTCCATTCCATTCCATTCCATTCCATTCCATTGAATTCCATTCCATTACATTCCATTCCATGGAATTCCATTCCATTCCATTCCATTCCATTCCATTCCATTCCATTCCATTCCATTCTACTGGTGTCCATTCCATTCCATTCTATTCCATTCCATTCCATTCCATTCCATTCCATTCCATTCCATTCCATTCCATTCCATTCCATTCCTCTCCACTCCACTCCACTCCACTCCATTCCACTCCACTCCACTCCGGTACATTCCATTCCATTCCATTCCATTCCATTCCATTCCATTCCGTGCTTCTCGGGTACATTCCGTTCCGTTCCATTCCATTCCATTCCATTCCATTCCGTTCCAGTGCACTCTACTCCACTCCACTCCACTCCACTCCACTCCGGTACATTCCATTCCATTCCATTCCATTCCATTTCCATTCCCATTCCATTTCCATTCCCGTTCCATTTCCATTCCCGTTTCTTTTCCATTCCCGTTCCATTTCCATTCCAGTTCCATTACCATTCCCGTTCCATTTCCATTCCCGATCCATTTCCATTCCCGTTCCTTTTCCATTCCCGTTCCATTTCCATTCCCGTTCCGTTACCATTCCCGTTCCATTTCCGTTCCCGTTCCGTTTCCGTTCCCGTTCCATTTCCGTTCTCGTTCCGTTTCCGTTCCCGTTCCATTTCCCTTCCCGTTCCATTTCCCTTCCCGTTCCATTTCCGTTCCCGTTCCGTTTCCGTTCCCGTTCCATTTCCGTTCTCGTTCCGTTTCCGTTCCCGTTCCATTTCCATTCCCGTTCCATTTCCGTTCCCGTTCCATTTCCATTCCCGTTCCATTTCCATTCCCTTTCCATTTCCATTTCATTCCATTCCGTTCTGCTCGGGTACATTCCATTCCATTCCATTGCATTCCATTCCGTTCTGCTCCTGTCCATTCCATTCCATTCCAATCCGTTCCATTCCGTTCTACTCGGGTAGATTCCATTCCATTCCATTCCATTCCATTCCATTCCATTCCATTCCATTCCATTCCATTCCATTCTACTGGTGTCCATTCCATTCCATTCCATTCCATTCCATTCCATTCCATTCCATTGCATTCCATTCCATTCCATTCCATTCCGTTCCGTTCTACTCGGTTACATTCCATTCAATTCCATTCCATTCCGTTCTACTCGGGTAGATTCCATTCCATTCCATTCCATTCCTTTCCATTCCATTGCATTCCATTGCATTGCATTGCACTCAATTCCATTCCATTCCATTCCATTCCATTCCATTCCATTCCATTCCATTCCGTTCCGTTCAACTCAGTTACATTCCATTCAATTACATTCCATTCCGTTCTACTCGGTTACATTCCATTCCATTCCATTCCATTCCATTCCAATCCATTCCATTCCATTCCATTCCGTTCTACTCGGGTACATTCCGTTCCATTCCATTCCATTCCATTCCATTCCATTCCATTCCATTCCATTCCTTTCCGTTCTACTTTGGTACATTCCATTCCATTCCATTCCATTCCATTCCATTCCATTCCATTACATTACATTCCATTCCATTCCGTTCTACTCAGGTTGATTCCATTCTATTCCATTCCATTCCATTCCATTCCATTCCATTCCATTCCATTCGATTCCATTCCATTCCATTCCATTGAATTCCATTCCATTCCATTCCATTCCATGGAATTCCATTCCATTCCATTCCATTCCATTCCATTCCATTCCATTCCATTGAATTCCATTCCATTCCATTCCATTCCATTCCATTCCATTCCATTCCGTTCCATTCCATTCCATTGAATTCCATTCCATTCCATTCCATTCCATTCCATTCCATCCCATTGAATTCCATTCCATTCCATTCCATTCCATTCCATTCCATCCCATTCCATTCCATTCCATTCCATTCCGTTCTACTCGGGTTGATTCCATTCTATTCCATTCCATTCCATTCGATCCCATTTGATTCCATTCGATTCCATTCAATTCCATTCGATTCCATTCCATTCCACTCCATTCCATTCCATTGAATTCCATTCCATTCCATTCCATTCCATTCCATTCCATTCCATTCCATTCCATTCCATTCCATGGAATTCCATTCCATTCCATTCCAATCCATTCCATTCCATTCCATTCCGTTCTACTCGGGTACATTCCGTTCCATTCCATTCCATTCCATTCCATTCCATTCCATTCCTTTCCGTTCTACTTTGGTACATTCCATTCCATTCCATTCCATTCCATTCCATTACATTCCATTACATTCCATTCCATTCCATTCCGTTCTACTCAGGTTGATTCCATTCTATTCCATTCCATTCCATTCCATTCCATTCCATTCCATTCCATTCCATTCGATTCCATTCCTTTCCATTCCATTGAATTCCATTCCATTCCATTCCATTCCATTCCATTCCATTCTATTCCAATTCCATTCCATTCCATTCCATTCCATTCCATTCCATTCCATTCCATTGAATTCCATTCCATTCCATTCCATTCCATTCCATTCCATTCCGTTCCATTCCATTCCATTGAATTCCATTCCATTCCATTCCATTCCATTCCATTCCATTCCATTGAATTCCATTCCATTCCATTCCATTCCATTCCATTCCATCCCATTCCATTCCATTCCATTCCATTCCATTCTACTCGGGTTGATTCCATTCTACTCCATTCCATTCCATTCGATCCCATTTGATTCCATTCGATTCCATTCAATTCCATTCGATTCCATTCCATTCCACTCCATCCCATTCCATTGAATTCCATTCCATTCCATTCCATTCCATTCCATTCCATTCCATTCCATTCCATTCCATTCCATTCCATTCCATTCCATAGAATTCCATTCCATTCCATTCCATTCCACTGAGTTCCGTTCCATTCCATTCCATTCCGTTCCGTTCCGTTCCGTTCCGTTCCGTTGCGTTCCGTTCCGTTCCGTTGTGTTCCGTTCCGTTCTACTCGGGTTGATTCCATTCTATTCCATTCCATTCCAATCCATTCCGTTCCATTCCATTGAATTCCATTCCATTCCATTCCATTCCATTGAATTCCATTCCATTCCATTCCATTCCATTGAATTCCATTCCATTCCATTCCGTTCTACTCAGGTTGATTCCATTCTATTCCATTCCATTCCATTCCATTCCATTCCATTCCATTCCATTCCATTCCATTCGATTCCATTCCTTTCCATTCCATTGAATTCCATTCCATTCCATTCCATTCCATGGAATTCCATTCCATTCCAATTCCATTCCATTCCATTCCATTCCATTCCATTCCATTCCATTCCATTCCATTGAATTCCATTCCATTCCATTCCATTCCATTCCATTCCATTCCGTTCCATTCCATTCCATTGAATTCCATTCCATTCCATTCCATTCCATTCCATTCCATTCCATTGAATTCCATTCCATTCCATTCCATTCCATTCCATTCCATCCCATTCCATTCCATTCCATTCCATTCCATTCCATTCTACTCGGGTTGATTCCATTCTACTCCATTCCATTCCATTCGATCCCATTTGATTCCATTCGATTCCATTCAATTCCATTCGATTCCATTCCATTCCACTCCATCCCATTCCATTGAATTCCATTCCATTCCATTCCATTCCATTCCATTCCATTCCATTCCATTCCATTCCATTCCATAGAATTCCATTCCATTCCATTCCATTCCACTGAGTTCCGTTCCATTCCATTCCATTCCGTTCCGTTCCGTTCCGTTCCGTTCCGTTGCGTTCCGTTCCGTTCCGTTGTGTTCCGTTCCGTTCTACTCGGGTTGATTCCATTCTATTCCATTCCATTCCAATCCATTCCGTTCCATTCCATTGAATTCCATTCCATTCCATTCCATTCCATTGAATTCCATTCCATTCCATTCCATTCCATTGAATTCCATTCCATTCCATTCCATTCCATTGAATTCCATTCCATTCCATTCCATTCCATTCCATTCCATTCCATTCCATTCCATTCCATTCCATTCCATTCTACTGGTGTCCATTCCATTCCATTCTATTCCATTCCATTCCATTCCATTCCATTCCATTCCATTCCATTCCATTCCATTGAATTCCATTCCATTCCATTCCATTCCATTGAATTCCATTCCATTCCATTCCATTCCATTTCATTCCATTCCATTCCATTCTACTGGTGTCCATTCCATTCCATTCTATTCCATTCCATTCCATTCCATTCCATTCCATTCCTTTCCATTCCATTGCATTCCATTGCATTCCATTCCATTCCATTCCATTCCATTCCGTTCCATTCCATTCCATTCCACTCCACTCCACTCCACTCCACTCCATTCCACTCCACTCCACTCCGGTACATTCCATTCCATTCCATTCCATTCCATTCCATTCCATTCCGTGCTTCTCGGGTACATTCCGTTCCGTTCCATTCCATTCCATTCCATTCCATTCCGTTCCAGTGCACTCTACTCCACTCCACTCCACTCCACTCCACTCCGGTACATTCCATTCCATTCCATTCCATTCCATTTCCATTCCCATTCCATTTCCATTCCCGTTCCATTTCCATTCCCGTTTCTTTTCCATTCCCGTTCCATTTCCATTCCAGTTCCATTACCATTCCCGTTCCATTTCCATTCCCGATCCATTTCCATTCCCGTTCCTTTTCCATTCCCGTTCCATTTCCATTCCCGTTCCGTTACCATTCCCGTTCCATTTCCGTTCCCGTTCCGTTTCCGTTCCCGTTCCATTTCCGTTCTCGTTCCGTTTCCGTTCCCGTTCCATTTCCCTTCCCGTTCCATTTCCCTTCCCGTTCCATTTCCGTTCCCGTTCCGTTTCCGTTCCCGTTCCATTTCCGTTCTCGTTCCGTTTCCGTTCCCGTTCCATTTCCATTCCCGTTCCATTTCCGTTCCCGTTCCATTTCCATTCCCGTTCCATTTCCATTCCCTTTCCATTTCCATTTCATTCCATTCCGTTCTGCTCGGGTACATTCCATTCCATTCCATTGCATTCCATTCCGTTCTGCTCCTGTCCATTCCATTCCATTCCAATCCGTTCCATTCCGTTCTACTCGGGTAGATTCCATTCCATTCCATTCCATTCCATTCCATTCCATTCCATTCCATTCCATTCCATTCCATTCCATTCTACTGGTGTCCATTCCATTCCATTCCATTCCATTCCATTCCATTCCATTCCATTGCATTCCATTCCATTCCATTCCATTCCGTTCCGTTCTACTCGGTTACATTCCATTCAATTCCATTCCATTCCGTTCTACTCGGGTAGATTCCATTCCATTCCATTCCATTCCTTTCCATTCCATTGCATTCCATTGCATTGCATTGCACTCAATTCCATTCCATTCCATTCCATTCCATTCCATTCCATTCCGTTCCGTTCAACTCAGTTACATTCCATTCAATTACATTCCATTCCGTTCTACTCGGTTACATTCCATTCCATTCCATTCCATTCCATTCCAATCCATTCCATTCCATTCCATTCCGTTCTACTCGGGTACATTCCGTTCCATTCCATTCCATTCCATTCCATTCCATTCCATTCCTTTCCGTTCTACTTTGGTACATTCCATTCCATTCCATTCCATTCCATTCCATTACATTACATTCCATTCCATTCCATTCCGTTCTACTCAGGTTGATTCCATTCTATTCCATTCCATTCCATTCCATTCCATTCCATTCCATTCGATTCCATTCCATTCCATTCCATTGAATTCCATTCCATTCCATTCCATTCCATTCCATTCCATTCCATGGAATTCCATTCCATTCCATTCCATTCCATTCCATTCCATTGAATTCCATTCCATTCCATTCCATTCCATTCCATTGAATTCCATTCCATTCCATTCCATTCCATTGAATTCCATTCCATTCCATTCCATTCCATTCCATTCCATTCCATTCCATTCCATTCCATTCCATTCCATTCTACTGGTGTCCATTCCATTCCATTCTATTCCATTCCATTCCATTCCATTCCATTCCATTCCTTTCCATTCCATTGCATTCCATTGCATTCCATTCCATTCCATTCCATTCCATTCCATTCCATTCCATTCCACTCCACTCCACTCCACTCCACTCCACTCCATTCCACTCCACTCCACTCCGGTACATTCCATTCCATTCCATTCCAATCCATTCCATTCCATTCCGTGCTTCTCGGGTACATTCCGTTCCGTTCCATTCCATTCCATTCCATTCCATTCCGTTCCAGTGCACTCTACTCCACTCCACTCCACTCCACTCCACTCCGGTACATTCCATTCCATTCCATTCCATTCCATTTCCATTCCCATTCCATTTCCATTCCCGTTCCATTTCCATTCCCGTTTCTTTTCCATTCCCGTTCCATTTCCATTCCAGTTCCATTACCATTCCCGTTCCATTTCCATTCCCGATCCATTTCCATTCCCGTTCCTTTTCCATTCCCGTTCCATTTCCATTCCCGTTCCGTTACCATTCCCGTTCCATTTCCGTTCCCGTTCCGTTTCCGTTCCCGTTCCATTTCCGTTCTCGTTCCGTTTCCGTTCCCGTTCCATTTCCCTTCCCGTTCCATTTCCCTTCCCGTTCCATTTCCGTTCCCGTTCCGTTTCCGTTCCCGTTCCATTTCCGTTCTCGTTTCTTTTCCGTTCCCGTTCCATTTCCATTCCCGTTCCATTTCCGTTCCCGTTCCATTTCCATTCCCGTTCCATTTCCATTCCCTTTCCATTTCCATTTCATTCCATTCCGTTCTGCTCGGGTACATTCCATTCCATTCCATTGCATTCCATTCCGTTCTGCTCCTGTCCATTCCATTCCATTCCAATCCGTTCCATTCCGTTCTACTCGGGTAGATTCCATTCCATTCCATTCCATTCCATTCCATTCCATTCCATTCCATTCCATTCCATTCCATTCTACTGGTGTCCATTCCATTCCATTCCATTCCATTCCATTCCATTCCATGCCATTCCATTGCATTCCATTCCATTCCATTCCATTCCGTTCCGTTCTACTCGGTTACATTCCATTCAATTCCATTCCATTCCGTTCTACTCGGGTAGATTCCATTCCATTCCATTCCATTCCTTTCCATTCCATTGCATTCCATTGCATTGCATTGCACTCAATTCCATTCCATTCCATTCCATTCCATTCCATTCCATTCCATTCCATTCCATTCCGTTCCGTTCAACTCGGTTACATTCCATTCAATTACATTCCATTCCGTTCTACTCGGTTACATTCCATTCCATTCCATTCCATTCCATTCCAATCCATTCCATTCCATTCCATTCCGTTCTACTCGGGTACATTCCATTCCATTCCATTCCATTCCATTCCATTCCATTCCATTCCATTCCGTTCTACTTTGGTACATTCCATTCCATTCCATTCCATTCCATTCCATTCCATTCCATTCCATTCCATTCCGTTCTACTTGGGTTGATTCCATTCTATTCCATTCCATTCCATTCCATTCCATTCCATTCCATTCCATTCCATTCGATTCCATTCCATTCCATTCCATGGAAATCCATTCCATTCCATTCCATTCCATGGAATTCCATTCCATTCCATTCCATTCCATTCCATTCCATTCCATTCCATTCCATTCCATTCCATTCTACTGGTGTCCATTCCATTCCATTCCATTCCATTCCATTCCATTCCATTCCATTCCATTCCATTGCATTCCATTCCATTCCATTCCATTCCGTTCCGTTCTACTCGGTTACATTCCATTCAATTCCATTCCATTCCGTTCTACTCGGGTAGATTCCATTCCATTCCATTCCATTCCTTTCCATTCCATTGCATTCCATTGCATTGCATTGCACTCAATTCCATTCCATTCCATTCCATTCCATTCCATTCCATTCCATTCCGTTCCGTTCAACTCAGTAACATTCCATTCAATTACATTCCATTCCGTTCTACTCGGTTACATTCCATTCCATTCCATTCCATTCCATTCCAATCCATTCCATTCCATTCCATTCCGTTCTACTCGGGTACATTCCGTTCCATTCCATTCCATTCCATTCCATTACTTTCCGTTCTACTTTGGTACATTCCATTCCATTCCATTACATTCCATTCCATTACATTCCATTCCATTCCATTCCGTTCTACTCAGGTTGATTCCATTCTATTCCATTCCATTCCATTCCATTCCATTCCATTCCATGGAATTCCATTCCATTCCATTCCATTCCATTCCATTCCATTCCGTTCCATTCCATTCCATTCCATTCCATTCCGTTCCATTCCATTCCATTGAATTCCATTCCATTCCATTCCATTCCATTCCATTCCATTCCATTGAATTCCATTCCATTCCATTCCATTCCATTCCATTCCATCCCATTCCATTCCATTCCATTCCATTCCGTTCTACTCGGGTTGATTCCATTCTATTCCATTCCATTCCATTCGATCCCATTTGATTCCATTCGATTCCATTCAATTCCATTCGATTCCATTCCATTCCACTCCATTCCATTCCATTGAATTCCATTCCATTCCATTCCATTCCATTCCATGGAATTCCATTCCATTCCATTCCATTCCATTCCATAGAATTCCATTCCATTCCATTCCATTCCACTGAATTCCGTTCCATTCCATTCCATTCCGTTCCGTTCCGTTCCGTTCCGTTCCGTTGCGTTCCGTTCCGTTCCGTTGTGTTCCGTTCCGTTCTACTCGGGTTGATTCCATTCTATTCCATTCCATTCCAATCCATTCCGTTCCATTCCATAGAATTCCATTCCATTCCATTCCATTCCATTCCATTCCATTCCATTGAATTCCATTCCATTCCATTCCATTCCATTCCATTCCATTCCATTCCATTCCATTCCATGGAATTCCGTTCCATTCCATTCCATTCCGTTCCTTTCCGTCCCGTTCCGTTCCGTTCCGTTCCGTTGCGTTCCGTTCCGTTCTACTCGGGTTGATTCCATTCTATTCCATTCCATTCCATTCGATTCCATTCGATTCCATTCGATTCCACTCCATTCCATTCCATAGAATTCCATTCCATTCCATTCCATTCCATTGAATTCCATTCCATTCCATTCCATTCCATTGAATTCCATTCCATTCCATTCCATTCCATTGAATTCCATTCCATTCCATTCCATTCCATTCCATTCCATTCCATTCCATTCCATTCCATTCTACTGGTGTCCATTCCATTCCATTCCATTCCATTCCATTCCATTCCATTCCATTCCATTGAATTCCATTCCATTGAATTCCATTCCATTCCATTCCATTCCATTGAATTCCATTCCATTCCATTCCATTCCATTCCATTCCATTCCATTCCATTCCATTCCATTCCATTCTACTGGTGTCCATTCCATTCCATTCCATTCCATTTCCATTCCCATTCCATTTCCATTCCCGTTCCATTTCCATTCCCGTTTCTTTTCCATTCCCGATCCATTTCCATTCCAGTTCCATTACCATTCCCGTTCCATTTCCATTCCCGATCCATTTCCATTCCCGTTCCTTTTCCATTCCCGTTCCATTTCCATTCCCGTTCCGTTACCATTCCCGTTCCATTTCCGTTCTCGTTCCGTTTCCGTTCCCGTTCCATTTCCCTTCCTGTTCCATTTCTGTTCCCGTTCCATTTCCATTCCTGTTCCATTTCCGTTCCCGTTCCATTTCCTTTCCCGTTCTATTTCCATTCCCTTTCCATTTCCATTTCATTCCATTCCGTTCTGCTCGGGTACATTCCATTCCATTCCATTGCATTCCATTCCGTTCTGCTCCTGTCCATTCCATTCCATTCCATTCCGTTCCATTCCGTTCTACTAGGGTAGATTCCATTCCATTCCATTCCATTCCATTCCATTCCATTCCATTCCATTCCATTCCATTCCATTCTACTGGTGTCCATTCCATTCCATTCCATTCCATTCCATTCCATTCCATTCCATTGCATTCCATTCCATTGCATTCCATTCCATTCCGTTCCGTTCTACTCGGTTACATTCCATTCAATTCCATTCCATTCCGTTCTACTCGGGTAGATTCCATTCCATTCCATTCCATTCCATTCCTTTCCATTCCATTGCATTCCATTGCATTGCATTGCACTCAATTCCATTCCATTCCATTCCATTCCATTCCATTCCATTCCATTCCGTTCCGTTCAACTCGGTTACATTCCATTCAATTACATTCCATTCCGTTCTACTCGGTTACATTCCATTCCATTCCATTCCATTCCATTCCATTCCATTCCATTCCATTCCATTGCATTCCATTCCATTCCATTCCATTCCATTCCGTTCCGTTCTACTCGGTTACATTCCATTCAATTCCATTCCATTCCGTTCTACTCGGGTAGATTCCATTCCATTCCATTCCATTCCTTTCCATTCCATTGCATTCCATTGCATTGCATTGCACTCAATTCCATTCCATTCCATTCCATTCCATTCCATTCCATTCCATTCCATTCCATTCCATTCCGTTCCGTTCAACTCGGTTACATTCCATTCAATTACATTCCATTCCGTTCTACTCGGTTACATTCCATTCCATTCCATTCCATTCCATTCCATTCCATTCCATTCCGTTCTACTCGGGTTGATTCCATTCTATTCCATTCCATTCCATTCCATTCCATTCCATTCCATTCCATTCCATTCCATTCCATTCCATTCCATTCGATTCCATTCCATTCCATTCCATTGAATTCCATTCCATTCCATTCCATTCCATGGAATTCCATTGAATTCCATTCCATTCCATTCCATTCCATTCCATTGAATTCCATTCCATTCCATTCCATTCCATTCCATTGAATTCCATTCCGTTCCATTCCATTCCATTGAATTCCATTCCATTCCATTCCATTCCATTGAATTCCATTCCATTCCATTCCATTCCATTGAATTCCATTCCATTCCATTCCATTCCATTCCATTCCATTCCATCCCATTCCATTCCATTCCATTCCATTCCGTTCTACTCGGGTTGATTCCATTCTATTCCATTCCATTCCATTCGATCCCATTTGATTCCATTCGATTCCATTCAATTCCATTCGATTCCATTCCATTCCACTCCATTCCATTCCATTGAATTCCATTCCATTCCATTCCATTCCATTCCGTTCTACTCGGGTACATTCCGTTCCATTCCATTCCATTCCATTCCATTCCATTCCATTCCTTTCCGTTCTACTTTGGTACATTCCATTCCATTCCATTCCATTCCATTCCATTCCATTCCATTCCATTCCATTCCATTCCGTTCTACTCAGGTTGATTCCATTCTATTCCATTCCATTCCATTCCATTCCATTCCATTCCATTCCATTCCATTCCATTCGATTCGATTCCTTTCCATTCCATTGAATTCCATTCCATTCCATTCCATTCCATGGAATTCCATTCCATTCCAATTCCATTCCATTCCATTCCATTCCATTCCATTCCATTCCATTCCATTCCATTGAATTCCATTCCATTCCATTCCATTCCATTCCATTCCATTCCGTTCCATTCCATTCCATTGAATTCCATTCCATTCCATTCCATTCCATTCCATTCCATTCCATTGAATTCCATTCCATTCCATTCCATTCCATTCCATTCCATCCCATTCCATTCCATTCCATTCCATTCCATTCTACTCGGGTTGATTCCATTCTATTCCATTCCATTCCATTCGATCCCATTTGATTCCATTCGATTCCATTCAATTCCATTCGATTCCATTCCATTCCACTCCATTCCATTCCATTGAATTCCATTCCATTCCATTCCATTCCATTCCATTCCATTCCATTCCATTCCATTCCATTCCATTCCATAGAATTCCATTCCATTCCATTCCATTCCACTGAGTTCCGTTCCATTCCATTCCATTCCGTTCCGTTCCGTTCCGTTCCGTTCCGTTGCGTTCCGTTCCGTTCCGTTGTGTTCCGTTCCGTTCTACTCGGGTTGATTCCATTCTATTCCATTCCATTCCAATCCATTCCGTTCCATTCCATTGAATTCCATTCCATTCCATTCCATTCCATTGAATTCCATTCCATTCCATTCCATTCCATTGAATTCCATTCCATTCCATTCCATTCCATTGAATTCCATTCCATTCCATTCCATTCCATTCCATTCCATTCCATTCCATTCCATTCCATTCCATTCTACTGGTGTCCATTCCATTCCATTCTATTCCATTCCATTCCATTCCATTCCATTCCATTCCATTCCATTCCATAGAATTCCATTCCATTCCATTCCATTCCATTGAATTCCATTCCATTCCATTCCATTCCATTTCATTCCATTCCATTCCATTCTACTGGTGTCCATTCCATTCCATTCTATTCCATTCCATTCCATTCCATTCCATTCCATTCCTTTCCATTCCATTGCATTCCATTGCATTCCATTCCATTCCATTCCATTCCATTCCGTTCCATTCCATTCCATTCCACTCCACTCCACTCCACTCCACTCCATTCCACTCCACTCCACTCCGGTACATTCCATTCCATTCCATTCCATTCCATTCCATTCCATTCCGTGCTTCTCGGGTACATTCCGTTCCGTTCCATTCCATTCCATTCCATTCCATTCCGTTCCAGTGCACTCTACTCCACTCCACTCCACTCCACTCCACTCCGGTACATTCCATTCCATTCCATTCCATTCCATTTCCATTCCCATTCCATTTCCATTCCCGTTCCATTTCCATTCCCGTTTCTTTTCCATTCCCGTTCCATTTCCATTCCAGTTCCATTACCATTCCCGTTCCATTTCCATTCCCGATCCATTTCCATTCCCGTTCCTTTTCCATTCCCGTTCCATTTCCATTCCCGTTCCGTTACCATTCCCGTTCCATTTCCGTTCCCGTTCCGTTTCCGTTCCCGTTCCATTTCCGTTCTCGTTCCGTTTCCGTTCCCGTTCCATTTCCCTTCCCGTTCCATTTCCCTTCCCGTTCCATTTCCGTTCCCGTTCCGTTTCCGTTCCCGTTCCATTTCCGTTCTCGTTCCGTTTCCGTTCCCGTTCCATTTCCATTCCCGTTCCATTTCCGTTCCCGTTCCACTTCCATTCCCGTTCCATTTCCATTCCCTTACCATTTCCATTTCATTCCATTCCGTTCTGCTCGGGTACATTCCATTCCATTCCATTGCATTCCATTCCGTTCTGCTCCTGTCCATTCCATTCCATTCCAATCCGTTCCATTCCGTTCTACTCGGGTAGATTCCATTCCATTCCATTCCATTCCATTCCATTCCATTCCATTCCATTCCATTCCATTCTACTGGTGTCCATTCCATTCCATTCCATTCCATTCCATTCCATTCCATTCCATTCCATTGCATTCCATTCCATTCCATTCCATTCCGTTCCGTTCTACTCGGTTACATTCCATTCAATTCCATTCCATTCCGTTCTACTCGGGTAGATTCCATTCCATTCCATTCCATTCCTTTCCATTCCATTGCATTCCATTGCATTGCATTGCACTCAATTCCATTCCATTCCATTCCATTCCATTCCATTCCATTCCATTCCATTCCGTTCCGTTCAACTCAGTTACATTCCATTCAATTACATTCCATTCCGTTCTACTCGGTTACATTCCATTCCATTCCATTCCATTCCATTCCAATCCATTCCATTCCATTCCATTCCGTTCTACTCGGGTACATTCCGTTCCATTCCATTCCATTCCATTCCATTCCATTCCATTCCTTTCCGTTCTACTTTGGTACATTCCATTCCATTCCATTCCATTCCATTCCATTCCATTCCATTACATTCCATTCCATTCCATTCCGTTCTACTCAGGTTGATTCCATTCTATTCCATTCCATTCCATTCCATTCCATTCCATTCCATTCGATTCCATTCCATTCCATTCCATTGAATTCCATTCCATTCCATTCCATTCCATTCCATTCCATTCCATGGAATTCCATTCCATTCCATTCCATTCCATTCCATTCCATTGAATTCCATTCCATTCCATTCCATTCCATTCCATTGAATTCCATTCCATTCCATTCCATTCCATTGAATTCCATTCCATTCCATTCCATTCCATTCCATTCCATTCCATTCCATTCCATTCCATTCTACTGGTGTCCATTCCATTCCATTCTATTCCATTCCATTCCATTCCATTCCATTCCATTCCTTTCCATTCCATTGCATTCCATTGCATTCCATTCCATTCCATTCCATTCCATTCCATTCCAATCCATTCCATTCCACTCCACTCCACTCCACTCCACTCCACTCCATTCCACTCCACTCTACTCCGGTACATTCCATTCCATTCCATTCCAATCCATTCCATTCCATTCCGTGCTTCTCGGGTACATTCCGTTCCGTTCCATTCCATTCCATTCCATTCCATTCCGTTCCAGTGCACTCTACTCCACTCCACTCCACTCCACTCCACTCCGGTACATTCCATTCCATTCCATTCCATTCCATTTCCATTCCCATTCCATTTCCATTCCCGTTCCATTTCCATTCCCGTTTCTTTTCCATTCCCGTTCCATTTCCATTCCAGTTCCATTACCATTCCCGTTCCATTTCCATTCCCGATCCATTTCCATTCCCGTTCCTTTTCCATTCCCGTTCCATTTCCATTCCCGTTCCGTTACCATTCCCGTTCCATTTCCGTTCCCGTTCCGTTTCCGTTCCCGTTCCATTTCCGTTCTCGTTCCGTTTCCGTTCCCGTTCCATTTCCCTTCCCGTTCCATTTCCCTTCCCGTTCCATTTCCGTTCCCGTTCCGTTTCCGTTCCCGTTCCATTTCCGTTCTCGTTCCGTTTCCGTTCCCGTTCCATTTCCATTCCCGTTCCATTTCCGTTCCCGTTCCATTTCCATTCCCGTTCCATTTCCATTCCCTTTCCATTTCCATTTCATTCCATTACGTTCTGCTCGGGTACATTCCATTCCATTCCATTGCATTCCATTCCGTTCTGCTCCTGTCCATTCCATTCCATTCCAATCCGTTCCATTCCGTTCTACTCGGGTAGATTCCATTCCATTCCATTCCATTCCATTCCATTCCATTCCATTCCATTCCATTCCATTCCATTCTACTGGTGTCCATTCCATTCCATTCCATTCCATTCCATTCCATTCCATTCCATTCCATTGCATTCCATTCCATTCCATTCCATTCCGTTCCGTTCTACTCGGTTACATTCCATTCAATTCCATTCCATTCCGTTCTACTCGGGTAGATTCCATTCCATTCCATTCCATTCCTTTCCATTCCATTGCATTCCATTGCATTGCATTGCACTCAATTCCATTCCATTCCATTCCATTCCATTCCATTCCATTCCATTCCATTCCATTCCGTTCCGTTCAACTCGGTTACATTCCATTCAATTACATTCCATTCCGTTCTACTCGGTTACATTCCATTCCATTCCATTCCATTCCAATCCATTCCATTCCATTCCATTCCGTTCTACTCGGGTACATTCCATTCCATTCCATTCCATTCCATTCCATTCCATTCCATTCCATTCCATTCCATTCCATTCCATTCCGTTCTACTTTGGTACATTCCATTCCATTCCATTCCATTCCATTCCATTCCATTCCATTCCATTCCATTCCGTTCTACTCGGGTTGATTCCATTCTATTCCATTCCATTCCATTCCATTGCATTCCATTCCATTCCATTCCATTCGATTCCATTCCATTCCATTCCATGGAAATCCATTCCATTCCATTCCATTCCATGGAATTCCATTCCATTCCATTCCATTCCATTCCATTCCATTCCATTCCATTCCATTCCATTCTACTGGTGTCCATTCCATTCCATTCCATTCCATTCCATTCCATTCCATTCCATTCCATTGCATTCCATTCCATTCCATTCCATTCCGTTCCGTTCTACTCGGTTACATTCCATTCAATTCCATTCCATTCCGTTCTACTCGGGTAGATTCCATTCCATTCCATTCCATTCCTTTCCATTCCATTGCATTCCATTGCATTGCATTGCACTCAATTCCATTCCATTCCATTCCATTCCATTCCATTCCATTCCATTCCGTTCCGTTCAACTCAGTAACATTCCATTCAATTACATTCCATTCCGTTCTACTCGGTTACATTCCATTCCATTCCATTCCATTCCATTCCAATCCATTCCATTCCATTCCATTCCGTTCTACTCGGGTACTTTCCGTTCCATTCCATTCCATTCCATTCCATTACTTTCCGTTCTACTTTGGTACATTCCATTCCATTCCATTCCATTCCATTACATTCCATTCCATTACATTCCATTCCATTCCATTCCGTTCTACTCAGGTTGATTCCATTCTATTCCATTCCATTCCATTCCATTCCATTCCATTCCATGGAATTCCATTCCATTCCATTCCATTCCATTCCATGGAATTCCATTCCATTCCATTCCATTCCATTCCATTCCGTTCCATTCCATTCCATTCCATTCCATTCCGTTCCATTCCATTCCATTGAATTCCATTCCATTCCATTCCATTCCATTCCATTCCATTCCATTGAATTCCATTCCATTCCATTCCATTCCATTCCATTCCATCCCATTCCATTCCATTCCATTCCATTCCGTTCTACTCGGGTTGATTCCATTCTATTCCATTCCATTCCATTCGATCCCATTTGATTCCATTCGATTCCATTCAATTCCATTCGATTCCATTCCATTCCACTCCATTCCATTCCATTGAATTCCATTCCATTCCATTCCATTCCATTCCATGGAATTCCATTCCATTCCATTCCATTCCATTCCATAGAATTCCATTCCATTCCATTCCATTCCACTGAATTCCGTTCCATTCCATTCCATTCCGTTCCGTTCCGTTCCGTTCCGTTCCGTTGCGCTCCGTTCCGTTCCGTTGTGTTCCGTTCCGTTCTACTCGGGTTGATTCCATTCTATTCCATTCCATTCCAATCCATTCCGTTCCATTCCATAGAATTCCATTCCATTCCATTCCATTCCATTCCATTCCATTGAATTCCATTCCATTCCATTCCATTCCATTCCATTCCATTCCATTCCATTCCATTCCATGGAATTCCGTTCCATTCCATTCCATTCCGTTCCTTTCCGTCCCGTTCCGTTCCGTTCCGTTCCGTTGCGTTCCGTTCCGTTCTACTCGGGTTGATTCCATTCTATTCCATTCCATTCCATTCGATTCCATTCGATTCCATTCGATTCCACTCCATTCCATTCCATAGAATTCCATTCCATTCCATTCCATTCCATTGAATTCCATTCCATTCCATTCCATTCCATTGAATTCCATTCCATTCCATTCCATTCCATTGAATTCCATTCCATTCCATTCCATTCCATTCCATTCCATTCCATTCCATTCCATTCCATTCTACTGGTGTCCATTCCATTCCATTCCATTCCATTCCATTCCATTCCATTCCATTCCATTGAATTCCATTCCATTGAATTCCATTCCATTCCATTCCATTCCATTGAATTCCATTCCATTCCATTCCATTCCATTCCATTCCATTCCATTCCATTCCATTCCATTCCATTCTACTGGTGTCCATTCCATTCCATTCTATTCCATTCCATTCCATTCCATTCCATTCCATTCCTTTCCATTCCATTGCATTCCATTGCATTCCATTCCATTCCATTCCATTCCATTCCATTCCCCTCCACTCCACTCCACTCCACTCCATTGCACTCCACTCCACTCCGGTACATTCCGTTCCGTTCCATTCCATTCCATTCCATTCCATTCCGTTCCAGTGCACTCTACTCCACTCCACTCCACTCCACTCCACTCCGGTACATTCCATTCCATTCCATTCCATTCCATTCCATTCCATTTCCATTCCCATTCCATTTCCATTCCCGTTCCATTTCCATTCCCGTTTCTTTTCCATTCCCGTTCCATTTCCATTCCAATTCCATTACCATTCCCGTTCCATTTCCATTCCCGATCCATTTCCATTCCCGTTCCTTTTCCATTCCCGTTCCATTTCCATTCCCGTTCCGTTACCATTCCCGTTCCATTTCCGTTCTCGTTCCGTTTCCGTTCCCGTTCCATTTCCCTTCCTGTTCCATTTCCGTTCCCGTTCCATTTCCATTCCTGTTCCATTTCCGTTCCCGTTCCATTTCCATTCCCGTTCTATTTCCATTCCCTTTCCATTTCCATTTCATTCCATTCCGTTCTGCTCGGGTACATTCCATTCCATTCCATTGCATTCCATTCCGTTCTGCTCCTGTCCATTCCATTCCATTCCATTCCGTTCCATTCCGTTCTACTAGGGTAGATTCCATTCCATTCCATTCCATTCCATTCCATTCCATTCCATTCCATTCCATTCCATTCCATTCCATTCTACTGGTGTCCATTCCATTCCATTCCATTCCATTCCATTCCATTCCATTCCATTGCATTCCATTCCATTGCATTCCATTCCATTCCGTTCCGTTCTACTCGGTTACATTCCATTCAATTCCATTCCATTCCGTTCTACTCGGGTAGATTCCATTCCATTCCATTCCATTCCATTCCTTTCCATTCCATTGCATTCCATTGCATTGCATTGCACTCAATTCCATTCCATTCCATTCCATTCCATTCCATTCCATTCCATTCCATTCCGTTCCGTTCAACTCGGTTACATTCCATTCAATTACATTCCATTCCGTTCTACTCGGTTACATTCCATTCCATTCCATTCCATTCCATTCCATTCCATTCCATTCCGTTCTACTCGGGTTGATTCCATTCTATTCCATTCCATTCCATTCCATTCCATTCCATTCCATTCCATTCCATTCCATTCCATTCCATTCCATTCCATTCCATTGAATTCCATTCCATTCCATTCCATTCCATGGAATTCCATTGAATTCCATTCCATTCCATTCCATTCCATTCCATTGAATTCCATTCCATTCCATTCCATTCCATTCCATTGAATTCCATTCCGTTCCATTCCATTCCATTGAATTCCATTCCATTCCATTCCATTCCATTCCATTCCATTCCATTCCATTCCATTCCATTGAATTCCATTCCATTCCATTCCATTCCATTCCATTCCATTCCATCCCATTCCATTCCATTCCATTCCATTCCGTTCTACTCGGGTTGATTCCATTCTATTCCATTCCATTCCATTCGATCCCATTTGATTCCATTCGATTCCATTCAATTCCATTCGATTCCATTCCATTCCACTCCATTCCATTCCATTGAATTCCATTCCATTCCATTCCATTCCATTCCATTCCATTCCATTCCATTCCATTCCATTCCATTGAATTCCATTCCATTCCATTCCATTCCATTCCATTGAATTCCATTCCATTCCATTGAATTCCATTCCATTCCATTCCATTCCATTCCATTCCATTCCATTCCATTCCATTCTACTGGTGTCCATTCCATTCCATTCCATTCCATTCCATTCCATTCCATTCCATTCCTTTCCATTCCATTGCATTCCATTGCATTCCATTCCATTCCATTCCATTCCATTCCATTCCATTCCACTCCACTCCACTCCACTCCACTCCATTCCATTCCACTCCACTCCGGTACATTCCATTCCATTCCATTCCATTCCATTCCATTCCATTTCCATTCCCATTCCATTTCCATTCCCGTTCCATTTCCATTCCCGTTTCTTTTCCATTCCCGTTCCATTTCCATTCCAGTTCCATTACCATTCCCGTTCCATTTCCATTCCCGATCCATTTCCATTCCCGTTCCATTTCCATTCCAGTTCCATTACCATTCCCGTTCCATTTCCATTCCCGATCCATTTCCATTCCCGTTCCATTTCCATTCCCGTTCCATTTCCATTCCCGTTCCATTACCATTCCCGTTCCATTTCCGTTCCCGTTCCGTTTCCGTTCCCGTTCCATTTCCGTTCTCGTTCCGTTTCCGTTCCCGTTCCATTTCCATTCCCGTTCCATTTCCTTTCCCGTTCCATTTCCATTCCCGTTCCATTTCCATTCCCTTTCCATTTCCATTTCATTCCATTCCGTTCTGCTCGGGTACATTCCATTCCATTCCATTGCATTCCATTCCGTTCTGCTCCTGTCCATTCCATTCCATTCCAATCCGTTCCATTCCGTTCTACTCGGGTAGATTCCATTCCATTCCATTCCATTCCATTCCATTCCATTCCATTCCATTCCATTCCATTCCATTCTACTGGTGTCCATTCCATTCCATTCCATTCCATTCCATTCCATTCCATTCCATTCCATTCCATTGCATTCCATTCCATTCCATTCCATTCCGTTCCGTTCTACTCGGTTACATTCCATTCAATTCCATTCCATTCCGTTCTACTCGGGTAGATTCCATTCCATTCCATTCCATTCCATTCCATTCCATTCCATTCTAGTGGTGTCCATTCCATTCCATTCCATTCCATTCCATTCCATTCCATTCCATTCCATTCCTTTCCATTCCATTGCATTCCATTGCATTCCATTCCATTCCATTCCATTCCATTCCATTCCATTCCATTCCATTCCACTCCACTCCACTCCACTCCACTCCATTCCACTCCACTCCACTCCGGTACATTCCATTCCATTCCATTCCATTCCATTCCATTCCATTCCATTCCATTCCATTCCGTTCCAGTGCTCTCTACTCCACTCCACTCCACTCCACTCCACTCCGGTACATTCCATTCCATTCCATTCCATTCCATTCCATTCCATTTCCATTCCCATTCCATTTCCATTCCCGTTCCATTTCCATTCCCGTTTCTTTTCCATTCCCGTTCCATTTCCATTCCAGTTCCATTACCATTCCCGTTCCATTTCCATTCCCGATCCATTTCCATTCCCGTTCCATTTCCATTCCCGTTCCATTTCCATTCCCGTTCCATTACCATTCCCGTTCCATTTCCGTTCCCGTTCCGTTTCCGTTCCCGTTCCATTTCCGTTCTCGTTCCGTTTCCGTTCCCGTTCCATTTCCATTCCCGTTCCATTTCCGTTCCCCTTCCATTTCCATTCCCGTTCCATTTCCATTCCCTTTCCATTTCCATTTCATTCCATTCCGTTCTGCTCGGGTACATTCCATTCCATTCCATTGCATTCCATTCCGTTCTGCTCCTGTCCATTCCATTCCATTCCAATCCGTTCCATTCCGTTCTACTCGGGTAGATTCCATTCCATTCCATTCCATTCCATTCCATTCCATTCCATTCCATTCCATTCCATTCCATTCCATTCCATTCCATTCTACTGGTGTCCATTCCATTCCATTCCATTCCATTCCATTCCATTGCATTCCATTCCATTCCGTTCCGTTCTACTCGGTTACATTCCATTCAATTCCATTCCATTCCGTTCTACTCGGGTAGATTCCATTCCATTCCATTCCATTCCTTTCCATTCCATTGCATTCCATTGCATTGCATTGCACTCAATTCCATTCCATTCCATTCCATTCCATTCCATTCCATTCCATTCCATTCCATTCCGTTCCGTTCAACTCGGTTACATTCCATTCAATTACATTCCATTCCGTTCTACTCGGTTACATTCCATTCCATTCCATTCCATTCCATTCCAATCCATTCCATTCCATTCCATTCCGTTCTACTCGGGTACATTCCGTTCCATTCCATTCCATTCCATTCCATTCCATTCCATTCCTTTCCGTTCTACTTTGGTACATTCCATTCCATTGCATTCCATTCCATTCCATTCCATTCCATTCCGTTCCGTTCTACTCGGTTACATTCCATTCAATTCCATTCCATTCCGTTCTACTCGGGTAGATTCCATTCGATTCCATTCCATTCCTTTCCATTCCATTGCATTCCATTGCATTGCATTGCACTCAATTCCATTCCATTCCATTCCATTCCATTCCATTGAATTCCATTCCATTCCATTGAATTCCATTCCATTCCATTCCATTCCATTCCATTCCATTCCATTCCATTCCATTCCATTGAATTCCTTTCCATTCCATTCCATTCCATGGAATTCCATTCCATTCCATTCCATTCCATTCCATTCCATTCCATTCCATTGAATTCCATTCCATTCCATTCCATTCCATTCCATTCCATCCCATTCCATTCCATTCCATTCCATTCCGTTCTACTCGGGTTGATTCCATTCTATTCCATTCCATTCCATTCCATACCATTCCATTCCATTCCATTCCATTCCATTCGATTCCATTCCATTCCATTCCATTGAATTCCATTCCATTCCATTCCATTCCATGGAATTCCATTGAATTCCATTCCATTCCATTCCATTCCATTCCATTGAATTCCATTCCATTCCATTCCATTCCATTCCATTGAATTCCATTCCGTTCCATTCCATTCCATTGAATTCCATTCCATTCCATTCCATTCCATTCCATTCCATTCCATTCCATTCCATTCCATTCCATTGAATTCCATTCCATTCCATTCCATTCCATTCCATTCCATTCCATCCCATTCCATTCCATTCCATTCCATTCCGTTCTACTCGGGTTGATTCCATTCTATTCCATTCCATTCCATTCGATCCCATTTGATTCCATTCGATTCCATTCAATTCCATTCGATTCCATTCCATTCCACTCCATTCCATTCCATTGAATTCCATTCCATTCCATTCCATTCCATTCCATTCCATTCCATTCCATTCCATTCCATTGAATTCCATTCCATTGAATTCCATTCCATTCCATTGAATTCCATTCCATTCCATTGAATTCCATTCCATTCCATTCCATTCCATTCCATTCCATTCCATTCTACTGGTGTCCATTCCATTCCATTCCATTCCATTCCATTCCATTCCTTTCCATTCCATTGCATTCCATTGCATTCCATTCCATTCCATTCCATTCCATTCCATTCCATTCCATTCCACTCCACTCCACTCCACTCCACTCCATTCCACTCCACTCCACTCCGGTACATTCCATTCCATTCCATTCCATTCCATTCCATTCCATTTCCATTCCCATTCCATTTCCATTCCCGTTAAATTTCCATTCCCGTTTCTTTTCCATTCCCGTTCCATTTCCATTCCAGTTCCATTACCATTCCCGTTCCATTTCCATTCCCGATCCATTTCCATTCCCGTTCCATTTCCATTCCAGTTCCATTACCATTCCCGTTCCATTTCCATTCCCGATCCATTTCCATTCCCGTTCCATTTCCATTCCCGTTCCATTTCCATTCCCGTTCCATTACCATTCCCGTTCCATTTCCGTTCCCGTTCCGTTTCCGTTCCCGTTCCATTTCCGTTCTCGTTCCGTTTCCGTTCCCGTTCCATTTCCATTCCCGTTCCATTTCCGTTCCCGTTCCATTTCCATTCCCGTTCCATTTCCATTCCCTTTCCATTTCCATTTCATTCCATTCCGTTCTGCTCGGGTACATTCCATTCCATTCCATTGCATTCCATTCCGTTCTGCTCCTGTCCATTCCATTCCATTCCAATCCGTTCCATTCCGTTCTACTCGGGTAGATTCCATTCCATTCCATTCCATTCCATTCCATTCCATTCCATTCCATTCCATTCCATTCCATTCTACTGGTGTCCATTCCATTCCATTCCATTCCATTCCATTCCATTCCATTCCATTCCATTCCATTGCATTCCATTCCATTCCATTCCATTCCGTTCCGTTCTACTCGGTTACATTCCATTCAATTCCATTCCATTCCGTTCTACTCGGGTAGATTCCATTCCATTCCATTCCATTCCTTTCCATTCCATTGCATTCCATTGCATTCCATTCCATTCCATTGAATTCCTTTCCATTCCATTCCATTCCATTGAATTCCATTCCATTCCATTCCATTCCATTCCATTCCATTCCATTCCATTCCATTCCATTCCATTCTACTGGTGTCCATTCCATTCCATTCTATTCCATTCCATTCCATTCCATTCCATTCCATTCCTTTCCATTCCATTGCATTCCATTGCATTCCATTCCATTCCATTCCATTCCATTCCATTCCCCTCCACTCCACTCCACTCCACTCCATTGCACTCCACTCCACTCCGGTACATTCCGTTCCGTTCCATTCCATTCCATTCCATTCCATTCCGTTCCAGTGCACTCTACTCCACTCCACTCCACTCCACTCCACTCCGGTACATTCCATTCCATTCCATTCCATTCCATTCCATTCCATTTCCATTCCCATTCCATTTCCATTCCCGTTCCATTTCCATTCCCGTTTCTTTTCCATTCCCGTTCCATTTCCATTCCAATTCCATTACCATTCCCGTTCCATTTCCATTCCCGATCCATTTCCATTCCCGTTCCTTTTCCATTCCCGTTCCATTTCCATTCCCGTTCCGTTACCATTCCCGTTCCATTTCCGTTCTCGTCCCGTTTCCGTTCCCGTTCCATTTCCCTTCCTGTTCCATTTCCGTTCCCGTTCCATTTCCATTCCTGTTCCATTTCCGTTCCCGTTCCATTTCCATTCCCGTTCTATTTCCATTCCCTTTCCATTTCCATTTCATTCCATTCCGTTCTGCTCGGGTACATTCCATTCCATTCCATTGCATTCCATTCCGTTCTGCTCCTGTCCATTCCATTCCATTCCATTCCGTTCCATTCCGTTCTACTAGGGTAGATTCCATTCCATTCCATTCCATTCCATTCCATTCCATTCCATTCCATTCCATTCCATTCCATTCCATTCCATTCTACTGGTGTCCATTCCATTCCATTCCATTCCATTCCATTCCATTCCATTCCATTGCATTCCATTCCATTGCATTCCATTCCATTCCGTTCCGTTCTACTCGGTTACATTCCATTCAATTCCATTCCATTCCGTTCTACTCGGGTAGATTCCATTCCATTCCATTCCATTCCATTCCTTTCCATTCCATTGCATTCCATTGCATTGCATTGCACTCAATTCCATTCCATTCCATTCCATTCCATTCCATTCCATTCCATTCCATTCCGTTCCGTTCAACTCGGTTACATTCCATTCAATTACATTCCATTCCGTTCTACTCGGTTACATTCCATTCCATTCCATTCCATTCCATTCCATTCCATTCCATTCCGTTCTACTCGGGTTGATTCCATTCTATTCCATTCCATTCCATTCCATTCCATTCCATTCCATTCCATTCCATTCCATTCCATTCCATTCCATTCCATTCCATTGAATTCCATTCCATTCCATTCCATTCCATGGAATTCCATTGAATTCCATTCCATTCCATTCCATTCCATTCCATTGAATTCCATTCCATTCCATTCCATTCCATTCCATTGAATTCCATTCCGTTCCATTCCATTCCATTGAATTCCATTCCATTCCATTCCATTCCATTCCATTCCATTCCATTCCATTCCATTCCATTGAATTCCATTCCATTCCATTCCATTCCATTCCATTCCATTCCATCCCATTCCATTCCATTCCATTCCATTCCGTTCTACTCGGGTTGATTCCATTCTATTCCATTCCATTCCATTCGATCCCATTTGATTCCATTCGATTCCATTCAATTCCATTCGATTCCATTCCATTCCACTCCATTCCATTCCATTGAATTCCATTCCATTCCATTCCATTCCATTCCATTCCATTCCATTCCATTCCATTCCATTCCATTGAATTCCATTCCATTCCATTCCATTCCATTCCATTGAATTCCATTCCATTCCATTGAATTCCATTCCATTCCATTCCATTCCATTCCATTCCATTCCATTCTACTGGTGTCCATTCCATTCCATTCCATTCCATTCCATTCCATTCCATTCCATTCCTTTCCATTCCATTGCATTCCATTGCATTCCATTCCATTCCATTCCATTCCATTCCATTCCATTCCACTCCACTCCACTCCACTCCACTCCATTCCATTCCACTCCACTCCGGTACATTCCATTCCATTCCATTCCATTCCATTCCATTCCATTTCCATTCCCATTCCATTTCCATTCCCGTTCCATTTCCATTCCCGTTTCTTTTCCATTCCCGTTCCATTTCCATTCCAGTTCCATTACCATTCCCGTTCCATTTCCATTCCCGATCCATTTCCATTCCCGTTCCATTTCCATTCCAGTTCCATTACCATTCCCGTTCCATTTCCATTCCCGATCCATTTCCATTCCCGTTCCATTTCCATTCCCGTTCCATTTCCATTCCCGTTCCATTACCATTCCCGTTCCATTTCCGTTCCCGTTCCGTTTCCGTTCCCGTTCCATTTCCGTTCTCGTTCCGTTTCCGTTCCCGTTCCATTTCCATTCCCGTTCCATTTCCTTTCCCGTTCCATTTCCATTCCCGTTCCATTTCCATTCCCTTTCCATTTCCATTTCATTCCATTCCGTTCTGCTCGGGTACATTCCATTCCATTCCATTGCATTCCATTCCGTTCTGCTCCTGTCCATTCCATTCCATTCCAATCCGTTCCATTCCGTTCTACTCGGGTAGATTCCATTCCATTCCATTCCATTCCATTCCATTCCATTCCATTCCATTCCATTCCATTCCATTCTACTGGTGTCCATTCCATTCCATTCCATTCCATTCCATTCCATTCCATTCCATTCCATTCCATTCCATTGCATTCCATTCCATTCCATTCCATTCCGTTCCGTTCTACTCGGTTACATTCCATTCAATTCCATTCCATTCCGTTCTACTCGGGTAGATTCCATTCCATTCCATTCCATTCCATTCCATTCCATTCCATTCTAGTGGTGTCCATTCCATTCCATTCCATTCCATTCCATTCCATTCCATTCCATTCCTTTCCATTCCATTGCATTCCATTGCATTCCATTCCATTCCATTCCATTCCATTCCATTCCATTCCATTCCATTCCACTCCACTCCACTCCACTCCACTCCATTCCACTCCACTCCACTCCGGTACATTCCATTCCATTCCATTCCATTCCATTCCATTCCATTCCATTCCATTCCGTTCCAGTGCTCTCTACTCCACTCCACTCCACTCCACTCCACTCCGGTACATTCCATTCCATTCCATTCCATTCCATTCCATTCCATTTCCATTCCCATTCCATTTCCATTCCCGTTCCATTTCCATTCCCGTTTCTTTTCCATTCCCGTTCCATTTCCATTCCAGTTCCATTACCATTCCCGTTCCATTTCCATTCCCGATCCATTTCCATTCCCGTTCCATTTCCATTCCCGTTCCATTTCCATTCCCGTTCCATTACCATTCCCGTTCCATTTCCGTTCCCGTTCCGTTTCCGTTCCCGTTCCATTTCCGTTCTCGTTCCGTTTCCGTTCCCGTTCCATTTCCATTCCCGTTCCATTTCCGTTCCCCTTCCATTTCCATTCCCGTTCCATTTCCATTCCCTTTCCATTTCCATTTCATTCCATTCCGTTCTGCTCGGGTACATTCCATTCCATTCCATTGCATTCCATTCCGTTCTGCTCCTGTCCATTCCATTCCATTCCAATCCGTTCCATTCCGTTCTACTCGGGTAGATTCCATTCCATTCCATTCCATTCCATTCCATTCCATTCCATTCCATTCCATTCCATTCCATTCCATTCCATTCCATTCTACTGGTGTCCATTCCATTCCATTCCATTCCATTCCATTCCATTGCATTCCATTCCATTCCGTTCCGTTCTACTCGGTTACATTCCATTCAATTCCATTCCATTCCGTTCTACTCGGGTAGATTCCATTCCATTCCATTCCATTCCTTTCCATTCCATTGCATTCCATTGCATTGCATTGCACTCAATTCCATTCCATTCCATTCCATTCCATTCCATTCCATTCCATTCCATTCCATTCCGTTCCGTTCAACTCGGTTACATTCCATTCAATTACATTCCATTCCGTTCTACTCGGTTACATTCCATTCCATTCCATTCCATTCCATTCCAATCCATTCCATTCCATTCCATTCCGTTCTACTCGGGTACATTCCGTTCCATTCCATTCCATTCCATTCCATTCCATTCCATTCCTTTCCGTTTTACTTTGGTACATTCCATTCCATTGCATTCCATTCCATTCCATTCCATTCCATTCCGTTCCGTTCTACTCGGTTACATTCCATTCAATTCCATTCCATTCCGTTCTACTCGGGTAGATTCCATTCGATTCCATTCCATTCCTTTCCATTCCATTGCATTCCATTGCATTGCATTGCACTCAATTCCATTCCATTCCATTCCATTCCATTCCATTGAATTCCATTCCATTCCATTGAATTCCATTCCATTCCATTCCATTCCATTCCATTCCATTCCATTCCATTCCATTCCATTGAATTCCTTTCCATTCCATTCCATTCCATGGAATTCCATTCCATTCCATTCCATTCCATTCCATTCCATTCCATTCCATTGAATTCCATTCCATTCCATTCCATTCCATTCCATTCCATCCCATTCCATTCCATTCCATTCCATTCCGTTCTACTCGGGTTGATTCCATTCTATTCCATTCCATTCCATTCCATACCATTCCATTCCATTCCATTCCATTCCATTCGATTCCATTCCATTCCATTCCATTGAATTCCATTCCATTCCATTCCATTCCATGGAATTCCATTGAATTCCATTCCATTCCATTCCATTCCATTCCATTGAATTCCATTCCATTCCATTCCATTCCATTCCATTGAATTCCATTCCGTTCCATTCCATTCCATTGAATTCCATTCCATTCCATTCCATTCCATTCCATTCCATTCCATTCCATTCCATTCCATTCCATTGAATTCCATTCCATTCCATTCCATTCCATTCCATTCCATTCCATCCCATTCCATTCCATTCCATTCCATTCCGTTCTACTCGGGTTGATTCCATTCTATTCCATTCCATTCCATTCGATCCCATTTGATTCCATTCGATTCCATTCAATTCCATTCGATTCCATTCCATTCCACTCCATTCCATTCCATTGAATTCCATTCCATTCCATTCCATTCCATTCCATTCCATTCCATTCCATTCCATTCCATTGAATTCCATTCCATTGAATTCCATTCCATTCCATTGAATTCCATTCCATTCCATTGAATTCCATTCCATTCCATTCCATTCCATTCCATTCCATTCCATTCTACTGGTGTCCATTCCATTCCATTCCATTCCATTCCATTCCATTCCTTTCCATTCCATTGCATTCCATTGCATTCCATTCCATTCCATTCCATTCCATTCCATTCCATTCCATTCCACTCCACTCCACTCCACTCCACTCCATTCCACTCCACTCCACTCCGGTACATTCCATTCCATTCCATTCCATTCCATTCCATTCCATTTCCATTCCCATTCCATTTCCATTCCCGTTAAATTTCCATTCCCGTTTCTTTTCCATTCCCGTTCCATTTCCATTCCAGTTCCATTACCATTCCCGTTCCATTTCCATTCCCGATCCATTTCCATTCCCGTTCCATTTCCATTCCAGTTCCATTACCATTCCCGTTCCATTTCCATTCCCGATCCATTTCCATTCCCGTTCCATTTCCATTCCCGTTCCATTTCCATTCCCGTTCCATTACCATTCCCGTTCCATTTCCGTTCCCGTTCCGTTTCCGTTCCCGTTCCATTTCCGTTCTCGTTCCGTTTCCGTTCCCGTTCCATTTCCATTCCCGTTCCATTTCCGTTCCCGTTCCATTTCCATTCCCGTTCCATTTCCATTCCCTTTCCATTTCCATTTCATTCCATTCCGTTCTGCTCGGGTACATTCCATTCCATTCCATTGCATTCCATTCCGTTCTGCTCCTGTCCATTCCATTCCATTCCAATCCGTTCCATTCCGTTCTACTCGGGTAGATTCCATTCCATTCCATTCCATTCCATTCCATTCCATTCCATTCCATTCCATTCCATTCCATTCTACTGGTGTCCATTCCATTCCATTCCATTCCATTCCATTCCATTCCATTCCATTCCATTGCATTCCATTCCATTCCATTCCATTCCGTTCCGTTCTACTCGGTTACATTCCATTCAATTCCATTCCATTCCGTTCTACTCGGGTAGATTCCATTCCATTCCATTCCATTCCTTTCCATTCCATTGCATTCCATTGCATTGCATTGCACTCAATTCCATTCCATTCCATTCCATTCCATTCCATTCCGTTCCGTTCAACTCGGTTACATTCCATTCAATTACATTCCATTCCGTTCTACTCGGTTACATTCCATTCCATTCCATTCCATTCCATTCCATTCCAATCAATTCCATTCCATTCCATTCCGTTCTACTCGGGTACATTCCATTCCATTCCATTCCATTCCATTCCATTCCATTCCATTCCATTCCGTTCTACTTTGGTACATTCCATTCCATTCGATTCCATTCCATTCCATTCCATTACATTCCATTCCATTCCATTCCGTTCTATTCAGGTTGATTCCATTCTATTCCATTCCATTCCATTCCATTCCATTCCATTCCATTCCATTCCATTCGATTCCATTCCATTCCATTCCATTGAATTCCATTCCATTCCATTCCATTCCATTCCATTCCATTCCATTCCATTCCATTCCATTCCATTCCATTCCATTCCATTGAATTCCATTCCATTCCATTCCATTCCATTCCATTCCATTGAATTCCATTCCGTTCCATTCCATTCCATTGAATTCCATTCCATTCCATTCCATTCCATTGCATTCCATTCCATTGAATTCCATTCCATTCCATTCCATTCCATTCCATTCCATCCCATTCCATTCCATTCCATTGCATTCCATTCCATTGAATTCCATTCCATTCCATTCCATTCCATTCCATTCCATTCCATTCCATTCCATTCCATTCCATTCCATTCCATTCCATTCTACTGGTGTCCATTCCATTCCATTCCATTCCATTCCATTCCATTCCATTCCATTCCATTCCATTCCATTGCATTCCATTCCATTCCATTCCATTCCGTTCCGTTCTACTCGGTTACATTCCATTCAATTCCATTCCATTCCGTTCTACTCGGGTAGATTCCATTCCATTCCATTCCATTCCATTCCATTCCATTCCATTCTAGTGGTGTCCATTCCATTCCATTCCATTCCATTCCATTCCATTCCATTCCATTCCTTTCCATTCCATTGCATTCCATTGCATTCCATTCCATTCCATTCCATTCCATTCCATTCCATTCCATTCCATTCCACTCCACTCCACTCCACTCCACTCCATTCCACTCCACTCCACTCCGGTACATTCCATTCCATTCCATTCCATTCCATTCCATTCCATTCCATTCCATTCCGTTCCAGTGCTCTCTACTCCACTCCACTCCACTCCACTCCACTCCGGTACATTCCATTCCATTCCATTCCATTCCATTCCATTCCATTTCCATTCCCATTCCATTTCCATTCCCGTTCCATTTCCATTCCCGTTTCTTTTCCATTCCCGTTCCATTTCCATTCCAGTTCCATTACCATTCCCGTTCCATTTCCATTCCCGATCCATTTCCATTCCCGTTCCATTTCCATTCCCGTTCCATTTCCATTCCCGTTCCATTACCATTCCCGTTCCATTTCCGTTCCCGTTCCGTTTCCGTTCCCGTTCCATTTCCGTTCTCGTTCCGTTTCCGTTCCCGTTCCATTTCCATTCCCGTTCCATTTCCGTTCCCCTTCCATTTCCATTCCCGTTCCATTTCCATTCCCTTTCCATTTCCATTTCATTCCATTCCGTTCTGCTCGGGTACATTCCATTCCATTCCATTGCATTCCATTCCGTTCTGCTCCTGTCCATTCCATTCCATTCCAATCCGTTCCATTCCGTTCTACTCGGGTAGATTCCATTCCATTCCATTCCATTCCATTCCATTCCATTCCATTCCATTCCATTCCATTCCATTCCATTCCATTCCATTCTACTGGTGTCCATTCCATTCCATTCCATTCCATTCCATTCCATTGCATTCCATTCCATTCCGTTCCGTTCTACTCGGTTACATTCCATTCAATTCCATTCCATTCCGTTCTACTCGGGTAGATTCCATTCCATTCCATTCCATTCCTTTCCATTCCATTGCATTCCATTGCATTGCATTGCACTCAATTCCATTCCATTCCATTCCATTCCATTCCATTCCATTCCATTCCATTCCATTCCGTTCCGTTCAACTCGGTTACATTCCATTCAATTACATTCCATTCCGTTCTACTCGGTTACATTCCATTCCATTCCATTCCATTCCATTCCAATCCATTCCATTCCATTCCATTCCGTTCTACTCGGGTACATTCCGTTCCATTCCATTCCATTCCATTCCATTCCATTCCATTCCTTTCCGTTCTACTTTGGTACATTCCATTCCATTGCATTCCATTCCATTCCATTCCATTCCATTCCGTTCCGTTCTACTCGGTTACATTCCATTCAATTCCATTCCATTCCGTTCTACTCGGGTAGATTCCATTCGATTCCATTCCATTCCTTTCCATTCCATTGCATTCCATTGCATTGCATTGCACTCAATTCCATTCCATTCCATTCCATTCCATTCCATTGAATTCCATTCCATTCCATTGAATTCCATTCCATTCCATTCCATTCCATTCCATTCCATTCCATTCCATTCCATTCCATTGAATTCCTTTCCATTCCATTCCATTCCATGGAATTCCATTCCATTCCATTCCATTCCATTCCATTCCATTCCATTCCATTGAATTCCATTCCATTCCATTCCATTCCATTCCATTCCATCCCATTCCATTCCATTCCATTCCATTCCGTTCTACTCGGGTTGATTCCATTCTATTCCATTCCATTCCATTCCATACCATTCCATTCCATTCCATTCCATTCCATTCGATTCCATTCCATTCCATTCCATTGAATTCCATTCCATTCCATTCCATTCCATGGAATTCCATTGAATTCCATTCCATTCCATTCCATTCCATTCCATTGAATTCCATTCCATTCCATTCCATTCCATTCCATTGAATTCCATTCCGTTCCATTCCATTCCATTGAATTCCATTCCATTCCATTCCATTCCATTCCATTCCATTCCATTCCATTCCATTCCATTCCATTGAATTCCATTCCATTCCATTCCATTCCATTCCATTCCATTCCATCCCATTCCATTCCATTCCATTCCATTCCGTTCTACTCGGGTTGATTCCATTCTATTCCATTCCATTCCATTCGATCCCATTTGATTCCATTCGATTCCATTCAATTCCATTCGATTCCATTCCATTCCACTCCATTCCATTCCATTGAATTCCATTCCATTCCATTCCATTCCATTCCATTCCATTCCATTCCATTCCATTCCATTGAATTCCATTCCATTGAATTCCATTCCATTCCATTGAATTCCATTCCATTCCATTGAATTCCATTCCATTCCATTCCATTCCATTCCATTCCATTCCATTCTACTGGTGTCCATTCCATTCCATTCCATTCCATTCCATTCCATTCCTTTCCATTCCATTGCATTCCATTGCATTCCATTCCATTCCATTCCATTCCATTCCATTCCATTCCATTCCACTCCACTCCACTCCACTCCACTCCATTCCACTCCACTCCACTCCGGTACATTCCATTCCATTCCATTCCATTCCATTCCATTCCATTTCCATTCCCATTCCATTTCCATTCCCGTTAAATTTCCATTCCCGTTTCTTTTCCATTCCCGTTCCATTTCCATTCCAGTTCCATTACCATTCCCGTTCCATTTCCATTCCCGATCCATTTCCATTCCCGTTCCATTTCCATTCCAGTTCCATTACCATTCCCGTTCCATTTCCATTCCCGATCCATTTCCATTCCCGTTCCATTTCCATTCCCGTTCCATTTCCATTCCCGTTCCATTACCATTCCCGTTCCATTTCCGTTCCCGTTCCGTTTCCGTTCCCGTTCCATTTCCGTTCTCGTTCCGTTTCCGTTCCCGTTCCATTTCCATTCCCGTTCCATTTCCGTTCCCGTTCCATTTCCATTCCCGTTCCATTTCCATTCCCTTTCCATTTCCATTTCATTCCATTCCGTTCTGCTCGGGTACATTCCATTCCATTCCATTGCATTCCATTCCGTTCTGCTCCTGTCCATTCCATTCCATTCCAATCCGTTCCATTCCGTTCTACTCGGGTAGATTCCATTCCATTCCATTCCATTCCATTCCATTCCATTCCATTCCATTCCATTCCATTCCATTCTACTGGTGTCCATTCCATTCCATTCCATTCCATTCCATTCCATTCCATTCCATTCCATTGCATTCCATTCCATTCCATTCCATTCCGTTCCGTTCTACTCGGTTACATTCCATTCAATTCCATTCCATTCCGTTCTACTCGGGTAGATTCCATTCCATTCCATTCCATTCCTTTCCATTCCATTGCATTCCATTGCATTGCATTGCACTCAATTCCATTCCATTCCATTCCATTCCATTCCATTCCGTTCCGTTCAACTCGGTTACATTCCATTCAATTACATTCCATTCCGTTCTACTCGGTTACATTCCATTCCATTCCATTCCATTCCATTCCATTCCAATCAATTCCATTCCATTCCATTCCGTTCTACTCGGGTACATTCCATTCCATTCCATTCCATTCCATTCCATTCCATTCCATTCCATTCCGTTCTACTTTGGTACATTCCATTCCATTCGATTCCATTCCATTCCATTCCATTACATTCCATTCCATTCCATTCCGTTCTATTCAGGTTGATTCCATTCTATTCCATTCCATTCCATTCCATTCCATTCCATTCCATTCCATTCCATTCGATTCCATTCCATTCCATTCCATTGAATTCCATTCCATTCCATTCCATTCCATTCCATTCCATTCCATTCCATTCCATTCCATTCCATTCCATTCCATTCCATTGAATTCCATTCCATTCCATTCCATTCCATTCCATTCCATTGAATTCCATTCCGTTCCATTCCATTCCATTGAATTCCATTCCATTCCATTCCATTCCATTGCATTCCATTCCATTGAATTCCATTCCATTCCATTCCATTCCATTCCATTCCATCCCATTCCATTCCATTCCATTCCATTCCGTTCTACTCGGGTTGATTCCATTCTATTCCATTCCATTCCATTCGATCCCATTTGATTCCATTCGATTCCATTCAATTCCATTCGATTCCATTCCATTCCACTCCATTCCATTCCATTGAATTCCATTCCATTCCATTCCATTCCATTCCATTCCATTCCATTCCATGGAATTACATTCCATTCCATTCCATTCCATTCCATAGAATTCCATTCCATTCCATTCCATTCCACTGAATTCCGTTCCATTCCATTCCATTCCGTTCCGTTCCGTTCCGTTCCGTTCCGTTGCGTTCCGTTCCATTCCGTTGTGTTCCGTTCCGTTCTACTCGGGTTGATTCCATTCTATTCCATTCCATTCCAATCCATTCCGTTCCATTCCATTGAATTCCATTCCATTCCATTCCATTCCATGGAATTCCATTGAATTCCACTGCATTCCATTCCATTCCATTCCATTCCATTCCATTGAATTCCATTCCATTCCATTCCATTCCATGGAATTCCGTTCCATTCCATTCCATTCCGTTCCTTTCCGTCCCGTTCCGTTCCGTTCCGTTCCGTTGCGTTCCGTTCCGTTCTACTCGGGTTGATTCCATTCTATTCCATTCCATTCCATTCGATTCCATTCGATTCCATTCGATTCCACTCCATTCCATTCCATAGAATTCCATTCCATTCCATTCCATTCCATTGAATTCCATTCCATTCCATTCCATTCCATAGAATTCCATTCCATTCCATTCCATTCCATTGAATTCCATTCCATTCCATTCCATTCCATTCCATTCCATTCCATTCCATTCCATTCTATTCCATTCTACTGGTGTCCATTCCATTCCATTCCATTCCATTCCATTCCATTCCATTCCATTCCATTCCTTTCCATTCCATTGCATTCCATTGCATTCCATTCCATTCCATTCCATTCCATTCCATTCCACTCCACTCCACTCCACTCCACTCCACTCCATTCCACTCCACTCCACTCCGGTACATTCCATTCCATTCCATTCCATTCCATTCCATTCCATTCCGTGCTTCTCGGGTACATTCCGTTCCGTTCCATTCCATTCCATTCCATTCCATTCCGTTCCAGTGCACTCTACTCCACTCCACTCCACTCCACTCCACTCCGGTACATTCCATTCCATTCCATTCCATTCCATTCCATTCCATTCCATTTCCATTCCCATTCCATTTCCATTCCCGTTCCATTTCCATTCCCGTTTCTTTTCCATTCCCAATCCATTTCCATTCCAGTTCCATTACCATTCCTGTTCCATTTCCATTCCCGATCCATTTCCATTCCCGTTCCTTTTCCATTCCCGTTCCATTTCCATTCCCGTTCCGTTACCATTCCCGTTCCATTTCCGTTCCCGTTCCGTTTCCGTTCCCGTTCCATTTCCGTTCTCGTTCCGTTTCCGTTCCCGTTCCATTTCCATTCCCGTTCCATTTCCGTTCCCGTTCCATTTCCATTCCCGTTCCATTTCCGTTCCCGTTCCATTTCCATTCCCGTTCTATTTCCATTCCCTTTCCATTTCCTTTTCATTCCATTCCGTTCTGCTCGGGTACATTCCATTCCATTCCATTGCATTCCATTCCGTTCTGCTCCTGTCCATTCCATTCCATTCCATTCCGTTCCATTCCGTTCTACTCGGGTAGATTCCATTCCATTCCATTCCATTCCATTCCATTCCATTCCATTCCATTCCATTCCATTCCATTCTACTGGTGTCCATTCCATTCCATTCCATTCCATTCCATTCCATTCCATTCCATTGCATTCCATTCCATTCCATTCCATTCCATTCCGTTCCGTTCTACTCGGTTACATTCCATTCAATTCCATTCCATTCCGTTCTACTCGGGTAGATTCCATTCCATTCCATTCCATTCCATTCCTTTCCATTCCATTGCATTCCATTGCATTGCATTGCACTCAATTCCATTCCATTCCATTCCATTCCATTCCATTCCATTCCATTCCATTCCATTCCATTCCGTTCCGTTCAACTCGGTTACATTCCATTCAATTACATTCCATTCCGTTCTACTCGGTTACATTCCATTCCATTCCATTCCATTCCATTCCAATCCATTCCATTCCATTCCATTCCGTTCTACTCGGGTACATTCCATTCCATTCCATTCCATTCCATTCCATTCCATTCCATTCCATTCCATTCCGTTCTACTCGGGTTGATTCCATTCTATTCCATTCCATTCCATTCCATTCCATTCCATTCCATTCCATTCCATTCCATTCGATTCCATTCCATTCCATTCCATTGAATTCCATTCCATTCCATTCCATTCCATGGAATTCCATTCCATTCCATTCCATTCCATTCCATTCCATTCCATGGAATTCCATTCCATTCCATTCCATTCCATTCCATTCCATTCCATGGAATTCCATTCCATTCCATTCCATTCCATTCCATTCCATTCCATTCCTTTCCATTCCATTGCATTCCATTGCATTCCATTCCATTCCATTCCAGTCCATTCCATTCCATTCCACTCCACTCCACTCCACTCCACTCCATTCCACTCCACTCCACTCCGGTACATTCCATTCCATTCCATTCCATTCCATTCCATTCCATTTCCATTCCCATTCCATTTCCATTCCCGTTCCATTTCCATTCCCGTTTCTTTTCCATTCCCGTTCCATTTCCATTCCAGTTCCATTACCATTCCCGTTCCATTTCCATTCCCGATCCATTTCCATTCCCGTTCCATTTCCATTCCAGTTCCATTACCATTCCCGTTCCATTTCCATTCCCGATCCATTTCCATTCCCGTTCCATTTCCATTCCCGTTCCATTTCCTTTCCCGTTCCATTACCATTCCCGTTCCATTTCCGTTCCCGTTCCGTTTCCGTTCCCGTTCCATTTCCGTTCTCGTTCCGTTTCCGTTCCCGTTCCATTTCCATTCCCGTTCCATTTCCGTTCCCGTTCCATTTCCATTCCCGTTCCATTTCCATTCCCTTTCCATTTCCATTTCATTCCATTCCGTTCTGCTCGGGTACATTCCTTTCCATTCCATTGCATTCCATTCCGTTCTGCTCCTGTCCATTCCATTCCATTCCAATCCGTTCCATTCCGTTCTACTCGGGTAGATTCCATTCCATTCCATTCCATTCCATTCCATTCCATTCCATTCCATTCCATTCTACTGGTGTCCATTCCATTCCATTCCATTCCATTCCATTCCATTCCATTCCATTCCATTCCATTCCATTGCATTCCATTCCATTCCATTCCATTCCGTTCCGTTCTACTCGGTTACATTCCATTCAATTCCATTCCATTCCGTTCTACTCGGGTAGATTTCATTCCATTCCATTCCATTCCTTTCCATTCCATTGCATTCCATTGCATTGCATTGCACTCAATTCCATTCCATTCCATTCCATTCCATTCCATTCCATTCCATTCCATTCCGTTCCGTTCAACTCGGTTACATTCCATTCAATTACATTCCATTCCGTTCTACTCGGTTACATTCCATTCCATTCCATTCCATTCCATTCCAATCCATTCCATTCCATTGAATTCCATTCCATTCCATTCCATTCCATTCCATTCCATTCCATTCCATTCCATTCTACTGGTGTCCATTCCATTCCATTCCATTCCATTCCATTCCATTCCATTCCTTTCCATTCCATTGCATTCCATTGCATTCCATTCCATTCCATTCCATTCCATTCCATTCCATTCCACTCCACTCCACTCCACTCCACTCCATTCCACTCCACTCCACTCCGGTACATTCCATTCCATTCCATTCCATTCCATTCCATTCCATTCCATTCCATTCCATTCCATTCCGTGCTTCTCGGGTACATTCCGTTCCGTTCCATTCCATTCCATTCCATTCCATTCCGTTCCAGTGCACTCTACTCCACTCCACTCCACTCCACTCCACTCCGGTACATTCCATTCCATTCCATTCCATTCCATTCCATTCCATTCCATTTCCATTCCCATTCCATTTCCATTCCCGTTCCATTTCCATTCCCGTTTCTTTTCCATTCCCGTTCCATTTCCATTCCAGTTCCATTACCATTCCCGTTCCATTTCCATTCCCGATCCATTTCCATTCCCGTTCCATTTCCATTCCCGTTCCATTTCCATTCCCGTTCCATTACCATTCCCGTTCCATTTCCGTTCCCGTTCCGTTTCCGTTCCCGTTCCATTTCCGTTCTCGTTCCGTTTCCGTTCCCGTTCCATTTCCATTCCCGTTCCATTTCCGTTCCCGTTCCATTTCCATTCCCGTTCCATTTCCATTCCCTTTCCATTTCCATTTCATTCCATTCCGTTCTGCTCGGTTACATTCCATTCCATTCCATTGCATTCCATTCCGTTCTGCTCCTGTCCATTCCATTCCATTCCAATCCGTTCCATTCCGTTCTACTCGGGTAGATTCCATTCCATTCCATTCCATTCCATTCCATTCCATTCCATTCCATTCCATTCTACTGGTGTCCATTCCATTCCATTCCATTCCATTCCATTCCATTCCATTCCATTCCATTGCATTCCATTCCATTCCATTCCATTCCGTTCCGTTCTACTCGGTTACATTCCATTCAATTCCATTCCATTCCGTTCTACTCGGGTAGATTCCATTCCATTCCATTCCATTCCTTTCCATTCCATTGCATTCCATTGCATTGCATTGCACTCAATTCCATTCCATTCCATTCCATTCCATTCCATTCCATTCCATTCCATTCCGTTCCGTTCAACTCAGTTACATTCCATTCAATTACATTCCATTCCGTTCTACTCGGTTACATTCCATTCCATTCCATTCCATTCCATTCCAATCCATTCCATTCCATTCCATTCCGTTCTACTCGGGTACATTCCGTTCCATTCCATTCCATTCCATTCCATTCCATTCCATTCCTTTCCGTTCTACTTTGGTACATTCCATTCCATTCCATTCCATTCCATTCCATTCCATTCCATTCCATTCCATTCCATTACATTCCATTCCATTCCATTCCGTTCTACTCAGGTTGATTCCATTCTATTCCATTCCATTCCATTCCATTCCATTCCATTCCATTCCATTCGATTCCATTCCTTTCCATTCCATTGAATTCCATTCCATTCCATTCCATTCCATGGAATTCCATTCCATTCCATTCCATTCCATTCCATTCCATTCCATTCCATTCCATTCCATTGAATTCCATTCCATTCCATTCCATTCCATTCCATTCCATTCCATCCCATTCCATTCCATTCCATTCCATTCCATTCTACTCGGGTTGATTCCATTCTATTCCATTCCATTCCATTCGATCCCATTTGATTCCATTCGATTCCATTCAATTCCATTCGATTCCATTCCATTCCACTCCATTCCATTCCATTGAATTCCATTCCATTCCATTCCATTCCATTCCATTCCATTCCATTCCATGGAATTCCATTCCATTCCATGGAATTCCATTCCATTCCATTCCATTCCATTCCATAGAATTCCATTCCATTCCATTCCATTCCACTGAGTTCCGTTCCATTCCATTCCATTCCGTTCCGTTCCGTTCCGTTCCGTTCCGTTGCGTTCCGTTCCGTTCCGTTGTGTTCCGTTCCGTTCTACTCGGGTTGATTCCATTCTATTCCATTCCATTCCAATCCATTCCGTTCCATTCCATTGAATTCCATTCCATTCCATTCCATTCCATTCTACTGGTGTCCATTCCATTCCATTCCATTCCATTCCATTCCATTCCATTCCTTTCCATTCCATTGCATTCCATTGCATTCCATTCCATTCCATTCCATTCCATTCCATTCCATTCCACTCCACTCCACTCCACTCCACTCCATTCCACTCCACTCCACTCCGGTACATTCCATTCCATTCCATTCCATTCCATTCCATTCCATTCCATTCCATTCCGTGCTTCTCGGGTACATTCCGTTCCGTTCCATTCCATTCCATTCCATTCCATTCCGTTCCAGTGCTCTCTACTCCACTCCACTCCACTCCACTCCACTCCGGTACATTCCATTCCATTCCATTCCATTCCATTCCATTCCATTTCCATTCCCATTCCATTTCCATTCCCGTTCCATTTCCATTCCCGTTTCTTTTCCATTCCCGTTCCATTTCCATTCCCGTTCCATTACCATTCCCGTTCCATTTCCATTCCCGATCCATTTCCATTCCCGTTCCATTTCCATTCCCGTTCCATTTCCATTCCCGTTCCATTACCATTCCCGTTCCATTTCCGTTCCCGTTCCGTTTCCGTTCCCGTTCCATTTGCGTTCTCGTTCCGTTTCCGTTCCCGTTCCATTTCCATTCCCGTTCCATTTCCGTTCCCGTTCCATTTCCATTCCCGTTCCATTTCCATTCCCTTTCCATTTCCATTTCATTCCATTCCGTTCTGCTCGGTTACATTCCATTCCATTCCATTGCATTCCATTCCGTTCTGCTCCTGTCCATTCCATTCCATTCCAATCCGTTCCATTCCGTTCTACTCGGGTAGATTCCATTCCATTCCATTCCATTCCATTCCTTTCCATTCCATTCCATTCCATTCTACTGGTGTCCATTCCATTCCATTCCATTCCATTCCATTCCATTCCATTCCATTCCATTCCATTGCATTCCATTCCATTCCATTCCATTCCGTTCCGTTCTACTCGGTTACATTCCATTCAATTCCATTCAATTCCGTTCTACTCGGGTAGATTCCATTCCATTCCATTCCATTCCTTTCCATTCCATTGCATTCCATTGCATTGCATTGCACTCAATTCCATTCCATTCCATTCCATTCCATTCCATTCCATTCCATTCCGTTCCGTTCAACTCAGTTACATTCCATTCAATTACATTCCATTCCGTTCTACTCGGTTACATTCCATTCCATTCCATTCCATTCCATTCCATTCCAATCCATTCCATTCCATTCCATTCCGTTCTACTCGGGTACATTCCGTTCCATTCCATTCCATTCCATTCCATTCCATTCCATTCCTTTCCGTTCTACTTTGGTACATTCCATTCCATTCCATTCCATTCCATTCCATTCCATTCCATTCCATTACATTCCATTCCATTCCATTCCGTTCTACTCAGGTTGATTCCATTCTATTCCATTCCATTCCATTCCATTCCATTCCATTCCATTCCATTCCATTCCATTCCTTTCCATTCCATTGAATTCCATTCCATTCCATTCCATTCCATGGAATTCCATTCCATTCCATTCCATTCCATTCCATTCCATTCCATTCCATTCCATTCCATTGAATTCCATTCCATTCCATTCCATTCCATTCCATTCCATTCCATCCCATTCCATTCCATTCCATTCCATTCCATTCTACTCGGGTTGATTCCATTCTATTCCATTCCATTCCATTCGATCCCATTTGATTCCATTCGATTCCATTCAATTCCATTCGATTCCATTCCATTCCACTCCATTCCATTCCATTGAATTCCATTCCATTCCATTCCATTCCATTCCATTCCATTCCATGGAATTCCATTCCATTCCATTCCATAGAATTCCATTCCATTCCATTCCATTCCACTGAGTTCCGTTCCATTCCATTCCATTCCGTTCCGTTCCGTTCCGTTCCGTTCCGTTGCGTTCCGTTCCGTTCCGTTGTGTTCCGTTCCGTTCTACTCGGGTTGATTCCATTCTATTCCATTCCATTCCAATCCATTCCGTTCCATTCCATTGAATTCCATTCCATTCCATTCCATTCCATTGAATTCCATTCCATTCCATTCCATTCCATTGAATTCCATTCCATTCCATTCCATTCCATTGAATTCCATTCCATTCCATTCCATTCCATTCCATTCCATTCCATTCCATTCCATTCCATTCTACTGGTGTCCATTCCATTCCATTCCATTCCATTCTATTCCATTCCATTCCATTCCATTCCATTCCATTCCATTCCATTCCATTCCATTCCATTGAATTCCATTCCATTACATTCCATTCCATGGAATTCCATTCCATTCCATTCCATTCCATTCCATTCCATTCCATTCCATTCCATTCTACTGGTGTCCATTCCATTCCATTCTATTCCATTCCATTCCATTCCATTCCATTCCATTCCATTCCATTCCATTCCATTCCATTCCATTCCTCTCCACTCCACTCCACTCCACTCCATTCCACTCCACTCCACTCCGGTACATTCCATTCCATTCCATTCCATTCCATTCCATTCCATTCCGTGCTTCTCGGGTACATTCCGTTCCGTTCCATTCCATTCCATTCCATTCCATTCCGTTCCAGTGCACTCTACTCCACTCCACTCCACTCCACTCCACTCCGGTACATTCCATTCCATTCCATTCCATTCCATTTCCATTCCCATTCCATTTCCATTCCCGTTCCATTTCCATTCCCGTTTCTTTTCCATTCCCGTTCCATTTCCATTCCAGTTCCATTACCATTCCCGTTCCATTTCCATTCCCGATCCATTTCCATTCCCGTTCCTTTTCCATTCCCGTTCCATTTCCATTCCCGTTCCGTTACCATTCCCGTTCCATTTCCGTTCCCGTTCCGTTTCCGTTCCCGTTCCATTTCCGTTCTCGTTCCGTTTCCGTTCCCGTTCCATTTCCCTTCCCGTTCCATTTCCCTTCCCGTTCCATTTCCGTTCCCGTTCCGTTTCCGTTCCCGTTCCATTTCCGTTCTCGTTCCGTTTCCGTTCCCGTTCCATTTCCATTCCCGTTCCATTTCCGTTCCCGTTCCATTTCCATTCCCGTTCCATTTCCATTACCTTTCCATTTCCATTTCATTCCATTCCGTTCTGCTCGGGTACATTCCATTCCATTCCATTGCATTCCATTCCGTTCTGCTCCTGTCCATTCCATTCCATTCCAATCCGTTCCATTCCGTTCTACTCGGGTAGATTCCATTCCATTCCATTGCATTCCATTCCATTCCATTCCATTCCGTTCCGTTCTACTCGGTTACATTCCATTCAATTCCATTCCATTCCGTTCTACTCGGGTAGATTCCATTCCATTCCATTCCATTCCTTTCCATTCCATTGCATTCCATTGCATTGCATTGCACTCAATTCCATTCCATTCCATTCCATTCCATTCCATTCCATTCCATTCCATTCCGTTCCGTTCAACTCAGTTACATTCCATTCAATTACATTCCATTCCGTTCTACTCGGTTACATTCCATTCCATTCCATTCCATTCCATTCCAATCCATTCCATTCCATTCCATTCCGTTCTACTCGGGTACATTCCGTTCCATTCCATTCCATTCCATTCCATTCCATTCCATTCCATTCCTTTCCGTTCTACTTTGGTACATTCCATTCCATTCCATTCCATTCCATTCCATTCCATTACATTACATTCCATTCCATTCCATTCCGTTCTACTCAGGTTGATTCCATTCTATTCCATTCCATTCCATTCCATTCCATTCCATTCGATTCCATTCCATTCCATTCCATTGAATTCCATTCCATTCCATTCCATTCCATGGAATTCCATTCCATTCCATTCCATTCCATTCCATTCCATTCCATTCCATTGAATTCCATTCCATTCCATTCCATTCCATTCCATTCCATTCCATTCCGTTCCATTCCATTCCATTGAATTCCATTCCATTCCATTCCATTCCATTCCATTCCATCCCATTGAATTCCATTCCATTCCATTCCATTCCATTCCATTCCATCCCATTCCATTCCATTCCATTCCATTCCGTTCTACTCGGGTTGATTCCATTCTATTCCATTCCATTCCATTCGATCCCATTTGATTCCATTCGATTCCATTCAATTCCATTCGATTCCATTCCATTCCACTCCATTCCATTCCATTGAATTCCATTCCATTCCATTCCATTCCATTCCATTCCATTCCATTCCATTCCATGGAATTCCATTCCATTCCATTCCAATCCATTCCATTCCATTCCATTCCGTTCTACTCGGGTACATTCCGTTCCATTCCATTCCATTCCATTCCATTCCATTCCATTCCTTTCCGTTCTACTTTGGTACATTCCATTCCATTCCATTCCATTCCATTCCATTACATTCCATTACATTCCATTCCATTCCATTCCGTTCTACTCAGGTTGATTCCATTCTATTCCATTCCATTCCATTCCATTCCATTCCATTCCATTCCATTCCATTCGATTCCATTCCTTTCCATTCCATTGAATTCCATTCCATTCCATTCCATTCCATTCCATTCCATTCCATTCCAATTCCATTCCATTCCATTCCATTCCATTCCATTCCATTCCATTCCATTCCATTGAATTCCATTCCATTCCATTCCATTCCATTCCATTCCATTCCGTTCCATTCCATTCCATTGAATTCCATTCCATTCCATTCCATTCCATTCCATTCCATTCCATTGAATTCCATTCCATTCCATTCCATTCCATTCCATTCCATCCCATTCCATTCCATTCCATTCCATTCCATTCTACTCGGGTTGATTCCATTCTACTCCATTCCATTCCATTCGATCCCATTTGATTCCATTCGATTCCATTCAATTCCATTCGATTCCATTCCATTCCACTCCATCCCATTCCATTGAATTCCATTCCATTCCATTCCATTCCATTCCATTCCATTCCATTCCATTCCATTCCATAGAATTCCATTCCATTCCATTCCATTCCACTGAGTTCCGTTCCATTCCATTCCATTCCGTTCCGTTCCGTTCCGTTCCGTTCCGTTGCGTTCCGTTCCGTTCCGTTGTGTTCCGTTCCGTTCTACTCGGGTTGATTCCATTCTATTCCATTCCATTCCAATCCATTCCGTTCCATTCCATTGAATTCCATTCCATTCCATTCCATTCCATTGAATTCCATTCCATTCCATTCCATTCCATTGAATTCCATTCCATTCCATTCCGTTCTACTCAGGTTGATTCCATTCTATTCCATTCCATTCCATTCCATTCCATTCCATTCCATTCCATTCCATTCCATTCGATTCCATTCCTTTCCATTCCATTGAATTCCATTCCATTCCATTCCATTCCATGGAATTCCATTCCATTCCAATTCCATTCCATTCCATTCCATTCCATTCCATTCCATTCCATTCCATTCCATTGAATTCCATTCCATTCCATTCCATTCCATTCCATTCCATTCCGTTCCATTCCATTCCATTGAATTCCATTCCATTCCATTCCATTCCATTCCATTCCATTCCATTGAATTCCATTCCATTCCATTCCATTCCATTCCATTCCATCCCATTCCATTCCATTCCATTCCATTCCATTCCATTCTACTCGGGTTGATTCCATTCTACTCCATTCCATTCCATTCGATCCCATTTGATTCCATTCGATTCCATTCAATTCCATTCGATTCCATTCCATTCCACTCCATCCCATTCCATTGAATTCCATTCCATTCCATTCCATTCCATTCCATTCCATTCCATTCCATTCCATTCCATTCCATTCCATAGAATTCCATTCCATTCCATTCCATTCCACTGAGTTCCGTTCCATTCCATTCCATTCCGTTCCGTTCCGTTCCGTTCCGTTCCGTTGCGTTCCGTTCCGTTCCGTTGTGTTCCGTTCCGTTCTACTCGGGTTGATTCCATTCTATTCCATTCCATTCCAATCCATTCCGTTCCATTCCATTGAATTCCATTCCATTCCATTCCATTCCGTTGAATTCCATTCCATTCCATTCCATTCCATTGAATTCCATTCCATTCCATTCCATTCCATTGAATTCCATTCCATTCCATTCCATTCCATTCCATTCCATTCCATTCCATTCCATTCCATTCTACTGGTGTCCATTCCATTCCATTCTATTCCATTCCATTCCATTCCATTCCATTCCATTCCATTCCATTCCATTCCATTCCATTGAATTCCATTCCATTCCATTCCATTCCATTGAATTCCATTCCATTCCATTCCATTCCATTTCATTCCATTCCATTCCATTCTACTGGTGTCCATTCCATTCCATTCTATTCCATTCCATTCCATTCCATTCCATTCCATTCCTTTCCATTCCATTGCATTCCATTGCATTCCATTCCATTCCATTCCATTCCATTCCGTTCCATTCCATTCCATTCCACTCCACTCCACTCCACTCCACTCCATTCCACTCCACTCCACTCCGGTACATTCCATTCCATTCCATTCCATTCCATTCCATTCCATTCCGTGCTTCTCGGGTACATTCCGTTCCGTTCCATTCCATTCCATTCCATTCCATTCCGTTCCAGTGCACTCTACTCCACTCCACTCCACTCCACTCCACTCCGGTACATTCCATTCCATTCCATTCCATTCCATTTCCATTCCCATTCCATTTCCATTCCCGTTCCATTTCCATTCCCGTTTCTTTTCCATTCCCGTTCCATTTCCATTCCAGTTCCATTACCATTCCCGTTCCATTTCCATTCCCGATCCATTTCCATTCCCGTTCCTTTTCCATTCCCGTTCCATTTCCATTCCCGTTCCGTTACCATTCCCGTTCCATTTCCGTTCCCGTTCCGTTTCCGTTCCCGTTCCATTTCCGTTCTCGTTCCGTTTCCGTTCCCGTTCCATTTCCCTTCCCGTTCCATTTCCCTTCCCGTTCCATTTCCGTTCCCGTTCCGTTTCCGTTCCCGTTCCATTTCCGTTCTCGTTCCGTTTCCGTTCCCGTTCCATTTCCATTCCCGTTCCATTTCCGTTCCCGTTCCATTTCCATTCCCGTTCCATTTCCATTCCCTTACCATTTCCATTTCATTCCATTCCGTTCTGCTCGGGTACATTCCATTCCATTCCATTGCATTCCATTCCGTTCTGCTCCTGTCCATTCCATTCCATTCCAATCCGTTCCATTCCGTTCTACTCGGGTAGATTCCATTCCATTCCATTCCATTCCATTCCATTCCATTCCATTCCATTCCATTCCATTCCATTCTACTGGTGTCCATTCCATTCCATTCCATTCCATTCCATTCCATTCCATTCCATTCCATTGCATTCCATTCCATTCCATTCCATTCCGTTCCGTTCTACTCGGTTACATTCCATTCAATTCCATTCCATTCCGTTCTACTCGGGTAGATTCCATTCCATTCCATTCCATTCCTTTCCATTCCATTGCATTCCATTGCATTGCATTGCACTCAATTCCATTCCATTCCATTCCATTCCATTCCATTCCATTCCGTTCCATTCCATTCCTCTCCACTCCACTCCACTCCACTCCATTCCACTCCACTCCACTCCGGTACATTCCATTCCATTCCATTCCATTCCATTCCATTCCATTCCGTGCTTCTCGGGTACATTCCGTTCCGTTCCATTCCATTCCATTCCATTCCATTCCGTTCCAGTGCACTCTACTCCACTCCACTCCACTCCACTCCACTCCGGTACATTCCATTCCATTCCATTCCATTCCATTTCCATTCCCATTCCATTTCCATTCCCGTTCCATTTCCATTCCCGTTTCTTTTCCATTCCCGTTCCATTTCCATTCCAGTTCCATTACCATTCCCGTTCCATTTCCATTCCCGATCCATTTCCATTCCCGTTCCTTTTCCATTCCCGTTCCATTTCCATTCCCGTTCCGTTACCATTCCCGTTCCATTTCCGTTCCCGTTCCGTTTCCGTTCCCGTTCCATTTCCGTTCTCGTTCCGTTTCCGTTCCCGTTCCATTTCCCTTCCCGTTCCATTTCCCTTCCCGTTCCATTTCCGTTCCCGTTCCGTTTCCGTTCCCGTTCCATTTCCGTTCTCGTTCCGTTTCCGTTCCCGTTCCATTTCCATTCCCGTTCCATTTCCGTTCCCGTTCCATTTCCATTCCCGTTCCATTTCCATTACCTTTCCATTTCCATTTCATTCCATTCCGTTCTGCTCGGGTACATTCCATTCCATTCCATTGCATTCCATTCCGTTCTGCTCCTGTCCATTCCATTCCATTCCAATCCGTTCCATTCCGTTCTACTCGGGTAGATTCCATTCCATTCCATTGCATTCCATTCCATTCCATTCCATTCCGTTCCGTTCTACTCGGTTACATTCCATTCAATTCCATTCCATTCCGTTCTACTCGGGTAGATTCCATTCCATTCCATTCCATTCCTTTCCATTCCATTGCATTCCATTGCATTGCATTGCACTCAATTCCATTCCATTCCATTCCATTCCATTCCATTCCATTCCATTCCATTCCGTTCCGTTCAACTCAGTTACATTCCATTCAATTACATTCCATTCCGTTCTACTCGGTTACATTCCATTCCATTCCATTCCATTCCATTCCAATCCATTCCATTCCATTCCATTCCGTTCTACTCGGGTACATTCCGTTCCATTCCATTCCATTCCATTCCATTCCATTCCATTCCATTCCTTTCCGTTCTACTTTGGTACATTCCATTCCATTCCATTCCATTCCATTCCATTCCATTACATTACATTCCATTCCATTCCATTCCGTTCTACTCAGGTTGATTCCATTCTATTCCATTCCATTCCATTCCATTCCATTCCATTCCATTCCATTCGATTCCATTCCATTCCATTCCATTGAATTCCATTCCATTCCATTCCATTCCATGGAATTCCATTCCATTCCATTCCATTCCATTCCATTCCATTCCATTCCATTGAATTCCATTCCATTCCATTCCATTCCATTCCATTCCATTCCATTCCGTTCCATTCCATTCCATTGAATTCCATTCCATTCCATTCCATTCCATTCCATTCCATCCCATTGAATTCCATTCCATTCCATTCCATTCCATTCCATTCCATCCCATTCCATTCCATTCCATTCCATTCCGTTCTACTCGGGTTGATTCCATTCTATTCCATTCCATTCCATTCGATCCCATTTGATTCCATTCGATTCCATTCAATTCCATTCGATTCCATTCCATTCCACTCCATTCCATTCCATTGAATTCCATTCCATTCCATTCCATTCCATTCCATTCCATTCCATTCCATTCCATGGAATTCCATTCCATTCCATTCCAATCCATTCCATTCCATTCCATTCCGTTCTACTCGGGTACATTCCGTTCCATTCCATTCCATTCCATTCCATTCCATTCCATTCCTTTCCGTTCTACTTTGGTACATTCCATTCCATTCCATTCCATTCCATTCCATTACATTCCATTACATTCCATTCCATTCCATTCCGTTCTACTCAGGTTGATTCCATTCTATTCCATTCCATTCCATTCCATTCCATTCCATTCCATTCCATTCCATTCGATTCCATTCCTTTCCATTCCATTGAATTCCATTCCATTCCATTCCATTCCATTCCATTCCATTCCATTCCAATTCCATTCCATTCCATTCCATTCCATTCCATTCCATTCCATTCCATTCCATTGAATTCCATTCCATTCCATTCCATTCCATTCCATTCCATTCCGTTCCATTCCATTCCATTGAATTCCATTCCATTCCATTCCATTCCATTCCATTCCATTCCATTGAATTCCATTCCATTCCATTCCATTCCATTCCATTCCATCCCATTCCATTCCATTCCATTCCATTCCATTCTACTCGGGTTGATTCCATTCTACTCCATTCCATTCCATTCGATCCCATTTGATTCCATTCGATTCCATTCAATTCCATTCGATTCCATTCCATTCCACTCCATCCCATTCCATTGAATTCCATTCCATTCCATTCCATTCCATTCCATTCCATTCCATTCCATTCCATTCCATAGAATTCCATTCCATTCCATTCCATTCCACTGAGTTCCGTTCCATTCCATTCCATTCCGTTCCGTTCCGTTCCGTTCCGTTCCGTTGCGTTCCGTTCCGTTCCGTTGTGTTCCGTTCCGTTCTACTCGGGTTGATTCCATTCTATTCCATTCCATTCCAATCCATTCCGTTCCATTCCATTGAATTCCATTCCATTCCATTCCATTCCATTGAATTCCATTCCATTCCATTCCATTCCATTGAATTCCATTCCATTCCATTCCGTTCTACTCAGGTTGATTCCATTCTATTCCATTCCATTCCATTCCATTCCATTCCATTCCATTCCATTCCATTCCATTCGATTCCATTCCTTTCCATTCCATTGAATTCCATTCCATTCCATTCCATTCCATGGAATTCCATTCCATTCCAATTCCATTCCATTCCATTCCATTCCATTCCATTCCATTCCATTCCATTCCATTGAATTCCATTCCATTCCATTCCATTCCATTCCATTCCATTCCGTTCCATTCCATTCCATTGAATTCCATTCCATTCCATTCCATTCCATTCCATTCCATTCCATTGAATTCCATTCCATTCCATTCCATTCCATTCCATTCCATCCCATTCCATTCCATTCCATTCCATTCCATTCCATTCTACTCGGGTTGATTCCATTCTACTCCATTCCATTCCATTCGATCCCATTTGATTCCATTCGATTCCATTCAATTCCATTCGATTCCATTCCATTCCACTCCATCCCATTCCATTGAATTCCATTCCATTCCATTCCATTCCATTCCATTCCATTCCATTCCATTCCATTCCATTCCATAGAATTCCATTCCATTCCATTCCATTCCACTGAGTTCCGTTCCATTCCATTCCATTCCGTTCCGTTCCGTTCCGTTCCGTTCCGTTGCGTTCCGTTCCGTTCCGTTGTGTTCCGTTCCGTTCTACTCGGGTTGATTCCATTCTATTCCATTCCATTCCAATCCATTCCGTTCCATTCCATTGAATTCCATTCCATTCCATTCCATTCCGTTGAATTCCATTCCATTCCATTCCATTCCATTGAATTCCATTCCATTCCATTCCATTCCATTGAATTCCATTCCATTCCATTCCATTCCATTCCATTCCATTCCATTCCATTCCATTCCATTCTACTGGTGTCCATTCCATTCCATTCTATTCCATTCCATTCCATTCCATTCCATTCCATTCCATTCCATTCCATTCCATTCCATTGAATTCCATTCCATTCCATTCCATTCCATTGAATTCCATTCCATTCCATTCCATTCCATTTCATTCCATTCCATTCCATTCTACTGGTGTCCATTCCATTCCATTCTATTCCATTCCATTCCATTCCATTCCATTCCATTCCTTTCCATTCCATTGCATTCCATTGCATTCCATTCCATTCCATTCCATTCCATTCCGTTCCATTCCATTCCATTCCACTCCACTCCACTCCACTCCACTCCATTCCACTCCACTCCACTCCGGTACATTCCATTCCATTCCATTCCATTCCATTCCATTCCATTCCGTGCTTCTCGGGTACATTCCGTTCCGTTCCATTCCATTCCATTCCATTCCATTCCGTTCCAGTGCACTCTACTCCACTCCACTCCACTCCACTCCACTCCGGTACATTCCATTCCATTCCATTCCATTCCATTTCCATTCCCATTCCATTTCCATTCCCGTTCCATTTCCATTCCCGTTTCTTTTCCATTCCCGTTCCATTTCCATTCCAGTTCCATTACCATTCCCGTTCCATTTCCATTCCCGATCCATTTCCATTCCCGTTCCTTTTCCATTCCCGTTCCATTTCCATTCCCGTTCCGTTACCATTCCCGTTCCATTTCCGTTCCCGTTCCGTTTCCGTTCCCGTTCCATTTCCGTTCTCGTTCCGTTTCCGTTCCCGTTCCATTTCCCTTCCCGTTCCATTTCCCTTCCCGTTCCATTTCCGTTCCCGTTCCGTTTCCGTTCCCGTTCCATTTCCGTTCTCGTTCCGTTTCCGTTCCCGTTCCATTTCCATTCCCGTTCCATTTCCGTTCCCGTTCCATTTCCATTCCCGTTCCATTTCCATTCCCTTACCATTTCCATTTCATTCCATTCCGTTCTGCTCGGGTACATTCCATTCCATTCCATTGCATTCCATTCCGTTCTGCTCCTGTCCATTCCATTCCATTCCAATCCGTTCCATTCCGTTCTACTCGGGTAGATTCCATTCCATTCCATTCCATTCCATTCCATTCCATTCCATTCCATTCCATTCCATTCCATTCTACTGGTGTCCATTCCATTCCATTCCATTCCATTCCATTCCATTCCATTCCATTCCATTGCATTCCATTCCATTCCATTCCATTCCGTTCCGTTCTACTCGGTTACATTCCATTCAATTCCATTCCATTCCGTTCTACTCGGGTAGATTCCATTCCATTCCATTCCATTCCTTTCCATTCCATTGCATTCCATTGCATTGCATTGCACTCAATTCCATTCCATTCCATTCCATTCCATTCCATTCCATTCCGTTCCGTTCAACTCAGTTACATTCCATTCAATTACATTCCATTCCGTTCTACTCGGTTACATTCCATTCCATTCCATTCCATTCCATTCCAATCCATTCCATTCCATTCCATTCCGTTCTACTCGGGTACATTCCGTTCCATTCCATTCCATTCAATTCCATTCCATTCCATTCCTTTCCGTTCTACTTTGGTACATTCCATTCCATTCCATTCCATTCCATTCCATTCCATTCCATTACATTCCATTCCATTCCATTCCGTTCTACTCAGGTTGATTCCATTCTATTCCATTCCATTCCATTCCATTCCATTCCATTCCATTCGATTCCATTCCATTCCATTCCATTGAATTCCATTCCATTCCATTCCATTCCATTCCATTCCATTCCATGGAATTCCATTCCATTCCATTCCATTCCATTCCATTCCATTGAATTCCATTCCATTCCATTCCATTCCATTCCATTCCATTGAATTCCATTCCATTCCATTCCATTCCATTCCATTGTATTCCATTCCATTCCATTCCATTCCATTGAATTCCATTCCATTCCATTCCATTCCATTCCATTCCATTCCATTCCATTCCATTCCATTCCATTCCATTCCATTCTACTGGTGTCCATTCCATTCCATTCTATTCCATTCCATTCCATTCCATTCCATTCCATTCATTTCCATTCCATTGCATTCCATTGCATTCCATTCCATTCCATTCCATTCCATTCCATTCCATTCCATTCCATTCCACTCCACTCCACTCCACTCCACTCCACTCCATTCCACTCCACTCCACTCCGGTACATTCCATTCCATTCCATTCCAATCCATTCCATTCCATTCCGTGCTTCTCGGGTACATTCCGTTCCGTTCCATTCCATTCCATTCCATTCCATTCCGTTCCAGTGCACTCTACTCCACTCCACTCCACTCCACTCCACTCCGGTACATTCCATTCCATTCCATTCCATTCCATTTCCATTCCCATTCCATTTCCATTCCCGTTCCATTTCCATTCCCGTTTCTTTTCCATTCCCGTTCCATTTCCATTCCAGTTCCATTACCATTCCCGTTCCATTTCCATTCCCGATCCATTTCCATTCCCGTTCCTTTTCCATTCCCGTTCCATTTCCATTCCCGTTCCGTTACCATTCCCGTTCCATTTCCGTTCCCGTTCCGTTTCCGTTCCCGTTCCATTTCCGTTCTCGTTCCGTTTCCGTTCCCGTTCCATTTCCCTTCCCGTTCCATTTCCCTTCCCGTTCCATTTCCGTTCCCGTTCCGTTTCCGTTCCCGTTCCATTTCCGTTCTCGTTCCGTTTCCGTTCCCGTTCCATTTCCATTCCCGTTCCATTTCCGTTCCCGTTCCATTTCCATTCCCGTTCCATTTCCATTCCCTTTCCATTTCCATTTCATTCCATTCCGTTCTGCTCGGGTACATTCCATTCCATTCCATTGCATTCCATTCCGTTCTGCTCCTGTCCATTCCATTCCATTCCAATCCGTTCCATTCCGTTCTACTCGGGTAGATTCCATTCCATTCCATTCCATTCCATTCCATTCCATTCCATTCCATTCCATTCCATTCCATTCCATTCCATTCTACTGGTGTCCATTCCATTCCATTCCATTCCATTCCATTCCATTCCATTCCATTCCATTCCATTGCATTCCATTCCATTCCATTCCATTCCGTTCCGTTCTACTCGGTTACATTCCATTCAATTCCATTCCATTCCGTTCTACTCGGGTAGATTCCATTCCATTCCATTCCATTCCTTTCCATTCCATTGCATTCCATTGCATTGCATTGCACTCAATTCCATTCCATTCCATTCCATTCCATTCCATTCCATTCCATTCCATTCCATTCCGTTCCGTTCAACTCGGTTACATTCCATTCAATTACATTCCATTCCGTTCTACTCGGTTACATTCCATTCCATTCCATTCCATTCCATTCCAATCCATTCCATTCCATTCCATTCCGTTCTACTCGGGTACATTCCATTCCATTCCATTCCATTCCATTCCATTCCATTCCATTCCATTCCGTTCTACTTTGGTACATTCCATTCCATTCCATTCCATTCCATTCCATTCCATTCCATTCCATTCCATTCCATTCCATTCCATTCCATTCCATTCCGTTCTACTCGGGTTGATTCCATTCTATTCCATTCCATTCCATTCCATTCCATTCCATTCCATTCCATTCCATTCGATTCCATTCCATTCCATTCCATGGAAATCCATTCCATTCCATTCCATTCCATGGAATTCCATTCCATTCCATTCCATTCCATTCCATTCCATTCCATTCCATTGAATTCCATTCCATTCCATTCCATTCCATTCCATTGAATTCCATTCCGTTCCATTCCATTCCATTGAATTCCATTCCATTCCATTCCATTCCATTCCATTCCATTCCATTCCATTCCATTCCATTCCATTGAATTCCATTCCATTCCATTCCATTCCATTCCATTCCATTCCATCCCATTCCATTCCATTCCATTCCATTCCGTTCCACTCGGGTTGATTCCATTCTATTCCATTCCATTCCATTCGATCCCATTTGATTCCATTCGATTCCATTCAATTCCATTCGATTCCATTCCATTCCACTCCATTCCATTCCATTGAATTCCATTCCATTCCATTCCATTCCATTCCATTCCATTCCATTCCATTCCATTGAATTCCATTCCATTCCATTCCATTCCATTCCATTGAATTCCATTCCATTCCATTCCATTCCATTGAATTCCATTCCATTCCATTCCATTCCATTCCATTCCATTCCATTCCATTCTACTGGTGTCCATTCCATTCCATTCCATTCCATTCCATTCCATTCCATTCCTTTCCATTCCATTGCATTCCATTGCATTCCATTCCATTCCATTCCATTCCATTCCATTCCATTCCACTCCACTCCACTCCACTCCATTCCACTCCACTCCACTCCGGTACATTCCATTCCATTCCATTCCATTCCATTCCATTCCATTTCCATTCCCATTCCATTTCCATTCCCGTTCCATTTCCATTCCCGTTTCTTTTCCATTCCCGTTCCATTTCCATTCCAGTTCCATTACCATTCCCGTTCCATTTCCATTCCCGATCCATTTCCATTCCCGTTCCTTTTCCATTCCCGTTCCATTTCCATTCCCGTTCCGTTACCATTCCCGTTCCATTTCCGTTCCCGTTCCGTTTCCGTTCCCGTTCCATTTCCGTTCTCTTTCCGTTTCCGTTCCCGTTCCATTTCCCTTCCCGTTCCATTTCCCTTCCCGTTCCATTTCCGTTCCCGTTCCGTTTCCGTTCCCGTTCCATTTCCGTTCTCGTTCCGTTTCCGTTCCCGTTCCATTTCCATTCCCGTTCCATTTCCGTTCCCGTTCCATTTCCATTCCCGTTCCATTTCCATTCCCTTTCCATTTCCATTTCATTCCATTCCGTTCTGCTCGGGTACATTCCATTCCATTCCATTGCATTCCATTCCGTTCTGCTCCTGTCCATTCCATTCCATTCCAATCCGTTCCATTCCGTTCTACTCGGGTAGATTCCATTCCATTCCATTCCATTCCATTCCATTCCATTCCATTCCATTCCATTCCATTCCATTCCATTCCATTCTACTGGTGTCCATTCCATTCCATTCCATTCCATTCCATTCCATTCCATTGCATTCCATTCCATTCCATTCCATTCCGTTCCGTTCTACTCGGTTACATTCCATTCAATTCCATTCCATTCCGTTCTACTCGGGTAGATTCCATTCCATTCCATTCCATTCCTTTCCATTCCATTGCATTCCATTGCATTGCATTGCACTCAATTCCATTCCATTCCATTCCATTCCATTCCATTCCATTCCATTCCGTTCCGTTCAACTCAGTTACATTCCATTCAATTACATTCCATTCCGTTCTACTCGGTTACATTCCACTCCATTCCATTCCATTCCATTCCAATCCATTCCATTCCATTCCATTCCGTTCTACTCGGGTACATTCCGTTCCATTCCATTCCATTCCATTCCATTCCATTCCATTCCTTTCCGTTCTACTTTGGTACATTCCATTCCATTCCATTCCATTCAATTCCATTCCATTCCATTCCATTCCATTCCATTCCATTCCGTTCTACTCAGGTTGATTCCATTCTATTCCATTCCATTCCATTCCATTCCATTCCATTCCATTCCATTCGATTCCATTCCATTCCATTCCATTGAATTCCATTCCATTCCATTCCATTCCATGGAATTCCATTCCATTCCATTCCATTCCATTCCATTCCATTCCATTCCATTCCATTGAATTCCATTCCATTCCATTCCATTCCATTCCATTCCATTCCATTCCATTCCATTCCGTTCCATTCCATTCCTTTGAATTCCATTCCATTCCATTCCATTCCATTCCATTCCATTCCATTGAATTCCATTCCATTCCATTCCATTCCATTCTACTGGTGTCCATTCCATTCCATTCCATTCCATTCCATTCCATTCCATTGCATTCCATTCCATTCCATTCCATTCCGTTCCGTTCTACTCGGTTACATTCCATTCAATTCCATTCCATTCCGTTCTACTCGGGTAGATTCCATTCCATTCCATTCCATTCCTTTCCATTCCATTGCATTCCATTGCATTGCATTGCACTCAATTCCATTCCATTCCATTCCATTCCATTCCATTCCATTCCATTCCGTTCCGTTCAACTCAGTTACATTCCATTCAATTACATTCCATTCCGTTCTACTCGGTTACATTCCACTCCATTCCATTCCATTCCATTCCAATCCATTCCATTCCATTCCATTCCGTTCTACTCGGGTACATTCCGTTCCATTCCATTCCATTCCATTCCATTCCATTCCATTCCTTTCCGTTCTACTTTGGTACATTCCATTCCATTCCATTCCATTCAATTCCATTCCATTCCATTCCATTCCATTCCATTCCATTCCGTTCTACTCAGGTTGATTCCATTCTATTCCATTCCATTCCATTCCATTCCATTCCATTCCATTCCATTCCATTCCATTCCATTCCATTCCATTGAATTCCATTCCATTCCATTCCATTCCATTCCATTCCATTCCATCCCATTCCATTCCATTCCATTCCATTCCGTTCCACTCGGGTTGATTCCATTCTATTCCATTCCATTCCATTCGATCCCATTTGATTCCATTCGATTCCATTCAATTCCATTCGATTCCATTCCATTCCACTCCATTCCATTCCATTGAATTCCATTCCATTCCATTCCATTCCATTCCATTCCATTCCATTCCATTCCATTCCATTGAATTCCATTCCATTCCATTCCATTCCATTCCATTGAATTCCATTCCATTCCATTCCATTCCATTGAATTCCATTCCATTCCATTCCATTCCATTCCATTCCATTCCATTCTACTGGTGTCCATTCCATTCCATTCCATTCCATTCCATTCCATTCCATTCCATTCCTTTCCATTCCATTGCATTCCATTGCATTCCATTCCATTCCATTCCATTCCATTCCATTCCATTCCACTCCACTCCACTCCACTCCATTCCACTCCACTCCACTCCGGTACATTCCATTCCATTCCATTCCATTCCATTCCATTCCATTTCCATTCCCATTCCATTTCCATTCCCGTTCCATTTCCATTCCCGTTTCTTTTCCATTCCCGTTCCATTTCCATTCCAGTTCCATTACCATTCCCGTTCCATTTCCATTCCCGATCCATTTCCATTCCCGTTCCTTTTCCATTCCCGTTCCATTTCCATTCCCGTTCCGTTACCATTCCCGTTCCATTTCCGTTCCCGTTCCGTTTCCGTTCCCGTTCCATTTCCGTTCTCTTTCCGTTTCCGTTCCCGTTCCATTTCCCTTCCCGTTCCATTTCCCTTCCCGTTCCATTTCCGTTCCCGTTCCGTTTCCGTTCCCGTTCCATTTCCGTTCTCGTTCCGTTTCCGTTCCCGTTCCATTTCCATTCCCGTTCCATTTCCGTTCCCGTTCCATTTCCATTCCCGTTCCATTTCCATTCCCTTTCCATTTCCATTTCATTCCATTCCGTTCTGCTCGGGTACATTCCATTCCATTCCATTGCATTCCATTCCGTTCTGCTCCTGTCCATTCCATTCCATTCCAATCCGTTCCATTCCGTTCTACTCGGGTAGATTCCATTCCATTCCATTCCATTCCATTCCATTCCATTCCATTCCATTCCATTCCATTCCATTCCATTCCATTCTACTGGTGTCCATTCCATTCCATTCCATTCCATTCCATTCCATTCCATTGCATTCCATTCCATTCCATTCCATTCCGTTCCGTTCTACTCGGTTACATTCCATTCAATTCCATTCCATTCCGTTCTACTCGGGTAGATTCCATTCCATTCCATTCCATTCCTTTCCATTCCATTGCATTCCATTGCATTGCATTGCACTCAATTCCATTCCATTCCATTCCATTCCATTCCATTCCATTCCATTCCGTTCCGTTCAACTCAGTTACATTCCATTCAATTACATTCCATTCCGTTCTACTCGGTTACATTCCACTCCATTCCATTCCATTCCATTCCAATCCATTCCATTCCATTCCATTCCGTTCTACTCGGGTACATTCCGTTCCATTCCATTCCATTCCATTCCATTCCATTCCATTCCTTTCCGTTCTACTTTGGTACATTCCATTCCATTCCATTCCATTCAATTCCATTCCATTCCATTCCATTCCATTCCATTCCATTCCGTTCTACTCAGGTTGATTCCATTCTATTCCATTCCATTCCATTCCATTCCATTCCATTCCATTCCATTCGATTCCATTCCATTCCATTCCATTGAATTCCATTCCATTCCATTCCATTCCATGGAATTCCATTCCATTCCATTCCATTCCATTCCATTCCATTCCATTCCATTCCATTGAATTCCATTCCATTCCATTCCATTCCATTCCATTCCATTCCATTCCATTCCATTCCATTCCATTCCGTTCCATTCCATTCCTTTGAATTCCATTCCATTCCATTCCATTCCATTCCATTCCATTCCATTGAATTCCATTCCATTCCATTCCATTCCATTCCATTCCATCCCATTCCATTCCATTCCATTCCATTCCGTTCTACTCGGGTTGATTCCATTCTATTCCATTCCATTCCATTCGATCCCATTTGATTCCATTCGATTCCATTCAATTCCATTCGATTCCATTCCATTCCACTCCATTCCATTCCATTGTATTCCATTCCATTCCATTCCATTCCATTCCATTCCATTCCATTCCATTCCATTCCATGGAATTCCATTCCATTCCATTCCAATCCATTCCATTCCATTCCATTCCGTTCTACTCGGGTACATTCCGTTCCATTCCATTCCATTCCATTCCATTCCATTCCATTCCTTTCCGTTCTACTTTGGTACATTCCATTCCATTCCATTCCATTCCATTCCATTCCATTACATTCCATTCCATTCCATTCCGTTCTACTCAGGTTGATTCCATTCTATTCCATTCCATTCCATTCCATTCCATTCCATTCCATTCCGTTCCATTCCATTCCATTGAATTCCATTCCATTCCATTCCATTCCATTCCATTCCATTCCATTGAATTCCATTCCATTCCATTCCATTCCATTCCATTCCATCCCATTCCATTCCATTCCATTTCATTCCATTCTACTCGGGTTGATTCCATTCTATTCCATTCCATTCCATTCGATCCCATTTGATTCCATTCGATTCCATTCAATTCCATTCGATTCCATTCCATTCCACTCCATTCCATTCCATTGAATTCCATTCCATTCCATTCCATTCCATTCCATTCCATTCCATTCCATGGAATTCCATTCCATTCCATTCCATTCCATTCCATAGAATTCCATTCCATTCCATTCCATTCCACTGAGTTCCGTTCCATTCCATTCCATTCCGTTCCGTTCCGTTCCGTTCCGTTCCGTTGCGTTCCGTTCCGTTCCGTTGTGTTCCGTTCCGTTCTACTCGGGTTGATTCCATTCTATTCCATTCCATTCCAATCCATTCCGTTCCATTCCATTGAATTCCATTCCATTCCATTCCATTCCATTGAATTCCATTCCATTCCATTCCATTCCATTGAATTCCATTCCATTCCATTCCATTCCATTCCATTCCATTCCATTCCATTCCATTCCATTCCACTCTACTGGTGTCCATTCCATTCCATTCTATTCCATTCCATTCCATTCCATTCCATTCCATTCCATTCCATTCCATTCCATTGAATTCCATTCCATTCCATTCCATTCCATTGAATTCCATTCCATTCCATTCCATTCCATTCCATTCCATTCCATTCCATTCCATTCCATTCTACTGGTGTCCATTCCATTCCATTCTATTCCATTCCATTCCATTCCATTCCATTCCATTCCATTCCTTTCCATTCCATTGCATTCCATTGCATTCCATTCCATTCCATTCCATTCCATTCCATTCCATTCCATTCCACTCCACTCCACTCCACTCCACTCCATTCCACTCCACTCCACTCCGGTACATTCCATTCCATTCCATTCCATTCCATTCCATTCCATTCCGTGCTTCTCGGGTACATTCCGTTCCGTTCCATTCCATTCCATTCCATTCCATTCCGTTCCAGTGCACTCTACTCCACTCCACTCCACTCCACTCCACTCCGGTACATTCCATTCCATTCCATTCCATTCCATTTCCATTCCCATTCCATTTCCATTCCCGTTCCATTTCCATTCCCGTTTCTTTTCCATTCCCGTTCCATTTCCATTCCAGTTCCATTACCATTCCCGTTCCATTTCCATTCCCGATCCATTTCCATTCCCGTTCCTTTTCCATTCCCGTTCCATTTCCATTCCCGTTCCGTTACCATTCCCGTTCCATTTCCGTTCCCGTTCCGTTTCCGTTCCCGTTCCATTTCCGTTCTCGTTCCGTTTCCGTTCCCGTTCCATTTCCCTTCCCGTTCCATTTCCCTTCCCGTTCCATTTCCGTTCCCGTTCCGTTTCCGTTCCCGTTCCATTTCCGTTCTCGTTCCGTTTCCGTTCCCGTTCCATTTCCATTCCCGTTCCATTTCCGTTCCCGTTCCATTTCCATTCCCGTTCCATTTCCATTCCCTTTCCATTTCCATTTCATTCCATTCCGTTCTGCTCGGGTACATTCCATTCCATTCCATTGCATTCCATTCCGTTCTGCTCCTGTCCATTCCATTCCATTCCAATCCGTTCCATTCCGTTCTACTCGGGTAGATTCCATTCCATTCCATTCCATTCCATTCCATTCCATTCCATTCCATTCCATTCCATTCTACTGGTGTCCATTCCATTCCATTCCATTCCATTCCATTCCATTGCATTCCATTCCATTCCATTCCATTCCGTTCCGTTCTACTCGGTTACATTCCATTCAATTCCATTCCATTCCGTTCTACTCGGGTAGATTCCATTCCATTCCATTCCATTCCTTTCCATTCCATTGCATTCCATTGCATTGCATTGCACTCAATTCCATTCCATTCCATTCCATTCCATTCCATTCCATTCCATTCCGTTCCGTTCAACTCAGTTACATTCCATTCAATTACATTCCATTCCGTTCTACTCGGTTACATTCCATTCCATTCCATTCCATTCCATTCCAATCCATTCCATTCCATTCCATTCCGTTCTACTCGGGTACATTCCGTTCCATTCCATTCCATTCAATTCCATTCCATTCCATTCCTTTCCGTTCTACTTTGGTACATTCCATTCCATTCCATTCCATTCCATTCCATTCCATTCCATTACATTCCATTCCATTCCATTCCGTTCTACTCAGGTTGATTCCATTCTATTCCATTCCATTCCATTCCATTCCATTCCATTCCATTCCATTCGATTCCATTCCATTCCATTCCATTGAATTCCATTCCATTCCATTCCATTCCATTCCATTGAATTCCATTCCATTCCATTCCATTCCATTCCATTGATTTCCATTCCATTCCATTCCATTCCATTGAATTCCATTCCATTCCATTCCATTCCATTCCATTCCATTCCATTCCATTCCATTCCATTCTACTGGTCTCCATTCCATTCCATTCTATTCCATTCCATTCCATTCCATTCCATTCCATTCCATTCTACTGGTCTCCATTCCATTCCATTCTATTCCATTCCATTCCATTCCATTCCATTCCATTCCTTTCCATTCCATTGCATTCCATTGCATTCCATTCCATTCCATTCCATTCCATTCCATTCCATTCCATTCCATTCCATTCCACTCCACTCCACTCCACTCCACTCCATTCCACTCCACTCCACTCCGGTACATTCCATTCCATTCCATTCCATTCCATTCCATTCCATTCCGTGCTTCTCGGGTACATTCCGTTCCGTTCCATTCCATTCCATTCCATTCCATTCCGTTCCAGTGCACTCTACTCCACTCCACTCCACTCCACTCCACTCCGGTACATTCCATTCCATTCCATTCCATTCCATTTCCATTCCCATTCCATTTCCATTCCCGTTCCATTTCCATTCCCGTTTCTTTTCCATTCCCGTTCCATTTCCATTCCAGTTCCATTACCATTCCCGTTCCATTTCCATTCCCGATCCATTTCCCTTCCCGTTCCTTCTCCATTCCCGTTCCATTTCCATTCCCGTTCCGTTACCATTCCCGTTCCATTTCCGTTCCCGTTCCGTTTCCGTTCCCGTTCCATTTCCGTTCTCGTTCCGTTTCCGTTCCCGTTCCATTTCCCTTCCCGTTCCATTTCCCTTCCCGTTCCATTTCCGTTCCCGTTCCGTTTCCGTTCCCGTTCCATTTCCGTTCTCGTTCCGTTTCCGTTCCCGTTCCATTTCCATTCCCGTTCCATTTCCGTTCCCGTTCCATTTCCATTCCCGTTCCATTTCCATTCCCTTTCCATTTCCATTTCATTCCATTCCGTTCTGCTCGGGTACATTCCATTCCATTCCATTGCATTCCATTCCGTTCTGCTCCTGTCCATTCCATTCCATTCCAATCCGTTCCATTCCGTTCTACTCGGGTAGATTCCATTCCATTCCATTCCATTCCATTCCATTCCATTCCATTCCATTCCATTCCATTCCATTCCATTCTACTGGTGTCCATTCCATTCCATTCCATTCCATTCCATTCCATTCCATTCCATTCCATTCCATTGCATTCCATTCCATTCCATTCCATTCCGTTCCGTTCTACTCGGTTACATTCCATTCAATTCCATTCCATTCCGTTCTACTCGGGTAGATTCCATTCCATTCCATTCCATTCCTTTCCATTCCATTGCATTCCATTGCATTGCATTGCACTCAATTCCATTCCATTTCATTCCATTCCATTCCATTCCATTCCATTCCATTCCATTCCGTTCCGTTCAACTCGGTTACATTCCATTCAATTACATTCCATTCCGTTCTACTCGGTTACATTCCATTCCATTCCATTCCATTCCATTCCAATCCATTCCATTCCATTCCATTCCGTTCTACTCGGGTACATTCCATTCCATTCCATTCCATTCCATTCCATTCCGTTCTACTTTGGTACATTCCATTCCATTCCATTCCATTCCATTCCATTCCATTCCATTCCATTCCATTCCATTCCATTGAATTCCATTCCATTCCATTCCATTCCATTGAATTCCATTCCGTTCCATTCCATTCCATTGAATTCCATTCCATTCCATTCCATTCCATTGCATTCCATTCCATTGAATTCCATTCCATTCCATTCCATTCCATTCCATTCCATCCCATTCCATTCCATTCCATTCCATTCCGTTCTACTCGGGTTGATTCCATTCTATTCCATTCCATTCCATTCGATCCCATTTGATTCCATTCGATTCCATTCAATTCCATTCGATTCCATTCCATTCCACTCCATTCCATTCCATTGAATTCCATTCCATTCCATTCCATTCCATTCCATTCCATTCCATGGAATTCCATTCCATTCCATTCCATGGAATTCCATAGAATTCCATTCCATTCCATTCCATTCCACTGAATTCCGTTCCATTCCATTCCATTCCGTTCCGTTCCGTTCCGTTCCGTTCCGTTGCGTTCCGTTCCATTCCGTTGTGTTCCGTTCCGTTCTACTCGGGTTGATTCCATTCTATTCCATTCCATTCCAATCCATTCCGTTCCATTCCATTGAATTCCATTCCATTCCATTCCATTCCATTCCATTCCATTGAATTCCATTGCATTCCATTCCATTCCATTCCATTCCATTCCATTGAATTCCATTCCATTCCATTCCATTCCATGGAATTCCGTTCCATTCCATTCCATTCCGTTCCTTTCCGTCCCGTTCCGTTCCGTTCCGTTCCTTTGCGTTCCGTTCCGTTCTACTCGGGTTGATTCCATTCTATTCCATTCCATTCCATTCGATTCCATTCGATTCCATTCGATTCCACTCCATTCCATTCCATAGAATTCCATTCCATTCCATTCCATTCCATTGAATTCCATTCCATTCCATTCCATTCCATAGAATTCCATTCCATTCCATTCCATTCCATTGAATTCCATTCCATTCCATTCCATTCCATTCCATTCCATTCCATTCCATTCCATTCTATTCCATTCTACTGGTGTCCATTCCATTCCATTCCATTCCATTCCATTCCATTCCATTCCATTCCATTCCATTCCATTCCTTTCCATTCCATTGCATTCCATTGCATTCCATTCCATTCCATTCCATTCCATTCCATTCCATTCCATTCCACTCCACTCCACTCCACTCCACTCCATTCCACTCCACTCCACTCCGGTACATTCCATTCCATTCCATTCCATTCCATTCCATTCCATTCCGTGCTTCTCGGGTACATTCCGTTCCGTTCCATTCCATTCCATTCCATTCCATTCCGTTCCAGTGCACTCTACTCCACTCCACTCCACTCCACTCCACTCCGGTACATTCCATTCCATTCCATTCCATTCCATTCCATTCCATTCCATTTCCATTCCCATTCCATTTCCATTCCCGTTCCATTTCCATTCCCGTTTCTTTTCCATTCCCGATCCATTTCCATTCCAGTTCCATTACCATTCCCGTTCCATTTCCATTCCCGATCCATTTCCATTCCCGTTCCTTTTCCAATCCCGTTCCATTTCCATTCCCGTTCCGTTACCATTCCCGTTCCATTTCCGTTCCCGTTCCGTTTCCGTTCCCGTTCCATTTCCGTTCTCGTTCCGTTTCCGTTCCCGTTCCATTTCCATTCCCGTTCCATTTCCGTTCCCGTTCCATTTCCATTCCCGTTCCATTTCCGTTCCCGTTCCATTTCCATTCCCGTTCTATTTCCATTCCCTTTCCATTTCCTTTTCATTCCATTCCGTTCTGCTCGGGTACGTTCCATTCCATTCCATTGCATTCCATTCCGTTCTGCTCCTGTCCATTCCATTCCATTCCATTCCGTTCCATTCCGTTCTACTCGGGTAGATTCCATTCCATTCCATTCCATTCCATTCCATTCCATTCCATTCCATTCCTTTCTACTGGTGTCCATTCCATTCCATTCCATTCCATTCCATTCCATTCCATTCCATTCCATTGCATTCCATTCCATTCCATTCCATTCCATTCCGTTCCGTTCTACTCGGTTACATTCCATTCAATTCCATTCCATTCCGTTCTACTCGGGTAGATTCCATTCCATTCCATTCCTTTCCATTCCATTGCATTCCATTGCATTGCATTGCACTCAATTCCATTCCATTCCATTCCATTCCATTCCATTCCATTCCATTCCATTCCATTCCGTTCCGTTCAACTCGGTTACATTCCATTCAATTACATTCCATTCCGTTCTACTCGGTTACATTCCATTCCATTCCATTCCATTCCATTCCAATCCATTCCATTCCATTCCATTCCGTTCTACTCGGGTACATTCCATTCCATTCCATTCCATTCCATTCCATTCCATTCCATTCCATTCCATTCCGTTCTACTCGGGTTGATTCCATTCTATTCCATTCCATTCCATTCCATTCCATTCCATTCCATTCCATTCCATTCCATTCCATTCCATTCCATTCGATTCCATTCCATTCCATTCCATTGAATTCCATTCCATTCCATTCCATTCCATGGAATTCCATTCCATTCCATTCCATTCCATTGAATTCCATTCCATTCCATTCCATTCCATTCCATTCCATTCCATTCCATTCCATGGAATTCCATTCCATTCCATTCCATTCCATTCCTTTCCATTCCATTGCATTCCATTGCATTCCATTGCATTCCATTCCATTCCATTCCATTCCATTCCATTCCATTCCACTCCACTCCACTCCACTCCACTCCATTCCACTCCACTCCACTCCGGTACATTCCATTCCATTCCATTCCATTCCATTCCATTCCATTCCATTTCCATTCCCATTCCATTTCCATTCCCGTTCCATTTCCATTCCCGTTTCTTTTCCATTCCCGTTCCATTTCCATTCCAGTTCCATTACCATTCCCGTTCCATTTCCATTCCCGATCCATTTCCATTCCCGTTCCATTTCCATTCCAGTTCCATTACCATTCCCGTTCCATTTCCATTCCCGATCCATTTCCATTCCCGTTCCATTTCCATTCCCGTTCCATTTCCTTTCCCGTTCCATTACCATTCCCGTTCCATTTCCGTTCCCGTTCCGTTTCCGTTCCCGTTCCATTTCCGTTCTCGTTCCGTTTCCGTTCCCGTTCCATTTCCATTCCCGTTCCATTTCCGTTCCCGTTCCATTTCCATTCCCGTTCCATTTCCATTCCCTTTCCATTTCCATTTCATTCCATTCCGTTCTGCTCGGGTACATTCCTTTCCATTCCATTGCATTCCATTCCGTTCTGCTCCTGTCCATTCCATTCCATTCCAATCCGTTCCATTCCGTTCTACTCGGGTAGATTCCATTCCATTCCATTCCATTCCATTCCATTCCATTCCATTCCATTCCATTCCATTCCATTCCATTCCATTCTACTGGTGTCCATTCCATTCCATTCCATTCCATTCCATTCCATTCCATTCCATTCCATTCCATTGCATTCCATTCCATTCCATTCCATTCCGTTCCGTTCTACTCGGTTAAATTCCATTCAATTCCATTCCATTCCGTTCTACTCGGGTAGATTTCATTCCATTCCATTCCATTCCTTTCCATTCCATTGCATTCCATTGCATTGCATTGCACTCAATTCCATTCCATTCCATTCCATTCCATTCCATTCCATTCCATTCCATTCCGTTCCGTTCAACTCGGTTACATTCCATTCAATTACATTCCATTCCGTTCTACTCGGTTACATTCCATTCCATTCCATTCCATTCCATTCCAATCCATTCCATTCCATTGAATTCCATTCCATTCCATTCCATTCCATTCCATTCCATTCCATTCCATTCCATTCTACTGGTGTCCATTCCATTCCATTCCATTCCATTCCATTCCATTCCATTCCTTTCCATTCCATTGCATTCCATTGCATTCCATTCCATTCCATTCCATTCCATTCCATTCCATTCCACTCCACTCCACTCCACTCCACTCCATTCCACTCCACTCCACTCCGGTACATTCCATTCCATTCCATTCCATTCCATTCCATTCCATTCCATTCCATTCCATTCCGTGCTTCTCGGGTACATTCCGTTCCGTTCCATTCCATTCCATTCCATTCCATTCCGTTCCAGTGCACTCTACTCCACTCCACTCCACTCCACTCCACTCCGGTACATTCCATTCCATTCCATTCCATTCCATTCCATTCCATTCCATTTCCATTCCCATTCCATTTCCATTCCCGTTCCATTTCCATTCCCGTTTCTTTTCCATTCCCGTTCCATTTCCATTCCAGTTCCATTACCATTCCCGTTCCATTTCCATTCCCGATCCATTTCCATTCCCGTTCCATTTCCATTCCCGTTCCATTTCCATTCCCGTTCCATTACCATTCCCGTTCCATTTCCGTTCCCGTTCCGTTTCCGTTCCCGTTCCATTTCCGTTCTCGTTCCGTTTCCGTTCCCGTTCCATTTCCATTCCCGTTCCATTTCCGTTCCCGTTCCATTTCCATTCCCGTTCCATTTCCATTCCCTTTCCATTTCCATTTCATTCCATTCCGTTCTGCTCGGTTACATTCCATTCCATTCCATTGCATTCCATTCCGTTCTGCTCCTGTCCATTCCATTCCATTCCAATCCGTTCCATTCCGTTCTACTCGGGTAGATTCCATTCCATTCCATTCCATTCCATTCCATTCCATTCCATTCCATTCCATTCTACTGGTGTCCATTCCATTCCATTCCATTCCATTCCATTCCATTCCATTCCATTGCATTCCATTCCATTCCATTCCATTCCGTTCCGTTCTACTCGGTTACATTCCATTCAATTCCATTCCATTCCGTTCTACTCGGGTAGATTCCATTCCATTCCATTCCATTCCTTTCCATTCCATTGCATTCCATTGCATTGCATTGCACTCAATTCCATTCCATTCCATTCCATTCCATTCCATTCCATTCCATTCCGTTCCGTTCAACTCAGTTACATTCCATTCAATTACATTCCATTCCGTTCTACTCGGTTACATTCCATTCCATTCCATTCCATTCCATTCCAATCCATTCCATTCCATTCCATTCCGTTCTACTCGGGTACATTCCGTTCCATTCCATTCCATTCCATTCCATTCCATTCCATTCCATTCCTTTCCGTTCTACTTTGGTACATTCCATTCCATTCCATTCCATTCCATTCCATTCCATTACATTACATTCCATTCCATTCCATTCCGTTCTACTCAGGTTGATTCCATTCTATTCCATTCCATTCCATTCCATTCCATTCCATTCCATTCCATTCCATTCCATTCCTTTCCATTCCATTGAATTCCATTCCATTCCATTCCATTCCATGGAATTCCATTCCATTCCATTCCATTCCATTCCATGGAATTCCATTCCATTCCATTCCATTCCATTCCATTCCATTCCATTCCATTGAATTCCATTCCATTCCATTCCATTCCATTCCATTCCATTCCATCCCATTCCATTCCATTCCATTCCATTCCATTCTACTCGGGTTGATTCCATTCTATTCCATTCCATTCCATTCGATCCCATTTGATTCCATTCGATTCCATTCAATTCCATTCGATTCCATTCCATTCCACTCCATTCCATTCCATTGAATTCCATTCCATTCCATTCCATTCCATTCCATTCCATTCCATTCCATGGAATTCCATTCCATTCCATTCCATTCCATTCCATAGAATTCCATTCCATTCCATTCCATTCCACTGAGTTCCGTTCCATTCCATTCCATTCCGTTCCGTTCCGTTCCGTTCCGTTCCGTTGCGTTCCGTTCCGTTCCGTTGTGTTCCGTTCCGTTCTACTCGGGTTGATTCCATTCTATTCCATTCCATTCCAATCCATTCCGTTCCATTCCATTGAATTCCATTCAATTCCATTCCATTCCATTCTACTGGTGTCCATTCCATTCCATTCCATTCCATTCCATTCCATTCCATTCCATTCCTTTCCATTCCATTGCATTCCATTGCATTCCATTCCATTCCATTCCATTCCATTCCATTCCATTCCACTCCACTCCACTCCACTCCACTCCATTCCACTCCACTCCACTCCGGTACATTCCATTCCATTCCATTCCATTCCATTCCATTCCATTCCATTCCATTCCATTCCGTGCTTCTCGGGTACATTCCGTTCCGTTCCATTCCATTCCATTCCATTCCATTCCGTTCCAGTGCTCTCTACTCCACTCCACTCCACTCCACTCCACTCCGGTACATTCCATTCCATTCCATTCCATTCCATTCCATTCCATTTCCATTCCCATTCCATTTCCATTCCCGTTCCATTTCCATTCCCGTTTCTTTTCCATTCCCGTTCCATTTCCATTCCAGTTCCATTACCATTCCCGTTCCATTTCCATTCCCGATCCATTTCCATTCCCGTTCCATTTCCATTCCCGTTCCATTTCCATTCCCGTTCCATTACCATTCCCGTTCCATTTCCGTTCCCGTTCCGTTTCCGTTCCCGTTCCATTTGCGTTCTCGTTCCGTTTCCGTTCCCGTTCCATTTCCATTCCCGTTCCATTTCCGTTCCCGTTCCATTTCCATTCCCGTTCCATTTCCATTCCCTTTCCATTTCCATTTCATTCCATTCCGTTCTGCTCGGTTACATTCCATTCCATTCCATTGCATTCCATTCCGTTCTGCTCCTGTCCATTCCATTCCATTCCAATCCGTTCCATTCCGTTCTACTCGGGTAGATTCCATTCCATTCCATTCCATTCCATTCCATTCCATTCCATTCCATTCCATTCCATTCCATTCTACTGGTGTCCATTCCATTCCATTCCATTCCATTCCATTCCATTCCATTCCATTCCATTCCATTCCATTCCATTCCATTCCTTTCCATTCCATTGCATTCCATTGCATTCCATTCCATTCCATTCCATTCCATTCCATTCCACTCCACTCCACTCCACTCCACTCCACTCCATTCCACTCCACTCCACTCCGGTACATTCCATTCCATTCCATTCCATTCCATTCCATTCCATTCCATTCCATTCCATTCCGTGCTTCTCGGGTACATTCCGTTCCGTTCCATTCCATTCCATTCCATTCCATTCCGTTCCAGTGCACTCTACTCCACTCCACTCCACTCCACTCCACTCCGGTACATTCCATTCCATTCCATTCCATTCCATTCCATTCCATTCCATTTCCATTCCCATTCCATTTCCATTCCCGTTCCATTTCCATTCCCGTTTCTTTTCCATTCCCGTTCCATTTCCATTCCAGTTCCATTACCATTCCCGTTCCATTTCCATTCCCGATCCATTTCCATTCCCGTTCCATTTCCATTCCCGTTCCATTTCCATTCCCGTTCCATTACCATTCCCGTTCCATTTCCGTTCCCGTTCCGTTTCCGTTCCCGTTCCATTTCCGTTCTCGTTCCGTTTCCGTTCCCGTTCCATTTCCATTCCCGTTCCATTTCCGTTCCCGTTCCATTTCCATTCCCGTTCCATTTCCATTCCCTTTCCATTTCCATTTCATTCCATTCCGTTCTGCTCGGTTACATTCCATTCCATTCCATTGCATTCCATTCCGTTCTGCTCCTGTCCATTCCATTCCATTCCAATCCGTTCCATTCCGTTCTACTCGGGTAGATTCCATTCCATTCCATTCCATTCCATTCCATTCCATTCCATTCCATTCCATTCTACTGGTGTCCATTCCATTCCATTCCATTCCATTCCATTCCATTCCATTCCATTCCATTCCATTGCATTCCATTCCATTCCATTCCATTCCGTTCCGTTCTACTCGGTTACATTCCATTCAATTCCATTCCATTCCGTTCTACTCGGGTAGATTCCATTCCATTCCATTCCATTCCTTTCCATTCCATTGCATTCCATTGCATTGCATTGCACTCAATTCCATTCCATTCCATTCCATTCCATTCCATTCCATTCCATTCCGTTCCGTTCAACTCAGTTACATTCCATTCAATTACATTCCATTCCGTTCTACTCGGTTACATTCCATTCCATTCCATTCCATTCCATTCCAATCCATTCCATTCCATTCCATTCCGTTCTATTCGGGTACATTCCGTTCCATTCCATTCCATTCCATTCCATTCCATTCCATTCCATTCCTTTCCGTTCTACTTTGGTACATTCCATTCCATTCCATTCCATTCCATTCCATTCCATTACATTACATTCCATTCCATTCCATTCCGTTCTACTCAGGTTGATTCCATTCTATTCCATTCCATTCCATTCCATTCCATTCCATTCCATTCCATTCGATTCCATTCCTTTCCATTCCATTGAATTCCATTCCATTCCATTCCATTCCATAGAATTCCATTCCATTCCATTCCATTCCATTCCATTCCATTCCATTCCATTCCATTCCATTGAATTCCATTCCATTCCATTCCATTCCATTCCATTCCATTCCATTCCATCCCATTCCATTCCATTCCATTCCATTCCATTCTACTCGGGTTGATTCCATTCTATTCCATTCCATTCCATTCGATCCCATTTGATTCCATTCGATTCCATTCAATTCCATTCGATTCCATTCCATTCCACTCCATTCCATTCCATTGAATTCCATTCCATTCCATTCCATTCCATTCCATGGAATTCCATTCCATGGAATTCCATTCCATTCCATTCCATTCCATTCCATAGAATTCCATTCCATTCCATTCCATTCCACTGAGTTCCGTTCCATTCCATTCCATTCCGTTCCGTTCCGTTCCGTTCCGTTCCGTTGCGTTCCGTTCCGTTCCGTTGTGTTCCGTTCCGTTCTACTCGGGTTGATTCCATTCTATTCCATTCCATTCCAATCCATTCCGTTCCATTCCATTGAATTCCATTCCATTCCATTCCATTCCATTCTACTGGTGTCCATTCCATTCCATTCCATTCCATTCCATTCCATTCCATTCCATTCCTTTCCATTCCATTGCATTCCATTCCATTCCATTCCATTCCATTCCATTCCATTCCACTCCACTCCACTCCACTCCACTCCATTCCACTCCACTCCACTCCGGTACATTCCATTCCATTCCATTCCATTCCATTCCATTCCATTCCATTCCATTCCGTGCTTCTCGGGTACATTCCGTTCCGTTCCATTCCATTCCATTCCATTCCATTCCGTTCCAGTGCTCTCTACTCCACTCCACTCCACTCCACTCCACTCCGGTACATTCCATTCCATTCCATTCCATTCCATTCCATTCCATTTCCATTCCCATTCCATTTCCATTCCCGTTCCATTTCCATTCCCGTTTCTTTTCCATTCCCGTTCCATTTCCATTCCAGTTCCATTACCATTCCCGTTCCATTTCCATTCCCGATCCATTTCCATTCCCGTTCCATTTCCATTCCCGTTCCATTTCCATTCCCGTTCCATTACCATTCCCGTTCCATTTCCGTTCCCGTTCCGTTTCCGTTCCCGTTCCATTTGCGTTCTCGTTCCGTTTCCGTTCCCGTTCCATTTCCATTCCCGTTCCATTTCCGTTCCCGTTCCATTTCAATTCCCGTTCCATTTCCATTCCCTTTCCATTTCCATTTCATTCCATTCCGTTCTGCTCGGTTACATTCCATTCCATTCCATTGCATTCCATTCCGTTCTGCTCCTGTCCATTCCATTCCATTCCAATCCGTTCCATTCCGTTCTACTCGGGTAGATTCCATTCCATTCCATTCCATTCCATTCCATTCCATTCCATTCCATTCCATTCTACTGGTGTCCATTCCATTCCATTCCATTCCATTCCATTCCATTCCATTCCATTCCATTCCATTGCATTCCATTCCATTCCATTCCATTCCGTTCCGTTCTACTCGGTTACATTCCATTCAATTCCATTCCATTCCGTTCTACTCGGGTAGATTCCATTCCATTCCATTCCATTCCTTTCCATTCCATTGCATTCCATTGCATTGCATTGCACTCAATTCCATTCCATTCCATTCCATTCCATTCCATTCCGTTCCGTTCAACTCAGTTACATTCCATTCAATTACATTCCATTCCGTTCTACTCGGTTACATTCCATTCCATTCCATTCCATTCCATTCCATTCCATTCCAATCCATTCCATTCCATTCCATTCCGTTCTACTCGGGTACATTCCGTTCCATTCCATTCCATTCCATTCCATTCCATTCCATTCCATTCCTTTCCGTTCTACTTTGGTACATTCCATTCCATTCCATTCCATTCCATTCCATTCCATTCCATTACATTCCATTCCATTCCATTCCGTTCTACTCAGGTTGATTCCATTCTATTCCATTCCATTCCATTCCATTCCATTCCATTCCATTCCATTCCATTCCTTTCCATTCCATTGAATTCCATTCCATTCCATTCCATTCCATGGAATTCCATTCCATTCCATTCCATTCCATTGAATTCCATTCCATTCCATTCCATTCCATTCCATTCCATTCCATTCCATTCCATTCCATTGAATTCCATTCCATTCCATTCCATTCCATTCCATTCCATTCCATCCCATTCCATTCCATTCCATTCCATTCCATTCTACTCGGGTTGATTCCATTCTATTCCATTCCATTCCATTCGATCCCATTTGATTCCATTCGATTCCATTCAATTCCATTCGATTCCATTCCATTCCACTCCATTCCACTCCATTGAATTCCATTCCATTCCATTCCATTCCATTCCATTCCATTCCATGGAATTCCATTCCATTCCATTCCATTCCATTCCATAGAATTCCATTCCATTCCATTCCATTCCACTGAGTTCCGTTCCATTCCATTCCATTCCGTTCCGTTCCGTTGCGTTCCGTTCCGTTGCGTTCCGTTCCGTTCCGTTGTGTTCCGTTCCGTTCTACTCGGGTTGATTCCATTCTATTCCATTCCATTCCAATCCATTCCGTTCCATTCCATTGAATTCCATTCCATTCCATTCCATTCCGTTGAATTCCATTCCATTCCATTCCATTCCATTGAATTCCATTCCATTCCATTCCATTCCATTCCATTCCATTCCATTCCATTCCATTCCATTCTACTGGTGTCCATTCCATTCCATTCTATTCCATTCCATTCCATTCCATTCCATTCCATTCCATTCCATTCCATTCCATTGAATTCCATTCCATTCCATTCCATTCCATGGAATTCCATTCCATTCCATTCCATTCCATTCCATTCCATTCCATTCCATTCTACTGGTGTCCATTCCATTCCATTCTATTCCATTCCATTCCATTCCATTCCATTCCATTCCATTCCATTCCATTCCATTCCATTCCATTCCATTCCATTCCATTCCACTCCACTCCACTCCACTCCACTCCATTCCACTCCACTCCACTCCGGTACATTCCATTCCATTCCATTCCATTCCATTCCATTCCATTCCGTGCTTCTCGGGTACATTCCGTTCCGTTCCATTCCATTCCATTCCATTCCATTCCGTTCCAGTGCACTCTACTCCACTCCACTCCACTCCACTCCACTCCGGTACATTCCATTCCATTCCATTCCATTCCATTTCCATTCCCATTCCATTTCCATTCCCGTTCCATTTCCATTCCCGTTTCTTTTCCATTCCCGTTCCATTTCCATTCCAGTTCCATTACCATTCCCGTTCCATTTCCATTCCCGATCCATTTCCATTCCCGTTCCTTTTCCATTCCCGTTCCATTTCCATTCCCGTTCCGTTACCATTCCCGTTCCATTTCCGTTCCCGTTCCGTTTCCGTTCCCGTTCCATTTCCGTTCTCGTTCCGTTTCCGTTCCCGTTCCATTTCCCTTCCCGTTCCATTTCCCTTCCCGTTCCATTTCCGTTCCCGTTCCGTTTCCGTTCCCGTTCCATTTCCGTTCTCGTTCCGTTTCCGTTCCCGTTCCATTTCCATTCCCGTTCCATTTCCGTTCCCGTTCCATTTCCATTCCCGTTCCATTTCCATTCCCTTTCCATTTCCATTTCATTCCATTCCGTTCTGCTCGGGTACATTCCATTCCATTCCATTGCATTCCATTCCGTTCTGCTCCTGTCCATTCCATTCCATTCCAATCCGTTCCATTCCGTTCTACTCGGGTAGATTCCATTCCATTCCATTCCATTCCATTCCATTCCATTCCATTCCATTCCATTCCATTCCATTCCATTCTACTGGTGTCCATTCCATTCCATTCCATTCCATTCCATTCCATTCCATTCCATTGCATTCCATTCCATTCCATTCCATTCCGTTCCGTTCTACTCGGTTACATTCCATTCAATTCCATTCCATTCCGTTCTACTCGGGTAGATTCCATTCCATTCCATTCCATTCCTTTCCATTCCATTGCATTCCATTGCATTGCATTGCACTCAATTCCATTCCATTCCATTCCATTCCATTCCATTCCATTCCATTCCATTCCGTTCCGTTCAACTCAGTTACATTCCATTCAATTACATTCCATTCCGTTCTACTCGGTTACATTCCATTCCATTCCATTCCATTCCATTCCAATCCATTCCATTCCATTCCATTCCGTTCTACTCGGGTACATTCCGATCCATTCCATTCCATTCCATTCCATTCCATTCCATTCCTTTCCGTTCTACTTTGGTACATTCCATTCCATTCCATTCCATTCCATTCCATTCCATTCCATTACATTCCATTCCATTCCATTCCGTTCTACTCAGGTTGATTCCATTCTATTCCATTCCATTCCATTCCATTCCATTCCATTCCATTCCATTCGATTCCATTCCATTCCATTCCATTGAATTCCATTCCATTCCATTCCATTCCATGGAATTCCATTCCATTCCATTCCATTCCATTCCATTCCATTCCATTCCATTCCATTCCATTCCATTCCATTCCATTCCATTGAATTCCATTCCATTCCATTCCATTCCATTCCATTCCATTCCGTTCCATTCCATTCCATTGAATTCCATTCCATTCCATTCCATTCCATTCCATTCCATTCCATTGAATTCCATTCCATTCCATTCCATTCCATTCCATTCCATCCCATTCCATTCCATTCCATTCCATTCCATTCTACTCGGGTTGATTCCATTCTATTCCATTCCATTCCATTCGATCCCATTTGATTCCATTCGATTCCATTCAATTCCATTCGATTCCATTCCATTCCACTCCATTCCATTCCATTGAATTCCATTCCATTCCATTCCATTCCATTCCATTCCATTCCATTCCATTCCATTCCATTGAATTCCATTCCATTCCATTCCATTCCATTCCATTGAATTCCATTCCATTCCATTCCATTCCATTGAATTCCATTCCATTCCATTCCATTCCATTCCATTCCATTCCATTCCATTCCATTCCATTCTACTGGTGTCCATTCCATTCCATTCCATTCCATTCCATTCCATTCCATTCCATTCCATTCCTTTCCATTCCATTGCATTCCATTGCATTCCATTCCATTCCATTCCATTCCATTCCATTCCATTCCACTCCACTCCACTCCACTCCACTCCATTCCACTCCACTCCACTCCGGTACATTCCATTCCATTCCATTCCATTCCATTCCATTCCATTTCCATTCCCATTCCATTTCCATTCCCGTTCCATTTCCATTCCCGTTTCTTTTCCATTCCCGTTCCATTTCCATTCCAGTTCCATTACCATTCCCGTTCCATTTCCATTCCCGATCCATTTCCATTCCCGTTCCTTTTCCATTCCCGTTCCATTTCCATTCCCGTTCCGTTACCATTCCCGTTCCATTTCCGTTCCCGTTCCGTTTCCGTTCCCGTTCCATTTCCGTTCTCGTTCCGTTTCCGTTCCCGTTCCATTTCCCTTCCCGTTCCATTTCCCTTCCCGTTCCATTTCCGTTCCCGTTCCGTTTCCGTTCCCGTTCCATTTCCGTTCTCGTTCCGTTTCCGTTCCCGTTCCATTTCCATTCCCGTTCCATTTCCGTTCCCGTTCCATTTCCATTCCCGTTCCATTTCCATTCCCTTTCCATTTCCATTTCATTCCATTCCGTTCTGCTCGGGTACATTCCATTCCATTCCATTGCATTCCATTCCGTTCTGCTCCTGTCCATTCCATTCCATTCCAATCCGTTCCATTCCGTTCTACTCGGGTAGATTCCATTCCATTCCATTCCATTCCATTCCATTCCATTCCATTCCATTCCATTCCATTCTACTGGTGTCCATTCCATTCCATTCCATTCCATTCCATTCCATTGCATTCCATTCCATTCCATTCCATTCCGTTCCGTTCTACTCGGTTACATTCCATTCAATTCCATTCCATTCCGTTCTACTCGGGTAGATTCCATTCCATTCCATTCCATTCCTTTCCATTCCATTGCATTCCATTGCATTGCATTGCACTCAATTCCATTCCATTCCATTCCATTCCATTCCATTCCATTCCATTCCGTTCCGTTCAACTCAGTTACATTCCATTCAATTACATTCCATTCCGTTCTACTCGGTTACATTCCATTCCATTCCATTCCATTCCATTCCAATCCATTCCATTCCATTCCATTCCGTTCTACTCGGGTACATTCCGTTCCATTCCATTCCATTCAATTCCATTCCATTCCATTCCTTTCCGTTCTACTTTGGTACATTCCATTCCATTCCATTCCATTCCATTCCATTCCATTCCATTACATTCCATTCCATTCCATTCCGTTCTACTCAGGTTGATTCCATTCTATTCCATTCCATTCCATTCCATTCCATTCCATTCCATTCCATTCGATTCCATTCCATTCCATTCCATTGAATTCCATTCCATTCCATTCCATTCCATTCCATTGAATTCCATTCCATTCCATTCCATTCCATTCCATTGATTTCCATTCCATTCCATTCCATTCCATTGAATTCCATTCCATTCCATTCCATTCCATTCCATTCCATTCCATTCCATTCCATTCCATTCTACTGGTCTCCATTCCATTCCATTCTATTCCATTCCATTCCATTCCATTCCATTCCATTCCATTCTACTGGTCTCCATTCCATTCCATTCTATTCCATTCCATTCCATTCCATTCCATTCCATTCCTTTCCATTCCATTGCATTCCATTGCATTCCATTCCATTCCATTCCATTCCATTCCATTCCATTCCATTCCATTCCATTCCACTCCACTCCACTCCACTCCACTCCATTCCACTCCACTCCACTCCGGTACATTCCATTCCATTCCATTCCATTCCATTCCATTCCATTCCGTGCTTCTCGGGTACATTCCGTTCCGTTCCATTCCATTCCATTCCATTCCATTCCGTTCCAGTGCACTCTACTCCACTCCACTCCACTCCACTCCACTCCGGTACATTCCATTCCATTCCATTCCATTCCATTTCCATTCCCATTCCATTTCCATTCCCGTTCCATTTCCATTCCCGTTTCTTTTCCATTCCCGTTCCATTTCCATTCCAGTTCCATTACCATTCCCGTTCCATTTCCATTCCCGATCCATTTCCCTTCCCGTTCCTTCTCCATTCCCGTTCCATTTCCATTCCCGTTCCGTTACCATTCCCGTTCCATTTCCGTTCCCGTTCCGTTTCCGTTCCCGTTCCATTTCCGTTCTCGTTCCGTTTCCGTTCCCGTTCCATTTCCCTTCCCGTTCCATTTCCCTTCCCGTTCCATTTCCGTTCCCGTTCCGTTTCCGTTCCCGTTCCATTTCCGTTCTCGTTCCGTTTCCGTTCCCGTTCCATTTCCATTCCCGTTCCATTTCCGTTCCCGTTCCATTTCCATTCCCGTTCCATTTCCATTCCCTTTCCATTTCCATTTCATTCCATTCCGTTCTGCTCGGGTACATTCCATTCCATTCCATTGCATTCCATTCCGTTCTGCTCCTGTCCATTCCATTCCATTCCAATCCGTTCCATTCCGTTCTACTCGGGTAGATTCCATTCCATTCCATTCCATTCCATTCCATTCCATTCCATTCCATTCCATTCCATTCCATTCTACTGGTGTCCATTCCATTCCATTCCATTCCATTCCATTCCATTCCATTCCATTCCATTCCATTGCATTCCATTCCATTCCATTCCATTCCGTTCCGTTCTACTCGGTTACATTCCATTCAATTCCATTCCATTCCGTTCTACTCGGGTAGATTCCATTCCATTCCATTCCATTCCTTTCCATTCCATTGCATTCCATTGCATTGCATTGCACTCAATTCCATTCCATTTCATTCCATTCCATTCCATTCCATTCCATTCCATTCCATTCCGTTCCGTTCAACTCGGTTACATTCCATTCAATTACATTCCATTCCGTTCTACTCGGTTACATTCCATTCCATTCCATTCCATTCCATTCCAATCCATTCCATTCCATTCCATTCCGTTCTACTCGGGTACATTCCATTCCATTCCATTCCATTCCATTCCATTCCGTTCTACTTTGGTACATTCCATTCCATTCCATTCCATTCCATTCCATTCCATTCCATTCCATTCCATTCCATTCCATTGAATTCCATTCCATTCCATTCCATTCCATTGAATTCCATTCCGTTCCATTCCATTCCATTGAATTCCATTCCATTCCATTCCATTCCATTGCATTCCATTCCATTGAATTCCATTCCATTCCATTCCATTCCATTCCATTCCATCCCATTCCATTCCATTCCATTCCATTCCGTTCTACTCGGGTTGATTCCATTCTATTCCATTCCATTCCATTCGATCCCATTTGATTCCATTCGATTCCATTCAATTCCATTCGATTCCATTCCATTCCACTCCATTCCATTCCATTGAATTCCATTCCATTCCATTCCATTCCATTCCATTCCATTCCATGGAATTCCATTCCATTCCATTCCATGGAATTCCATAGAATTCCATTCCATTCCATTCCATTCCACTGAATTCCGTTCCATTCCATTCCATTCCGTTCCGTTCCGTTCCGTTCCGTTCCGTTGCGTTCCGTTCCATTCCGTTGTGTTCCGTTCCGTTCTACTCGGGTTGATTCCATTCTATTCCATTCCATTCCAATCCATTCCGTTCCATTCCATTGAATTCCATTCCATTCCATTCCATTCCATTCCATTCCATTGAATTCCATTGCATTCCATTCCATTCCATTCCATTCCATTCCATTGAATTCCATTCCATTCCATTCCATTCCATGGAATTCCGTTCCATTCCATTCCATTCCGTTCCTTTCCGTCCCGTTCCGTTCCGTTCCGTTCCTTTGCGTTCCGTTCCGTTCTACTCGGGTTGATTCCATTCTATTCCATTCCATTCCATTCGATTCCATTCGATTCCATTCGATTCCACTCCATTCCATTCCATAGAATTCCATTCCATTCCATTCCATTCCATTGAATTCCATTCCATTCCATTCCATTCCATAGAATTCCATTCCATTCCATTCCATTCCATTGAATTCCATTCCATTCCATTCCATTCCATTCCATTCCATTCCATTCCATTCCATTCTATTCCATTCTACTGGTGTCCATTCCATTCCATTCCATTCCATTCCATTCCATTCCATTCCATTCCATTCCATTCCATTCCTTTCCATTCCATTGCATTCCATTGCATTCCATTCCATTCCATTCCATTCCATTCCATTCCATTCCATTCCACTCCACTCCACTCCACTCCACTCCATTCCACTCCACTCCACTCCGGTACATTCCATTCCATTCCATTCCATTCCATTCCATTCCATTCCGTGCTTCTCGGGTACATTCCGTTCCGTTCCATTCCATTCCATTCCATTCCATTCCGTTCCAGTGCACTCTACTCCACTCCACTCCACTCCACTCCACTCCGGTACATTCCATTCCATTCCATTCCATTCCATTCCATTCCATTCCATTTCCATTCCCATTCCATTTCCATTCCCGTTCCATTTCCATTCCCGTTTCTTTTCCATTCCCGATCCATTTCCATTCCAGTTCCATTACCATTCCCGTTCCATTTCCATTCCCGATCCATTTCCATTCCCGTTCCTTTTCCAATCCCGTTCCATTTCCATTCCCGTTCCGTTACCATTCCCGTTCCATTTCCGTTCCCGTTCCGTTTCCGTTCCCGTTCCATTTCCGTTCTCGTTCCGTTTCCGTTCCCGTTCCATTTCCATTCCCGTTCCATTTCCGTTCCCGTTCCATTTCCATTCCCGTTCCATTTCCGTTCCCGTTCCATTTCCATTCCCGTTCTATTTCCATTCCCTTTCCATTTCCTTTTCATTCCATTCCGTTCTGCTCGGGTACGTTCCATTCCATTCCATTGCATTCCATTCCGTTCTGCTCCTGTCCATTCCATTCCATTCCATTCCGTTCCATTCCGTTCTACTCGGGTAGATTCCATTCCATTCCATTCCATTCCATTCCATTCCATTCCATTCCATTCCATTCTACTGGTGTCCATTCCATTCCATTCCATTCCATTCCATTCCATTCCATTCCATTCCATTGCATTCCATTCCATTCCATTCCATTCCATTCCGTTCCGTTCTACTCGGTTACATTCCATTCAATTCCATTCCATTCCGTTCTACTCGGGTAGATTCCATTCCATTCCATTCCTTTCCATTCCATTGCATTCCATTGCATTGCATTGCACTCAATTCCATTCCATTCCATTCCATTCCATTCCATTCCATTCCATTCCATTCCATTCCGTTCCGTTCAACTCGGTTACATTCCATTCAATTACATTCCATTCCGTTCTACTCGGTTACATTCCATTCCATTCCATTCCATTCCATTCCAATCCATTCCATTCCATTCCATTCCGTTCTACTCGGGTACATTCCATTCCATTCCATTCCATTCCATTCCATTCCATTCCATTCCATTCCATTCCGTTCTACTCGGGTTGATTCCATTCTATTCCATTCCATTCCATTCCATTCCATTCCATTCCATTCCATTCCATTCCATTCCATTCCATTCCATTCGATTCCATTCCATTCCATTCCATTGAATTCCATTCCATTCCATTCCATTCCATGGAATTCCATTCCATTCCATTCCATTCCATTGAATTCCATTCCATTCCATTCCATTCCATTCCATTCCATTCCATTCCATTCCATGGAATTCCATTCCATTCCATTCCATTCCATTCCTTTCCATTCCATTGCATTCCATTGCATTCCATTGCATTCCATTCCATTCCATTCCATTCCATTCCATTCCATTCCACTCCACTCCACTCCACTCCACTCCATTCCACTCCACTCCACTCCGGTACATTCCATTCCATTCCATTCCATTCCATTCCATTCCATTTCCATTCCCATTCCATTTCCATTCCCGTTCCATTTCCATTCCCGTTTCTTTTCCATTCCCGTTCCATTTCCATTCCAGTTCCATTACCATTCCCGTTCCATTTCCATTCCCGATCCATTTCCATTCCCGTTCCATTTCCATTCCAGTTCCATTACCATTCCCGTTCCATTTCCATTCCCGATCCATTTCCATTCCCGTTCCATTTCCATTCCCGTTCCATTTCCTTTCCCGTTCCATTACCATTCCCGTTCCATTTCCGTTCCCGTTCCGTTTCCGTTCCCGTTCCATTTCCGTTCTCGTTCCGTTTCCGTTCCCGTTCCATTTCCATTCCCGTTCCATTTCCGTTCCCGTTCCATTTCCATTCCCGTTCCATTTCCATTCCCTTTCCATTTCCATTTCATTCCATTCCGTTCTGCTCGGGTACATTCCTTTCCATTCCATTGCATTCCATTCCGTTCTGCTCCTGTCCATTCCATTCCATTCCAATCCGTTCCATTCCGTTCTACTCGGGTAGATTCCATTCCATTCCATTCCATTCCATTCCATTCCATTCCATTCCATTCCATTCCATTCCATTCCATTCTACTGGTGTCCATTCCATTCCATTCCATTCCATTCCATTCCATTCCATTCCATTCCATTCCATTGCATTCCATTCCATTCCATTCCATTCCGTTCCGTTCTACTCGGTTAAATTCCATTCAATTCCATTCCATTCCGTTCTACTCGGGTAGATTTCATTCCATTCCATTCCATTCCTTTCCATTCCATTGCATTCCATTGCATTGCATTGCACTCAATTCCATTCCATTCCATTCCATTCCATTCCATTCCATTCCATTCCATTCCGTTCCGTTCAACTCGGTTACATTCCATTCAATTACATTCCATTCCGTTCTACTCGGTTACATTCCATTCCATTCCATTCCATTCCATTCCAATCCATTCCATTCCATTGAATTCCATTCCATTCCATTCCATTCCATTCCATTCCATTCCATTCCATTCCATTCTACTGGTGTCCATTCCATTCCATTCCATTCCATTCCATTCCATTCCATTCCTTTCCATTCCATTGCATTCCATTGCATTCCATTCCATTCCATTCCATTCCATTCCATTCCATTCCACTCCACTCCACTCCACTCCACTCCATTCCACTCCACTCCACTCCGGTACATTCCATTCCATTCCATTCCATTCCATTCCATTCCATTCCATTCCATTCCATTCCGTGCTTCTCGGGTACATTCCGTTCCGTTCCATTCCATTCCATTCCATTCCATTCCGTTCCAGTGCACTCTACTCCACTCCACTCCACTCCACTCCACTCCGGTACATTCCATTCCATTCCATTCCATTCCATTCCATTCCATTCCATTTCCATTCCCATTCCATTTCCATTCCCGTTCCATTTCCATTCCCGTTTCTTTTCCATTCCCGTTCCATTTCCATTCCAGTTCCATTACCATTCCCGTTCCATTTCCATTCCCGATCCATTTCCATTCCCGTTCCATTTCCATTCCCGTTCCATTTCCATTCCCGTTCCATTACCATTCCCGTTCCATTTCCGTTCCCGTTCCGTTTCCGTTCCCGTTCCATTTCCGTTCTCGTTCCGTTTCCGTTCCCGTTCCATTTCCATTCCCGTTCCATTTCCGTTCCCGTTCCATTTCCATTCCCGTTCCATTTCCATTCCCTTTCCATTTCCATTTCATTCCATTCCGTTCTGCTCGGTTACATTCCATTCCATTCCATTGCATTCCATTCCGTTCTGCTCCTGTCCATTCCATTCCATTCCAATCCGTTCCATTCCGTTCTACTCGGGTAGATTCCATTCCATTCCATTCCATTCCATTCCATTCCATTCCATTCCATTCCATTCTACTGGTGTCCATTCCATTCCATTCCATTCCATTCCATTCCATTCCATTCCATTGCATTCCATTCCATTCCATTCCATTCCGTTCCGTTCTACTCGGTTACATTCCATTCAATTCCATTCCATTCCGTTCTACTCGGGTAGATTCCATTCCATTCCATTCCATTCCTTTCCATTCCATTGCATTCCATTGCATTGCATTGCACTCAATTCCATTCCATTCCATTCCATTCCATTCCATTCCATTCCATTCCGTTCCGTTCAACTCAGTTACATTCCATTCAATTACATTCCATTCCGTTCTACTCGGTTACATTCCATTCCATTCCATTCCATTCCATTCCAATCCATTCCATTCCATTCCATTCCGTTCTACTCGGGTACATTCCGTTCCATTCCATTCCATTCCATTCCATTCCATTCCATTCCATTCCTTTCCGTTCTACTTTGGTACATTCCATTCCATTCCATTCCATTCCATTCCATTCCATTCCATTACATTCCATTCCATTCCATTCCGTTCTACTCAGGTTGATTCCATTCTATTCCATTCCATTCCATTCCATTCCATTCCATTCCATTCCATTCCATTCCTTTCCATTCCATTGAATTCCATTCCATTCCATTCCATTCCATGGAATTCCATTCCATTCCATTCCATTCCATTCCATGGAATTCCATTCCATTCCATTCCATTCCATTCCATTCCATTCCATTCCATTGAATTCCATTCCATTCCATTCCATTCCATTCCATTCCATTCCATCCCATTCCATTCCATTCCATTCCATTCCATTCTACTCGGGTTGATTCCATTCTATTCCATTCCATTCCATTCGATCCCATTTGATTCCATTCGATTCCATTCAATTCCATTCGATTCCATTCCATTCCACTCCATTCCATTCCATTGAATTCCATTCCATTCCATTCCATTCCATTCCATTCCATTCCATTCCATGGAATTCCATTCCATTCCATTCCATTCCATTCCATTCCATTCCATAGAATTCCATTCCATTCCATTCCATTCCACTGAGTTCCGTTCCATTCCATTCCATTCCGTTCCGTTCCGTTCCGTTCCGTTCCGTTGCGTTCCGTTCCGTTCCGTTGTGTTCCGTTCCGTTCTACTCGGGTTGATTCCATTCTATTCCATTCCATTCCAATCCATTCCGTTCCATTCCATTGAATTCCATTCAATTCCATTCCATTCCATTCTACTGGTGTCCATTCCATTCCATTCCATTCCATTCCATTCCATTCCATTCCTTTCCATTCCATTGCATTCCATTGCATTCCATTCCATTCCATTCCATTCCATTCCATTCCATTCCACTCCACTCCACTCCACTCCACTCCATTCCACTCCACTCCACTCCGGTACATTCCATTCCATTCCATTCCATTCCATTCCATTCCATTCCATTCCATTCCATTCCGTGCTTCTCGGGTACATTCCGTTCCGTTCCATTCCATTCCATTCCATTCCATTCCGTTCCAGTGCTCTCTACTCCACTCCACTCCACTCCACTCCACTCCGGTACATTCCATTCCATTCCATTCCATTCCATTCCATTCCATTTCCATTCCCATTCCATTTCCATTCCCGTTCCATTTCCATTCCCGTTTCTTTTCCATTCCCGTTCCATTTCCATTCCAGTTCCATTACCATTCCCGTTCCATTTCCATTCCCGATCCATTTCCATTCCCGTTCCATTTCCATTCCCGTTCCATTTCCATTCCCGTTCCATTACCATTCCCGTTCCATTTCCGTTCCCGTTCCGTTTCCGTTCCCGTTCCATTTGCGTTCTCGTTCCGTTTCCGTTCCCGTTCCATTTCCATTCCCGTTCCATTTCCGTTCCCGTTCCATTTCCATTCCCGTTCCATTTCCATTCCCTTTCCATTTCCATTTCATTCCATTCCGTTCTGCTCGGTTACATTCCATTCCATTCCATTGCATTCCATTCCGTTCTGCTCCTGTCCATTCCATTCCATTCCAATCCGTTCCATTCCGTTCTACTCGGGTAGATTCCATTCCATTCCATTCCATTCCATTCCATTCCATTCCATTCCATTCCATTCCATTCCATTCTACTGGTGTCCATTCCATTCCATTCCATTCCATTCCATTCCATTCCATTCCATTCCATTCCATTCCATTCCATTCCATTCCTTTCCATTCCATTGCATTCCATTGCATTCCATTCCATTCCATTCCATTCCATTCCATTCCACTCCACTCCACTCCACTCCACTCCACTCCATTCCACTCCACTCCACTCCGGTACATTCCATTCCATTCCATTCCATTCCATTCCATTCCATTCCATTCCATTCCATTCCGTGCTTCTCGGGTACATTCCGTTCCGTTCCATTCCATTCCATTCCATTCCATTCCGTTCCAGTGCACTCTACTCCACTCCACTCCACTCCACTCCACTCCGGTACATTCCATTCCATTCCATTCCATTCCATTCCATTCCATTCCATTTCCATTCCCATTCCATTTCCATTCCCGTTCCATTTCCATTCCCGTTTCTTTTCCATTCCCGTTCCATTTCCATTCCAGTTCCATTACCATTCCCGTTCCATTTCCATTCCCGATCCATTTCCATTCCCGTTCCATTTCCATTCCCGTTCCATTTCCATTCCCGTTCCATTACCATTCCCGTTCCATTTCCGTTCCCGTTCCGTTTCCGTTCCCGTTCCATTTCCGTTCTCGTTCCGTTTCCGTTCCCGTTCCATTTCCATTCCCGTTCCATTTCCGTTCCCGTTCCATTTCCATTCCTGTTCCATTTCCATTCCCTTTCCATTTCCATTTCATTCCATTCCGTTCTGCTCGGTTACATTCCATTCCATTCCATTGCATTCCATTCCGTTCTGCTCCTGTCCATTCCATTCCATTCCAATCCGTTCCATTCCGTTCTACTCGGGTAGATTCCATTCCATTCCATTCCATTCCATTCCATTCCATTCCATTCCATTCCATTCTACTGGTGTCCATTCCATTCCATTCCATTCCATTCCATTCCATTCCATTCCATTCCATTCCATTGCATTCCATTCCATTCCATTCCATTCCGTTCCGTTCTACTCGGTTACATTCCATTCAATTCCATTCCATTCCGTTCTACTCGGGTAGATTCCATTCCATTCCATTCCATTCCTTTCCATTCCATTGCATTCCATTGCATTGCATTGCACTCAATTCCATTCCATTCCATTCCATTCCATTCCATTCCATTCCATTCCGTTCCGTTCAACTCAGTTACATTCCATTCAATTACATTCCATTCCGTTCTACTCGGTTACATTCCATTCCATTCCATTCCATTCCATTCCAATCCATTCCATTCCATTCCATTCCGTTCTATTCGGGTACATTCCGTTCCATTCCATTCCATTCCATTCCATTCCATTCCATTCCATTCCTTTCCGTTCTACTTTGGTACATTCCATTCCATTCCATTCCATTCCATTCCATTCCATTACATTACATTCCATTCCATTCCATTCCGTTCTACTCAGGTTGATTCCATTCTATTCCATTCCATTCCATTCCATTCCATTCCATTCCATTCCATTCGATTCCATTCCTTTCCATTCCATTGAATTCCATTCCATTCCATTCCATTCCATAGAATTCCATTCCATTCCATTCCATTCCATTCCATTCCATTCCATTCCATTCCATTCCATTGAATTCCATTCCATTCCATTCCATTCCATTCCATTCCATTCCATCCCATTCCATTCCATTCCATTCCATTCCATTCTACTCGGGTTGATTCCATTCTATTCCATTCCATTCCATTCGATCCCATTTGATTCCATTCGATTCCATTCAATTCCATTCGATTCCATTCCATTCCACTCCATTCCATTCCATTGAATTCCATTCCATTCCATTCCATTCCATTCCATAGAATTCCATTCCATTCCATTCCATTCCACTGAGTTCCGTTCCATTCCATTCCATTCCGTTCCGTTCCGTTCCGTTCCGTTCCGTTGCGTTCCGTTCCGTTCCGTTGTGTTCCGTTCCGTTCTACTCGGGTTGATTCCATTCTATTCCATTCCATTCCAATCCATTCCGTTCCATTCCATTGAATTCCATTCCATTCCATTCCATTCCATTCTACTGGTGTCCATTCCATTCCATTCCATTCCATTCCATTCCATTCCATTCCATTCCTTTCCATTCCATTGCATTCCATTCCATTCCATTCCATTCCATTCCATTCCATTCCACTCCACTCCACTCCACTCCACTCCATTCCACTCCACTCCACTCCGGTACATTCCATTCCATTCCATTCCATTCCATTCCATTCCATTCCATTCCATTCCGTGCTTCTCGGGTACATTCCGTTCCGTTCCATTCCATTCCATTCCATTCCATTCCGTTCCAGTGCTCTCTACTCCACTCCACTCCACTCCACTCCACTCCGGTACATTCCATTCCATTCCATTCCATTCCATTCCATTCCATTTCCATTCCCATTCCATTTCCATTCCCGTTCCATTTCCATTCCCGTTTCTTTTCCATTGCCGTTCCATTTCCATTCCAGTTCCATTACCATTCCCGTTCCATTTCCATTCCCGATCCATTTCCATTCCCGTTCCATTTCCATTCCCGTTCCATTTCCATTCCCGTTCCATTACCATTCCCGTTCCATTTCCGTTCCCGTTCCGTTTCCGTTCCCGTTCCATTTGCGTTCTCGTTCCGTTTCCGTTCCCGTTCCATTTCCATTCCCGTTCCATTTCCGTTCCCGTTCCATTTCAATTCCCGTTCCATTTCCATTCCCTTTCCATTTCCATTTCATTCCATTCCGTTCTGCTCGGTTACATTCCATTCCATTCCATTGCATTCCATTCCGTTCTGCTCCTGTCCATTCCATTCCATTCCAATCCGTTCCATTCCGTTCTACTCGGGTAGATTCCATTCCATTCCATTCCATTCCATTCCATTCCATTCCATTCCATTCCATTCTACTGGTGTCCATTCCATTCCATTCCATTCCATTCCATTCCATTCCATTCCATTCCATTCCATTGCATTCCATTCCATTCCATTCCATTCCGTTCCGTTCTACTCGGTTACATTCCATTCAATTCCATTCCATTCCGTTCTACTCGGGTAGATTCCATTCCATTCCATTCCATTCCTTTCCATTCCATTGCATTCCATTGCATTGCATTGCACTCAATTCCATTCCATTCCATTCCATTCCATTCCATTCCGTTCCGTTCAACTCAGTTACATTCCATTCAATTACATTCCATTCCGTTCTACTCGGTTACATTCCATTCCATTCCATTCCATTCCATTCCATTCCATTCCAATCCATTCCATTCCATTCCATTCCGTTCTACTCGGGTACATTCCGTTCCATTCCATTCCATTCCATTCCATTCCATTCCATTCCATTCCTTTCCGTTCTACTTTGGTACATTCCATTCCATTCCATTCCATTCCATTCCATTCCATTCCATTCCATTCCATTACATTCCATTCCATTCCATTCCGTTCTACTCAGGTTGATTCCATTCTATTCCATTCCATTCCATTCCATTCCATTCCATTCCATTCCATTCCATTCCATTCCTTTCCATTCCATTGAATTCCATTCCATTCCATTCCATTCCATGGAATTCCATTCCATTCCATTCCATTCCATTGAATTCCATTCCATTCCATTCCATTCCATTCCATTCCATTCCATTCCATTCCATTCCATTGAATTCCATTCCATTCCATTCCATTCCATTCCATTCCATTCCATCCCATTCCATTCCATTCCATTCCATTCCATTCTACTCGGGTTGATTCCATTCTATTCCATTCCATTCCATTCGATCCCATTTGATTCCATTCGATTCCATTCAATTCCATTCGATTCCATTCCATTCCACTCCATTCCATTCCATTGAATTCCATTCCATTCCATTCCATTCCATTCCATTCCATTCCATGGAATTCCATTCCATTCCATTCCATTCCATTCCATAGAATTCCATTCCATTCCATTCCATTCCACTGAGTTCCGTTCCATTCCATTCCATTCCGTTCCGTTCCGTTGCGTTCCGTTCCGTTGCGTTCCGTTCCGTTCCGTTGTGTTCCGTTCCGTTCTACTCGGGTTGATTCCATTCTATTCCATTCCATTCCAATCCATTCCGTTCCATTCCATTGAATTCCATTCCATTCCATTCCATTCCGTTGAATTCCATTCCATTCCATTCCATTCCATTGAATTCCATTCCATTCCATTCCATTCCATTCCATTCCATTCCATTCCATTCCATTCCATTCTACTGGTGTCCATTCCATTCCATTCTATTCCATTCCATTCCATTCCATTCCATTCCATTCCATTCCATTCCATTCCATTGAATTCCATTCCATTCCATTCCATTCCATGGAATTCCATTCCATTCCATTCCATTCCATTCCATTCCATTCCATTCCATTCTACTGGTGTCCATTCCATTCCATTCTATTCCATTCCATTCCATTCCATTCCATTCCATTCCATTCCATTCCATTCCATTCCATTCCATTCCATTCCACTCCACTCCACTCCACTCCACTCCATTCCACTCCACTCCACTCCGGTACATTCCATTCCATTCCATTCCATTCCATTCCATTCCATTCCGTGCTTCTCGGGTACATTCCGTTCCGTTCCATTCCATTCCATTCCATTCCATTCCGTTCCAGTGCACTCTACTCCACTCCACTCCACTCCACTCCACTCCGGTACATTCCATTCCATTCCATTCCATTCCATTTCCATTCCCATTCCATTTCCATTCCCGTTCCATTTCCATTCCCGTTTCTTTTCCATTCCCGTTCCATTTCCATTCCAGTTCCATTACCATTCCCGTTCCATTTCCATTCCCGATCCATTTCCATTCCCGTTCCTTTTCCATTCCCGTTCCATTTCCATTCCCGTTCCGTTACCATTCCCGTTCCATTTCCGTTCCCGTTCCGTTTCCGTTCCCGTTCCATTTCCGTTCTCGTTCCGTTTCCGTTCCCGTTCCATTTCCCTTCCCGTTCCATTTCCCTTCCCGTTCCATTTCCGTTCCCGTTCCGTTTCCGTTCCCGTTCCATTTCCGTTCTCGTTCCGTTTCCGTTCCCGTTCCATTTCCATTCCCGTTCCATTTCCGTTCCCGTTCCATTTCCATTCCCGTTCCATTTCCATTCCCTTTCCATTTCCATTTCATTCCATTCCGTTCTGCTCGGGTACATTCCATTCCATTCCATTGCATTCCATTCCGTTCTGCTCCTGTCCATTCCATTCCATTCCAATCCGTTCCATTCCGTTCTACTCGGGTAGATTCCATTCCATTCCATTCCATTCCATTCCATTCCATTCCATTCCATTCCATTCCATTCCATTCTACTGGTGTCCATTCCATTCCATTCCATTCCATTCCATTCCATTCCATTCCATTGCATTCCATTCCATTCCATTCCATTCCGTTCCGTTCTACTCGGTTACATTCCATTCAATTCCATTCCATTCCGTTCTACTCGGGTAGATTCCATTCCATTCCATTCCATTCCTTTCCATTCCATTGCATTCCATTGCATTGCATTGCACTCAATTCCATTCCATTCCATTCCATTCCATTCCATTCCATTCCATTCCATTCCGTTCCGTTCAACTCAGTTACATTCCATTCAATTACATTCCATTCCGTTCTACTCGGTTACATTCCATTCCATTCCATTCCATTCCATTCCAATCCATTCCATTCCATTCCATTCCGTTCTACTCGGGTACATTCCGATCCATTCCATTCCATTCCATTCCATTCCATTCCATTCCTTTCCGTTCTACTTTGGTACATTCCATTCCATTCCATTCCATTCCATTCCATTCCATTCCATTACATTCCATTCCATTCCATTCCGTTCTACTCAGGTTGATTCCATTCTATTCCATTCCATTCCATTCCATTCCATTCCATTCCATTCCATTCGATTCCATTCCATTCCATTCCATTGAATTCCATTCCATTCCATTCCATTCCATGGAATTCCATTCCATTCCATTCCATTCCATTCCATTCCATTCCATTCCATTCCATTCCATTCCATTCCATTCCATTCCATTCCATTGAATTCCATTCCATTCCATTCCATTCCATTCCATTCCATTCCGTTCCATTCCATTCCATTGAATTCCATTCCATTCCATTCCATTCCATTCCATTCCATTCCATTGAATTCCATTCCATTCCATTCCATTCCATTCCATTCCATCCCATTCCATTCCATTCCATTCCATTCCATTCTACTCGGGTTGATTCCATTCTATTCCATTCCATTCCATTCGATCCCATTTGATTCCATTCGATTCCATTCAATTCCATTCGATTCCATTCCATTCCACTCCATTCCATTCCATTGAATTCCATTCCATTCCATTCCATTCCATTCCATTCCATTCCATTCCATGGAATTCCATTCCATTCCATTCCATTCCATTCCATAGAATTCCATTCCATTCCATTCCATTCCACTGAGTTCCGTTCCATTCCATTCCATTCCGTTCCGTTCCGTTCCGTTCGGTTCCGTTGCGTTCCGTTCCGTTCCGTTGTGTTCCGTTCCGTTCTACTCGGGTTGATTCCATTCTATTCCATTCCATTCCAATCCATTCCGTTCCATTCCATTGAATTCCATTCCATTCCATTCCATTCCATTGAATTCCATTCCATTCCATTCCATTCCATTGAATTCCATTCCATTCCATTCCATTCCATTCCATTCCATTCCATTCCATTCCATTCTACTGGTGTCCATTCCATTCCATTCTATTCCATTCTATTCCATTCCATTCCATTCCATTCCATTCCATTCCATTCCATTCCATTCCATTGAATTCCATTCCATTCCATTCCATTCCATTGAATTCCATTCCATTCCATTCCATTCCATTTCATTCCATTCCATTCCATTCTACTGGTGTCCATTCCATTCCATTCTATTCCATTCCATTCCATTCCATTCCATTCCATTCCTTTCCATTCCATTGCATTCCATTGCATTCCATTCCATTCCATTCCATTCCATTCCGTTCCATTCCATTCCATTCCACTCCACTCCACTCCACTCCACTCCATTCCACTCCACTCCACTCCGGTACATTCCATTCCATTCCATTCCATTCCATTCCATTCCATTCCGTGCTTCTCGGGTACATTCCGTTCCGTTCCATTCCATTCCATTCCATTCCATTCCGTTCCAGTGCACTCTACTCCACTCCACTCCACTCCACTCCACTCCGGTACATTCCATTCCATTCCATTCCATTCCATTTCCATTCCCATTCCATTTCCATTCCCGTTCCATTTCCATTCCCGTTTCTTTTCCATTCCCGTTCCATTTCCATTCCAGTTCCATTACCATTCCCGTTCCATTTCCATTCCCGATCCATTTCCATTCCCGTTCCTTTTCCATTCCCGTTCCATTTCCATTCCCGTTCCGTTACCATTCCCGTTCCATTTCCGTTCCCGTTCCGTTTCCGTTCCCGTTCCATTTCCGTTCTCGTTCCGTTTCCGTTCCCGTTCCATTTCCCTTCCCGTTCCATTTCCCTTCCCGTTCCATTTCCGTTCCCGTTCCGTTTCCGTTCCCGTTCCATTTCCGTTCTCGTTCCGTTTCCGTTCCCGTTCCATTTCCATTCCCGTTCCATTTCCGTTCCCGTTCCATTTCCATTCCCGTTCCATTTCCATTCCCTTACCATTTCCATTTCATTCCATTCCGTTCTGCTCGGGTACATTCCATTCCATTCCATTGCATTCCATTCCGTTCTGCTCCTGTCCATTCCATTCCATTCCAATCCGTTCCATTCCGTTCTACTCGGGTAGATTCCATTCCATTCCATTCCATTCCATTCCATTCCATTCCATTCCATTCCATTCTACTGGTGTCCATTCCATTCCATTCCATTCCATTCCATTCCATTCCATTCCATTCCATTCCATTGCATTCCATTCCATTCCATTCCATTCCGTTCCGTTCTACTCGGTTACATTCCATTCAATTCCATTCCATTCCGTTCTACTCGGGTAGATTCCATTCCATTCCATTCCATTCCTTTCCATTCCATTGCATTCCATTGCATTGCATTGCACTCAATTCCATTCCATTCCATTCCATTCCATTCCATTCCATTCCGTTCCGTTCAACTCAGTTACATTCCATTCAATTACATTCCATTCCGTTCTACTCGGTTACATTCCATTCCATTCCATTCCATTCCATTCCAATCCATTCCATTCCATTACATTCCGTTCTACTCGGGTACATTCCGTTCCATTCCATTCCATTCCATTCCATTCCATTCCATTCCTTTCCGTTCTACTTTGGTACATTCCATTCCATTCCATTCCATTCCATTCCATTCCATTCCATTACATTCCATTCCATTCCATTCCGTTCTACTGAGGTTGATTCCATTCTATTCCATTCCATTCCATTCCATTCCATTCCATTCCATTCCATTCCATTCCATTGAATTCCATTCCATTCCATTCCATTCCATTCCATTCCATTCCATTCCATGGAATTCCATTCCATTCCATTCCATTCCATTCCATTCCATTGAATTCCATCCCATTCCATTCCATTCCACTCCATTGAATTCCATTCCATTCCATTCCATTCCATTGAATTCCATTCCATTCCATTCCATTCCATTCCATTCCATTCCATTCCATTCTACTGGTGTCCATTCCATTCCATTCTATTCCATTCCATTCCATTCCATTCCATTCCATTCCTTTCCATTCCATTGCATTCCATTGCATTCCATTCCATTCCATTCCATTCCATTCCATTCCATTCCATTCCATTCCACTCCACTCCACTCCACTCCACTCCACTCCATTCCACTCCACTCCACTCCGGTACATTCCATTCCATTCCATTCCAATCCATTCCATTCCATTCCGTGCTTCTCGGGTACATTCCGTTCCGTTCCATTCCATTCCATTCCATTCCATTCCATTCCATTCCACTCCACTCCACTCCACTCCACTCCACTCCATTCCACTCCACTCCACTCCGGTACATTCCATTCCATTCCATTCCATTCCATTCCATTCCATTTCCATTCCATTCCATTCCATTCCATTCCATTCCATTCCATGGAATTCCATTCCATTCCATTCCAATCCATTCCATTCCATTCCATTCCGTTCTACTCGGGTACATTCCGTTCCATTCCATTCCATTCCATTCCATTCCATTCCATTCCTTTCCGTTCTACTTTGGTACATTCCATTCCATTCCATTCCATTCCATTCCATTCCATTCCATTACATTCCATTCCATTCCATTCCATTCCATTCCATTCCATTCCATTCCATTCCATTCCATTCCATTCTACTGGTGTCCATTCCATTCCATTCTATTCCATTCCATTCCATTCCATTCCATTCCATTCCTTTCCATTCCATTGCATTCCATTGCATTCCATTCCATTCCATTCCATTCCATTCCATTCCATTCCACTCCACTCCACTCCACTCCACTCCATTGCACTCCACTCCACTCCGGTACATTCCGTTCCGTTCCATTCCATTCCATTCCATTCCATTCCGTTCCAGTGCACTCTACTCCACTCCACTCCACTCCACTCCACTCCGGTACATTCCATTCCATTCCATTCCATTCCATTCCATTCCATTTCCATTCCCATTCCATTTCCATTCCCGTTCCATTTCCATTCCCGTTTCTTTTCCATTCCCGTTCCATTTCCATTCCAGTTCCATTACCATTCCCGTTCCATTTCCATTCCCGATCCATTTCCATTCCCGTTCCTTTTCCATTCCCGTTCCATTTCCATTCCCGTTCCGTTACCATTCCCGTTCCATTTCCGTTCTCGTTCCGTTTCCGTTCCCGTTCCATTTCCCTTCCCGTTCCATTTCCGTTCCCGTTCCATTTCCATTCCCGTTCCATTTCCGTTCCCGTTCCATTTCCATTCCCGTTCTATTTCCATTCCCTTTCCATTTCCATTTCATTCCATTCCGTTCTGCTCGGGTACATTCCATTCCATTCCATTGCATTCCATTCCGTTCTGCTCCTGTCCATTCCATTCCATTCCATTCCGTTCCATTCCGTTCTACTAGGGTAGATTCCATTCCATTCCATTCCATTCCATTCCATTCCATTCCATTCCATTCCATTCCATTCCATTCTACTGGTGTCCATTCCATTCCATTCCATTCCATTCCATTCCATTCCATTCCATTGCATTCCATTCCATTGCATTCCATTCCATTCCGTTCCGTTCTACTCGGTTACATTCCATTCAATTCCATTCCATTCCGTTCTACTCGGGTAGATTCCATTCCATTCCATTCCATTCCATTCCTTTCCATTCCATTGCATTCCATTGCATTGCATTGCACTCAATTCCATTCCATTCCATTCCATTCCATTCCATTCCATTCCTTTCCGTTCAACTCGGTTACATTCCATTCAATTACATTCCATTCCGTTCTACTCGGTTACATTCCATTCCATTCCATTCCATTCCATTCCATTCCATTCCATTCCATTCCATTGCATTCCATTCCATTCCATTCCATTCCATTCCGTTCCGTTCTACTCGGTTACATTCCATTCAATTCCATTCCATTCCGTTCTACTCGGGTAGATTCCATTCCATTCCATTCCATTCCTTTCCATTCCATTGCATTCCATTGCATTGCATTGCACTCAATTCCATTCCATTCCATTCCATTCCATTCCATTGCATTCCATTCCATTCCATTCCATTCCGTTCCGTTCAACTCGGTTACATTCCATTCAATTACATTCCATTCCGTTCTACTCGGTTACATTCCATTCCATTCCATTCCATTCCATTCCAATCCATTCCATTCCATTCCATTCCGTTCTACTCGGTTACATTCCATTCCATTCCATTCCATTCCATTCCATTCCATTCCATTCCATTCCATTCCGTTCTACTTTGGTACATTCCATTCCATTCCATTCCATTCCATTCCATTCCATTCCATTCCATTCCGTTCTACTCGGGTTGATTCCATTCTATTCCATTCCATTCCATTCCATTCCATTCCATTCCATTCCATTCGATTCCATTCCATTCCATTCCATGGAAATCCATTCCATTCCATTCCATTCCATGGAATTCCATTCCATTCCATTCCATTCCATTCCATTCCATTCCATTCCATTGAATTCCATTCCATTCCATTCCATTCCATTCCATTGAATTCCATTCCGTTCCATTCCATTCCATTGAATTCCATTCCATTCCATTCCATTCCATTCCATTCCATTCCATTCCATTGAATTCCATTCCATTCCATTCCATTCCATTCCATTCCATTCCATTCCATCCCATTCCATTCCATTCCATTCCATTCCGTTCTACTCGGGTTGATTCCATTCTATTCCATTCCATTCCATTCGATCCCATTTGATTCCATTCGATTCCATTCAATTCCATTCGATTCCATTCCATTCCACTCCATTCCATTCCATTGAATTCCATTCCATTCCATTCCATTCCATTCCATTCCATTCCATTCCATTCCATTCCATTGAATTCCATTCCATTCCATTCCATTCCATTCCATTGAATTCCATTCCATTCCATTCCATTCCATTGAATTCCATTCCATTCCATTCCATTCCATTCCATTCCATTCCATTCCATTCCATTCTACTGGTGTCCATTCCATTCCATTCCATTCCATTCCATTCCATTCCATTCCATTCCATTCCTTTCCATTCCATTGCATTCCATTGCATTCCATTCCATTCCATTCCATTCCATTCCATTCCATTCCACTCCACTCCACTCCACTCCACTCCATTCCACTCCACTCCACTCCGGTACATTCCATTCCATTCCATTCCATTCCATTCCATTCCATTTCCATTCCCATTCCATTTCCATTCCCGTTCCATTTCCATTCCCGTTTCTTTTCCATTCCCGTTCCATTTCCATTCCAGTTCCATTACCATTCCCGTTCCATTTCCATTCCCGATCCATTTCCATTCCCGTTCCTTTTCCATTCCCGTTCCATTTCCATTCCCGTTCCGTTACCATTCCCGTTCCATTTCCGTTCCCGTTCCGTTTCCGTTCCCGTTCCATTTCCGTTCTCGTTCCGTTTCCGTTCCCGTTCCATTTCCCTTCCCGTTCCATTTCCCTTCCCGTTCCATTTCCGTTCCCGTTCCGTTTCCGTTCCCGTTCCATTTCCGTTCTCGTTCCGTTTCCGTTCCCGTTCCATTTCCATTCCCGTTCCATTTCCGTTCCCGTTCCATTTCCATTCCCGTTCCATTTCCATTCCCTTTCCATTTCCATTTCATTCCATTCCGTTCTGCTCGGGTACATTCCATTCCATTCCATTGCATTCCATTCCGTTCTGCTCCTGTCCATTCCATTCCATTCCAATCCGTTCCATTCCGTTCTACTCGGGTAGATTCCATTCCATTCCATTCCATTCCATTCCATTCCATTCCATTCCATTCCATTCCATTCCATTCCATTCTACTGGTGTCCATTCCATTCCATTCCATTCCATTCCATTCCATTCCATTGCATTCCATTCCATTCCATTCCATTCCGTTCCGTTCTACTCGGTTACATTCCATTCAATTCCATTCCATTCCGTTCTACTCGGGTAGATTCCATTCCATTCCATTCCATTCCTTTCCATTCCATTGCATTCCATTGCATTGCATTGCACTCAATTCCATTCCATTCCATTCCATTCCATTCCATTCCATTCCGTTCCGTTCAACTCAGTTACATTCCATTCAATTACATTCCATTCCGTTCTACTCGGTTACATTCCATTCCATTCCATTCCATTCCATTCCAATCCATTCCATTCCATTCCATTCCGTTCTACTCGGGTACATTCCGTTCCATTCCATTCCATTCCATTCCATTCCATTCCATTCCTTTCCGTTCTACTTTGGTACATTCCATTCCATTCCATTCCATTCAATTCCATTCCATTCCATTCCATTCCATTCCATTCCATTCCGTTCTACTCAGGTTGATTCCATTCTATTCCATTCCATTCCATTCCATTCCATTCCATTCGATTCCATTCCATTCCATTCCATTGAATTCCATTCCATTCCATTCCATTCCATGGAATTCCATTCCATTCCATTCCATTCCATTCCATTCCATTCCATTCCATTCCATTCCATTGAATTCCATTCCATTCCATTCCATTCCATTCCATTCCATTCCATTCCGTTCCATTCCATTCCATTGAATTCCATTCCATTCCATTCCATTCCATTCCATTCCATTCCATTGAATTCCATTCCATTCCATTCCATTCCATTCCATTCCATCCCATTCCATTCCATTCCATTCCATTCCGTTCTACTCGGGTTGATTCCATTCTATTCCATTCCATTCCATTCGATCCCATTTGATTCCATTCGATTCCATTCAATTCCATTCGATTCCATTCCATTCCACTCCATTCCATTCCATTGTATTCCATTCCATTCCATTCCATTCCATTCCATTCCATTCCATTCCATGGAATTCCATTCCATTCCATTCCAATCCATTCCATTCCATTCCATTCCGTTCTACTCGGGTACATTCCGTTCCATTCCATTCCATTCCATTCCATTCCATTCCATTCCTTTCCGTTCTACTTTGGTACATTCCATTCCATTCCATTCCATTCCATTCCATTCCATTACATTCCATTCCATTCCATTCCATTCCATTCCATTCCATTCCATTCCATTCCATTCCATTCCATTCTACTGGTGTCCATTCCATTCCATTCTATTCCATTCCATTCCATTCCATTCCATTCCTTTCCATTCCATTGCATTCCATTGCATTCCATTCCATTCCATTCCATTCCATTCCATTCCATTCCATTCCACTCCACTCCACTCCACTCCACTCCATTGCACTCCACTCCACTCCGGTACATTCCGTTCCGTTCCATTCCATTCCATTCCATTCCATTCCGTTCCAGTGCACTCTACTCCACTCCACTCCACTCCACTCCACTCCGGTACATTCCATTCCATTCCATTCCATTCCATTCCATTCCATTTCCATTCCCATTCCATTTCCATTCCCGTTCCATTTCCATTCCCGTTTCTTTTCCATTCCCGTTCCATTTCCATTCCAGTTCCATTACCATTCCCGTTCCATTTCCATTCCCGATCCATTTCCATTCCCGTTCCTTTTCCATTCCCGTTCCATTTCCATTCCCGTTCCGTTACCATTCCCGTTCCATTTCCGTTCTCGTTCCGTTTCCGTTCCCGTTCCATTTCCCTTCCCGTTCCATTTCCGTTCCCGTTCCATTTCCATTCCCGTTCCATTTCCGTTCCCGTTCCATTTCCATTCCCGTTCTATTTCCATTCCCTTTCCATTTCCATTTCATTCCATTCCGTTCTGCTCGGGTACATTCCATTCCATTCCATTGCATTCCATTCCGTTCTGCTCCTGTCCATTCCATTCCATTCCGTTCCATTCCGTTCTACTAGGGTAGATTCCATTCCATTCCATTCCATTCCATTCCATTCCATTCCATTCCATTCCATTCCATTCCATTCCATTCTACTGGTGTCCATTCCATTCCATTCCATTCCATTCCATTCCATTCCATTCCATTGCATTCCATTCCATTGCATTCCATTCCATTCCGTTCCGTTCTACTCGGTTACATTCCATTCAATTCCATTCCATTCCGTTCTACTCGGGTAGATTCCATTCCATTCCATTCCATTCCATTCCTTTCCATTCCATTGCATTCCATTGCATTGCATTGCACTCAATTCCATTCCATTCCATTCCATTCCATTCCATTCCATTCCGTTCCGTTCAACTCGGTTACATTCCATTCAATTACATTCCATTCCGTTCTACTCGGTTACATTCCATTCCATTCCATTCCATTCCATTCCATTACATTCCATTCCATTCCATTGCATTCCATTCCATTCCATTCCATTCCATTCCGTTCCGTTCTACTCGGTTACATTCCATTCAATTCCATTCCATTCCGTTCTACTCGGGTAGATTCCATTCCATTCCATTCCATTCCTTTCCATTCCATTGCATTCCATTGCATTGCATTGCACTCAATTCCATTCCATTCCATTCCATTCCATTCCATTCCATTCCATTCCATTCCATTCCGTTCCGTTCAACTCGGTTACATTCCATTCAATTACATTCCATTCCGTTCTACTCGGTTACATTCCATTCCATTCCATTCCATTCCATTCCAATCCATTCCATTCCATTCCATTCCGTTCTACTCGGGTACATTCCATTCCATTCCATTCCATTCCATTCCATTCCATTCCATTCCATTCCATTCCGTTCTACTTTGGTACATTCCATTCCATTCCATTCCATTCCATTCCATTCCATTCCATTCCATTCCGTTCTACTCGGGTTGATTCCATTCTATTCCATTCCATTCCATTCCATTCCATTCCATTCCATTCCATTCCATTCGATTCCATTCCATTCCATTCCATGGAAATCCATTCCATTCCATTCCATTCCATTCCATTCCATTCCATTCCATTCCATTCCATTCCATTCCATTCCATTCCATTCCATTCCATTCCATTCCATTGAATTCCATTCCGTTCCATTCCATTCCATTGAATTCCATTCCATTCCATTCCATTCCATTCCATTCCATTCCATTCCATTCCATTGAATTCCATTCCATTCCATTCCATTCCATTCCATTCCATTCCATCCCATTCCATTCCATTCCATTCCATTCCGTTCTACTCGGGTTGATTCCATTCTATTCCATTCCATTCCATTCGATCCCATTTGATTCCATTCGATTCCATTCAATTCCATTCGATTCCATTCCATTCCACTCCATTCCATTCCATTGAATTCCATTCCATTCCATTCCATTCCATTCCATTCCATTCCATTCCATTCCATTGAATTCCATTCCATTCCATTCCATTCCATTCCATTGAATTCCATTCCATTCCATTCCATTCCATTGAATTCCATTCCATTCCATTCCATTCCATTCCATTCCATTCCATTCCATTCCATTCCATTCTACTGGTGTCCATTCCATTCCATTCCATTCCATTCCATTCCATTCCATTCCATTCCATTCCTTTCCATTCCATTGCATTCCATTGCATTCCATTCCATTCCATTCCATTCCATTCCATTCCATTCCACTCCACTCCACTCCACTCCACTCCATTCCACTCCACTCCACTCCGGTACATTCCATTCCATTCCATTCCATTCCATTCCATTCCATTTCCATTCCCATTCCATTTCCATTCCCGTTCCATTTCCATTCCCGTTTCTTTTCCATTCCCGTTCCATTTCCATTCCAGTTCCATTACCATTCCCGTTCCATTTCCATTCCCGATCCATTTCCATTCCCGTTCCTTTTCCATTCCCGTTCCATTTCCATTCCCGTTCCGTTACCATTCCCGTTCCATTTCCGTTCCCGTTCCGTTTCCGTTCCCGTTCCATTTCCGTTCTCGTTCCGTTTCCGTTCCCGTTCCATTTCCCTTCCCGTTCCGTTTCCCTTCCCGTTCCATTTCCGTTCCCGTTCCGTTTCCGTTCCCGTTCCATTTCCGTTCTCGTTCCGTTTCCATTCCCGTTCCATTTCCATTCCCGTTCCATTTCCGTTCCCGTTCCATTTCCATTCCCGTTCCATTTCCATTCCCTTTCCATTTCCATTTCATTCCATTCCGTTCTGCTCGGGTACATTCCATTCCATTCCATTGCATTCCATTCCGTTCTGCTCCTGTCCATTCCATTCCATTCCAATCCGTTCCATTCCGTTCTACTCGGGTAGATTCCATTCCATTCCATTCCATTCCATTCCATTCCATTCCATTCCATTCCATTCCATTCTACTGGTGTCCATTCCATTCCATTCCATTCCATTCCATTCCATTCCATTGCATTCCATTCCATTCCATTCCATTCCGTTCCGTTCTACTCGGTTACATTCCATTCAATTCCATTCCATTCCGTTCTACTCGGGTAGATTCCATTCCATTCCATTCCATTCCTTTCCATTCCATTGCATTCCATTGCATTGCATTGCACTCAATTCCATTCCATTCCATTCCATTCCATTCCGTTCCGTTCAACTCAGTTACATTCCATTCAATTACATTCCATTCCGTTCTACTCGGTTACATTCCATTCCATTCCATTCCATTCCATTCCAATCCATTCCATTCCATTCCATTCCGTTCTACTCGGGTACATTCCGTTCCATTCCATTCCATTCCATTCCATTCCATTCCATTCCTTTCCGTTCTACTTTGGTACATTCCATTCCATTCCATTCCATTCCATTCCATTCCATTACATTCCATTCCATTCCATTCCGTTCTACTCAGGTTGATTCCATTCTATTCCATTCCATTCCATTCCATTCCATTCCATTCCATTCGATTCCATTCCATTCCATTCCATTGAATTCCATTCCATTCCATTCCATTCCATTCCATTCCATTCCATTCCATGGAATTCCATTCCATTCCATTCCATTCCATTCCATTCCATTGAATTCCATTCCATTCCATTCCATTCCATTCCATTGAATTCCATTCCATTCCATTCCATTCCATTGAATTCCATTCCATTCCATTCCATTCCATTCCATTCCATTCCATTCCATTCCATTCCATTCCATTCTACTGGTGTCCATTCCATTCCATTCTATTCCATTCCATTCCATTCCATTCCATTCCATTCCTTTCCATTCCATTGCATTCCATTGCATTCCATTCCATTCCATTCCATTCCATTCCATTCCATTCCATTCCATTCCACTCCACTCCACTCCACTCCACTCCACTCCATTCCACTCCACTCCACTCCGGTACATTCCATTCCATTCCATTCCAATCCATTCCATTCCATTCCGTGCTTCTCGGGTACATTCCGTTCCGTTCCATTCCATTCCATTCCATTCCATTCCGTTCCAGTGCACTCTACTCCACTCCACTCCACTCCACTCCACTCCGGTACATTCCATTCCATTCCATTCCATTCCATTTCCATTCCCATTCCATTTCCATTCCCGTTCCATTTCCATTCCCGTTTCTTTTCCATTCCCGTTCCATTTCCATTCCAGTTCCATTACCATTCCCGTTCCATTTCCATTCCCGATCCATTTCCATTCCCGTTCCTTTTCCATTCCCGTTCCATTTCCATTCCCGTTCCGTTACCATTCCCGTTCCATTTCCGTTCCCGTTCCGTTTCCGTTCCCGTTCCATTTCCGTTCTCGTTCCGTTTCCGTTCCCGTTCCATTTCCCTTCCCGTTCCATTTCCCTTCCCGTTCCATTTCCGTTCCCGTTCCGTTTCCGTTCCCGTTCCATTTCCGTTCTCGTTTCTTTTCCGTTCCCGTTCCATTTCCATTCCCGTTCCATTTCCGTTCCCGTTCCATTTCCATTCCCGTTCCATTTCCCTTCCCTTTCCATTTCCATTTCATTCCATTCCGTTCTGCTCGGGTACATTCCATTCCATTCCATTGCATTCCATTCCGTTCTGCTCCTGTCCATTCCATTCCATTCCAATCCGTTCCATTCCGTTCTACTCGGGTAGATTCCATTCCATTCCATTCCATTCCATTCCATTCCATTCCATTCCATTCCATTCCATTCCATTCCATTCTACTGGTGTCCATTGCATTCCATTCCATTCCATTCCATTCCATTCCGTTCCGTTCTACTCGGTTACATTCCATTCAATTCCATTCCATTCCGTTCTACTCGGGTAGATTCCATTCCATTCCATTCCATTCCTTTCCATTCCATTGCATTCCATTGCATTGCATTGCACTCAATTCCATTCCATTCCATTCCATTCCATTCCATTCCATTCCATTCCATTCCATTCCGTTCCGTTCAACTCGGTTACATTCCATTCAATTACATTCCATTCCGTTCTACTCGGTTACATTCCATTCCATTCCATTCCATTCCATTCCAATCCATTCCATTCCATTCCATTCCGTTCTACTCGGGTACATTCCATTCCATTCCATTCCATTCCATTCCATTCCATTCCATTCCATTCCATTCCGTTCTACTTTGGTACATTCCATTCCATTCCATTCCATTCCATTCCATTCCATTCCATTCCATTCCATTCCGTTCTACTTGGGTTGATTCCATTCTATTCCATTCCATTCCATTCCATTCCATTCCATTCCATTCCATTCCATTCGATTCCATTCCATTCCATTCCATGGAAATCCATTCCATTCCATTCCATTCCATGGAATTCCATTCCATTCCATTCCATTCCATTCCATTCCATTCCATTCCATTCCATTCCATTCTACTGGTGTCCATTCCATTCCATTCCATTCCATTCCATTCCATTCCATTCCATTCCATTCCATTGCATTCCATTCCATTCCATTCCATTCCGTTCCGTTCTACTCGGTTACATTCCATTCAATTCCATTCCATTCCGTTCTACTCGGGTAGATTCCATTCCATTCCATTCCATTCCTTTCCATTCCATTGCATTCCATTGCATTGCATTGCACTCAATTCCATTCCATTCCATTCCATTCCATTCCATTCCATTCCATTCCGTTCCGTTCAACTCAGTAACATTCCATTCAATTACATTCCATTCCGTTCTACTCGGTTACATTCCATTCCATTCCATTCCATTCCATTCCAATCCATTCCATTCCATTCCATTCCGTTCTACTCGGGTACATTCCGTTCCATTCCATTCCATTCCATTCCATTCCATTCCATTACTTTCCGTTCTACTTTGGTACATTCCATTCCATTCCATTCCATTCCATTACATTCCATTCCATTACATTCCATTCCATTCCATTCCGTTCTACTCAGGTTGATTCCATTCTATTCCATTCCATTCCATTCCATTCCATTCCATTCCATGGAATTCCATTCCATTCCATTCCATTCCATTCCATTCCATTCCGTTCCATTCCATTCCATTCCATTCCATTCCGTTCCATTCCATTCCATTGAATTCCATTCCATTCCATTCCATTCCATTCCATTCCATTCCATTGAATTCCTTTCCATTCCATTCCATTCCATTCCATTCCATCCCATTCCATTCCATTCCATTCCATTCCGTTCTACTCGGGTTGATTCCATTCTATTCCATTCCATTCCATTCGATCCCATTTGATTCCATTCGATTCCATTCAATTCCATTCGATTCCATTCCATTCCACTCCATTCCATTCCATTGAATTCCATTCCATTCCATTCCATTCCATTCCATTCCATGGAATTCCATTCCATTCCATTCCATTCCATTCCATAGAATTCCATTCCATTCCATTCCATTCCACTGAATTCCGTTCCATTCCATTCCATTCCGTTCCGTTCCGTTCCGTTCCGTTCCGTTGCGTTCCGTTCCGTTCCGTTGTGTTCCGTTCCGTTCTACTCGGGTTGATTCCATTATATTCCATTCCATTCCAATCCATTCCGTTCCATTCCATAGAATTCCATTCCATTCCATTCCATTCCATTCCATTCCATTCCATTGAATTCCATTCCATTCCATTCCATTCCATTCCATTCCATTCCATTCCATTCCATTCCATTCCATTCCATGGAATTCCGTTCCATTCCATTCCATTCCGTTCCTTTCCGTCCCGTTCCGTTCCGTTCCGTTCCGTTGCGTTCCGTTCCGTTCTACTCGGGTTGATTCCATTCTATTCCATTCCATTCCATTCGATTCCATTCGATTCCATTCGATTCCACTCCATTCCATTCCATAGAATTCCATTCCATTCCATTCCATTCCATTGAATTCCATTCCATTCCATTCCATTCCATTCCATTCCATTCCATTCCATTCCATTCCATTTCATTCCATTCCATTCCATTCTACTGGTGTCCATTCCATTCCATTCTATTCCATTCCATTCCATTCCATTCCATTCCATTCCTTTCCATTCCATTGCATTCCATTGCATTCCATTCCATTCCATTCCATTCCATTCCGTTCCATTCCATTCCATTCCACTCCACTCCACTCCACTCCACTCCATTCCACTCCACTCCACTCCGGTACATTCCATTCCATTCCATTCCATTCCATTCCATTCCATTCCATTCCATTCCGTGCTTCTCGGGTACATTCCGTTCCGTTCCATTCCATTCCATTCCATTCCATTCCGTTCCAGTGCACTCTACTCCACTCCACTCCACTCCACTCCACTCCGGTACATTCCATTCCATTCCATTCCATTCCATTTCCATTCCCATTCCATTTCCATTCCCGTTCCATTTCCATTCCCGTTTCTTTTCCATTCCCGTTCCATTTCCATTCCAGTTCCATTACCATTCCCGTTCCATTTCCATTCCCGATCCATTTCCATTCCCGTTCCTTTTCCATTCCCGTTCCATTTCCATTCCCGTTCCGTTACCATTCCCGTTCCATTTCCGTTCCCGTTCCGTTTCCGTTCCCGTTCCATTTCCGTTCTCGTTCCGTTTCCGTTCCCGTTCCATTTCCCTTCCCGTTCCATTTCCCTTCCCGTTCCATTTCCGTTCCCGTTCCGTTTCCGTTCCCGTTCCATTTCCGTTCTCGTTCCGTTTCCGTTCCCGTTCCATTTCCATTCCCGTTCCATTTCCGTTCCCGTTCCATTTCCATTCCCGTTCCATTTCCATTCCCTTTCCATTTCCATTTCATTCCATTCCGTTCTGCTCGGGTACATTCCATTCCATTCCATTGCATTCCATTCCGTTCTGCTCCTGTCCATTCCATTCCATTCCAATCCGTTCCATTCCGTTCTACTCGGGTAGATTCCACTCCATTCCATTCCATTCCATTCCATTCCATTCCATTCCATTCCATTCCATTCCATTCCATTCTACTGGTGTCCATTCCATTCCATTCCATTCCATTCCATTCCATTCCATTCCATTGCATTCCATTCCATTCCATTCCATTCCGTTCCGTTCTACTCGGTTACATTCCATTCAATTCCATTCCATTCCGTTCTACTCGGGTAGATTCCATTCCATTCCATTCCATTCCTTTCCATTCCATTGCATTCCATTGCATTGCATTGCACTCAATTCCATTCCATTCCATTCCGTTCCATTCCATTCCATTCCATTCCATTCCGTTCCGTTCAACTCAGTTACATTCCATTCAATTACATTCCATTCCGTTCTACTCGGTTACATTCCATTCCATTCCATTCCATTCCATTCCAATCCATTCCATTCCATTCCATTCCGTTCTACTCGGGTACATTCCGTTCCATTCCATTCCATTCCATTCCATTCCATTCCATTCCTTTCCGTTCTACTTTGGTACATTCCATTCCATTCCATTCCATTCCATTCCATTCCATTCCATTCCATTACATTCCATTCTATTCCATTCCGTTCTACTCAGGTTGATTCCATTCTATTCCATTCCATTCCATTCCATTCCATTCCATTCCATTCCATTCGATTCCATTCCATTCCATTCCATTGAATTCCATTCCATTCCATTCCATTCCATGGAATTCCATTCCATTCCATTCCATTCCATTCCATTCCATTCCATTCCATTCCATTCCATTCCATTCCATTCCATTCCGTTCCATTCCATTCCATTGAATTCCATTCCATTCCATTCCATTCCATTCCATTCCATTCCATTGAATTCCATTCCATTCCATTCCATTCCATTCCATTCCATCCCATTCCATTCCATTCCATTCCATTCCGTTCTACTCGGGTTGATTCCATTCTATTCCATTCCATTCCATTCGATCCCATTTGATTCCATTCGATTCCATTCAATTCCATTCGATTCCATTCCATTCCACTCCATTCCATTCCATTGAATTCCATTCCATTCCATTCCATTCCATTCCATTCCATTCCATTCCATTCCATTCCATTCCATGGAATTCCATTCCATTCCATTCCAATCCATTCCATTCCATTCCATTCCGTTCTACTCGGGTACATTCCGTTCCATTCCATTCCATTCCATTCCATTCCATTCCATTCCATTCCATTCCTTTCCGTTCTACTTTGGTACATTCCATTCCATTCCATTCCATTCCATTCCATTCCATTCCATTACATTCCATTCCATTCCATTCCGTTCTACTCAGGTTGATTCCATTCTATTCCATTCCATTCCATTCCATTCCATTCCATTCCATTCCATTCCATTCCATTCCATTCCTTTCCATTCCATTGAATTCCATTCCATTCCATTCCATTCCATGGAATTCCATTCCATTCCAATTCCATTCCATTCCATTCCATTCCATTCCATTCCATTCCATTCCATTGAATTCCATTCCATTCCATTCCATTCCATTCCATTCCATTCCATTCTACTCGGGTTGATTCCATTCTATTCCATTCCATTCCATTCGATCCCATTTGATTCCATTCGATTCCATTCAATTCCATTCGATTCCATTCCATTCCACTCCATTCCATTCCATTGAATTCCATTCCATTCCATTCCATTCCATTCCATTCCATTCCATTCCATTCCATTCCATTCCATAGAATTCCATTCCATTCCATTCCATTCCACTGAGTTCCGTTCCATTCCATTCCATTCCGTTCCGTTCCGTTCCGTTCCGTTCCGTTGCGTTCCGTTCCGTTCCGTTGTGTTCCGTTCCGTTCTACTCGGGTTGATTCCATTCTATTCCATTCCATTCCAATCCATTCCGTTCCATTCCATTGAATTCCATTCCATTCCATTCCATTCCATTGAATTCCATTCCATTCCATTCCATTCCATTGAATTCCATTCCATTCCATTCCATTCCATTGAATTCCATTCCATTCCATTCCATTCCATTCCATTCCATTCCATTCCATTCCATTCCATTCTACTGGTGTCCATTCCATTCCATTCTATTCCATTCCATTCCATTCCATTCCATTCCATTCCATTCCATTCCATTCCATTGAATTCCATTCCATTCCATTCCATTCCATTTCATTCCATTCCATTCCATTCTACTGGTGTCCATTCCATTCCATTCTATTCCATTCCATTCCATTCCATTCCATTCCATTCCTTTCCATTCCATTGCATTCCATTGCATTCCATTCCATTCCATTCCATTCCATTCCGTTCCATTCCATTCCATTCCACTCCACTCCACTCCACTCCACTCCATTCCACTCCACTCCACTCCGGTACATTCCATTCCATTCCATTCCATTCCATTCCATTCCATTCCGTGCTTCTCGGGTACATTCCGTTCCGTTCCATTCCATTCCATTCCATTCCATTCCGTTCCAGTGCACTCTACTCCACTCCACTCCACTCCACTCCACTCCGGTACATTCCATTCCATTCCATTCCATTCCATTTCCATTCCCATTCCATTTCCATTCCCGTTCCATTTCCATTCCCGTTTCTTTTCCATTCCCGTTCCATTTCCATTCCAGTTCCATTACCATTCCCGTTCCATTTCCATTCCCGATCCATTTCCATTCCCGTTCCTTTTCCATTCCCGTTCCATTTCCATTCCCGTTCCGTTACCATTCCCGTTCCATTTCCGTTCCCGTTCCGTTTCCGTTCCCGTTCCATTTCCGTTCTCGTTCCGTTTCCGTTCCCGTTCCATTTCCCTTCCCGTTCCATTTCCCTTCCCGTTCCATTTCCGTTCCCGTTCCGTTTCCGTTCCCGTTCCATTTCCGTTCTCGTTCCGTTTCCGTTCCCGTTCCATTTCCATTCCCGTTCCATTTCCGTTCCCGTTCCATTTCCATTCCCGTTCCATTTCCATTCCCTTACCATTTCCATTTCATTCCATTCCGTTCTGCTCGGGTACATTCCATTCCATTCCATTGCATTCCATTCCGTTCTGCTCCTGTCCATTCCATTCCATTCCAATCCGTTCCATTCCGTTCTACTCGGGTAGATTCCATTCCATTCCATTCCATTCCATTCCATTCCATTCCATTCCATTCCATTCCATTCCATTCCATTCTACTGGTGTCCATTCCATTCCATTCCATTCCATTCCATTCCATTCCATTCCATTCCATTGCATTCCATTCCATTCCATTCCATTCCGTTCCGTTCTACTCGGTTACATTCCATTCAATTCCATTCCATTCCGTTCTACTCGGGTAGATTCCATTCCATTCCATTCCATTCCTTTCCATTCCATTGCATTCCATTGCATTGCATTGCACTCAATTCCATTCCATTCCATTCCATTCCATTCCATTCCATTCCGTTCCGTTCAACTCAGTTACATTCCATTCAATTACATTCCATTCCGTTCTACTCGGTTACATTCCATTCCATTCCATTCCATTCCATTCCAATCCATTCCATTCCATTCCATTCCGTTCTACTCGGGTACATTCCGTTCCATTCCATTCCATTCCATTCCATTCCATTCCATTCCTTTCCGTTCTACTTTGGTACATTCCATTCCATTCCATTCCATTCCATTCCATTCCATTACATTCCATTCCATTCCATTCCGTTCTACTCAGGTTGATTCCATTCTATTCCATTCCATTCCATTCCATTCCATTCCATTCCATTCGATTCCATTCCATTCCATTCCATTGAATTCCATTCCATTCCATTCCATTCCATTCCATTCCATTCCATGGAATTCCATTCCATTCCATTCCATTCCATTCCATTCCATTGAATTCCATTCCATTCCATTCCCTTCCATTCCATTGCATTCCATTGCATTCCATTCCATTCCATTCCATTCCATTCCATTCCATTCCATTCCATTCCACTCCACTCCACTCCACTCCACTCCACTCCATTCCACTCCACTCCACTCCGGTACATTCCATTCCATTCCATTCCAATCCATTCCATTCCATTCCGTGCTTCTCGGGTACATTCCGTTCCGTTCCATTCCATTCCATTCCATTCCATTCCGTTCCAGTGCACTCTACTCCACTCCACTCCACTCCACTCCACTCCGGTACATTCCATTCCATTCCATTCCATTCCATTTCCATTCCCATTCCATTTCCATTCCCGTTCCATTTCCATTCCCGTTTCTTTTCCATTCCCGTTCCATTTCCATTCCAGTTCCATTACCATTCCCGTTCCATTTCCATTCCCGATCCATTTCCATTCCCGTTCCTTTTCCATTCCCGTTCCATTTCCATTCCCGTTCCGTTACCATTCCCGTTCCATTTCCGTTCCCGTTCCGTTTCCGTTCCCGTTCCATTTCCGTTCTCGTTCCGTTTCCGTTCCCGTTCCATTTCCCTTCCCGTTCCATTTCCCTTCCCGTTCCATTTCCGTTCCCGTTCCGTTTCCGTTCCCGTTCCATTTCCGTTCTCGTTTCTTTTCCGTTCCCGTTCCATTTCCATTCCCGTTCCATTTCCGTTCCCGTTCCATTTCCATTCCCGTTCCATTTCCATTCCCTTTCCATTTCCATTTCATTCCATTCCGTTCTGCTCGGGTACATTCCATTCCATTCCATTGCATTCCATTCCGTTCTGCTCCTGTCCATTCCATTCCATTCCAATCCGTTCCATTCCGTTCTACTCGGGTAGATTCCATTCCATTCCATTCCATTCCATTCCATTCCATTCCATTCCATTCCATTCCATTCCATTCCATTCTACTGGTGTCCATTCCATTCCATTCCATTCCATTCCATTCCATTCCATGCCATTCCATTGCATTCCATTCCATTCCATTCCATTCCGTTCCGTTCTACTCGGTTACATTCCATTCAATTCCATTCCATTCCGTTCTACTCGGGTAGATTCCATTCCATTCCATTCCATTCCTTTCCATTCCATTGCATTCCATTGCATTGCATTGCACTCAATTCCATTCCATTCCATTCCATTCCATTCCATTCCATTCCATTCCATTCCATTCCGTTCCGTTCAACTCGGTTACATTCCATTCAATTACATTCCATTCCGTTCTACTCGGTTACATTCCATTCCATTCCATTCCATTCCATTCCAATCCATTCCATTCCATTCCATTCCGTTCTACTCGGGTACATTCCATTCCATTCCATTCCATTCCATTCCATTCCATTCCATTCCATTCCGTTCTACTTTGGTACATTCCATTCCATTCCATTCCATTCCATTCCATTCCATTCCATTCCATTCCATTCCGTTCTACTTGGGTTGATTCCATTCTATTCCATTCCATTCCATTCCATTCCATTCCATTCCATTCCATTCCATTCGATTCCATTCCATTCCATTCCATGGAAATCCATTCCATTCCATTCCATTCCATGGAATTCCATTCCATTCCATTCCATTCCATTCCATTCCATTCCATTCCATTCCATTCCATTCTACTGGTGTCCATTCCATTCCATTCCATTCCATTCCATTCCATTCCATTCCATTCCATTCCATTGCATTCCATTCCATTCCATTCCATTCCGTTCCGTTCTACTCGGTTACATTCCATTCAATTCCATTCCATTCCGTTCTACTCGGGTAGATTCCATTCCATTCCATTCCATTCCTTTCCATTCCATTGCATTCCATTGCATTGCATTGCACTCAATTCCATTCCATTCCATTCCATTCCATTCCATTCCATTCCATTCCGTTCCGTTCAACTCAGTAACATTCCATTCAATTACATTCCATTCCGTTCTACTCGGTTACATTCCATTCCATTCCATTCCATTCCATTCCAATCCATTCCATTCCATTCCATTCCGTTCTACTCGGGTACATTCCGTTCCATTCCATTCCATTCCATTCCATTCCATTCCATTACTTTCCGTTCTACTTTGGTACATTCCATTCCATTCCATTCCATTCCATTACATTCCATTCCATTACATTCCATTCCATTCCATTCCGTTCTACTCAGGTTGATTCCATTCTATTCCATTCCATTCCATTCCATTCCATTCCATTCCATGGAATTCCATTCCATTCCATTCCATTCCATTCCATTCCATTCCGTTCCATTCCATTCCATTCCATTCCATTCCGTTCCATTCCATTCCATTCAATTCCATTCCATTCCATTCCATTCCATTCCATTCCATTCCATTGAATTCCATTCCATTCCATTCCATTCCATTCCATTCCATCCCATTCCATTCCATTCCATTCCATTCCGTTCTACTCGGGTTGATTCCATTCTATTCCATTCCATTCCATTCGATCCCATTTGATTCCATTCGATTCCATTCAATTCCATTCGATTCCATTCCATTCCACTCCATTCCATTCCATTGAATTCCATTCCATTCCATTCCATTCCATTCCATGGAATTCCATTCCATTCCATTCCATTCCATTCCATAGAATTCCATTCCATTCCATTCCATTCCACTGAATTCCGTTCCATTCCATTCCATTCCGTTCCGTTCCGTTCCGTTCCGTTCCGTTGCGTTCCGTTCCGTTCCGTTGTGTTCCGTTCCGTTCTACTCGGGTTGATTCCATTCTATTCCATTCCATTCCAATCCATTCCGTTCCATTCCATAGAATTCCATTCCATTCCATTCCATTCCATTCCATTCCATTCCATTGAATTCCATTCCATTCCATTCCATTCCATTCCATTCCATTCCATTCCATTCCATGGAATTCCGTTCCATTCCATTCCATTCCGTTCCTTTCCGTCCCGTTCCGTTCCGTTCCGTTCCGTTGCGTTCCGTTCCGTTCTACTCGGGTTGATTCCATTCTATTCCATTCCATTCCATTCGATTCCATTCGATTCCATTCGATTCCACTCCATTCCATTCCATAGAATTCCATTCCATTCCATTCCATTCCATTGAATTCCATTCCATTCCATTCCATTCCATTGAATTCCATTCCATTCCATTCCATTCCATTGAATTCCATTCCATTCCATTCCATTCCATTCCATTCCATTCCATTCCATTCCATTCCATTCTACTGGTGTCCATTCCATTCCATTCCATTCCATTCCATTCCATTCCATTCCATTCCATTGAATTCCATTCCATTGAATTCCATTCCATTCCATTCCATTCCATTGAATTCCATTCCATTCCATTCCATTCCATTCCATTCCATTCCATTCCATTCCATTCTACTGGTGTCCATTCCATTCCATTCTATTCCATTCCATTCCATTCCATTCCATTCCATTCCTTTCCATTCCATTGCATTCCATTGCATTCCATTCCATTCCATTCCATTCCATTCCATTCCATTCCACTCCACTCCACTCCACTCCACTCCATTGCACTCCACTCCACTCCGGTACATTCCGTTCCGTTCCATTCCATTCCATTCCATTCCATTCCGTTCCTGTGCACTCTACTCCACTCCACTCCACTCCACTCCACTCCGGTACATTCCATTCCATTCCATTCCATTCCATTCCATTCCATTTCCATTCCCATTCCATTTCCATTCCCGTTCCATTTCCATTCCCGTTTCTTTTCCATTCCCGTTCCATTTCCATTCCAGTTCCATTACCATTCCCGTTCCATTTCCATTCCCGATCCATTTCCATTCCCGTTCCTTTTCCATTCCCGTTCCATTTCCATTCCCGTTCCGTTACCATTCCCGTTCCATTTCCGTTCTCGTTCCGTTTCCGTTCCCGTTCCATTTCCCTTCCTGTTCCATTTCTGTTCCCGTTCCATTTCCATTCCTGTTCCATTTCCGTTCCCGTTCCATTTCCTTTCCCGTTCTATTTCCATTCCCTTTCCATTTCCATTTCATTCCATTCCGTTCTGCTCGGGTACATTCCATTCCATTCCATTGCATTCCATTCCGTTCTGCTCCTGTCCATTCCATTCCATTCCATTCCGTTCCATTCCGTTCTACTAGGGTAGATTCCATTCCATTCCATTCCATTCCATTCCATTCCATTCCATTCCATTCCATTCCATTCCATTCTACTGGTGTCCATTCCATTCCATTCCATTCCATTCCATTCCATTCCATTCCATTGCATTCCATTCCATTGCATTCCATTCCATTCCGTTCCGTTCTACTCGGTTACATTCCATTCAATTCCATTCCATTCCGTTCTACTCGGGTAGATTCCATTCCATTCCATTCCATTCCATTCCTTTCCATTCCATTGCATTCCATTGCATTGCATTGCACTCAATTCCATTCCATTCCATTCCATTCCATTCCATTCCATTCCATTCCGTTCCGTTCAACTCGGTTACATTCCATTCAATTACATTCCATTCCGTTCTACTCGGTTACATTCCATTCCATTCCATTCCATTCCATTCCATTCCATTCCATTCCATTCCATTGCATTCCATTCCATTCCATTCCATTCCATTCCGTTCCGTTCTACTCGGTTACATTCCATTCAATTCCATTCCATTCCGTTCTACTCGGGTAGATTCCATTCCATTCCATTCCATTCCTTTCCATTCCATTGCATTCCATTGCATTGCATTGCACTCAATTCCATTCCATTCCATTCCATTCCATTCCATTCCATTCCATTCCATTCCATTCCATTCCGTTCCGTTCAACTCGGTTACATTCCATTCAATTACATTCCATTCCGTTCTACTCGGTTACATTCCATTCCATTCCATTCCATTCCATTCCATTCCATTCCATTCCGTTCTACTCGGGTTGATTCCATTCTATTCCATTCCATTCCATTCCATTCCATTCCATTCCATTCCATTCCATTCCATTCCATTCGATTCCATTCCATTCCATTCCATTGAATTCCATTCCATTCCATTCCATTCCATGGAATTCCATTGAATTCCATTCCATTCCATTCCATTCCATTCCATTGAATTCCATTCCATTCCATTCCATTCCATTCCATTGAATTCCATTCCGTTCCATTCCATTCCATTGAATTCCATTCCATTCCATTCCATTCCATTGAATTCCATTCCATTCCATTCCATTCCATTGAATTCCATTCCATTCCATTCCATTCCATTCCATTCCATTCCATCCCATTCCATTCCATTCCATTCCATTCCGTTCTACTCGGGTTGATTCCATTCTATTCCATTCCATTCCATTCGATCCCATTTGATTCCATTCGATTCCATTCAATTCCATTCGATTCCATTCCATTCCACTCCATTCCATTCCATTGAATTCCATTCCATTCCATTCCATTCCATTCCGTTCTACTCGGGTACATTCCGTTCCATTCCATTCCATTCCATTCCATTCCATTCCATTCCTTTCCGTTCTACTTTGGTACATTCCATTCCATTCCATTCCATTCCATTCCATTCCATTCCATTCCATTCCATTCCATTCCGTTCTACTCAGGTTGATTCCATTCTATTCCATTCCATTCCATTCCATTCCATTCCATTCCATTCCATTCGATTCCATTCCTTTCCATTCCATTGAATTCCATTCCATTCCATTCCATTCCATGGAATTCCATTCCATTCCAATTCCATTCCATTCCATTCCATTCCATTCCATTCCATTCCATTCCATTCCATTGAATTCCATTCCATTCCATTCCATTCCATTCCATTCCATTCCGTTCCATTCCATTCCATTGAATTCCATTCCATTCCATTCCATTCCATTCCATTCCATTCCATTGAATTCCATTCCATTCCATTCCATTCCATTCCATTCCATCCCATTCCATTCCATTCCATTCCATTCCATTCTACTCGGGTTGATTCCATTCTATTCCATTCCATTCCATTCGATCCCATTTGATTCCATTCGATTCCATTCAATTCCATTCGATTCCATTCCATTCCACTCCATTCCATTCCATTGAATTCCATTCCATTCCATTCCATTCCATTCCATTCCATTCCATTCCATTCCATTCCATTCCATTCCATTCCATAGAATTCCATTCCATTCCATTCCATTCCACTGAGTTCCGTTCCATTCCATTCCATTCCGTTCCGTTCCGTTCCGTTCCGTTCCGTTGCGTTCCGTTCCGTTCCGTTGTGTTCCGTTCCGTTCTACTCGGGTTGATTCCATTCTATTCCATTCCATTCCAATCCATTCCGTTCCATTCCATTGAATTCCATTCCATTCCATTCCATTCCATTGAATTCCATTCCATTCCATTCCATTCCATTGAATTCCATTCCATTCCATTCCATTCCATTGAATTCCATTCCATTCCATTCCATTCCATTCCATTCCATTCCATTCCATTCCATTCCATTCCATTCTACTGGTGTCCATTCCATTCCATTCTATTCCATTCCATTCCATTCCATTCCATTCCATTCCATTCCATTCCATTGAATTCCATTCCATTCCATTCCATTCCATTGAATTCCATTCCATTCCATTCCATTCCATTTCATTCCATTCCATTCCATTCTACTGGTGTCCATTCCATTCCATTCTATTCCATTCCATTCCATTCCATTCCATTCCATTCCTTTCCATTCCATTGCATTCCATTGCATTCCATTCCATTCCATTCCATTCCATTCCGTTCCATTCCATTCCATTCCACTCCACTCCACTCCACTCCACTCCATTCCACTCCACTCCACTCCGGTACATTCCATTCCATTCCATTCCATTCCATTCCATTCCATTCCGTGCTTCTCGGGTACATTCCGTTCCGTTCCATTCCATTCCATTCCATTCCATTCCGTTCCAGTGCACTCTACTCCACTCCACTCCACTCCACTCCACTCCGGTACATTCCATTCCATTCCATTCCATTCCATTTCCATTCCCATTCCATTTCCATTCCCGTTCCATTTCCATTCCCGTTTCTTTTCCATTCCCGTTCCATTTCCATTCCAGTTCCATTACCATTCCCGTTCCATTTCCATTCCCGATCCATTTCCATTCCCGTTCCTTTTCCATTCCCGTTCCATTTCCATTCCCGTTCCGTTACCATTCCCGTTCCATTTCCGTTCCCGTTCCGTTTCCGTTCCCGTTCCATTTCCGTTCTCGTTCCGTTTCCGTTCCCGTTCCATTTCCCTTCCCGTTCCATTTCCCTTCCCGTTCCATTTCCGTTCCCGTTCCGTTTCCGTTCCCGTTCCATTTCCGTTCTCGTTCCGTTTCCGTTCCCGTTCCATTTCCATTCCCGTTCCATTTCCGTTCCCGTTCCACTTCCATTCCCGTTCCATTTCCATTCCCTTACCATTTCCATTTCATTCCATTCCGTTCTGCTCGGGTACATTCCATTCCATTCCATTGCATTCCATTCCGTTCTGCTCCTGTCCATTCCATTCCATTCCAATCCGTTCCATTCCGTTCTACTCGGGTAGATTCCATTCCATTCCATTCCATTCCATTCCATTCCATTCCATTCCATTCCATTCCATTCCATTCCATTCCATTCTACTGGTGTCCATTCCATTCCATTCCATTCCATTCCATTCCATTCCATTCCATTGCATTCCATTCCATTGCATTCCATTCCATTCCGTTCCGTTCTACTCGGTTACATTCCATTCAATTCCATTCCATTCCGTTGTACTCGGGTAGATTCCATTCCATTCCATTCCATTCCATTCCTTTCCATTCCATTGCATTCCATTGCATTGCATTGCACTCAATTCCATTCCATTCCATTCCATTCCATTCCATTCCATTCCATTCCATTCCATTCCGTTCCGTTCAACTCGGTTACATTCCATTCAATTACATTCCATTCCGTTCTACTCGGTTACATTCCATTCCATTCCATTCCATTCCATTCCATTCCATTCCATTCCGTTCTACTCGGGTTGATTCCATTCTATTCCATTCCATTCCATTCCATTCCATTCCATTCCATTCCATTCCATTCCATTCCATTCGATTCCATTCCATTCCATTCCATTGAATTCCATTCCATTCCATTCCATTCCATGGAATTCCATTGAATTCCATTCCATTCCATTCCATTCCATTCCATTCCATTGAATTCCATTCCATTCCATTCCATTCCATTCCATTGAATTCCATTCCGTTCCATTCCATTCCATTGAATTCCATTCCATTCCATTCCATTCCATTCCATTCCATTCCATTCCATTCCATTCCATTGAATTCCATTCCATTCCATTCCATTCCATTCCATTCCATTCCATCCCATTCCATTCCATTCCATTCCATTCCGTTCTACTCGGGTTGATTCCATTCTATTCCATTCCATTCCATTCGATCCCATTTGATTCCATTCGATTCCATTCAATTCCATTCGATTCCATTCCATTCCACTCCATTCCATTCCATTGAATTCCATTCCATTCCATTCCATTCCATTCCATTCCATTCCATTCCATTCCATTCCATTGAATTCCATTCCATTCCATTCCATTCCATTCCATTGAATTCCATTCCATTCCATTGAATTCCATTCCATTCCATTCCATTCCATTCCATTCCATTCCATTCCATTCCATTCTACTGGTGTCCATTCCATTCCATTCCATTCCATTCCATTCCATTCCATTCCATTCCTTTCCATTCCATTGCATTCCATTGCATTCCATTCCATTCCATTCCATTCCATTCCATTCCATTCCACTCCACTCCACTCCACTCCACTCCATTCCATTCCACTCCACTCCGGTACATTCCATTCCATTCCATTCCATTCCATTCCATTCCATTTCCATTCCCATTCCATTTCCATTCCCGTTCCATTTCCATTCCCGTTTCTTTTCCATTCCCGTTCCATTTCCATTCCAGTTCCATTACCATTCCCGTTCCATTTCCATTCCCGATCCATTTCCATTCCCGTTCCATTTCCATTCCAGTTCCATTACCATTCCCGTTCCATTTCCATTCCCGATCCATTTCCATTCCCGTTCCATTTCCATTCCCGTTCCATTTCCATTCCCGTTCCATTACCATTCCCGTTCCATTTCCGTTCCCGTTCCGTTTCCGTTCCCGTTCCATTTCCGTTCTCGTTCCGTTTCCGTTCCCGTTCCATTTCCATTCCCGTTCCATTTCCTTTCCCGTTCCATTTCCATTCCCGTTCCATTTCCATTCCCTTTCCATTTCCATTTCATTCCATTCCGTTCTGCTCGGTTACATTCCATTCCATTCCATTGCATTCCATTCCGTTCTGCTCCTGTCCATTCCATTCCATTCCAATCCGTTCCATTCCGTTCTACTCGGGTAGATTCCATTCCATTCCATTCCATTCCATTCCATTCCATTCCATTCCATTCCATTCCATTCCATTCCATTCTACTGGTGTCCATTCCATTCCATTCCATTCCATTCCATTCCATTCCATTCCATTCCATTGCATTCCATTCCATTCCATTCCATTCCGTTCCGTTCTACTCGGTTACATTCCATTCAATTCCATTCCATTCCGTTCTACTCGGGTAGATTCCATTCCATTCCATTCCATTCCATTCCATTCCATTCCATTCTAGTGGTGTCCATTCCATTCCATTCCATTCCATTCCATTCCATTCCATTCCATTCCTTTCCATTCCATTGCATTCCATTGCATTCCATTCCATTCCATTCCATTCCATTCCATTCCATTCCATTCCACTCCACTCCACTCCACTCCACTCCATTCCACTCCACTCCACTCCGGTACATTCCATTCCATTCCATTCCATTCCATTCCATTCCATTCCATTCCATTCCATTCCGTTCCAGTGCTCTCTACTCCACTCCACTCCACTCCACTCCACTCCGGTACATTCCATTCCATTCCATTCCATTCCATTCCATTCCATTTCCATTCCCATTCCATTTCCATTCCCGTTCCATTTCCATTCCCGTTTCTTTTCCATTCCCGTTCCATTTCCATTCCAGTTCCATTACCATTCCCGTTCCATTTCCATTCCCGATCCATTTCCATTCCCGTTCCATTTCCATTCCCGTTCCATTTCCATTCCCGTTCCATTACCATTCCCGTTCCATTTCCGTTCCCGTTCCGTTTCCGTTCCCGTTCCATTTCCGTTCTCGTTCCGTTTCCGTTCCCGTTCCATTTCCATTCCCGTTCCATTTCCGTTCCCCTTCCATTTCCATTCCCGTTCCATTTCCATTCCCTTTCCATTTCCATTTCATTCCATTCCGTTCTGCTCGGGTACATTCCATTCCATTCCATTGCATTCCATTCCGTTCTGCTCCTGTCCATTCCATTCCATTCCAATCCGTTCCATTCCGTTCTACTCGGGTAGATTCCATTCCATTCCATTCCATTCCATTCCATTCCATTCCATTCCATTCCATTCCATTCCATTCCATTCCATTCCATTCCATTCTACTGGTGTCCATTCCATTCCATTCCATTCCATTCCATTCCATTGCATTCCATTCCATTCCGTTCCGTTCTACTCGGTTACATTCCATTCAATTCCATTCCATTCCGTTCTACTCGGGTAGATTCCATTCCATTCCATTCCATTCCTTTCCATTCCATTGCATTCCATTGCATTGCATTGCACTCAATTCCATTCCATTCCATTCCATTCCATTCCATTCCATTCCATTCCATTCCATTCCGTTCCGTTCAACTCGGTTACATTCCATTCAATTACATTCCATTCCGTTCTACTCGGTTACATTCCATTCCATTCCATTCCATTCCATTCCAATCCATTCCATTCCATTCCATTCCGTTCTACTCGGGTACATTCCGTTCCATTCCATTCCATTCCATTCCATTCCATTCCATTCCTTTCCGTTCTACTTTGGTACATTCCATTCCATTGCATTCCATTCCATTCCATTCCATTCCATTCCGTTCCGTTCTACTCGGTTACATTCCATTCAATTCCATTCCATTCAGTTCTACTCGGGTAGATTCCATTCGATTCCATTCCATTCCTTTCCATTCCATTGCATTCCATTGCATTGCATTGCACTCAATTCCATTCCATTCCATTCCATTCCATTCCATTGAATTCCATTCCATTCCATTGAATTCCATTCCATTCCATTCCATTCCATTCCATTCCATTCCATTCCATTCCATTCCATTGAATTCCTTTCCATTCCATTCCATTCCATGGAATTCCATTCCATTCCATTCCATTCCATTCCATTCCATTCCATTCCATTGAATTCCATTCCATTCCATTCCATTCCATTCCATTCCATCCCATTCCATTCCATTCCATTCCATTCCGTTCTACTCGGGTTGATTCCATTCTATTCCATTCCATTCCATTCCATTCCATTCCATTCCATTCCATTCCATTCCATTCGATTCCATTCCATTCCATTCCATTGAATTCCATTCCATTCCATTCCATTCCATGGAATTCCATTGAATTCCATTCCATTCCATTCCATTCCATTCCATTGAATTCCATTCCATTCCATTCCATTCCATTCCATTGAATTCCATTCCGTTCCATTCCATTCCATTGAATTCCATTCCATTCCATTCCATTCCATTCCATTCCATTCCATTCCATTCCATTCCATTCCATTCCATTGAATTCCATTCCATTCCATTCCATTCCATTCCATTCCATTCCATCCCATTCCATTCCATTCCATTCCATTCCGTTCTACTCGGGTTGATTCCATTCTATTCCATTCCATTCCATTCGATCCCATTTGATTCCATTCGATTCCATTCAATTCCATTCGATTCCATTCCATTCCACTCCATTCCATTCCATTGAATTCCATTCCATTCCATTCCATTCCATTCCATTCCATTCCATTCCATTCCATTCCATTGAATTCCATTCCATTGAATTCCATTCCATTCCATTGAATTCCATTCCATTCCATTGAATTCCATTCCATTCCATTCCATTCCATTCCATTCCATTCCATTCTACTGGTGTCCATTCCATTCCATTCCATTCCATTCCATTCCATTCCTTTCCATTCCATTGCATTCCATTGCATTCCATTCCATTCCATTCCATTCCATTCCATTCCATTCCATTCCACTCCACTCCACTCCACTCCACTCCATTCCACTCCACTCCACTCCGGTACATTCCATTCCATTCCATTCCATTCCATTCCATTCCATTTCCATTCCCATTCCATTTCCATTCCCGTTAAATTTCCATTCCCGTTTCTTTTCCATTCCCGTTCCATTTCCATTCCAGTTCCATTACCATTCCCGTTCCATTTCCATTCCCGATCCATTTCCATTCCCGTTCCATTTCCATTCCAGTTCCATTACCATTCCCGTTCCATTTCCATTCCCGATCCATTTCCATTCCCGTTCCATTTCCATTCCCGTTCCATTTCCATTCCCGTTCCATTACCATTCCCGTTCCATTTCCGTTCCCGTTCCGTTTCCGTTCCCGTTCCATTTCCGTTCTCGTTCCGTTTCCGTTCCCGTTCCATTTCCATTCCCGTTCCATTTCCGTTCCCGTTCCATTTCCATTCCCGTTCCATTTCCATTCCCTTTCCATTTCCATTTCATTCCATTCCGTTCTGCTCGGGTACATTCCATTCCATTCCATTGCATTCCATTCCGTTCTGCTCCTGTCCATTCCATTCCATTCCAATCCGTTCCATTCCGTTCTACTCGGGTAGATTCCATTCCATTCCATTCCATTCCATTCCATTCCATTCCATTCCATTCCATTCCATTCCATTCTACTGGTGTCCATTCCATTCCATTCCATTCCATTCCATTCCATTCCATTCCATTCCATTGCATTCCATTCCATTCCATTCCATTCCGTTCCGTTCTACTCGGTTACATTCCATTCAATTCCATTCCATTCCGTTCTACTCGGGTAGATTCCATTCCATTCCATTCCATTCCTTTCCATTCCATTGCATTCCATTGCATTGCATTGCACTCAATTCCATTCCATTCCATTCCATTCCATTCCATTCCATTCCATTCCATTCCATTCCATTCCGTTCCGTTCAACTCGGTTACATTCCATTCAATTACATTCCATTCCGTTCTACTCGGTTACATTCCATTCCATTCCATTCCATTCCATTCCATTCCAATCAATTCCATTCCATTCCATTCCGTTCTACTCGGGTACATTCCATTCCATTCCATTCCATTCCATTCCATTCCATTCCATTCCATTCCGTTCTACTTTGGTACATTCCATTCCATTCGATTCCATTCCATTCCATTCCATTACATTCCATTCCATTCCATTCCGTTCTATTCAGGTTGATTCCATTCTATTCCATTCCATTCCATTCCATTCCATTCCATTCCATTCCATTCCATTCGATTCCATTCCATTCCATTCCATTGAATTCCATTCCATTCCATTCCATTCCATGGAATTCCATTCCATTCCATTCCATTCCTTTCCATTCCATTCCATTCCATTCCATTGAATTCCATTCCATTCCATTCCATTCCATTCCATTCCATTGAATTCCATTCCGTTCCATTCCATTCCATTGAATTCCATTCCATTCCATTCCATTCCATTGCATTCCATTCCATTGAATTCCATTCCATTCCATTCCATTCCATTCCATTCCATCCCATTCCATTCCATTCCATTCCATTCCGTTCTACTCGGGTTGATTCCATTCTATTCCATTCCATTCCATTCGATCCCATTTGATTCCATTCGATTCCATTCAATTCCATTCGATTCCATTCCATTCCACTCCATTCCATTCCATTGAATTCCATTCCATTCCATTCCATTCCATTCCATTCCATTCCATTCCATGGAATTCCATTCCATTCCATTCCATTCCATTCCATAGAATTCCATTCCATTCCATTCCATTCCACTGAATTCCGTTCCATTCCATTCCATTCCGTTCCGTTCCGTTCCGTTCCGTTCCGTTGCGTTCCGTTCCATTCCGTTGTGTTCCGTTCCGTTCTACTCGGGTTGATTCCATTCTATTCCATTCCATTCCAATCCATTCCGTTCCATTCCATTGAATTCCATTCCATTCCATTCCATTCCATGGAATTCCATTGAATTCCACTGCATTCCATTCCATTCCATTCCATTCCATTCCATTGAATTCCATTCCATTCCATTCCATTCCATGGAATTCCGTTCCATTCCATTCCATTCCGTTCCTTTCCGTCCCGTTCCGTTCCGTTCCGTTCCGTTGCGTTCCGTTCCGTTCTACTCGGGTTGATTCCATTCTATTCCATTCCATTCCATTCGATTCCATTCGATTCCATTCGATTCCACTCCATTCCATTCCATAGAATTCCATTCCATTCCATTCCATTCCATTGAATTCCATTCCATTCCATTCCATTCCATAGAATTCCATTCCATTCCATTCCATTCCATTGAATTCCATTCCATTCCATTCCATTCCATTCCATTCCATTCCATTCCATTCCATTCTATTCCATTCTACTGGTGTCCATTCCATTCCATTCCATTCCATTCCATTCCATTCCATTCCATTCCATTCCTTTCCATTCCATTGCATTCCATTGCATTCCATTCCATTCCATTCCATTCCATTCCATTCCACTCCACTCCACTCCACTCCACTCCACTCCATTCCACTCCACTCCACTCCGGTACATTCCATTCCATTCCATTCCATTCCATTCCATTCCATTCCGTGCTTCTCGGGTACATTCCGTTCCGTTCCATTCCATTCCATTCCATTCCATTCCGTTCCAGTGCACTCTACTCCACTCCACTCCACTCCACTCCACTCCGGTACATTCCATTCCATTCCATTCCATTCCATTCCATTCCATTCCATTTCCATTCCCATTCCATTTCCATTCCCGTTCCATTTCCATTCCCGTTTCTTTTCCATTCCCGATCCATTTCCATTCCAGTTCCATTACCATTCCCGTTCCATTTCCATTCCCGATCCATTTCCATTCCCGTTCCTTTTCCATTCCCGTTCCATTTCCATTCCCGTTCCGTTACCATTCCCGTTCCATTTCCGTTCCCGTTCCGTTTCCGTTCCCGTTCCATTTCCGTTCTCGTTCCGTTTCCGTTCCCGTTCCATTTCCATTCCCGTTCCATTTCCGTTCCCGTTCCATTTCCATTCCCGTTCCATTTCCGTTCCCGTTCCATTTCCATTCCCGTTCTATTTCCATTCCCTTTCCATTTCCTTTTCATTCCATTCCGTTCTTCTCGGGTACATTCCATTCCATTCCATTGCATTCCATTCCGTTCTGCTCCTGTCCATTCCATTCCATTCCATTCCGTTCCATTCCGTTCTACTCGGGTAGATTCCATTCCATTCCATTCCATTCCATTCCATTCCATTCCATTCCATTCCATTCCATTCTACTGGTGTCCATTCCATTCCATTCCATTCCATTCCATTCCATTCCATTCCATTCCATTGCATTCCATTCCATTCCATTCCATTCCATTCCGTTCCGTTCTACTCGGTTACATTCCATTCAATTCCATTCCATTCCGTTCTACTCGGGTAGATTCCATTCCATTCCATTCCATTCCATTCCTTTCCATTCCATTGCATTCCATTGCATTGCATTGCACTCAATTCCATTCCATTCCATTCCATTCCATTCCATTCCATTCCATTCCATTCCATTCCGTTCCGTTCAACTCGGTTACATTCCATTCAATTACATTCCATTCCGTTCTACTCGGTTACATTCCATTCCATTCCATTCCATTCCATTCCAATCCATTCCATTCCATTCCATTCCGTTCTACTCGGGTACATTCCATTCCATTCCATTCCATTCCATTCCATTCCATTCCATTCCATTCCATTCCGTTCTACTCGGGTTGATTCCATTCTATTCCATTCCATTCCATTCCATTCCATTCCATTCCATTCCATTCCATTCCATTCGATTCCATTCCATTCCATTCCATTGAATTCCATTCCATTCCATTCCATTCCATGGAATTCCATTCCATTCCATTCCATTCCATTCCATTCCATTCCATTCCATGGAATTCCATTCCATTCCATTCCATTCCATTCCATTCCATTCCATGGAATTCCATTCCATTCCATTCCATTCCATTCCATTCCATTCCATTCCTTTCCATTCCATTGCATTCCATTGCATTCCATTCCATTCCATTCCAGTCCATTCCATTCCATTCCACTCCACTCCACTCCACTCCACTCCATTCCACTCCACTCCACTCCGGTACATTCCATTCCATTCCATTCCATTCCATTCCATTCCATTTCCATTCCCATTCCATTTCCATTCCCGTTCCATTTCCATTCCCGTTTCTTTTCCATTCCCGTTCCATTTCCATTCCAGTTCCATTACCATTCCCGTTCCATTTCCATTCCCGATCCATTTCCATTCCCGTTCCATTTCCATTCCAGTTCCATTACCATTCCCGTTCCATTTCCATTCCCGATCCATTTCCATTCCCGTTCCATTTCCATTCCCGTTCCATTTCCTTTCCCGTTCCATTACCATTCCCGTTCCATTTCCGTTCCCGTTCCGTTTCCGTTCCCGTTCCATTTCCGTTCTCGTTCCGTTTCCGTTCCCGTTCCATTTCCATTCCCGTTCCATTTCCGTTCCCGTTCCATTTCCATTCCCGTTCCATTTCCATTCCCTTTCCATTTCCATTTCATTCCATTCCGTTCTGCTCGGGTACATTCCTTTCCATTCCATTGCATTCCATTCCGTTCTGCTCCTGTCCATTCCATTCCATTCCAATCCGTTCCATTCCGTTCTACTCGGGTAGATTCCATTCCATTCCATTCCATTCCATTCCATTCCATTCCATTCCATTCCATTCCATTCTACTGGTGTCCATTCCATTCCATTCCATTCCATTCCATTCCATTCCATTCCATTCCATTCCATTCCATTCCATTGCATTCCATTCCATTCCATTCCATTCCGTTCCGTTCTACTCGGTTACATTCCATTCAATTCCATTCCATTCCGTTCTACTCGGGTAGATTTCATTCCATTCCATTCCATTCCTTTCCATTCCATTGCATTCCATTGCATTGCATTGCACTCAATTCCATTCCATTCCATTCCATTCCATTCCATTCCATTCCATTCCATTCCATTCCGTTCCGTTCAACTCGGTTACATTCCATTCAATTACATTCCATTCCGTTCTACTCGGTTACATTCCATTCCATTCCATTCCATTCCATTCCAATCCATTCCATTCCATTGAATTCCATTCCATTCCATTCCATTCCATTCCATTCCATTCCATTCCATTCCATTCTACTGGTGTCCATTCCATTCCATTCCATTCCATTCCATTCCATTCCATTCCTTTCCATTCCATTGCATTCCATTGCATTCCATTCCATTCCATTCCATTCCATTCCATTCCATTCCACTCCACTCCACTCCACTCCACTCCATTCCACTCCACTCCACTCCGGTACATTCCATTCCATTCCATTCCATTCCATTCCATTCCATTCCATTCCATTCCATTCCATTCCATTCCGTGCTTCTCGGGTACATTCCGTTCCGTTCCATTCCATTCCATTCCATTCCATTCCGTTCCAGTGCACTCTACTCCACTCCACTCCACTCCACTCCACTCCGGTACATTCCATTCCATTCCATTCCATTCCATTCCATTCCATTCCATTTCCATTCCCATTCCATTTCCATTCCCGTTCCATTTCCATTCCCGTTTCTTTTCCATTCCCGTTCCATTTCCATTCCAGTTCCATTACCATTCCCGTTCCATTTCCATTCCCGATCCATTTCCATTCCCGTTCCATTTCCATTCCCGTTCCATTTCCATTCCCGTTCCATTACCATTCCCGTTCCATTTCCGTTCCCGTTCCGTTTCCGTTCCCGTTCCATTTCCGTTCTCGTTCCGTTTCCGTTCCCGTTCCATTTCCATTCCCGTTCCATTTCCGTTCCCGTTCCATTTCCATTCCCGTTCCATTTCCATTCCCTTTCCATTTCCATTTCATTCCATTCCGTTCTGCTCGGTTACATTCCATTCCATTCCATTGCATTCCATTCCGTTCTGCTCCTGTCCATTCCATTCCATTCCAATCCGTTCCATTCCGTTCTACTCGGGTAGATTCCATTCCATTCCATTCCATTCCATTCCATTCCATTCCATTCCATTCCATTCCATTCTACTGGTGTCCATTCCATTCCATTCCATTCCATTCCATTCCATTCCATTCCATTCCATTCCATTGCATTCCATTCCATTCCATTCCATTCCGTTCCGTTCTACTCGGTTACATTCCATTCAATTCCATTCCATTCCGTTCTACTCGGGTAGATTCCATTCCATTCCATTCCATTCCTTTCCATTCCATTGCATTCCATTGCATTGCATTGCACTCAATTCCATTCCATTCCATTCCATTCCATTCCATTCCATTCCATTCCATTCCGTTCCGTTCAACTCAGTTACATTCCATTCAATTACATTCCATTCCGTTCTACTCGGTTACATTCCATTCCATTCCATTCCATTCCATTCCAATCCATTCCATTCCATTCCATTCCGTTCTACTCGGGTACATTCCGTTCCATTCCATTCCATTCCATTCCATTCCATTCCATTCCTTTCCGTTCTACTTTGGTACATTCCATTCCATTCCATTCCATTCCATTCCATTCCATTCCATTACATTCCATTCCATTCCATTCCGTTCTACTCAGGTTGATTCCATTCTATTCCATTCCATTCCATTCCATTCCATTCCATTCCATTCCATTCGATTCCATTCCTTTCCATTCCATTGAATTCCATTCCATTCCATTCCATTCCATGGAATTCCATTCCATTCCATTCCATTCCATTCCATTCCATTCCATTCCATTCCATTGAATTCCATTCCATTCCATTCCATTCCATTCCATTCCATCCCATTCCATTCCATTCCATTCCATTCCATTCTACTCGGGTTGATTCCATTCTATTCCATTCCATTCCATTCGATCCCATTTGATTCCATTCGATTCCATTCAATTCCATTCGATTCCATTCCATTCCACTCCATTCCATTCCATTGAATTCCATTCCATTCAATTCCATTCCATTCCATTCCATTCCATTCCATGGAATTCCATTCCATTCCATTCCATTCCATTCCATAGAATTCCATTCCATTCCATTCCATTCCACTGAGTTCCGTTCCATTCCATTCCATTCCGTTCCGTTCCGTTCCGTTCCGTTCCGTTGCGTTCCGATCCGTTCCGTTGTGTTCCGTTCCGTTCTACTCGGGTTGATTCCATTCTATTCCATTCCATTCCAATCCATTCCGTTCCATTCCATTGAATTCCATTCCATTCCATTCCATTCCATTCTACTGGTGTCCATTCCATTCCATTCCATTCCATTCCATTCCATTCCATTCCATTCCTTTCCATTCCATTGCATTCCATTGCATTCCATTCCATTCCATTCCATTCCATTCCATTCCATTCCACTCCACTCCACTCCACTCCACTCCATTCCACTCCACTCCACTCCGGTACATTCCATTCCATTCCATTCCATTCCATTCCATTCCATTCCATTCCATTCCGTGCTTCTCGGGTACATTCCGTTCCGTTCCATTCCATTCCATTCCATTCCATTCCGTTCCAGTGCTCTCTACTCCACTCCACTCCACTCCACTCCACTCCGGTACATTCCATTCCATTCCATTCCATTCCATTCCATTCCATTCCTTTCCATTCCATTGCATTCCATTGCATTCCATTCCATTCCATTCCATTCCATTCCATTCCATTCCACTCCACTCCACTCCACTCCTCTCCATTCCACTCCACTCCACTCCGGTACATTCCATTCCATTCCATTCCATTCCATTCCATTCCATTCCATTCCATTCCGTGCTTCTCGGGTACATTCCGTTCCGTTCCATTCCATTCCATTCCATTCCATTCCGTTCCAGTGCTCTCTACTCCACTCCACTCCACTCCACTCCACTCCGGTACATTCCATTCCATTCCATTCCATTCCATTCCATTCCATTTCCATTCCCATTCCATTTCCATTCCCGTTCCATTTCCATTCCCGTTTCTTTTCCATTCCCGTTCCATTTCCATTCCCGTTCCATTACCATTCCCGTTCCATTTCCATTCCCGATCCATTTCCATTCCCGTTCCATTTCCATTCCCGTTCCATTTCCATTCCCGTTCCATTACCATTCCCGTTCCATTTCCGTTCCCGTTCCGTTTCCGTTCCCGTTCCATTTGCGTTCTCGTTCCGTTTCCGTTCCCGTTCCATTTCCATTCCCGTTCCATTTCCATTCCCGTTCCATTACCATTCCCGTTCCATTTCCGTTCCCGTTCCGTTTCCGTTCCCGTTCCATTTGCGTTCTCGTTCCGTTTCCGTTCCCGTTCCATTTCCATTCCCGTTCCATTTCCGTTCCCGTTCCATTTCCATTCCCGTTCCATTTCCATTCCCTTTCCATTTCCATTTCATTCCATTCCGTTCTGCTCGGTTACATTCCATTCCATTCCATTGCATTCCATTCCGTTCTGCTCCTGTCCATTCCATTCCATTCCAATCCGTTCCATTCCGTTCTACTCGGGTAGATTCCATTCCATTCCATTCCATTCCATTCCTTTCCATTCCATTCCATTCCATTCTACTGGTGTCCATTCCATTCCATTCCATTCCATTCCATTCCATTCCATTCCATTCCATTCCATTGCATTCCATTCCATTCCATTCCATTCCGTTCCGTTCTACTCGGTTACATTCCATTCAATTCCATTCCATTCCGTTCTACTCGGGTAGATTCCATTCCATTCCATTCCATTCCTTTCCATTCCATTGCATTCCATTGCATTGCATTGCACTCAATTCCATTCCATTCCATTCCATTCCATTCCATTCCATTCCATTCCGTTCCGTTCAACTCAGTTACATTCCATTCAATTACATTCCATTCCGTTCTACTCGGTTACATTCCATTCCATTCCATTCCATTCCATTCCATTCCATTCCAATCCATTCCATTCCATTCCATTCCGTTCTACTCGGGTACATTCCGTTCCATTCCATTCCATTCCATTCCATTCCATTCCATTCCTTTCCGTTCTACTTTGGTACATTCCATTCCATTCCATTCCATTCCATTCCATTCCATTCCATTCCATTCCATTACATTCCATTCCATTCCATTCCGTTCTACTCAGGTTGATTCCATTCTATTCCATTCCATTCCATTCCATTCCATTCCATTCCATTCCATTCCATTCCATTCCTTTCCATTCCATTGAATTCCATTCCATTCCATTCCATTCCATGGAATTCCATTCCATTCCATTCCATTCCATTCCATTCCATTCCATTCCATTCCATTCCATTGAATTCCATTCCATTCCATTCCATTCCATTCCATTCCATTCCATCCCATTCCATTCCATTCCATTCCATTCCATTCTACTCGGGTTGATTCCATTCTATTCCATTCCATTCCATTCGATCCCATTTGATTCCATTCGATTCCATTCAATTCCATTCGATTCCATTCCATTCCACTCCATTCCATTCCATTGAATTCCATTCCATTCCATTCCATTCCATTCCATTCCATTCCATGGAATTCCATTCCATTCCATTCCATAGAATTCCATTCCATTCCATTCCATTCCACTGAGTTCCGTTCCATTCCATTCCATTCCGTTCCGTTCCGTTCCGTTCCGTTCCGTTGCGTTCCGTTCCGTTCCGTTGTGTTCCGTTCCGTTCTACTCGGGTTGATTCCATTCTATTCCATTCCATTCCAATCCATTCCGTTCCATTCCATTGAATTCCATTCCATTCCATTCCATTCCATTGAATTCCATTCCATTCCATTCCATTCCATTCCATTCCATTCCATTCCATTCCATTCCATTCTACTGGTGTCCATTCCATTCCATTCTATTCCATTCCATTCCATTCCATTCCATTCCATTCCATTCCATTCCATTCCATTCCATTGAATTCCATTCCATTCCATTCCATTCCATGGAATTCCATTCCATTCCATTCCATTCCATTCCATTCCATTCCATTCCATTCTACTGGTGTCCATTCCATTCCATTCTATTCCATTCCATTCCATTCCATTCCATTCCATTCCATTCCATTCCATTCCATTCCATTCCATTCCATTCCTCTCCACTCCACTCCACTCCACTCCATTCCACTCCACTCCACTCCGGTACATTCCATTCCATTCCATTCCATTCCATTCCATTCCATTCCGTGCTTCTCGGGTACATTCCGTTCCGTTCCATTCCATTCCATTCCATTCCATTCCGTTCCAGTGCACTCTACTCCACTCCACTCCACTCCACTCCACTCCGGTACATTCCATTCCATTCCATTCCATTCCATTTCCATTCCCATTCCATTTCCATTCCCGTTCCATTTCCATTCCCGTTTCTTTTCCATTCCCGTTCCATTTCCATTCCAGTTCCATTACCATTCCCGTTCCATTTCCATTCCCGATCCATTTCCATTCCCGTTCCTTTTCCATTCCCGTTCCATTTCCATTCCCGTTCCGTTACCATTCCCGTTCCATTTCCGTTCCCGTTCCGTTTCCGTTCCCGTTCCATTTCCGTTCTCGTTCCGTTTCCGTTCCCGTTCCATTTCCCTTCCCGTTCCATTTCCCTTCCCGTTCCATTTCCGTTCCCGTTCCGTTTCCGTTCCCGTTCCATTTCCGTTCTCGTTCCGTTTCCGTTCCCGTTCCATTTCCATTCCCGTTCCATTTCCGTTCCCGTTCCATTTCCATTCCCGTTCCATTTCCATTCCCTTTCCATTTCCATTTCATTCCATTCCGTTCTGCTCGGGTACATTCCATTCCATTCCATTGCATTCCATTCCGTTCTGCTCCTGTCCATTCCATTCCATTCCAATCCGTTCCATTCCGTTCTACTCGGGTAGATTCCATTCCATTCCATTCCATTCCATTCCATTCCATTCCATTCCATTCCATTCCATTCCATTCTACTGGTGTCCATTCCATTCCATTCCATTCCATTCCATTCCATTCCATTCCATTGCATTCCATTCCATTCCATTCCATTCCGTTCCGTTCTACTCGGTTACATTCCATTCAATTCCATTCCATTCCGTTCTACTCGGGTAGATTCCATTCCATTCCATTCCATTCCTTTCCATTCCATTGCATTCCATTGCATTGCATTGCACTCAATTCCATTCCATTCCATTCCATTCCATTCCATTCCATTCCATTCCATTCCGTTCCGTTCAACTCAGTTACATTCCATTCAATTACATTCCATTCCGTTCTACTCGGTTACATTCCATTCCATTCCATTCCATTCCATTCCAATCCATTCCATTCCATTCCATTCCGTTCTACTCGGGTACATTCCGTTCCATTCCATTCCATTCCATTCCATTCCATTCCATTCCATTCCTTTCCGTTCTACTTTGGTACATTCCATTCCATTCCATTCCATTCCATTCCATTCCATTCCATTACATTACATTCCATTCCATTCCGTTCTACTCAGGTTGATTCCATTCTATTCCATTCCATTCCATTCCATTCCATTCCATTCCATTCCATTCGATTCCATTCCATTCCATTCCATTGAATTCCATTCCATTCCATTCCATTCCATGGAATTCCATTCCATTCCATTCCATTCCATTCCATTCCATTCCATTCCATTGAATTCCATTCCATTCCATTCCATTCCATTCCATTCCATTCCATTCCGTTCCATTCCATTCCATTGAATTCCATTCCATTCCATTCCATTCCATTCCATTCCATCCCATTGAATTCCATTCCATTCCATTCCATTCCATTCCATTCCATCCCATTCCATTCCATTCCATTCCATTCCGTTCTACTCGGGTTGATTCCATTCTATTCCATTCCATTCCATTCGATCCCATTTGATTCCATTCGATTCCATTCAATTCCATTCGATTCCATTCCATTCCACTCCATTCCATTCCATTGAATTCCATTCCATTCCATTCCATTCCATTCCATTCCATTCCATTCCATTCCATTCCATTCCATGGAATTCCATTCCATTCCATTCCAATCCATTCCATTCCATTCCATTCCGTTCTACTCGGGTACATTCCGTTCCATTCCATTCCATTCCATTCCATTCCATTCCATTCCTTTCCGTTCTACTTTGGTACATTCCATTCCATTCCATTCCATTCCATTCCATTACATTCCATTACATTCCATTCCATTCCATTCCGTTCTACTCAGGTTGATTCCATTCTATTCCATTCCATTCCATTCCATTCCATTCCATTCCATTCCATTCCATTCGATTCCATTCCTTTCCATTCCATTGAATTCCATTCCATTCCATTCCATTCCATTCCATTCCATTCCATTCCAATTCCATTCCATTCCATTCCATTCCATTCCATTCCATTCCATTCCATTCCATTGAATTCCATTCCATTCCATTCCATTCCATTCCATTCCATTCCGTTCCATTCCATTCCATTGAATTCCATTCCATTCCATTCCATTCCATTCCATTCCATTCCATTGAATTCCATTCCATTCCATTCCATTCCATTCCATTCCATCCCATTCCATTCCATTCCATTCCATTCCATTCTACTCGGGTTGATTCCATTCTACTCCATTCCATTCCATTCGATCCCATTTGATTCCATTCGATTCCATTCAATTCCATTCGATTCCATTCCATTCCACTCCATCCCATTCCATTGAATTCCATTCCATTCCATTCCATTCCATTCCATTCCATTCCATTCCATTCCATTCCATTCCATAGAATTCCATTCCATTCCATTCCATTCCACTGAATTCCGTTCCATTCCATTCCATTCCGTTCCGTTCCGTTCCGTTCCGTTCCGTTGCGTTCCGTTCCGTTCCGTTGTGTTCCGTTCCGTTCTACTCGGGTTGATTCCATTCTATTCCATTCCATTCCAATCCATTCCGTTCCATTCCATTGAATTCCATTCCATTCCATTCCATTCCATTGAATTCCATTCCATTCCATTCCATTCCATTGAATTCCATTCCATTCCATTCCGTTCTACTCAGGTTGATTCCATTCTATTCCATTCCATTCCATTCCATTCCATTCCATTCCATTCCATTCCATTCCATTCGATTCCATTCCTTTCCATTCCATTGAATTCCATTCCATTCCATTCCATTCCATGGAATTCCATTCCATTCCAATTCCATTCCATTCCATTCCATTCCATTCCATTCCATTCCATTCCATTGAATTCCATTCCATTCCATTCCATTCCATTCCATTCCATTCCGTTCCATTCCATTCCATTGAATTCCATTCCATTCCATTCCATTCCATTCCATTCCATTCCATTGAATTCCATTCCATTCCATTCCATTCCATTCCATTCCATCCCATTCCATTCCATTCCATTCCATTCCATTCCATTCTACTCGGGTTGATTCCATTCTACTCCATTCCATTCCATTCGATCCCATTTGATTCCATTCGATTCCATTCAATTCCATTCGATTCCATTCCATTCCACTCCATCCCATTCCATTGAATTCCATTCCATTCCATTCCATTCCATTCCATTCCATTCCATTCCATTCCATTCCATTCCATAGAATTCCATTCCATTCCATTCCATTCCACTGAGTTCCGTTCCATTCCATTCCATTCCGTTCCGTTCCGTTCCGTTCCGTTCCGTTGCGTTCCGTTCCGTTCCGTTGTGTTCCGTTCCGTTCTACTCGGGTTGATTCCATTCTATTCCATTCCATTCCAATCCATTCCGTTCCATTCCATTGAATTCCATTCCATTCCATTCCATTCCATTGAATTCCATTCCATTCCATTCCATTCCATTGAATTCCATTCCATTCCATTCCATTCCATTGAATTCCATTCCATTCCATTCCATTCCATTCCATTCCATTCCATTCCATTCCATTCCATTCCATTCTACTGGTGTCCATTCCATTCCATTCTATTCCATTCCATTCCATTCCATTCCATTCCATTCCATTCCATTCCATTCCATTCCATTGAATTCCATTCCATTCCATTCCATTCCATTGAATTCCATTCCATTCCATTCCATTCCATTTCATTCCATTCCATTCCATTCTACTGGTGTCCATTCCATTCCATTCTATTCCATTCCATTCCATTCCATTCCATTCCATTCCTTTCCATTCCATTGCATTCCATTGCATTCCATTCCATTCCATTCCATTCCATTCCGTTCCATTCCATTCCATTCCACTCCACTCCACTCCACTCCACTCCATTCCACTCCACTCCACTCCGGTACATTCCATTCCATTCCATTCCATTCCATTCCATTCCATTCCGTGCTTCTCGGGTACATTCCGTTCCGTTCCATTCCATTCCATTCCATTCCATTCCGTTCCAGTGCACTCTACTCCACTCCACTCCACTCCACTCCACTCCGGTACATTCCATTCCATTCCATTCCATTCCATTTCCATTCCCATTCCATTTCCATTCCCGTTCCATTTCCATTCCCGTTTCTTTTCCATTCCCGTTCCATTTCCATTCCAGTTCCATTACCATTCCCGTTCCATTTCCATTCCCGATCCATTTCCATTCCCGTTCCTTTTCCATTCCCGTTCCATTTCCATTCCCGTTCCGTTACCATTCCCGTTCCATTTCCGTTCCCGTTCCGTTTCCGTTCCCGTTCCATTTCCGTTCTCGTTCCGTTTCCGTTCCCGTTCCATTTCCCTTCCCGTTCCATTTCCCTTCCCGTTCCATTTCCGTTCCCGTTCCGTTTCCGTTCCCGTTCCATTTCCGTTCTCGTTCCGTTTCCGTTCCCGTTCCATTTCCATTCCCGTTCCATTTCCGTTCCCGTTCCATTTCCATTCCCGTTCCATTTCCATTCCCTTACCATTTCCATTTCATTCCATTCCGTTCTGCTCGGGTACATTCCATTCCATTCCATTGCATTCCATTCCGTTCTGCTCCTGTCCATTCCATTCCATTCCAATCCGTTCCATTCCGTTCTACTCGGGTAGATTCCATTCCATTCCATTCCATTCCATTCCATTCCATTCCATTCCATTCCATTCCATTCCATTCTACTGGTGTCCATTCCATTCCATTCCATTCCATTCCATTCCATTCCATTCCATTCCATTGCATTCCATTCCATTCCATTCCATTCCGTTCCGTTCTACTCGGTTACATTCCATTCAATTCCATTCCATTCCGTTCTACTCGGGTAGATTCCATTCCATTCCATTCCATTCCTTTCCATTCCATTGCATTCCATTGCATTGCATTGCACTCAATTCCATTCCATTCCATTCCATTCCATTCCATTCCATTCCGTTCCGTTCAACTCAGTTACATTCCATTCAATTACATTCCATTCCGTTCTACTCGGTTACATTCCATTCCATTCCATTCCATTCCATTCCAATCCATTCCATTCCATTCCATTCCGTTCTACTCGGGTACATTCCGTTCCATTCCATTCCATTCAATTCCATTCCATTCCATTCCTTTCCGTTCTACTTTGGTACATTCCATTCCATTCCATTCCATTCCATTCCATTCCATTCCATTACATTCCATTCCATTCCATTCCGTTCTACTCAGGTTGATTCCATTCTATTCCATTCCATTCCATTCCATTCCATTCCATTCCATTCGATTCCATTCCATTCCATTCCATTCCATTCCATTCCATTCCATTCCATTCCATGGAATTCCATTCCATTCCATTCCATTCCATTCCATTCCATTGAATTCCATTCCATTCCATTCCATTCCATTCCATTGAATTCCATTCCATTCCATTCCATTCCATTGAATTCCATTCCATTCCATTCCATTCCATTCCATTCCATTCCATTCCATTCCATTCCATTCCATTCTACTGGTGTCCATTCCATTCCATTCTATTCCATTCCATTCCATTCCATTCCATTCCATTCCTTTCCATTCCATTGCATTCCATTGCATTCCATTCCATTCCATTCCATTCCATTCCATTCCATTCCATTCCATTCCACTCCACTCCACTCCACTCCACTCCACTCCATTCCACTCCACTCCACTCCGGTACATTCCATTCCATTCCATTCCAATCCATTCCATTCCATTCCGTGCTTCTCGGGTACATTCCGTTCCGTTCCATTCCATTCCATTCCATTCCATTCCGTTCCAGTGCACTCTACTCCACTCCACTCCACTCCACTCCACTCCGGTACATTCCATTCCATTCCATTCCATTCCATTTCCATTCCCATTCCATTTCCATTCCCGTTCCATTTCCATTCCCGTTTCTTTTCCATTCCCGTTCCATTTCCATTCCAGTTCCATTACCATTCCCGTTCCATTTCCATTCCCGATCCATTTCCATTCCCGTTCCTTTTCCATTCCCGTTCCATTTCCATTCCCGTTCCGTTACCATTCCCGTTCCATTTCCGTTCCCGTTCCGTTTCCGTTCCCGTTCCATTTCCGTTCTCGTTCCGTTTCCGTTCCCGTTCCATTTCCCTTCCCGTTCCATTTCCCTTCCCGTTCCATTTCCGTTCCCGTTCTGTTTCCGTTCCCGTTCCATTTCCGTTCTCGTTCCGTTTCCGTTCCCGTTCCATTTCCATTCCCGTTCCATTTCCGTTCCCGTTCCATTTCCATTCCCGTTCCATTTCCATTCCCTTTCCATTTCCATTTCATTCCATTCCGTTCTGCTCGGGTACATTCCATTCCATTCCATTGCATTCCATTCCGTTCTGCTCCTGTCCATTCCATTCCATTCCAATCCGTTCCATTCCGTTCTACTCGGGTAGATTCCATTCCATTCCATTCCATTCCATTCCATTCCATTCCATTCCATTCCATTCCATTCCATTCCATTCTACTGGTGTCCATTCCATTCCATTCCATTCCATTCCATTCCATTCCATTCCATTCCATTGCATTCCATTCCATTCCATTCCATTCCGTTCCGTTCTACTCGGTTACATTCCATTCAATTCCATTCCATTCCGTTCTACTCGGGTAGATTCCATTCCATTCCATTCCATTCCTTTCCATTCCATTGCATTCCATTGCATTGCATTGCACTCAATTCCATTCCATTCCATTCCATTCCATTCCATTCCATTCCATTCCATTCCATTCCGTTCCGTTCAACTCGGTTACATTCCATTCAATTACATTCCATTCCGTTCTACTCGGTTACATTCCATTCCATTCCATTCCATTCCATTCCAATCCATTCCATTCCATTCCTTTCCGTTCTACTCGGGTACATTCCATTCCATTCCATTCCATTCCATTCCATTCCATTCCATTCCATTCCGTTCTACTTTGGTACATTCCATTCCATTCCATTCCATTCCATTCCATTCCATTCCATTCCATTCCATTCCATTCCATTCCATTCCATTCCATTCCGTTCTACTCGGGTTGATTCCATTCTATTCCATTCCATTCCATTCCATTCCATTCCATTCCATTCCATTCGATTCCATTCCATTCCATTCCATGGAAATCCATTCCATTCCATTCCATTCCATGGAATTCCATTCCATTCCATTCCATTCCATTCCATTCCATTCCATTCCATTGAATTCCATTCCATTCCATTCCATTCCATTCCATTGAATTCCATTCCGTTCCATTCCATTCCATTGAATTCCATTCCATTCCATTCCATTCCATTCCATTCCATTCCATTCCATTGAATTCCATTCCATTCCATTCCATTCCATTCCATTCCATTCCATCCCATTCCATTCCATTCCATTCCATTCCGTTCCACTCGGGTTGATTCCATTTTATTCCATTCCATTCCATTCGATCCCATTTGATTCCATTCGATTCCATTCAATTCCATTCGATTCCATTCCATTCCACTCCATTCCATTCCATTGAATTCCATTCCATTCCATTCCATTCCATTCCATTCCATTCCATTCCATTCCATTCCATTCCATTGAATTCCATTCCATTCCATTCCATTCCATTCCATTGAATTCCATTCCATTCCATTCCATTCCATTGAATTCCATTCCATTCCATTCCATTCCATTCCATTCCATTCCATTCCATTCTACTGGTGTCCATTCCATTCCATTCCATTCCATTCCATTCCATTCCATTCCATTCCTTTCCATTCCATTGCATTCCATTGCATTCCATTCCATTCCATTCCATTCCATTCCATTCCATTCCACTCCACTCCACTCCACTCCATTCCACTCCACTCCACTCCGGTACATTCCATTCCATTCCATTCCATTCCATTCCATTCCATTTCCATTCCCATTCCATTTCCATTCCCGTTCCATTTCCATTCCCGTTTCTTTTCCATTCCCGTTCCATTTCCATTCCAGTTCCATTACCATTCCCGTTCCATTTCCATTCCCGATCCATTTCCATTCCCGTTCCTTTTCCATTCCCGTTCCATTTCCATTCCCGTTCCGTTACCATTCCCGTTCCATTTCCGTTCCCGTTCCGTTTCCGTTCCCGTTCCATTTCCGTTCTCTTTCCGTTTCCGTTCCCGTTCCATTTCCCTTCCCGTTCCATTTCCCTTCCCGTTCCATTTCCGTTCCCGTTCCGTTTCCGTTCCCGTTCCATTTCCGTTCTCGTTCCGTTTCCGTTCCCGTTCCATTTCCATTCCCGTTCCATTTCCGTTCCCGTTCCATTTCCATTCCCGTTCCATTTCCATTCCCTTTCCATTTCCATTTCATTCCATTCCGTTCTGCTCGGGTACATTCCATTCCATTCCATTGCATTCCATTCCGTTCTGCTCCTGTCCATTCCATTCCATTCCAATCCGTTCCATTCCGTTCTACTCGGGTAGATTCCATTCCATTCCATTCCATTCCATTCCATTCCATTCCATTCCATTCCATTCCATTCCATTCCATTCTACTGGTGTCCATTCCATTCCATTCCATTCCATTCCATTCCATTCCATTGCATTCCATTCCATTCCATTCCATTCCGTTCCGTTCTACTCGGTTACATTCCATTCAATTCCATTCCATTCCGTTCTACTCGGGTAGATTCCATTCCATTCCATTCCATTCCTTTCCATTCCATTGCATTCCATTGCATTGCATTGCACTCAATTCCATTCCATTCCATTCCATTCCATTCCATTCCATTCCATTCCGTTCCGTTCAACTCAGTTACATTCCATTCAATTACATTCCATTCCGTTCTACTCGGTTACATTCCACTCCATTCCATTCCATTCCATTCCAATCCATTCCATTCCATTCCATTCCGTTCTACTCGGGTACATTCCGTTCCATTCCATTCCATTCCATTCCATTCCATTCCATTCCTTTCCGTTCTACTTTGGTACATTCCATTCCATTCCATTCCATTCAATTCCATTCCATTCCATTCCATTCCATTCCATTCCATTCCGTTCTACTCAGGTTGATTCCATTCTATTCCATTCCATTCCATTCCATTCCATTCCATTCCATTCCATTCGATTCCATTCCATTCCATTCCATTGAATTCCATTCCATTCCATTCCATTCCATGGAATTCCATTCCATTCCATTCCATTCCATTCCATTCCATTCCATTCCATTCCATTGAATTCCATTCCATTCCATTCCATTCCATTCCATTCCATTCCATTCCATTCCATTCCGTTCCATTCCATTCCTTTGAATTCCATTCCATTCCATTCCATTCCATTCCATTCCATTCCATTGAATTCCATTCCATTCCATTCCATTCCATTCCATTCCATCCCATTCCATTCCATTCCATTCCATTCCGTTCTACTCGGGTTGATTCCATTCTATTCCATTCCATTCCATTCGATCCCATTTGATTCCATTCGATTCCATTCAATTCCATTCGATTCCATTCCATTCCACTCCATTCCATTCCATTGTATTCCATTCCATTCCATTCCATTCCATTCCATTCCATTCCATTCCATTCCATTCCATGGAATTCCATTCCATTCCATTCCAATCCATTCCATTCCATTCCATTCCGTTCTACTCGGGTACATTCCGTTCCATTCCATTCCATTCCATTCCATTCCATTCCATTCCTTTCCGTTCTACTTTGGTACATTCCATTCCATTCCATTCCATTCCATTCCATTCCATTACATTCCATTCCATTCCATTCCGTTCTACTCAGGTTGATTCCATTCTATTCCATTCCATTCCATTCCATTCCATTCCATTCCATTCCGTTCCATTCCATTCCATTGAATTCCATTCCATTCCATTCCATTCCATTCCATTCCATTCCATTGAATTCCATTCCATTCCATTCCATTCCATTCCATTCCATCCCATTCCATTCCATTCCATTTCATTCCATTCTACTCGGGTTGATTCCATTCTATTCCATTCCATTCCATTCGATCCCATTTGATTCCATTCGATTCCATTCAATTCCATTCGATTCCATTCCATTCCACTCCATTCCATTCCATTGAATTCCATTCCATTCCATTCCATTCCATTCCATTCCACTGAGTTCCGTTCCATTCCATTCCATTCCGTTCCGTTCCGTTCCGTTCCGTTCCGTTGCGTTCCGTTCCGTTCCGTTGTGTTCCGTTCCGTTCTACTCGGGTTGATTCCATTCTATTCCATTCCATTCCAATCCATTCCGTTCCATTCCATTGAATTCCATTCCATTCCATTCCATTCCATTGAATTCCATTCCATTCCATTCCATTCCATTGAATTCCATTCCATTCCATTCCATTCCATTCCATTCCATTCCATTCCATTCCATTCCATTCTACTGGTGTCCATTCCATTCCATTCTATTCCATTCCATTCCATTCCATTCCATTCCATTCCATTCCATTCCATTCCATTGAATTCCATTCCATTCCATTCCATTCCATTGAATTCCATTCCATTCCATTCCATTCCATTCCATTCCATTCCATTCCATTCCATTCCATTCTACTGGTGTCCATTCCATTCCATTCTATTCCATTCCATTCCATTCCATTCCATTCCATTCCTTTCCATTCCATTGCATTCCATTGCATTCCATTCCATTCCATTCCATTCCATTCCATTCCATTCCATTCCACTCCACTCCACTCCACTCCACTCCATTCCACTCCACTCCACTCCGGTACATTCCATTCCATTCCATTCCATTCCATTCCATTCCATTCCGTGCTTCTCGGGTACATTCCGTTCCGTTCCATTCCATTCCATTCCATTCCATTCCGTTCCAGTGCACTCTACTCCACTCCACTCCACTCCACTCCACTCCGGTACATTCCATTCCATTCCATTCCATTCCATTTCCATTCCCATTCCATTTCCATTCCCGTTCCATTTCCATTCCCGTTTCTTTTCCATTCCCGTTCCATTTCCATTCCAGTTCCATTACCATTCCCGTTCCATTTCCATTCCCGATCCATTTCCATTCCCGTTCCTTTTCCATTCCCGTTCCATTTCCATTCCCGTTCCGTTACCATTCCCGTTCCATTTCCGTTCCCGTTCCGTTTCCGTTCCCGTTCCATTTCCGTTCTCGTTCCGTTTCCGTTCCCGTTCCATTTCCCTTCCCGTTCCATTTCCCTTCCCGTTCCATTTCCGTTCCCGTTCCGTTTCCGTTCCCGTTCCATTTCCGTTCTCGTTCCGTTTCCGTTCCCGTTCCATTTCCATTCCCGTTCCATTTCCGTTCCCGTTCCATTTCCATTCCCGTTCCATTTCCATTCCCTTTCCATTTCCATTTCATTCCATTCCGTTCTGCTCGGGTACATTCCATTCCATTCCATTGCATTCCATTCCGTTCTGCTCCTGTCCATTCCATTCCATTCCAATCCGTTCCATTCCGTTCTACTCGGGTAGATTCCATTCCATTCCATTCCATTCCATTCCATTCCATTCCATTCCATTCCATTCCATTCTACTGGTGTCCATTCCATTCCATTCCATTCCATTCCATTCCATTGCATTCCATTCCATTCCATTCCATTCCGTTCCGTTCTACTCGGTTACATTCCATTCAATTCCATTCCATTCCGTTCTACTCGGGTAGATTCCATTCCATTCCATTCCATTCCTTTCCATTCCATTGCATTCCATTGCATTGCATTGCACTCAATTCCATTCCATTCCATTCCATTCCATTCCATTCCATTCCATTCCGTTCCGTTCAACTCAGTTACATTCCATTCAATTACATTCCATTCCGTTCTACTCGGTTACATTCCATTCCATTCCATTCCATTCCATTCCAATCCATTCCATTCCATTCCATTCCGTTCTACTCGGGTACATTCCGTTCCATTCCATTCCATTCAATTCCATTCCATTCCATTCCTTTCCGTTCTACTTTGGTACATTCCATTCCATTCCATTCCATTCCATTCCATTCCATTACATTCCATTCCATTCCATTCCGTTCTACTCAGGTTGATTCCATTCTATTCCATTCCATTCCATTCCATTCCATTCCATTCCATTCCATTCGATTCCATTCCATTCCATTCCATTGAATTCCATTCCATTCCATTCCATTCCATGGAATTCCATTCCATTCCATTCCATTCCATTCCATTCCATTCCATTCCATTCCATTGAATTCCATTCCATTCCATTCCATTCCATTCCATTGATTTCCATTCCATTCCATTCCATTCCATTGAATTCCATTCCATTCCATTCCATTCCATTCCATTCCATTCCATTCCATTCCATTCCATTCCATTCTACTGGTCTCCATTCCATTCCATTCTATTCCATTCCATTCCATTCCATTCCATTCCATTCCATTCTACTGGTCTCCATTCCATTCCATTCTATTCCATTCCATTCCATTCCATTCCATTCCATTCCTTTCCATTCCATTGCATTCCATTGCATTCCATTCCATTCCATTCCATTCCATTCCATTCCATTCCATTCCATTCCATTCCACTCCACTCCACTCCACTCCACTCCATTCCACTCCACTCCACTCCGGTACATTCCATTCCATTCCATTCCATTCCATTCCATTCCATTCCGTGCTTCTCGGGTACATTCCGTTCCGTTCCATTCCATTCCATTCCATTCCATTCCGTTCCAGTGCACTCTACTCCACTCCACTCCACTCCACTCCACTCCGGTACATTCCATTCCATTCCATTCCATTCCATTTCCATTCCCATTCCATTTCCATTCCCGTTCCATTTCCATTCCCGTTTCTTTTCCATTCCCGTTCCATTTCCATTCCAGTTCCATTACCATTCCCGTTCCATTTCCATTCCCGATCCATTTCCCTTCCCGTTCCTTCTCCATTCCCGTTCCATTTCCATTCCCGTTCCGTTACCATTCCCGTTCCATTTCCGTTCCCGTTCCGTTTCCGTTCCCGTTCCATTTCCGTTCTCGTTCCGTTTCCGTTCCCGTTCCATTTCCCTTCCCGTTCCATTTCCCTTCCCGTTCCATTTCCGTTCCCGTTCCGTTTCCGTTCCCGTTCCATTTCCGTTCTCGTTCCGTTTCCGTTCCCGTTCCATTTCCATTCCCGTTCCATTTCCGTTCCCGTTCCATTTCCATTCCCGTTCCATTTCCATTCCCTTTCCATTTCCATTTCATTCCATTCCGTTCTGCTCGGGTACATTCCATTCCATTCCATTGCATTCCATTCCGTTCTGCTCCTGTCCATTCCATTCCATTCCAATCCGTTCCATTCCGTTCTACTCGGGTAGATTCCATTCCATTCCATTCCATTCCATTCCATTCCATTCCATTCCATTCCATTCAATTCCATTCCATTCTACTGGTGTCCATTCCATTCCATTCCATTCCATTCCATTCCATTCCATTCCATTCCATTCCATTGCATTCCATTCCATTCCATTCCATTCCGTTCCGTTCTACTCGGTTACATTCCATTCAATTCCATTCCATTCCGTTCTACTCGGGTAGATTCCATTCCATTCCATTCCATTCCTTTCCATTCCATTGCATTCCATTGCATTGCATTGCACTCAATTCCATTCCATTTCATTCCATTCCATTCCATTCCATTCCATTCCATTCCATTCCGTTCCGTTCAACTCGGTTACATTCCATTCAATTACATTCCATTCCGTTCTACTCGGTTACATTCCATTCCATTCCATTCCATTCCATTCCAATCCATTCCATTCCATTCCATTCCGTTCTACTCGGGTACATTCCATTCCATTCCATTCCATTCCATTCCATTCCGTTCTACTTTGGTACATTCCATTCCATTCCATTCCATTCCATTCCATTCCATTCCATTCCATTCCATTCCATTGAATTCCATTCCATTCCATTCCATTCCATTCCATTCCATTGAATTCCATTCCGTTCCATTCCATTCCATTGAATTCCATTCCATTCCATTCCATTCCATTGCATTCCATTCCATTGAATTCCATTCCATTCCATTCCATTCCATTCCATTCCATCCCATTCCATTCCATTCCATTCCATTCCGTTCTACTCGGGTTGATTCCATTCTATTCCATTCCATTCCATTCGATCCCATTTGATTCCATTCGATTCCATTCAATTCCATTCGATTCCATTCCATTCCACTCCATTCCATTCCATTGAATTCCATTCCATTCCATTCCATTCCATTCCATTCCATTCCATGGAATTCCATTCCATTCCATTCCATGGAATTCCATAGAATTCCATTCCATTCCATTCCATTCCACTGAATTCCGTTCCATTCCATTCCATTCCGTTCCGTTCCGTTCCGTTCCGTTCCGTTGCGTTCCGTTCCATTCCGTTGTGTTCCGTTCCGTTCTACTCGGGTTGATTCCATTCTATTCCATTCCATTCCAATCCATTCCGTTCCATTCCATTGAATTCCATTCCATTCCATTCCATTCCATTCCATTCCATTGAATTCCATTGCATTCCATTCCATTCCATTCCATTCCATTCCATTGAATTCCATTCCATTCCATTCCATTCCATGGAATTCCGTTCCATTCCATTCCATTCCGTTCCTTTCCGTCCCGTTCCGTTCCGTTCCGTTCCTTTGCGTTCCGTTCCGTTCTACTCGGGTTGATTCCATTCTATTCCATTCCATTCCATTCGATTCCATTCGATTCCATTCGATTCCACTCCATTCCATTCCATAGAATTCCATTCCATTCCATTCCATTCCATTGAATTCCATTCCATTCCATTCCATTCCATAGAATTCCATTCCATTCCATTCCATTCCATTGAATTCCATTCCATTCCATTCCATTCCATTCCATTCCATTCCATTCCATTCCATTCTATTCCATTCTACTGGTGTCCATTCCACTCCATTCCATTCCATTCCATTCCATTCCATTCCATTCCATTCCATTCCTTTCCATTCCATTGCATTCCATTGCATTCCATTCCATTCCATTCCATTCCATTCCATTCCATTCCATTCCACTCCACTCCACTCCACTCCACTCCATTCCACTCCACTCCACTCCGGTACATTCCATTCCATTCCATTCCATTCCATTCCATTCCATTCCGTGCTTCTCGGGTACATTCCGTTCCGTTCCATTCCATTCCATTCCATTCCATTCCGTTCCAGTGCACTCTACTCCACTCCACTCCACTCCACTCCACTCCGGTACATTCCATTCCATTCCATTCCATTCCATTCCATTCCATTCCATTTCCATTCCCATTCCATTTCCATTCCCGTTCCATTTCCATTCCCGTTTCTTTTCCATTCCCGATCCATTTCCATTCCAGTTCCATTACCATTCCCGTTCCATTTCCATTCCCGATCCATTTCCATTCCCGTTCCTTTTCCAATCCCGTTCCATTTCCATTCCCGTTCCGTTACCATTCCCGTTCCATTTCCGTTCCCGTTCCGTTTCCGTTCCCGTTCCATTTCCGTTCTCGTTCCGTTTCCGTTCCCGTTCCATTTCCATTCCCGTTCCATTTCCGTTCCCGTTCCATTTCCATTCCCGTTCCATTTCCGTTCCCGTTCCATTTCCATTCCCGTTCTATTTCCATTCCCTTTCCATTTCCTTTTCATTCCATTCCGTTCTGCTCGGGTACGTTCCATTCCATTCCATTGCATTCCATTCCGTTCTGCTCCTGTCCATTCCATTCCATTCCATTCCGTTCCATTCCGTTCTACTCGGGTAGATTCCATTCCATTCCATTCCATTCCATTCCATTCCATTCCATTCCATTCCATTCTACTGGTGTCCATTCCATTCCATTCCATTCCATTCCATTCCATTCCATTCCATTCCATTGCATTCCATTCCATTCCATTCCATTCCATTCCGTTCCGTTCTACTCGGTTACATTCCATTCAATTCCATTCCATTCCGTTCTACTCGGGTAGATTCCATTCCATTCCATTCCTTTCCATTCCATTGCATTCCATTGCATTGCATTGCACTCAATTCCATTCCATTCCATTCCATTCCATTCCATTCCATTCCATTCCATTCCATTCCGTTCCGTTCAACTCGGTTACATTCCATTCAATTACATTCCATTCCGTTCTACTCGGTTACATTCCATTCCATTCCATTCCATTCCATTCCAATCCATTCCATTCCATTCCATTCCGTTCTACTCGGGTACATTCCATTCCATTCCATTCCATTCCATTCCATTCCATTCCATTCCATTCCATTCCGTTCTACTCGGGTTGATTCCATTCTATTCCATTCCATTCCATTCCATTCCATTCCATTCCATTCCATTCCATTCCATTCCATTCCATTCGATTCCATTCCATGCCATTCCATTGAATTCCATTCCATTCCATTCCATTCCATGGAATTCCATTCCATTCCATTCCATTCCATTCCATTCCATTCCATTCCATGGAATTCCATTCCATTCCATTCCATTCCATTCCATTCCATGGAATTCCATTCCATTCCATTCCATTCCATTCCTTTCCATTCCATTGCATTCCATTGCATTCCATTGCATTCCATTCCATTCCATTCCATTCCATTCCATTCCATTCCACTCCACTCCACTCCACTCCACTCCATTCCACTCCACTCCACTCCGGTACATTCCATTCCATTCCATTCCATTCCATTCCATTCCATTTCCATTCCCATTCCATTTCCATTCCCGTTCCATTTCCATTCCCGTTTCTTTTCCATTCCCGTTCCATTTCCATTCCAGTTCCATTACCATTCCCGTTCCATTTCCATTCCCGATCCATTTCCATTCCCGTTCCATTTCCATTCCAGTTCCATTACCATTCCCGTTCCATTTCCATTCCCGATCCATTTCCATTCCCGTTCCATTTCCATTCCCGTTCCATTTCCTTTCCCGTTCCATTACCATTCCCGTTCCATTTCCGTTCCCGTTCCGTTTCCGTTCCCGTTCCATTTCCGTTCTCGTTCCGTTTCCGTTCCCGTTCCATTTCCATTCCCGTTCCATTTCCGTTCCCGTTCCATTTCCATTCCCGTTCCATTTCCATTCCCTTTCCATTTCCATTTCATTCCATTCCGTTCTGCTCGGGTACATTCCTTTCCATTCCATTGCATTCCATTCCGTTCTGCTCCTGTCCATTCCATTCCATTCCAATCCGTTCCATTCCGTTCTACTCGGGTAGATTCCATTCCATTCCATTCCATTCCATTCCATTCCATTCCATTCCATTCCATTCCATTCTACTGGTGTCCATTCCATTCCATTCCATTCCATTCCATTCCATTCCATTCCATTCCATTCCATTCCATTGCATTCCATTCCATTCCATTCCATTCCGTTCCGTTCTACTCGGTTAAATTCCATTCAATTCCATTCCATTCCGTTCTACTCGGGTAGATTTCATTCCATTCCATTCCATTCCTTTCCATTCCATTGCATTCCATTGCATTGCATTGCACTCAATTCCATTCCATTCCATTCCATTCCATTCCATTCCATTCCATTCCATTCCGTTCCGTTCAACTCGGTTACATTCCATTCAATTACATTCCATTCCGTTCTACTCGGTTACATTCCATTCCATTCCATTCCATTCCATTCCAATCCATTCCATTCCATTGAATTCCATTCCATTCCATTCCATTCCATTCCATTCCATTCCATTCCATTCCATTCTACTGGTGTCCATTCCATTCCATTCCATTCCATTCCATTCCATTCCATTCCTTTCCATTCCATTGCATTCCATTGCATTCCATTCCATTCCATTCCATTCCATTCCATTCCATTCCACTCCACTCCACTCCACTCCACTCCATTCCACTCCACTCCACTCCGGTACATTCCATTCCATTCCATTCCATTCCATTCCATTCCATTCCATTCCATTCCATTCCGTGCTTCTCGGGTACATTCCGTTCCGTTCCATTCCATTCCATTCCATTCCATTCCGTTCCAGTGCACTCTACTCCACTCCACTCCACTCCACTCCACTCCGGTACATTCCATTCCATTCCATTCCATTCCATTCCATTCCATTCCATTTCCATTCCCATTCCATTTCCATTCCCGTTCCATTTCCATTCCCGTTTCTTTTCCATTCCCGTTCCATTTCCATTCCAGTTCCATTACCATTCCCGTTCCATTTCCATTCCCGATCCATTTCCATTCCCGTTCCATTTCCATTCCCGTTCCATTTCCATTCCCGTTCCATTACCATTCCCGTTCCATTTCCGTTCCCGTTCCGTTTCCGTTCCCGTTCCATTTCCGTTCTCGTTCCGTTTCCGTTCCCGTTCCATTTCCATTCCCGTTCCATTTCCGTTCCCGTTCCATTTCCATTCCCGTTCCATTTCCATTCCCTTTCCATTTCCATTTCATTCCATTCCGTTCTGCTCGGTTACATTCCATTCCATTCCATTGCATTCCATTCCGTTCTGCTCCTGTCCATTCCATTCCATTCCAATCCGTTCCATTCCGTTCTACTCGGGTAGATTCCATTCCATTCCATTCCATTCCATTCCATTCCATTCCATTCCATTCCATTCTACTGGTGTCCATTCCATTCCATTCCATTCCATTCCATTCCATTCCATTCCATTCCATTCCATTGCATTCCATTCCATTCCATTCCATTCCGTTCCGTTCTACTCGGTTACATTCCATTCAATTCCATTCCATTCCGTTCTACTCGGGTAGATTCCATTCCATTCCATTCCATTCCTTTCCATTCCATTGCATTCCATTGCATTGCATTGCACTCAATTCCATTCCATTCCATTCCATTCCATTCCATTCCATTCCATTCCGTTCCGTTCAACTCAGTTACATTCCATTCAATTACATTCCATTCCGTTCTACTCGGTTACATTCCATTCCATTCCATTCCATTCCATTCCAATCCATTCCATTCCATTCCATTCCGTTCTACTCGGGTACATTCCGTTCCATTCCATTCCATTCCATTCCATTCCATTCCATTCCTTTCCGTTCTACTTTGGTACATTCCATTCCATTCCATTCCATTCCATTCCATTCCATTCCATTCCATTCCATTCCATTCCATTCCGTTCTACTCAGGTTGATTCCATTCTATTCCATTCCATTCCATTCCATTCCATTCCATTCCATTCCATTCGATTCCATTCCTTTCCATTCCATTGAATTCCATTCCATTCCATTCCATTCCATGGAATTCCATTCCATTCCATTCCATTCCATTCCATTCCATTCCATTCCATTCCATTCCATTCCATTCCATTCCATTCCATTCCATTCCATTGAATTCCATTCCATTCCATTCCATTCCATTCCATTCCATTCCATCCCATTCCATTCCATTCCATTCCATTCCATTCTACTCGGGTTGATTCCATTCTATTCCATTCCATTCCATTCGATCCCATTTGATTCCATTCGATTCCATTCAATTCCATTCGATTCCATTCCATTCCACTCCATTCCATTCCATTGAATTCCATTCCATTCCATTCCATTCCATTCCATTCCATTCCATTCCATGGAATTCCATTCCATTCCATTCCATTCCATTCCATAGAATTCCATTCCATTCCATTCCATTCCACTGAGTTCCGTTCCATTCCATTCCATTCCGTTCCGTTCCGTTCCGTTCCGTTCCGTTGCGTTCCGTTCCGTTCCGTTGTGTTCCGTTCCGTTCTACTCGGGTTGATTCCATTCTATTCCATTCCATTCCAATCCATTCCGTTCCATTCCATTGAATTCCATTCCATTCCATTCCATTCCATTCTACTGGTGTCCATTCCATTCCATTCCATTCCATTCCATTCCATTCCATTCCTTTCCATTCCATTGCATTCCATTGCATTCCATTCCATTCCATTCCATTCCATTCCATTCCATTCCACTCCACTCCACTCCACTCCACTCCATTCCACTCCACTCCACTCCGGTACATTCCATTCCATTCCATTCCATTCCATTCCATTCCATTCCATTCCATTCCATTCCGTGCTTCTCGGGTACATTCCGTTCCGTTCCATTCCATTCCATTCCATTCCATTCCGTTCCAGTGCTCTCTACTCCACTCCACTCCACTCCACTCCACTCCGGTACATTCCATTCCATTCCATTCCATTCCATTCCATTCCATTTCCATTCCCATTCCATTTCCATTCCCGTTCCATTTCCATTCCCGTTTCTTTTCCATTCCCGTTCCATTTCCATTCCAGTTCCATTACCATTCCCGTTCCATTTCCATTCCCGATCCATTTCCATTCCCGTTCCATTTCCATTCCCGTTCCATTTCCATTCCCGTTCCATTACCATTCCCGTTCCATTTCCGTTCCCGTTCCGTTTCCGTTCCCGTTCCATTTGCGTTCTCGTTCCGTTTCCGTTCCCGTTCCATTTCCATTCCCGTTCCATTTCCGTTCCCGTTCCATTTCCATTCCCGTTCCATTTCCATTCCCTTTCCATTTCCATTTCATTCCATTCCGTTCTGCTCGGTTACATTCCATTCCATTCCATTGCATTCCATTCCGTTCTGCTCCTGTCCATTCCATTCCATTCCAATCCGTTCCATTCCGTTCTACTCGGGTAGATTCCATTCCATTCCATTCCATTCCATTCCATTCCATTCCATTCCATTCCATTCCATTCCATTCTACTGGTGTCCATTCCATTCCATTCCATTCCATTCCATTCCATTCCATTCCATTCCATTCCATTCCATTCCATTCCTTTCCATTCCATTGCATTCCATTGCATTCCATTCCATTCCATTCCATTCCATTCCATTCCACTCCACTCCACTCCACTCCACTCCACTCCATTCCACTCCACTCCACTCCGGTACATTCCATTCCATTCCATTCCATTCCATTCCATTCCATTCCATTCCATTCCATTCCGTGCTTCTCGGGTACATTCCGTTCCGTTCCATTCCATTCCATTCCATTCCATTCCGTTCCAGTGCACTCTACTCCACTCCACTCCACTCCACTCCACTCCGGTACATTCCATTCCATTCCATTCCATTCCATTCCATTCCATTCCATTTCCATTCCCATTCCATTTCCATTCCCGTTCCATTTCCATTCCCGTTTCTTTTCCATTCCCGTTCCATTTCCATTCCAGTTCCATTACCATTCCCGTTCCATTTCCATTCCCGATCCATTTCCATTCCCGTTCCATTTCCATTCCCGTTCCATTTCCATTCCCGTTCCATTACCATTCCCGTTCCATTTCCGTTCCCGTTCCGTTTCCGTTCCCGTTCCATTTCCGTTCTCGTTCCGTTTCCGTTCCCGTTCCATTTCCATTCCCGTTCCATTTCCGTTCCCGTTCCATTTCCATTCCCGTTCCATTTCCATTCCCTTTCCATTTCCATTTCATTCCATTCCGTTCTGCTCGGTTACATTCCATTCCATTCCATTGCATTCCATTCCGTTCTGCTCCTGTCCATTCCATTCCATTCCAATCCGTTCCATTCCGTTCTACTCGGGTAGATTCCATTCCATTCCATTCCATTCCATTCCATTCCATTCCATTCCATTCCATTCTACTGGTGTCCATTCCATTCCATTCCATTCCATTCCATTCCATTCCATTCCATTCCATTGCATTCCATTCCATTCCATTCCATTCCGTTCCGTTCTACTCGGTTACATTCCATTCAATTCCATTCCATTCCGTTCTACTCGGGTAGATTCCATTCCATTCCATTCCATTCCTTTCCATTCCATTGCATTCCATTGCATTGCATTGCACTCAATTCCATTCCATTCCATTCCATTCCATTCCATTCCATTCCATTCCGTTCCGTTCAACTCAGTTACATTCCATTCAATTACATTCCATTCCGTTCTACTCGGTTACATTCCATTCCATTCCATTCCATTCCATTCCAATCCATTCCATTCCATTCCATTCCGTTCTATTCGGGTACATTCCGTTCCATTCCATTCTATTCCATTCCATTCCATTCCATTCCTTTCCGTTCTACTTTGGTACATTCCATTCCATTCCATTCCATTCCATTCCATTCCATTACATTCCATTCCATTCCATTCCATTCCGTTCTACTCAGGTTGATTCCATTCTATTCCATTCCATTCCATTCCATTCCATTCCATTCCATTCCATTCGATTCCATTCCTTTCCATTCCATTGAATTCCATTCCATTCCATTCCATTCCATGGAATTCCATTCCATTCCATTCCATTCCATTCCATTCCATTCCATTCCATTCCATTGAATTCCATTCCATTCCATTCCATTCCATTCCATTCCATTCCATCCCATTCCATTCCATTCCATTCCATTCCATTCTACTCGGGTTGATTCCATTCTATTCCATTCCATTCCATTCGATCCCATTTGATTCCATTCGATTCCATTCAATTCCATTCGATTCCATTCCATTCCACTCCATTCCATTCCATTGAATTCCATTCCATTCCATTCCATTCCATTCCATTCCATTCCATTCCATGGAATTCCATTCCATTCCATTCCATTCCATTCCATAGAATTCCATTCCATTCCATTCCATTCCACTGAGTTCCGTTCCATTCCATTCCATTCCGTTCCGTTCCGTTCCGTTCCGTTCCGTTGCGTTCCGTTCCGTTCCGTTGTGTTCCGTTCCGTTCTACTCGGGTTGATTCCATTCTATTCCATTCCATTCCAATCCATTCCGTTCCATTCCATTGAATTCCATTCCATTCCATTCCATTCCATTCTACTGGTGTCCATTCCATTCCATTCCATTCCATTCCATTCCATTCCATTCCATTCCTTTCCATTCCATTGCATTCCATTCCATTCCATTCCATTCCATTCCATTCCACTCCACTCCACTCCACTCCACTCCATTCCACTCCACTCCACTCCGGTACATTCCATTCCATTCCATTCCATTCCATTCCATTCCATTCCATTCCATTCCGTGCTTCTCGGGTACATTCCGTTCCGTTCCATTCCATTCCATTCCATTCCATTCCGTTCCAGTGCTCTCTACTCCACTCCACTCCACTCCACTCCACTCCGGTACATTCCATTCCATTCCATTCCATTCCATTCCATTCCATTTCCATTCCCATTCCATTTCCATTCCCGTTCCATTTCCATTCCCGTTTCTTTTCCATTCCCGTTCCATTTCCATTCCAGTTCCATTACCATTCCCGTTCCATTTCCATTCCCGATCCATTTCCATTCCCGTTCCATTTCCATTCCCGTTCCATTTCCATTCCCGTTCCATTACCATTCCCGTTCCATTTCCGTTCCCGTTCCGTTTCCGTTCCCGTTCCATTTGCGTTCTCGTTCCGTTTCCGTTCCCGTTCCATTTCCATTCCCGTTCCATTTCCGTTCCCGTTCCATTTCAATTCCCGTTCCATTTCCATTCCCTTTCCATTTCCATTTCATTCCATTCCGTTCTGCTCGGTTACATTCCATTCCATTCCATTGCATTCCATTCCGTTCTGCTCCTGTCCATTCCATTCCATTCCAATCCGTTCCATTCCGTTCTACTCGGGTAGATTCCATTCCATTCCATTCCATTCCATTCCATTCCATTCCATTCCATTCCATTCTACTGGTGTCCATTCCATTCCATTCCATTCCATTCCATTCCATTCCATTCCATTCCATTCCATTGCATTCCATTCCATTCCATTCCATTCCGTTCCGTTCTACTCGGTTACATTCCATTCAATTCCATTCCATTCCGTTCTACTCGGGTAGATTCCATTCCATTCCATTCCATTCCTTTCCATTCCATTGCATTCCATTGCATTGCATTGCACTCAATTCCATTCCATTCCATTCCATTCCATTCCATTCCGTTCCGTTCAACTCAGTTACATTCCATTCAATTACATTCCATTCCGTTCTACTCGGTTACATTCCATTCCATTCCATTCCATTCCATTCCATTCCATTCCATTCCATTCCATTCCATTCCAATCCATTCCATTCCATTCCATTCCGTTCTACTCGGGTACATTCCGTTCCATTCCATTCCATTCCATTCCATTCCATTCCATTCCTTTCCGTTCTACTTTGGTACATTCCATTCCATTCCATTCCATTCCATTCCATTCCATTCCATTCCATTCCATTACATTCCATTCCATTCCATTCCGTTCTACTCAGGTTGATTCCATTCTATTCCATTCCATTCCATTCCATTCCATTCCATTCCATTCCATTCCATTCCTTTCCATTCCATTGAATTCCATTCCATTCCATTCCATTCCATGGAATTCCATTCCATTCCATTCCATTCCATGGAATTCCATTCCATTCCATTCCATTCCATTCCATTCCATTCCATTCCATTCCATTCCATTCCATTGAATTCCATTCCATTCCATTCCATTCCATTCCATTCCATTCCATCCCATTCCATTCCATTCCATTCCATTCCATTCTACTCGGGTTGATTCCATTCTATTCCATTCCATTCCATTCGATCCCATTTGATTCCATTTGATTCCATTCAATTCCATTCGATTCCATTCCATTCCACTCCATTCCATTCCATTGAATTCCATTCCATTCCATTCCATTCCATTCCATTCCATTCCATGGAATTCCATTCCATTCCATTCCATTCCATTCCATAGAATTCCATTCCATTCCATTCCATTCCACTGAGTTCCGTTCCATTCCATTCCATTCCGTTCCGTTCCGTTCCGTTCCGTTCCGTTGCGTTCCGTTCCGTTCCGTTGTGTTCCGTTCCGTTCTACTCGGGTTGATTCCATTCTATTCCATTCCATTCCAATCCATTCCGTTCCATTCCATTGAATTCCATTCCATTCCATTCCATTCCATTGAATTCCATTCCATTCCATTCCATTCCGTTGAATTCCATTCCATTCCATTCCATTCCGTTGAATTCCATTCCATTCCATTCCATTCCATTGAATTCCATTCCATTCCATTCCATTCCATTCCATTCCATTCCATTCCATTCCATTCCATTCTACTGGTGTCCATTCCATTCCATTCTATTCCATTCCATTCCATTCCATTCCATTCCATTCCATTCCATTCCATTCCATTGAATTCCATTCCATTCCATTCCATTCCATGGAATTCCATTCCATTCCATTCCATTCCATTCCATTCCATTCCATTCCATTCTACTGGTGTCCATTCCATTCCATTCTATTCCATTCCATTCCATTCCATTCCATTCCATTCCATTCCATTCCATTCCATTCCATTCCATTCCATTCCATTCCACTCCACTCCACTCCACTCCACTCCATTCCACTCCACTCCACTCCGGTACATTCCATTCCATTCCATTCCATTCCATTCCATTCCATTCCGTGCTTCTCGGGTACATTCCGTTCCGTTCCATTCCATTCCATTCCATTCCATTCCGTTCCAGTGCACTCTACTCCACTCCACTCCACTCCACTCCACTCCGGTACATTCCATTCCATTCCATTCCATTCCATTTCCATTCCCATTCCATTTCCATTCCCGTTCCATTTCCATTCCCGTTTCTTTTCCATTCCCGTTCCATTTCCATTCCAGTTCCATTACCATTCCCGTTCCATTTCCATTCCCGATCCATTTCCATTCCCGTTCCTTTTCCATTCCCGTTCCATTTCCATTCCCGTTCCGTTACCATTCCCGTTCCATTTCCGTTCCCGTTCCGTTTCCGTTCCCGTTCCATTTCCGTTCTCGTTCCGTTTCCGTTCCCGTTCCATTTCCCTTCCCGTTCCATTTCCCTTCCCGTTCCATTTCCGTTCCCGTTCCGTTTCCGTTCCCGTTCCATTTCCGTTCTCGTTCCGTTTCCGTTCCCGTTCCATTTCCATTCCCGTTCCATTTCCGTTCCCGTTCCATTTCCATTCCCGTTCCATTTCCATTCCCTTTCCATTTCCATTTCATTCCATTCCGTTCTGCTCGGGTACATTCCATTCCATTCCATTGCATTCCATTCCGTTCTGCTCCTGTCCATTCCATTCCATTCCAATCCGTTCCATTCCGTTCTACTCGGGTAGATTCCATTCCATTCCATTCCATTCCATTCCATTCCATTCCATTCCATTCCATTCCATTCCATTCCATTCTACTGGTGTCCATTCCATTCCATTCCATTCCATTCCATTCCATTCCATTGCATTCCATTCCATTCCATTCCATTCCGTTCCGTTCTACTCGGTTACATTCCATTCAATTCCATTCCATTCCGTTCTACTCGGGTAGATTCCATTCCATTCCATTCCATTCCATTCCTTTCCATTCCATTGCATTCCATTGCATTGCATTGCACTCAATTCCATTCCATTCCATTCCATTCCATTCCATTCCATTCCATTCCATTCCATTCCGTTCCGTTCAACTCAGTTACATTCCATTCAATTACATTCCATTCCGTTCTACTCGGTTACATTCCATTCCATTCCATTCCATTCCATTCCAATCCATTCCATTCCATTCCATTCCGTTCTACTCGGGTACATTCCGTTCCATTCCATTCCATTCCATTCCATTCCATTCCATTCCATTCCTTTCCGTTCTACTTTGGTACATTCCATTCCATTCCATTCCATTCCATTCCATTCCATTCCATTCCATTACATTCCATTCCATTCCATTCCGTTCTACTCAGGTTGATTCCATTCTATTCCATTCCATTCCATTCCATTCCATTCCATTCCATTCCATTCGATTCCATTCCATTCCATTCCATTGAATTCCATTCCATTCCATTCCATTCCATGGAATTCCATTCCATTCCATTCCATTCCATTCCATTCCATTCCATTCCATTCCATTCCATTCCATTCCATTGAATTCCATTCCATTCCATTCCATTCCATTCCATTCCATTCCGTTCCATTCCATTCCATTGAATTCCATTCCATTCCATTCCATTCCATTCCATTCCATTCCATTCCATTCCATTCCATTCCATTCCATGGAATTCCATTCCATTCCATTCCAATCCATTCCATTCCATTCCATTCCGTTCTACTCGGGTACATTCCGTTCCATTCCATTCCATTCCATTCCATTCCATTCCATTCCTTTCCGTTCTACTTTGGTACATTCCATTCCATTCCATTCCATTCCATTCCATTCCATTCCATTACATTCCATTCCATTCCATTCCGTTCTACTCAGGTTGATTCCATTCTATTCCATTCCATTCCATTCCATTCCATTCCATTCCATTCCATTCCATTCGATTCCATTCCTTTCCATTCCATTGAATTCCATTCCATTCCATTCCATTCCATGGAATTCCATTCCATTCCAATTCCATTCCATTCCATTCCATTCCATTCCATTCCATTCCATTCCATTCCATTCCATTGAATTCCATTCCATTCCATTCCATTCCATTCCATTCCATTCCGTTCCATTCCATTCCATTGAATTCCATTCCATTCCATTCCATTCCATTCCATTCCATTCCATTGAATTCCATTCCATTCCATTCCATTCCATTCCATTCCATCCCATTCCATTCCATTCCATTCCATTCCATTCTACTCGGGTTGATTCCATTCTATTCCATTCCATTCCATTCGATCCCATTTGATTCCATTCGATTCCATTCAATTCCATTCGATTCCATTCCATTCCACTCCATTCCATTCCATTGAATTCCATTCCATTCCATTCCATTCCATTCCATTCCATTCCATTCCATGGAATTCCATTCCATTCCATTCCATTCCATTCCATAGAATTCCATTCCATTCCATTCCATTCCACTGAGTTCCGTTCCATTCCATTCCATTCCGTTCCGTTCCGTTCCGTTCCGTTCCGTTGCGTTCCGTTCCGTTCCGTTGTGTTCCGTTCCGTTCTACTCGGGTTGATTCCATTCTATTCCATTCCATTCCAATCCATTCCGTTCCATTCCATTGAATTCCATTCCATTCCATTCCATTCCATTGAATTCCATTCCATTCCATTCCATTCCATTGAATTCCATTCCATTCCATTCCATTCCATTCCATTCCATTCCATTCCATTCTACTGGTGTCCATTCCATTCCATTCTATTCCATTCTATTCCATTCCATTCCATTCCATTCCATTCCATTCCATTCCATTCCATTCCATTGAATTCCATTCCATTCCATTCCATTCCATTGAATTCCATTCCATTCCATTCCATTCCATTTCATTCCATTCCATTCCATTGAATTCCATTGAATTCCATTCCATTCCATTGAATTCCATTCCTTTCCATTCCATTCCATTGAATTCCGTTCAATTCCATTCCATTCCATTCCATTCCATTCCATTCCATTCGAATTCCATTCCATTCCATTCCATTCCATTCCATTCCATTCTACTGGGGTTGATTCCATTCTATTCCATTCCATTCTATTCGATTCCATTCGATTCCTTTCGATTCCATTCCATTCCATTCCATTCCATTCCATTGAATTCCATTCCATTCCATTCCATCGAATTCCATTCCATTCCATTGAATTCCATTCCATTCCATTCCATTCCATTCCATTCCATTCCATTCCGATTCCATTCGATTCCATTCGATTCCATTCCATTCCATTGAATTCCATTCCATTCCATTCCATTCCATTGAATTCCGTTCCATTCCATTCAATTCCATTCCATTCCATTCCTTTCCGTTCCGTTCCGTTCCGTTCCGTTCTACAAGGGTTGATTCCATTCTATTCCATTCCATTCCATTCGATTCCATTCTATTCCATTCGATTCCATTCGATTCAATTCGATTCCATTCCATTCCATTCCATTCCATTCCATTCCATTGAATTCCATTCCATTCCATTCCGTTCCATTCCATTCCGTTCCATTCCATTCCATTCCATTCCATTCCATTCCATTCCATTACATTCCCTTCCATTCCGTTCCATTCCGTTCCATTCCATTGAATTCCGATCCATTGCATTGAATTCCGTTCCATTCCATTCCATTCCTTTCCATTCCGTTCGGTTCCGTTCCGTACCGTTCTACTCGGATTGATTCCATTCTATTCCATTCCATTCCATTCGAATCCATTCGATTCCATTCGATTTCATTCGACTCCATTCCATTCCATTCCATTCCATTCCATTCCATTCCATTCCATTCCATTGAACTCCATTCGATTCCATTCGACTCCATTCCATTCCATTCCATTCCATTCCATTCCATTCCATTCCATTCCATTCCATTGAATTCCATTCCATTCCATTCCATTCCTTTGAATTCTGTTCCATTCCATTCCATTCCATTCCGTTCTACTCGGGTTGATTCCATCCTATTCCATTCCGTTCCGTTCCGTTCCGTTCCGTTCCATTCCACTCGGGTTGATTCCATTCTATTCCATTCCATTCCATTCGATTCCATTCGATTCCATTCGATTCCATTCGATTCCATTCGATTCCATTCCATTCCATTCCATTCCATTGAATTCCATTCCATTCCATTCCATTCCATTTAATTCCGTTCCATTCCATTCAATTCCATTCCATTCCATTCCATTCCATTCCATTTGAATTCCATTCCATTCCATTCCATTCAATTCCATTCCATTCCATGCCATTCCATTCCATTCCATTCCATTCCATTCCATTCCATTCCATTCTACTCTGGTTGATTCCATTCTATTCCATTCCATTCCATTCGATTCCATTCGATTCCATTCGATTCCATTCGATTCCATTCCATTCCATTCCATTCCATAGAATTCCATTCCATTCCATTCCATTCCATTCCATTGAATTCCATTCCATTCCATTGAATTCCATTCCATTCCATTCCATTCGATTCCATTCCATTCCATGGAATTCCATTCCATTCGATTCCATTCCATTCCATGGAATTCCATTTCATTCCATTCCATTCCATTCCATTCCATTCCATTCCATAGAATTCCATTCCATTCGATTCCATTCCATTCCGTTCCATTCCATTCCATCGAATTCCATTCCATTCCATTCCATTCCATTCTATTCCATTCCATTCCATTCCATTCCATTCCATTCCATTCTACTCGGGTTGATTCCATTCTATTACATTCCATTCCATTCGATTCCATTCGATTCCATTCGATTCCATTCCATTCCATTCCATTCAATTGAATTCCATTCCATTCCATTCCATTCCATTCCATTCCATTCCATTGAATTCCATTCCATTCCATTGAATTCCATTCCATTCCATTCCATTCCAATGAATTCCGTTCCATTCCATTCCTTTCCATTCCATTCCATTCCATTGAATTCCATTACATTGAATTCCATTCCATTCCATTCCATTCCATTGAATTCCATTCCATTCCATTGAATTCCATTCCATTCCATTCCATTCGATTCCATTCCATTCCATGGAATTCCATTCCTTTCCATTCCATTCCATTCCATACCATTCCATTCCATTCCTTTGAATTCCATTGAATTCCATTCCATTCCATTGAATTCCATTCCTTTCCGTTCCATTCCATTGAATTCCGTTCAATTCCATTCCATTCCATTCCATTCCATTCCATTCCATTCCATTCGAATTCCATTCCATTCCATTCCATTCCATTCCATTCCATTCCATTCCATTCCATTCTACTCGGGTTGATTCCATTCTATTCCATTCCATTCCATTCGATTCCATTCGATTCCTTTCGATTCCATTCCATTCCATTCCATTTCATTCCATTGAATTCCATTCCATTCCATTCCATTCCATTCCATAGAATTCCATTCCATTCCATTCCATCGAATTCCATTCCATTCCATTGAATTCCATTCCATTCCATTCCATTCCATTCCATTCCATTCCATTCCATTCCATCGAATTCCATTCCATTCCATTCCATTCCATTCCATTCCATTCGATTCCATTCGATTCCATTCGATTCCATTCGATTCCATTCGATTCCATTCCATTCCATTCCATTCCATTGGATTCCATTCCATTCCATTCCATTCCATTGAATTCCGTTCCATTCCTTTCAATTTCATTCCATTCCATTCCATTCCATTCCATTCCATTCCATTCCATTCCATTCCATTCCATTCCATTCTACTCGGTTTGATTCCATTCTATTACATTCGATTCCATTCGATTCCATTCGATTCCATTCGATTCCATTCGATTCCATTCCATTCCATTCCATTACATTGAATTCCGTTCCATTCCATTCCATTCCATTCCATTGAATTCCATTACATTGAATTCCATTCCATTCCATTCCATTCCATGGAATTCCATTCCATTCCGTTCCGTTCCGTTCCGTTCCGTTCCGTACCGTTCCATTCCATTCCATTCCATTCCATTGAATTCCGTTCCATTCCATTGAATTCCATTCCATTCCGTTCCATTCCATTGAATTCCGTTCCGTTCCGTTCCGTTCCGTTCCGTTCCCTTCCGTTCCATTCCATTCCATTCCGTTCTACTCGGGTTCATTCCATTCCATTCCTTTCCGTTCCGTTCCGTTCCGTTCCGTTCCGTTCCGTTCCGTTCTACTCGGGTTGATTCCATTCTATTCCATTCCATTCCATTCGATTCCATTCTATTCCATTCGATTCCATTCTATTCAATTCGATTCCATTCCATTCCATTCCATTCCATTCCATTCCATTCCATTCCATTGAATTCCATTCCATTCCATTCCGTTCCATTCCACTCTGTTCCATTCCATTCCATTCCATTCCATTCCATTCCATTCCATTCCATTACGTTCCGTTCCATTCCGTTCCATTCCATTGAATTCCGATCCATTGCATTGAATTCCGTTCCATTCCATTCCATTCCTTTCCGTTCTGTTCCGTTCCGTTCCGTTCTACTCGGGTTGATTCCATTCTATTCCATTCCATTCCATTCCATTCCAATCTATTCCATTCGATTCCATTCGATTCAATTCGATTCCATTCCATTCCATTCCATTCCATTCCATTCCATTCCATTCCATTGAATTCCATTCCATTCCATTCCATTCCATTCCATTCCGTTCCATTCCATTCCATTCCATTCCATTCCATTCCATTATGTTCCGTTCCATTCCGTTCCATTCCGTTCCATTCCATTGAATTCCGATCCATTGCATTGAATTCCGTTCCATTCCATTCCATTCCTTTCCGTTCCGTTCCGTTCCGTTCCATTCCGTTCTACTCGGATTGATTCCATTCTATTCCATTCCATTCCATTCCATTCCATTCCATTCCATTCCATTCCATTCCATTCCATTCCATTCCATTGAATTCCATTCCATTCCATTCCATTCCATTCCATTCCATTCCGTTCCATTCCATTCCATTGAATTCCATTCCATTCCATTCCATTCCATTCCATTCCATTCCATTCCATTCCATTCCATTCCATTCCATGGAATTCCATTCCATTCCATTCCAATCCATTCCATTCCATTCCATTCCGTTCTACTCGGGTACATTCCGTTCCATTCCATTCCATTCCATTCCATTCCATTCCATTCCTTTCCGTTCTACTTTGGTACATTCCATTCCATTCCATTCCATTCCATTCCATTCCATTACATTACATTCCATTCCATTCCATTCCGTTCTACTCAGGTTGATTCCATTCTATTCCATTCCATTCCATTCCATTCCATTCCATTCCATTCCATTCCATTCGATTCCATTCCTTTCCATTCCATTGAATTCCATTCCATTCCATTCCATTCCATGGAATTCCATTCCATTCCAATTCCATTCCATTCCATTCCATTCCATTCCATTCCATTCCATTCCATTCCATTCCATTGAATTCCATTCCATTCCATTCCATTCCATTCCATTCCATTCCGTTCCATTCCATTCCATTGAATTCCATTCCATTCCATTCCATTCCATTCCATTCCATTCCATTGAATTCCATTCCATTCCATTCCATTCCATTCCATTCCATCCAATTCCATTCCATTCCATTCCATTCCATTCTACTCGGGTTGATTCCATTCTATTCCATTCCATTCCATTCGTTCCCATTTGATTCCATTCGATTCCATTCAATTCCATTCGATTCCATTCCATTCCACTCCATTCCATTCCATTGAATTCCATTCCATTCCATTCCATTCCATTCCATTCCATTCCATTCCATGGAATTCCATTCCATTCCATTCCATTCCATTCCATAGAATTCCATTCCATTCCATTCCATTCCACTGAGTTCCGTTCCATTCCATTCCATTCCGTTCCGTTCCGTTCCGTTCCGTTCCGTTGCGTTCCGTTCCGTTCCGTTGTGTTCCGTTCCGTTCTACTCGGGTTGATTCCATTCTATTCCATTCCATTCCAATCCATTCCGTTCCATTCCATTGAATTCCATTCCATTCCATTCCATTCCATTGAATTCCATTCCATTCCATTCCATTCCATTGAATTCCATTCCATTCCATTCCATTCCATTCCATTCCATTCCATTCCATTCTACTGGTGTCCATTCCATTCCATTCTATTCCATTCTATTCCATTCCATTCCATTCCATTCCATTCCATTCCATTCCATTCCATTCCATTGAATTCCATTCCATTCCATTCCATTCCATTGAATTCCATTCCATTCCATTCCATTCCATTTCATTCCATTCCATTCCATTGAATTCCATTGAATTCCATTCCATTCCATTGAATTCCATTCCATTCCATTCCATTCCATCGAATTCCATTCCATTCCATTGAATTCCATTCCATTCCATTCCATTCCATTCCATTCCATTCCATTCCGATTCCATTCGATTCCATTCGATTCCATTCCATTCCATTGAATTCCATTCCATTCCATTCCATTCCATTGAATTCCGTTCCATTCCATTCAATTCCATTCCATTCCATTCCTTTCCGTTCCGTTCCGTTCCGTTCCGTTCTACAAGGGTTGATTCCATTCTATTCCATTCCATTCCATTCGATTCCATTCTATTCCATTCGATTCCATTCGATTCAATTCGATTCCATTCCATTCCATTCCATTCCATTCCATTCCATTGAATTCCATTCCATTCCATTCCGTTCCATTCCATTCCGTTCCATTCCATTCCATTCCATTCCATTCCATTCCATTCCATTACATTCCCTTCCATTCCGTTCCATTCCGTTCCATTCCATTGAATTCCGATCCATTGCATTGAATTCCGTTCCATTCCATTCCATTCCTTTCCATTCCGTTCGGTTCCGTTCCGTACCGTTCTACTCGGATTGATTCCATTCTATTCCATTCCATTCCATTCGAATCCATTCGATTCCATTCGATTCCATTCGACTCCATTCCATTCCATTCCATTCCATTCCATTCCATTCCATTCCATTCCATTGAACTCCATTCGATTCCATTCGACTCCATTCCATTCCATTCCATTCCATTCCATTCCATTCCATTCCATTCCATTGAATTCCATTCCATTCCATTCCATTCCTTTGAATTCTGTTCCATTCCATTCCATTCCATTCCGTTCTACTCGGGTTGATTCCATCCTATTCCATTCCGTTCCGTTCCGTTCCGTTCCGTTCCATTCCACTCGGGTTGATTCCATTCTATTCCATTCCATTCCATTCGATTCCATTCGATTCCATTCGATTCCATTCGATTCCATTCGATTCCATTCCATTCCATTCCATTCCATTGAATTCCATTCCATTCCATTCCATTCCATTTAATTCCGTTCCATTCCATTCAATTCCATTCCATTCCATTCCATTCCATTCCATTTGAATTCCATTCCATTCCATTCCATTCAATTCCATTCCATTCCATGCCATTCCATTCCATTCCATTCCATTCCATTCCATTCCATTCCATTCTACTCTGGTTGATTCCATTCTATTCCATTCCATTCCATTCGATTCCATTCGATTCCATTCGATTCCATTCGATTCCATTCCATTCCATTCCATTCCATAGAATTCCATTCCATTCCATTCCATTCCATTCCATTGAATTCCATTCCATTCCATTGAATTCCATTCCATTCCATTCCATTCGATTCCATTCCATTCCATGGAATTCCATTCCATTCGATTCCATTCCATTCCATGGAATTCCATTTCATTCCATTCCATTCCATTCCATTCCATTCCATTCCATAGAATTCCATTCCATTCGATTCCATTCCATTCCGTTCCATTCCATTCCATCGAATTCCATTCCATTCCATTCCATTCCATTCTATTCCATTCCATTCCATTCCATTCCATTCCATTCCATTCTACTCGGGTTGATTCCATTCTATTACATTCCATTCCATTCGATTCCATTCGATTCCATTCGATTCCATTCGATTCCATTCCATTCCATTCCATTCAATTGAATTCCATTCCATTCCATTCCATTCCATTCCATTCCATTCCATTGAATTCCATTCCATTCCATTGAATTCCATTCCATTCCATTCCATTCCAATGAATTCCGTTCCATTCCATTCCTTTCCATTCCATTCCATTCCATTGAATTCCATTACATTGAATTCCATTCCATTCCATTCCATTCCATTGAATTCCATTCCATTCCATTGAATTCCATTCCATTCCATTCCATTCGATTCCATTCCATTCCATGGAATTCCATTCGTTTCCATTCCATTCCATTCCATACCATTCCATTCCATTCCTTTGAATTCCATTGAATTCCATTCCATTCCATTGAATTCCATTCCTTTCCGTTCCATTCCATTGAATTCCGTTCAATTCCATTCCATTCCATTCCATTCCATTCCATTCCATTCCATTCGAATTCCATTCCATTCCATTCCATTCCATTCCATTCCATTCCATTCCATTCCATTCTACTCGGGTTGATTCCATTCTATTCCATTCCATTCCATTCGATTCCATTCGATTCCTTTCGATTCCATTCCATTCCATTCCATTTCATTCCATTGAATTCCATTCCATTCCATTCCATTCCATTCCATAGAATTCCTTTCCATTCCATTCCATCGAATTCCATTCCATTCCATTGAATTCCATTCCATTCCATTCCATTCCATTCCATTCCATTCCATTCCATTCCATCGAATTCCATTCCATTCCATTCCATTCCATTCCATTCCATTCGATTCCATTCGATTCCATTCGATTCCATTCGATTCCATTCGATTCCATTCCATTCCATTCCATTCCATTGGATTCCATTCCATTCCATTCCATTCCATTGAATTCCGTTCCATTCCTTTCAATTTCATTCCATTCCATTCCATTCCATTCCATTCCATTCCATTCCATTCCATTCCATTCCATTCCATTCTACTCGGTTTGATTCCATTCTATTCCATTCGATTCCATTCGATTCCATTCGATTCCATTCGATTCCATTCGATTCCATTCCATTCCATTCCATTACATTGAATTCCGTTCCATTCCATTCCATTCCATTCCATTGAATTCCATTACATTGAATTCCATTCCATTCCATTCCATTCCATGGAATTCCATTCCATTCCGTTCCGTTCCGTTCCGTTCCGTTCCGTACCGTTCCATTCCATTCCATTCCATTCCATTGAATTCCGTTCCATTCCATTGAATTCCATTCCATTCCGTTCCATTCCATTGAATTCCGTTCCGTTCCGTTCCGTTCCGTTCCGTTCCCTTCCGTTCCATTCCATTCCATTCCGTTCTACTCGGGTTCATTCCATTCCATTCCTTTCCGTTCCGTTCCGTTCCGTTCCGTTCCGTTCCGTTCCGTTCTACTCGGGTTGATTCCATTCTATTCCATTCCATTCCATTCGATTCCATTCTATTCCATTCGATTCCATTCTATTCAATTCGATTCCATTCCATTCCATTCCATTCCATTCCATTCCATTCCATTCCATTGAATTCCATTCCATTCCATTCCGTTCCATTCCACTCTGTTCCATTCCATTCCATTCCATTCCATTCCATTCCATTCCATTCCATTACGTTCCGTTCCATTCCGTTCCATTCCATTGAATTCCGATCCATTGCATTGAATTCCGTTCCATTCCATTCCATTCCTTTCCGTTCTGTTCCGTTCCGTTCCGTTCTACTCGGGTTGATTCCATTCTATTCCATTCCATTCCATTCCATTCCAATCTATTCCATTCGATTCCATTCGATTCAATTCGATTCCATTCCATTCCATTCCATTCCATTCCATTCCATTCCATTCCATTGAATTCCATTCCATTCCATTCCATTCCATTCCATTCCGTTCCATTCCATTCCATTCCATTCCATTCCATTCCATTATGTTCCGTTCCATTCCGTTCCATTCCGTTCCATTCCATTGAATTCCGATCCATTGCATTGAATTCCGTTCCATTCCATTCCATTCCTTTCCGTTCCGTTCCGTTCCGTTCCATTCCGTTCTACTCGGATTGATTCCATTCTATTCCATTCCATTCCATTCGATTCCATTCGATTCCATTCGATTCCATTCCATTCCATTCCATTCCATTCCATTCCATTCCATTCCATTGAATTCCATTCCATTCCATTCCATTCCATTGAATTCTGTTCCATTCAATTCCATTCCATTCCATTCCGTTCTTCTCGGGTTGATTCCATTCTATTCCATTCCGTTCCGTTCCGTTCCGTTCCGTTCCGTTCCATTCCACTCGGGTTGATTCCATTCTATTCCATTCCATTCCATTCCATTCCATTCCATTCGATTCCATTCGATTCCATTCGATTCCATTCGATTCCATTCCATTCCATTGAATTCCATTCCATTCCATTCCATTCCATTGAATTCCGTTCCATTCCATTCTATTGCATTCCATTCCATTCCATTCCATTTGAATTCCATTCCATTCCATTCCATTCCATTCCATTCCATTCCATTCCATTCCATTCCATTCTACTCGGGTTGATTCCATTCTATTCCATTCCATTCCATTCGATTCCATTCGATTCCATTCGATTCCATTCGATTCCATTCCATTCCATTCCATTCCATAGAATTCCATTCCATTCCATTGAATTCCATTCCATTCCATTCCATTCCATTGAATTCCCTTCCATTACATTCCATTCCATTCCATTCCATTCCATTGAATTCCATTCCATTGAATTCCATTCCATTCCATTCCATTCCATTGAATTCCGTTCCATTCCATTGAATTCCATTCCATTCCGTTCCATTCCATTGAATTCTGTTCCGTTCCGTTCCGTTCCGTTCCGTTCCATTCCGTTCCATTCCGTTCCTTTCCGTTCTACTCGGATTGATTCCATTCTATTCCATTCCATTCCATTCGATTCCATTCGATTCCATTCGAATCCATTCGATTCCATTCGATTCCATTCGATTCCATTCCATTCCATTGAATTCCATTCCATTCCATTCCATTCCATTGAATTCCGTTCCATTCCATTCAATTCCATTCCATTCCATTCCTTTCCGTTCCGTTCCGTTCCGTTCCATTCCGTTCCGTTCTACTCGGGTTGATTCCATTCTATTCCATTCCATTCCATTCGATTCCATTCTATTCCATTCGATTCCATTCGATTCAATTCGATTCCATTCCATTCCATTCCATTCCATTCCATTCCATTGAATTCCATTCCATTCCATTCCGTTCCATTCCATTCCGTTCCATTCCATTCCATTCCATTACATTACATTTCATTCCCTTCCATTCCGTTCCATTCCGTTCCATTCCATTGAATTCCGATCCATTGCATTGAATTCCGTTCCATTCCATTCCATTCCTTTCCATTCCGTTCCGTTCCGTTCCGTACCGTTCTACTCGGATTGATTCCATTCTATTCCATTCCATTCCATTCGATTCCATTCGATTCCATTCGATTCCATTCGATTCCATTCCATTCCATTCCATTCCATTGAATTCCATTCCATTCCATTCCATTCCATTGAATTCCGTTCCATTCCATTCCATTCCATTCCATTCCGTTCCATTCCATTTGAATTCCATTCCATTCCATTCCATTCCATTCCATTTGAATTCCATTCCATTCCATTCCATTCAATTCCATTCCATTCCATTCCATTCCATTCCATTCTACTCGGGTTGATTCCATTCTATCCATTCCATTCCATTCGATTCCATTCGATTCCATTCGATTCCATTCGATTCCATTCCATTCCATTCCATTCCATTCCATTCCATTCCATTCCATTCCATTCCATTCCATTGAATTCCATTCCATTCCATTCCATTCCATTGAATTCCGTTCCGTTCCATTCCTTTCCATTCCATTCCATTCCATTCCATTGAATTCCATTCCATTCCATTGAATTCCATTCCATTCCATTCCATTCCATTGAATTCCGTTCCGTTCCATTCCTTTCCATTCCATTCCATTCCATTGAATTCCATTACATTGAATTCCATTCCATTCCATTCCATTCCATTGAATTCCATTCCATTCCATTGAATTACATTCCATTCCATTCCATTCGATTCCATTCCATTCCATGGAATTCCATTCCTTTCCATTCCATTCCATTCCATTCCATTCCATTCCATTCCATTCCATTCCATTGAATTCCATTCCATTCCATTGAATTCCATTCCTTTCCATTCCATTCCATTGAATTCCGTTCAATTCCATTCCATTCCATTCCATTCCATTCCATTCCATTCGAATTCCATTCCATTCCTTTCCATTCCATTCCATTCTTTCCATTCCATTCTACTCGGGTTCATTCCATTCTATTCCATTCCATTCCATTCGATTCCATTCGATTCCATTCGATTCCATTCGATTCAATTCGATTCCATTCGATTCCATTCCATTGCATTCCATTCCATTCCATTCCATTCCATTGAATTCCGTTCTGTTCCATTCCTTTCCATTCCATTCCATTCCATTCCATTGAATTCCATTCCATTCCATTGAATTCCATTCCATTCCATTGAATTCCATTCCATTCCATTCCATTCCATTCCATTCCATTCCATGGAATTCCATTCCATTCCATTCCATTCCATTCCATTCCATTCCATTGAATTCCATTCCATTCCATTCCATTGAATTCCATTCCATTCCATTCCATTCGATTCCATTTCATTCCATTGAATTCCATTCCATTCCATTCCATTCCATTGAATTCCATTGAATTCCATTCCATTGAATTCCATTCCATTCCATTGAATTCCATTCCATTTCATTCCATTCCATTCCGTTCCATTCCATTCCGTTCCATTCCATTCCATTCCTTTCCATTCCATTCCATTCCGTTCCATTCCATTGAATTCCGTTCCATTGCATTGAATTCCGTTCCATTCCATTCCATTCCTTTCCGTTCCGTTCCGTTCCGTTCCGTTCCGTTCCGTTCTACTCGGGTTGATTCCATTCTATTCCATTCCATTCCATTCGATTCCATTCTATTCCATTCGATTCCATTCGATTCAATTCGATTCCATTCGATTCCATTCCATTCCATTCCATTCCATTCCATTCCATTGAATTCCATTCCATTCCATTCCGTTCCATTCCATTCCGTTCCATTCCATTCCATTCCATTCCATTCCATTACGTTCCGTTCCATTCCGTTCCATTCCGTTCCATTCCATTGAATTCCGTTCCATTGCATTGAATTCCGTTCCATTCCATTCCATTCCTTTCCGTTCCGTTCCGTTCCGTTCCGTTCTACTCGGTTTGATTCCATTCTATTCCATTCCATTCCATTCGATTCCAATCTATTCCATTCGATTCCATTCGATTCAATTCGATTCCATTCCATTCCATTCCATTCCATTCCATTCCATTCCATTCCATTGAATTCCATTCCATTCCATTCCGTTCCATTCCATTCCGTTCCATTCCATTCCATTCCATTCCATTCCATTCCTTTCCGTTCCATTCCGTTCCGTTCCATTCCGTTCTACTCGGATTGATTCCATTCTATTCCATTCCATTCCATTCGATTCCATTCGATTCCATTCGATTCCATTCGATTCCATTCCATTCCATTCCATTCCATTCCATTCCATTCCATTCCATTCCATTGAACTCCATTCCATTCCATTCCATTCCATTCCATTCCATTCCATGGAATTCCATTCCATTCCATTCCATTCCATTGAATTCTGTTCCATTCAATTCCATTCCATTCCATTCCGTTCTACTCGGGTTGATTCCATTCTATTCCATTCCGTTCCATTCCGTTCCGTTCCGTTCCGTTCCGTTCCGTTCCATTCCACTCGGGTTGATTCCATTGCATTCCATTCCATTACATTCCATTTGAATTCCATTCCATTCCATTCCATTCCATTCCATTCCATTCCATTCTACTCGGGTTGATTCCATTCTATTCCATTCCATTCCATTCGATTCCATTCGATTCCATTCGATTCCATTCCATTCCATTCCATTCCATTCCATTCCATTCCATTGAATTCCATTCCATTCCATTGAATTCCATTCCATTCCATTCCATTCCATTGAATTCCGTTCCATTCCATTCCATTCCATTCCATTCCATTCCATTGAATTCCATTCCATTGAATTCCATTCCATTCCATTCCATTCCATTGAATTCCATTCCATTCCGTTCCGTTCCGTTCCGTTCCGTTCCGTTTCGTTCCGTTCCGTTCCGTTCCGTTCCGTTCCATTCCATTCCATTCCATTCCATTGAATTCCGTTCCATTCCATTGAATTCCATTCCATTCCGTTCCATTCCATTGAATTCTGTTCCGTTCCGTTCCGTTCCGTTCCGTTCCATTCCGTTCCATTCCGTTCCTTTCCGTTCTACTCGGGTTGATTCCATTCTATTCCATTCCATTCCATTCGATTCCATTCGATTCCATTCGAATCCATTCGATTCCATTCGATTCCATTCGATTCCATTCCATTCCATTGAATTCCATTCCATTCCATTCCATTCCATTGAATTCCGTTCCATTCCATTCAATTCCATTCCATTCCATTCCTTTCCGTTCCGTTCCGTTCCGTTCCGTACCGTTCCATTCCATTCCATTCCATTCCATTGAATTCCGTTCCATTCCATTGAATTCCATTCCATTCCGTTCCATTCCATTGAATTCCGTTCCGTTCCGTTCCGTTCCGTTCCGTTCCCTTCCGTTCCATTCCATTCCATTCCGTTCTACTCGGGTTCATTCCATTCCATTCCTTTCCGTTCCGTTCCGTTCCGTTCCGTTCCGTTCCGTTCCGTTCTACTCGGGTTGATTCCATTCTATTCCATTCCATTCCATTCGATTCCATTCTATTCCATTCGATTCCATTCTATTCAATTCGATTCCATTCCATTCCATTCCATTCCATTCCATTCCATTCCATTCCATTGAATTCCATTCCATTCCATTCCGTTCCATTCCATTCTGTTCCATTCCATTCCATTCCATTCCATTCCATTCCATTCCATTCCATTACGTTCCGTTCCATTCCGTTCCATTCCATTGAATTCCGATCCATTGCATTGAATTCCGTTCCATTCCATTCCATTCCTTTCCGTTCTGTTCCGTTCCGTTCCGTTCTACTCGGGTTGATTCCATTCTATTCCATTCCATTCCATTCCATTCCAATCTATTCCATTCGATTCCATTCGATTCAATTCGATTCCATTCCATTCCATTCCATTCCATTCCATTCCATTCCATTGAATTCCATTCCATTCCATTCCATTCCATTCCATTCCGTTCCATTCCATTCCATTCCATTCCATTCCATTCCATTATGTTCCGTTCCATTCCGTTCCATTCCGTTCCATTCCATTGAATTCCGATCCATTGCATTGAATTCCGTTCCATTCCATTCCATTCCTTTCCGTTCCGTTCCGTTCCGTTCCATTCCGTTCTACTCGGATTGATTCCATTCTATTCCATTCCATTCCATTCCATTCCATTCGATTCCATTCGATTCCATTCGATTCCATTCCATTCCATTCCATTCCATTCCATTCCATTCCATTCCATTCCATTGAATTCCATTCCATTCCATTCCATTCCATTGAATTCTGTTCCATTCAATTCCATTCCATTCCATTCCGTTCTTCTCGGGTTGATTCCATTCTATTCCATTCCGTTCCGTTCCGTTCCGTTCCGTTCCGTTCCATTCCACTCGGGTTGATTCCATTCTATTCCATTCCATTCCATTCCATTCCATTCCATTCGATTCCATTCGATTCCATTCGATTCCATTCGATTCCATTCCATTCCATTGAATTCCATTCCATTCCATTCCATTCCATTGAATTCCGTTCCATTCCATTCTATTGCATTCCATTCCATTCCATTCCATTTGAATTCCATTCCATTCCATTCCATTCCATTCCATTCCATTCCATTCCATTCCATTCCATTCTACTCGGGTTGATTCCATTCTATTCCATTCCATTCCATTCGATTCCATTCGATTCCATTCGATTCCATTCGATTCCATTCCATTCCATTCCATTCCATAGAATTCCATTCCATTCCATTGAATTCCATTCCATTCCATTCCATTCCATTGAATTCCGTTCCATTACATTCCATTCCATTCCATTCCATTCCATTGAATTCCATTCCATTGAATTCCATTCCATTCCATTCCATTCCATTGAATTCCGTTCCATTCCATTGAATTCCATTCCATTCCGTTCCATTCCATTGAATTCTGTTCCGTTCCGTTCCGTTCCGTTCCGTTCCATTCCGTTCCATTCCGTTCCTTTCCGTTCTACTCGGATTGATTCCATTCTATTCCATTCCATTCCATTCGATTCCATTCGATTCCATTCGAATCCATTCGATTCCATTCGATTCCATTCGATTCCATTCCATTCCATTGAATTCCATTCCATTCCATTCCATTCCATTGAATTCCGTTCCATTCCATTCAATTCCATTCCATTCCATTCCTTTCCGTTCCGTTCCGTTCCGTTCCATTCCGTTCCGTTCTACTCGGGTTGATTCCATTCTATTCCATTCCATTCCATTCGATTCCATTCTATTCCATTCGATTCCATTCGATTCAATTCGATTCCATTCCATTCCATTCCATTCCATTCCATTCCATTGAATTCCATTCCATTCCATTCCGTTCCATTCCATTCCGTTCCATTCCATTCCATTCCATTCCATTACATTACATTTCATTCCCTTCCATTCCGTTCCATTCCGTTCCATTCCATTGAATTCCGATCCATTGCATTGAATTCCGTTCCATTCCATTCCATTCCTTTCCATTCCGTTCCGTTCCGTTCCGTACCGTTCTACTCGGATTGATTCCATTCTATTCCATTCCATTCCATTCGATTCCATTCGATTCCATTCGATTCCATTCGATTCCATTCCATTCCATTCCATTCCATTGAATTCCATTCCATTCCATTCCATTCCATTGAATTCCGTTCCATTCCATTCCATTCCATTCCATTCCATTCCATTCCATTCCATTTGAATTCCATTCCATTCCATTCCATTCAATTCCATTCCATTCCATTCCATTCCATTCCATTCTACTCGGGTTGATTCCATTCTATCCATTCCATTCCATTCGATTCCATTCGATTCCATTCGATTCCATTCGATTCCATTCCATTCCATTCCATTCCATTCCATTCCATTCCATTCCATTCCATTCCATTCCATTCCATTGAATTCCATTCCATTCCATTCCATTCCATTGAATTCCGTTCCGTTCCATTCCTTTCCATTCCATTCCATTCCATTCCATTGAATTCCATTCCATTCCATTGAATTCCATTCCATTCCATTCCATTCCATTGAATTCCGTTCCGTTCCATTCCTTTCCATTCCATTCCATTCCATTGAATTCCATTACATTGAATTCCATTCCATTCCATTCCATTCCATTGAATTCCATTCCATTCCATTGAATTACATTCCATTCCATTCCATTCGATTCCATTCCATTCCATGGAATTCCATTCCTTTCCATTCCATTCCATTCCATTCCATTCCATTCCATTCCATTGAATTCCATTCCATTCCATTGAATTCCATTCCTTTCCATTCCATTCCATTGAATTCCGTTCAATTCCATTCCATTCCATTCCATTCCATTCCATTCCATTCGAATTCCATTCCATTCCTTTCCATTCCATTCCATTCTTTCCATTCCATTCTACTCGGGTTCATTCCATTCTATTCCATTCCATTCCATTCGATTCCATTCGATTCCATTCGATTCCATTCGATTCAATTCGATTCCATTCGATTCCATTCCATTGCATTCCATTCCATTCCATTCCATTCCATTGAATTCCGTTCTGTTCCATTCCTTTCCATTCCATTCCATTCCATTCCATTGAATTCCATTCCATTCCATTGAATTCCATTCCATTCCATTGAATTCCATTCCATTCCATTCCATTCCATTCCATTCCATTCCATGGAATTCCATTCCATTCCATTCCATTCCATTCCATTCCATTCCATTGAATTCCATTCCATTCCATTCCATTGAATTCCATTCCATTCCATTCCATTCGATTCCATTTCATTCCATTGAATTCCATTCCATTCCATTCCATTCCATTGAATTCCATTGAATTCCATTCCATTGAATTCCATTCCATTCCATTGAATTCCATTCCATTTCATTCCATTCCATTCCGTTCCATTCCATTCCGTTCCATTCCATTCCATTCCTTTCCATTCCATTCCATTCCGTTCCATTCCATTGAATTCCGTTCCATTGCATTGAATTCCGTTCCATTCCATTCCATTCCTTTCCGTTCCGTTCCGTTCCGTTCCGTTCCGTTCCGTTCTACTCGGGTTGATTCCATTCTATTCCATTCCATTCCATTCGATTCCATTCTATTCCATTCGATTCCATTCGATTCAATTCGATTCCATTCGATTCCATTCCATTCCATTCCATTCCATTCCATTCCATTGAATTCCATTCCATTCCATTCCGTTCCATTCCATTCCGTTCCATTCCATTCCATTCCATTCCATTCCATTACATTCCGTTCCATTCCGTTCCATTCCGTTCCATTCCATTGAATTCCGTTCCATTGCATTGAATTCCGTTCCATTCCATTCCATTCCTTTCCGTTCCGTTCCGTTCCGTTCCGTTCTACTCGGTTTGATTCCATTCTATTCCATTCCATTCCATTCGATTCCAATCTATTCCATTCGATTCCATTCGATTCAATTCGATTCCATTCCATTCCATTCCATTCCATTCCATTCCATTCCATTCCATTGAATTCCATTCCATTCCATTCCGTTCCATTCCATTCCGTTCCATTCCATTCCATTCCATTCCATTCCATTCCTTTCCGTTCCATTCCGTTCCGTTCCATTCCGTTCTACTCGGAATGATTCCATTCTATTCCATTCCATTCCATTCGATTCCATTCGATTCCATTCGATTCCATTCGATTCCATTCCATTCCATTCCATTCCATTCCATTCCATTCCATTCCATTCCATTGAACTCCATTCCATTCCATTCCATTCCATTCCATTCCATTCCATGGAATTCCATTCCATTCCATTCCATTCCATTGAATTCTGTTCCATTCAATTCCATTCCATTCCATTCCGTTCTACTCGGGTTGATTCCATTCTATTCCATTCCGTTCCATTCCGTTCCGTTCCGTTCCGTTCCGTTCCGTTCCATTCCACTCGGGTTGATTCCATTGCATTCCATTCCATTACATTCCATTTGAATTCCATTCCATTCCATTCCATTCCATTCCATTCCATTCCATTCTACTCGGGTTGATTCCATTCTATTCCATTCCATTCCATTCGATTCCATTCGATTCCATTCGATTCCATTCGATTCCATTCCATTCCATTCCATTCCATTCCATTCCATTCCATTGAATTCCATTCCATTCCATTGAATTCCATTCCATTCCATTCCATTCCATTGAATTCCGTTCCATTCCATTCCATTCCATTCCATTCCATTCCATTGAATTCCATTCCATTGAATTCCATTCCATTCCATTCCATTCCATTGAATTCCATTCCATTCCGTTCCGTTCCGTTCCGTTCCGTTCCGTTTCGTTCCGTTCCGTTCCGTTCCGTTCCGTTCCATTCCATTCCATTCCATTCCATTGAATTCCGTTCCATTCCATTGAATTCCATTCCATTCCGTTCCATTCCATTGAATTCTGTTCCGTTCCGTTCCGTTCCGTTCCGTTCCATTCCGTTCCATTCCGTTCCTTTCCGTTCTACTCGGGTTGATTCCATTCTATTCCATTCCATTCCATTCGATTCCATTCGATTCCATTCGAATCCATTCGATTCCATTCGATTCCATTCGATTCCATTCCATTCCATTGAATTCCATTCCATTCCATTCCATTCCATTGAATTCCGTTCCATTCCATTCAATTCCATTCCATTCCATTCCTTTCCGTTCCGTTCCGTTCCGTTCCGTACCGTTCCATTCCATTCCATTCCATTCCATTGAATTCCGTTCCATTCCATTGAATTCCATTCCATTCCGTTCCATTCCATTGAATTCCGTTCCGTTCCGTTCCGTTCCGTTCCGTTCCCTTCCGTTCCATTCCATTCCATTCCGTTCTACTCGGGTTCATTCCATTCCATTCCTTTCCGTTCCGTTCCGTTCCGTTCCGTTCCGTTCCGTTCCGTTCTACTCGGGTTGATTCCATTCTATTCCATTCCATTCCATTCGATTCCATTCTATTCCATTCGATTCCATTCGATTCAATTCGATTCCATTCCATTCCATTCCATTCCATTCCATTCCATTGAATTCCATTCCATTCCATTCCGTTCCATTCCATTCCGTTCCATTCCATTCCATTCCATTCCATTCCATTCCATTCCATTCCATTACGTTCCGTTCCATTCCGTTCCATTCCATTGAATTCCGATCCATTGCATTGAATTCCGTTCCATTCCATTCCATTCCTTTCCGTTCTGTTCCGTTCCGTTCCGTTCTACTCGGGTTGATTCCATTCTATTCCATTCCATTCCATTCCATTCCAATCTATTCCATTCGATTCCATTCGATTCAATTCGATTCCATTCCATTCCATTCCATTCCATTCCATTCCATTCCATTGAATTCCATTCCATTCCATTCCATTCCATTCCATTCCGTTCCATTCCATTCCATTCCATTCCATTCCATTCCATTATGTTCCGTTCCATTCCGTTCCATTCCGTTCCATTCCATTGAATTCCGATCCATTGCATTGAATTCCGTTCCATTCCATTCCATTCCTTTCCGTTCCGTTCCGTTCCGTTCCATTCCGTTCTACTCGGATTGATTCCATTCTATTCCATTCCATTCCATTCCATTCCATTCGATTCCATTCGATTCCATTCGATTCCATTCCATTCCATTCCATTCCATTCCATTCCATTCCATTCCATTGAATTCCATTCCATTCCATTCCATTCCATTGAATTCTGTTCCATTCAATTCCATTCCATTCCATTCCGTTCTTCTCGGGTTGATTCCATTCTATTCCATTCCGTTCCGTTCCGTTCCGTTCCGTTCCGTTCCATTCCACTCGGGTTGATTCCATTCTATTCCATTCCATTCCATTCCATTCCATTCCATTCGATTCCATTCGATTCCATTCGATTCCATTCGATTCCATTCCATTCCATTGAATTCCATTCCATTCCATTCCATTCCATTGAATTCCGTTCCATTCCATTCTATTGCATTCCATTCCATTCCATTCCATTTGAATTCCATTCCATTCCATTCCATTCCATTCCATTCCATTCCATTCCATTCCATTCCATTCTACTCGGGTTGATTCCATTCTATTCCATTCCATTCCATTCGATTCCATTCGATTCCATTCGATTCCATTCGATTCCATTCCATTCCATTCCATTCCATAGAATTCCATTCCATTCCATTGAATTCCATTCCATTCCATTCCATTCCATTGAATTCCGTTCCATTACATTCCATTCCATTCCATTCCATTCCATTGAATTCCATTCCATTGAATTCCATTCCATTCCATTCCATTCCATTGAATTCCGTTCCATTCCATTGAATTCCATTCCATTCCGTTCCATTCCATTGAATTCTGTTCCGTTCCGTTCCGTTCCGTTCCGTTCCATTCCGTTCCATTCCGTTCCTTTCCGTTCTACTCGGATTGATTCCATTCTATTCCATTCCATTCCATTCGATTCCATTCGATTCCATTCGAATCCATTCGATTCCATTCGATTCCATTCGATTCCATTCCATTCCATTGAATTCCATTCCATTCCATTCCATTCCATTGAATTCCGTTCCATTCCATTCAATTCCATTCCATTCCATTCCTTTCCGTTCCGTTCCGTTCCGTTCCATTCCGTTCCGTTCTACTCGGGTTGATTCCATTCTATTCCATTCCATTCCATTCGATTCCATTCTATTCCATTCGATTCCATTCGATTCAATTCGATTCCATTCCATTCCATTCCATTCCATTCCATTCCATTGAATTCCATTCCATTCCATTCCGTTCCATTCCATTCCGTTCCATTCCATTCCATTCCATTCCATTACATTACATTTCATTCCCTTCCATTCCGTTCCATTCCGTTCCATTCCATTGAATTCCGATCCATTGCATTGAATTCCGTTCCATTCCATTCCATTCCTTTCCATTCCGTTCCGTTCCGTTCCGTACCGTTCTACTCGGATTGATTCCATTCTATTCCATTCCATTCCATTCGATTCCATTCGATTCCATTCGATTCCATTCGATTCCATTCCATTCCATTCCATTCCATTGAATTCCATTCCATTCCATTCCATTCCATTGAATTCCGTTCCATTCCATTCCATTCCATTCCATTCCGTTCCATTCCATTTGAATTCCATTCCATTCCATTCCATTCCATTCCATTTGAATTCCATTCCATTCCATTCCATTCAATTCCATTCCATTCCATTCCATTCCATTCCATTCTACTCGGGTTGATTCCATTCTATCCATTCCATTCCATTCGATTCCATTCGATTCCATTCGATTCCATTCGATTCCATTCCATTCCATTCCATTCCATTCCATTCCATTCCATTCCATTCCATTCCATTCCATTCCATTGAATTCCATTCCATTCCATTCCATTCCATTGAATTCCGTTCCGTTCCATTCCTTTCCATTCCATTCCATTCCATTCCATTGAATTCCATTCCATTCCATTGAATTCCATTCCATTCCATTCCATTCCATTGAATTCCGTTCCGTTCCATTCCTTTCCATTCCATTCCATTCCATTGAATTCCATTACATTGAATTCCATTCCATTCCATTCCATTCCATTGAATTCCATTCCATTCCATTGAATTACATTCCATTCCATTCCATTCGATTCCATTCCATTCCATGGAATTCCATTCCTTTCCATTCCATTCCATTCCATTCCATTCCATTCCATTCCATTCCATTCCATTGAATTCCATTCCATTCCATTGAATTCCATTCCTTTCCATTCCATTCCATTGAATTCCGTTCAATTCCATTCCATTCCATTCCATTCCATTCCATTCCATTCGAATTCCATTCCATTCCTTTCCATTCCATTCCATTCTTTCCATTCCATTCTACTCGGGTTCATTCCATTCTATTCCATTCCATTCCATTCGATTCCATTCGATTCCATTCGATTCCATTCGATTCAATTCGATTCCATTCGATTCCATTCCATTGCATTCCATTCCATTCCATTCCATTCCATTGAATTCCGTTCTGTTCCATTCCTTTCCATTCCATTCCATTCCATTCCATTGAATTCCATTCCATTCCATTGAATTCCATTCCATTCCATTGAATTCCATTCCATTCCATTCCATTCCATTCCATTCCATTCCATTCCATGGAATTCCATTCCATTCCATTCCATTCCATTCCATTCCATTCCATTGAATTCCATTCCATTCCATTCCATTGAATTCCATTCCATTCCATTCCATTCGATTCCATTTCATTCCATTGAATTCCATTCCATTCCATTCCATTCCATTGAATTCCATTGAATTCCATTCCATTGAATTCCATTCCATTCCATTGAATTCCATTCCATTTCATTCCATTCCATTCCGTTCCATTCCATTCCGTTCCATTCCATTCCATTCCTTTCCATTCCATTCCATTCCGTTCCATTCCATTGAATTCCGTTCCATTGCATTGAATTCCGTTCCATTCCATTCCATTCCTTTCCGTTCCGTTCCGTTCCGTTCCGTTCCGTTCCGTTCTACTCGGGTTGATTCCATTCTATTCCATTCCATTCCATTCGATTCCATTCTATTCCATTCGATTCCATTCGATTCAATTCGATTCCATTCGATTCCATTCCATTCCATTCCATTCCATTCCATTCCATTGAATTCCATTCCATTCCATTCCGTTCCATTCCATTCCGTTCCATTCCATTCCATTCCATTCCATTCCATTACGTTCCGTTCCATTCCGTTCCATTCCGTTCCATTCCATTGAATTCCGTTCCATTGCATTGAATTCCGTTCCATTCCATTCCATTCCTTTCCGTTCCGTTCCGTTCCGTTCCGTTCTACTCGGTTTGATTCCATTCTATTCCATTCCATTCCATTCGATTCCAATCTATTCCATTCGATTCCATTCGATTCAATTCGATTCCATTCCATTCCATTCCATTCCATTCCATTCCATTCCATTCCATTGAATTCCATTCCATTCCATTCCGTTCCATTCCATTCCGTTCCATTCCATTCCATTCCATTCCATTCCATTCCTTTCCGTTCCATTCCGTTCCGTTCCATTCCGTTCTACTCGGATTGATTCCATTCTATTCCATTCCATTCCATTCGATTCCATTCGATTCCATTCGATTCCATTCGATTCCATTCCATTCCATTCCATTCCATTCCATTCCATTCCATTCCATTGAACTCCATTCCATTCCATTCCATTCCATTCCATTCCATTCCATGGAATTCCATTCCATTCCATTCCATTCCATTGAATTCTGTTCCATTCAATTCCATTCCATTCCATTCCGTTCTACTCGGGTTGATTCCATTCTATTCCATTCCGTTCCATTCCGTTCCGTTCCGTTCCGTTCCGTTCCGTTCCATTCCACTCGGGTTGATTCCATTGCATTCCATTCCATTACATTCCATTTGAATTCCATTCCATTCCATTCCATTCCATTCCATTCCATTCCATTCTACTCGGGTTGATTCCATTCTATTCCATTCCATTCCATTCGATTCCATTCGATTCCATTCGATTCCATTCTATTCCATTCCATTCCATTCCATTCCTTTCCATTCCATTGCATTCCATTGCATTCCATTCCATTCCATTCCATTCCATTCCATTCCATTCCATTCCATTCCACTCCACTCCACTCCACTCCACTCCACTCCATTCCACTCCACTCCACTCCGGTACATTCCATTCCATTCCATTCCATTCCATTCCATTCCATTCCATTCCGTGCTTCTCGGGTACATTCCGTTCCGTTCCATTCCATTCCATTCCATTCCATTCCATTCCAGTGCACTCTACTCCACTCCACTCCACTCCACTCCACTCCGGTACATTCCATTCCATTCCATTCCATTCCATTTCCATTCCCATTCCATTTCCATTCCCGTTCCATTTCCATTCCCGTTTCTTTTCCATTCCCGTTCCATTTCCATTCCAGTTCCATTACCATTCCCGTTCCATTTCCATTCCCGATCCATTTCCATTCCCGTTCCTTTTCCATTCCCGTTCCATTTCCATTCCCGTTCCGTTACCATTCCCGTTCCATTTCCGTTCCCGTTCCGTTTCCGTTCCCGTTCCATTTCCGTTCTCGTTCCGTTTCCGTTCCCGTTCCATTTCCCTTCCCGTTCCATTTCCCTTCCCGTTCCATTTCCGTTCCCGTTCCGTTTCCGTTCCCGTTCCATTTCCGTTCTCGTTTCTTTTCCGTTCCCGTTCCATTTCCATTCCCGTTCCATTTCCGTTCCCGTTCCATTTCCATTCCCGTTCCATTTCCATTCCCTTTCCATTTCCATTTCATTCCATTCCGTTCTGCTCGGGTACATTCCATTCCATTCCATTGCATTCCATTCCGTTCTGCTCCTCTCCATTCCATTCCATTCCAATCCGTTCCATTCCGTTCTACTCGGGTAGATTCCATTCCATTCCATTCCATTCCATTCCATTCCATTCCATTCCATTCCATTCCATTCCATTCTACTGGTGTCCATTCCATTCCATTCCATTCCATTCCATTCCATTCCATGCCATTCCATTGCATTCCATTCCATTCCATTCCATTCCGTTCCGTTCTACTCGGTTACATTCCATTCAATTCCATTCCATTCCGTTCTACTCGGGTAGATTCCATTCCATTCCATTCCATTCCTATCCATTCCATTGCATTCCATTGCATTGCATTGCACTCAATTCCATTCCATTCCATTCCATTCCATTCCATTCCATTCCATTCCATTCCATTCCATTCCGTTCCGTTCAACTCGGTTACATTCCATTCAATTACATTCCATTCCGTTCTACTCGGTTACATTCCATTCCATTCCATTCCATTCCATTCCAATCCATTCCATTCCATTCCATTCCGTTCTACTCGGGTACATTCCATTCCATTCCATTCCATTCCATTCCATTCCATTCCATTCCATTCCGTTCTACTTTGGTACATTCCATTCCATTCCATTCCATTCCATTCCATTCCATTCCATTCCATTCCATTCCGTTCTACTTGGGTTGATTCCATTCTATTCCATTCCATTCCATTCCATTCCATTCCATTCCATTCCATTCCATTCGATTCCATTCCATTCCATTCCATGGAAATCCATTCCATTCCATTCCATTCCATGGAATTCCATTCCATTCCATTCCATTCCATTCCATTCCATTCCATTCCATTCCATTCCATTCTACTGGTGTCCATTCCATTCCATTCCATTCCATTCCATTCCATTCCATTCCATTCCATTGCATTCCATTCCATTCCATTCCATTCCGTTCCGTTCTACTCGGTTACATTCCATTCAATTCCATTCCATTCCGTTCTACTCGGGTAGATTCCATTCCATTCCATTCCATTCCTTTCCATTCCATTGCATTCCATTGCATTGCATTGCACTCAATTCCATTCCATTCCATTCCATTCCATTCCATTCCATTCCATTCCGTTCCGTTCAACTCAGTAACATTCCATTCAATTACATTCCATTCCGTTCTACTCGGTTACATTCCATTCCATTCCATTCCATTCCTTTCCGTTCCATTCCGTTCCGTTCCATTCCGTTCTACTCGGATTGATTCCATTCTATTCCATTCCATTCCATTCGATTCCATTCGATTCCATTCGATTCCATTCGATTCCATTCCATTCCATTCCATTCCATTCCATTCCATTCCATTCCATTCCATTGAACTCCATTCCATTCCATTCCATTCCATTCCATTCCATTCCATGGAATTCCATTCCATTCCATTCCATTCCATTGAATTCTGTTCCATTCAATTCCATTCCATTCCATTCCGTTCTACTCGGGTTGATTCCATTCTATTCCATTCCGTTCCATTCCGTTCCGTTCCGTTCCGTTCCGTTCCGTTCCATTCCACTCGGGTTGATTCCATTGCATTCCATTCCATTACATTCCATTTGAATTCCATTCCATTCCATTCCATTCCATTCCATTCCATTCCATTCTACTCGGGTTGATTCCATTCTATTCCATTCCATTCCATTCGATTCCATTCGATTCCATTCGATTCCATTCTATTCCATTCCATTCCATTCCATTCCTTTCCATTCCATTGCATTCCATTGCATTCCATTCCATTCCATTCCATTCCATTCCATTCCATTCCATTCCATTCCACTCCACTCCACTCCACTCCACTCCACTCCATTCCACTCCACTCCACTCCGGTACATTCCATTCCATTCCATTCCATTCCATTCCATTCCATTCCGTGCTTCTCGGGTACATTCCGTTCCGTTCCATTCCATTCCATTCCATTCCATTCCGTTCCAGTGCACTCTACTCCACTCCACTCCACTCCACTCCACTCCGGTACATTCCATTCCATTCCATTCCATTCCATTTCCATTCCCATTCCATTTCCATTCCCGTTCCATTTCCATTCCCGTTTCTTTTCCATTCCCGTTCCATTTCCATTCCAGTTCCATTACCATTCCCGTTCCATTTCCATTCCCGATCCATTTCCATTCCCGTTCCTTTTCCATTCCCGTTCCATTTCCATTCCCGTTCCGTTACCATTCCCGTTCCATTTCCGTTCCCGTTCCGTTTCCGTTCCCGTTCCATTTCCGTTCTCGTTCCGTTTCCGTTCCCGTTCCATTTCCCTTCCCGTTCCATTTCCCTTCCCGTTCCATTTCCGTTCCCGTTCCGTTTCCGTTCCCGTTCCATTTCCGTTCTCGTTTCTTTTCCGTTCCCGTTCCATTTCCATTCCCGTTCCATTTCCGTTCCCGTTCCATTTCCATTCCCGTTCCATTTCCATTCCCTTTCCATTTCCATTTCATTCCATTCCGTTCTGCTCGGGTACATTCCATTCCATTCCATTGCATTCCATTCCGTTCTGCTCCTCTCCATTCCATTCCATTCCAATCCGTTCCATTCCGTTCTACTCGGGTAGATTCCATTCCATTCCATTCCATTCCATTCCATTCCATTCCATTCCATTCCATTCCATTCCATTCTACTGGTGTCCATTCCATTCCATTCCATTCCATTCCATTCCATTCCATGCCATTCCATTGCATTCCATTCCATTCCATTCCATTCCGTTCCGTTCTACTCGGTTACATTCCATTCAATTCCATTCCATTCCGTTCTACTCGGGTAGATTCCATTCCATTCCATTCCATTCCTTTCCATTCCATTGCATTCCATTGCATTGCATTGCACTCAATTCCATTCCATTCCATTCCATTCCATTCCATTCCATTCCATTCCATTCCATTCCGTTCCGTTCAACTCGGTTACATTCCATTCAATTACATTCCATTCCGTTCTACTCGGTTACATTCCATTCCATTCCATTCCATTCCATTCCAATCCATTCCATTCCATTCCATTCCGTTCTACTCGGGTACATTCCATTCCATTCCATTCCATTCCATTCCATTCCATTCCATTCCATTCCGTTCTACTTTGGTACATTCCATTCCATTCCATTCCATTCCATTCCATTCCATTCCATTCCATTCCATTCCGTTCTACTTGGGTTGATTCCATTCTATTCCATTCCATTCCATTCCATTCCATTCCATTCCATTCCATTCCATTCGATTCCATTCCATTCCATTCCATGGAAATCCATTCCATTCCATTCCATTCCATGGAATTCCATTCCATTCCATTCCATTCCATTCCATTCCATTCCATTCCATTCCATTCCATTCTACTGGTGTCCATTCCATTCCATTCCATTCCATTCCATTCCATTCCATTCCATTCCATTCCATTCCATTGCATTCCATTCCATTCCATTCCATTCCGTTCCGTTCTACTCGGTTACATTCCATTCAATTCCATTCCATTCCGTTCTACTCGGGTAGATTCCATTCCATTCCATTCCATTCCTTTCCATTCCATTGCATTCCATTGCATTGCATTGCACTCAATTCCATTCCATTCCATTCCATTCCATTCCATTCCATTCCATTCCGTTCCGTTCAACTCAGTAACATTCCATTCAATTACATTCCATTCCGTTCTACTCGGTTACATTCCATTCCATTCCATTCCATTCCATTCCAATCCATTCCATTCCATTCCATTCCGTTCTACTCGGGTACATTCCGTTCCATTCCATTCCATTCCATTCCATTCCATTCCATTACTTTCCGTTCTACTTTGGTACATTCCATTCCATTCCATTCCATTCCATTACATTCCATTCCATTACATTCCATTCCATTCCATTCCGTTCTACTCAGGTTGATTCCATTCTATTCCATTCCATTCCATTCCATTCCATTCCATTCCATGGAATTCCATTCCATTCCATTCCATTCCATTCCATTCCATTCCGTTCCATTCCATTCCATTCCATTCCATTCCGTTCCATTCCATTCCATTGAATTCCATTCCATTCCATTCCATTCCATTCCATTCCATTCCATTGAATTCCATTCCATTCCATTCCATTCCATTCCATTCCATCCCATTCCATTCCATTCCATTCCATTCCATTCTACTCGGGTTGATTCCATTCTATTCCATTCCATTCCATTCGATCCCATTTGATTCCATTCGATTCCATTCAATTCCATTCGATTCCATTCCATTCCACTCCATTCCATTCCATTGAATTCCATTCCATTCCATTCCATTCCATTCCATGGAATTCCATTCCATTCCATTCCATTCCATTCCATAGAATTCCATTCCATTCCATTCCATTCCACTGAATTCCGTTCCATTCCATTCCATTCCGTTCCGTTCCGTTCCGTTCCGTTCCGTTGCGTTCCGTTCCGTTCCGTTGTGTTCCGTTCCGTTCTACTCGGGTTGATTCCATTCTATTCCATTCCATTCCAATCCATTCCGTTCCATTCCATAGAATTCCATTCCATTCCATTCCATTCCATTCCATTCCATTCCATTGAATTCCATTCCATTCCATTCCATTCCATTCCATTCCATTCCATTCCATTCCATTCCATTCCATGGAATTCCGTTCCATTCCATTCCATTCCGTTCCTTTCCGTCCCGTTCCGTTCCGTTCCGTTCCGTTGCGTTCCGTTCCGTTCTACTCGGGTTGATTCCATTCTATTCCATTCCATTCCATTCGATTCCATTCGATTCCATTCGATTCCACTCCATTCCATTCCATAGAATTCCATTCCATTCCATTCCATTCCATTGAATTCCATTCCATTCCATTCCATTCCATTGAATTCCATTCCATTCCATTCCATTCCATTGAATTCCATTCCATTCCATTCCATTCCATTCCATTCCATTCCATTCCATTCCATTCCATTCTACTGGTGTCCATTCCATTCCATTCCATTCCATTCCATTCCATTCCATTCCATTCCATTCCATTGAATTCCATTCCATTGAATTCCATTCCATTCCATTCCATTCCATTGAATTCCATTCCATTCCATTCCATTCCATTCCATTCCATTCCATTCCATTCCATTCCATTCTACTGGTGTCCATTCCATTCCATTCTATTCCATTCCATTCCATTCCATTCCATTCCATTCCTTTCCATTCCATTGCATTCCATTGCATTCCATTCCATTCCATTCCATTCCATTCCATTCCATTCCACTCCACTCCACTCCACTCCACTCCATTGCACTCCACGCCACTCCGGTACATTCCGTTCCGTTCCATTCCATTCCATTCCATTCCATTCCGTTCCTGTGCACTCTACTCCACTCCACTCCACTCCACTCCACTCCGGTACATTCCATTCCATTCCATTCCATTCCATTCCATTCCATTTCCATTCCCATTCCATTTCCATTCCCGTTCCATTTCCATTCCCGTTTCTTTTCCATTCCCGTTCCATTTCCATTCCAGTTCCATTACCATTCCCGTTCCATTTCCATTCCCGATCCATTTCCATTCCCGTTCCTTTTCCATTCCCGTTCCATTTCCATTCCCGTTCCGTTACCATTCCCGTTCCATTTCCGTTCTCGTTCCGTTTCCGTTCCCGTTCCATTTCCCTTCCTGTTCCATTTCTGTTCCCGTTCCATTTCCATTCCTGTTCCATTTCCGTTCCCGTTCCATTTCCTTTCCCGTTCTATTTCCATTCCCTTTCCATTTCCATTTCATTCCATTCCGTTCTGCTCGGGTACATTCCATTCCATTCCATTGCATTCCATTCCGTTCTGCTCCTGTCCATTCCATTCCATTCCATTCCGTTCCATTCCGTTCTACTAGGGTAGATTCCATTCCATTCCATTCCATTCCATTCCATTCCATTCCATTCCATTCCATTCCATTCCATTCCATTCCATTCTACTGGTGTCCATTCCATTCCATTCCATTCCATTCCATTCCATTCCATTCCATTCCATTGCATTCCATTCCATTGCATTCCATTCCATTCCGTTCCGTTCTACTCGGTTACATTCCATTCAATTCCATTCCATTCCGTTCTACTCGGGTAGATTCCATTCCATTCCATTCCATTCCATTCCTTTCCATTCCATTGCATTCCATTGCATTGCATTGCACTCAATTCCATTCCATTCCATTCCATTCCATTCCATTCCATTCCATTCCGTTCCGTTCAACTCGGTTACATTCCATTCAATTACATTCCATTCCGTTCTACTCGGTTACATTCCATTCCATTCCATTCCATTCCATTCCATTCCATTCCATTCCATTCCATTGCATTCCATTCCATTCCATTCCATTCCATTCCGTTCCGTTCTACTCGGTTACATTCCATTCAATTCCATTCCATTCCGTTCTACTCGGGTAGATTCCATTCCATTCCATTCCATTCCTTTCCATTCCATTGCATTCCATTGCATTGCATTGCACTCAATTCCATTCCATTCCATTCCATTCCATTCCATTCCATTCCATTCCATTCCATTCCATTCCGTTCCGTTCAACTCGGTTACATTCCATTCAATTACATTCCATTCCGTTCTACTCGGTTACATTCCATTCCATTCCATTCCATTCCATTCCATTCCATTCCATTCCGTTCTACTCGGGTTGATTCCATTCTATTCCATTCCATTCCATTCCATTCCATTCCATTCCATTCCATTCCATTCCATTCCATTCGATTCCATTCCATTCCATTCCATTGAATTCCATTCCATTCCATTCCATTCCATGGAATTCCATTGAATTCCATTCCATTCCATTCCATTCCATTCCATTGAATTCCATTCCATTCCATTCCATTCCATTCCATTGAATTCCATTCCGTTCCATTCCATTCCATTGAATTCCATTCCATTCCATTCCATTCCATGGAATTCCATTCCATTCCATTCCATTCCATTCCATTCCATTCCATTCCATTCCATTCCATTCCATTCCATTCCATCCCATTCCATTCCATTCCATTCCATTCCGTTCTACTCGGGTTGATTCCATTCTATTCCATTCCATTCCATTCGATCCCATTTGATTCCATTCGATTCCATTCAATTCCATTCGATTCCATTCCATTCCACTCCATTCCATTCCATTGAATTCCATTCCATTCCATTCCATTCCATTCCGTTCTACTCGGGTACATTCCGTTCCATTCCATTCCATTCCATTCCATTCCATTCCATTCCTTTCCGTTCTACTTTGGTACATTCCATTCCATTCCATTCCATTCCATTCCATTCCATTCCATTCCATTCCATTCCATTCCGTTCTACTCAGGTTGATTCCATTCTATTCCATTCCATTCCATTCCATTCCATTCCATTCCATTCCATTCCATTCGATTCCGTTCCTTTCCATTCCATTGAATTCCATTCCATTCCATTCCATTCCATGGAATTCCATTCCATTCCAATTCCATTCCATTCCATTCCATTCCATTCCATTCCATTCCATTCCATTCCATTGAATTCCATTCCATTCCATTCCATTCCATTCCATTCCATTCCGTTCCATTCCATTCCATTGAATTCCATTCCATTCCATTCCATTCCATTCCATTCCATTCCATTGAATTCCATTCCATTCCATTCCATTCCATTCCATTCCATCCCATTCCATTCCATTCCATTCCATTCCATTCTACTCGGGTTGATTCCATTCTATTCCATTCCATTCCATTCGATCCCATTTGATTCCATTCGATTCCATTCAATTCCATTCGATTCCATTCCATTCCACTCCATTCCATTCCATTGAATTCCATTCCATTCCATTCCATTCCATTCCATTCCATTCCATTCCATTCCATTCCATTCCATTCCATTCCATAGAATTCCATTCCATTCCATTCCATTCCACTGAGTTCCGTTCCATTCCATTCCATTCCGTTCCGTTCCGTTCCGTTCCGTTCCGTTGCGTTCCGTTCCGTTCCGTTGTGTTCCGTTCCGTTCTACTCGGGTTGATTCCATTCTATTCCATTCCATTCCAATCCATTCCGTTCCATTCCATTGAATTCCATTCCATTCCATTCCATTCCATTGAATTCCATTCCATTCCATTCCATTCCATTGAATTCCATTCCATTCCATTCCATTCCATTGAATTCCATTCCATTCCATTCCATTCCATTCCATTCCATTCCATTCCATTCCATTCCATTTCATTCTACTGGTGTCCATTCCATTCCATTCTATTCCATTCCATTCCATTCCATTCCATTCCATTCCATTCCATTCCATTGAATTCCATTCCATTCCATTCCATTCCATTGAATTCCATTCCATTCCATTCCATTCCATTTCATTCCATTCCATTCCATTCTACTGGTGTCCATTCCATTCCATTCTATTCCATTCCATTCCATTCCATTCCATTCCATTCCTTTCCATTCCATTGCATTCCATTGCATTCCATTCCATTCCATTCCATTCCATTCCGTTCCATTCCATTCCATTCCACTCCACTCCACTCCACTCCACTCCATTCCACTCCACTCCACTCCGGTACATTCCATTCCATTCCATTCCATTCCATTCCATTCCGTGCTTCTCGGGTACATTCCGTTCCGTTCCATTCCATTCCATTCCATTCCATTCCGTTCCAGTGCACTCTACTCCACTCCACTCCACTCCACTCCACTCCGGTACATTCCATTCCATTCCATTCCATTCCATTTCCATTCCCATTCCATTTCCATTCCCGTTCCATTTCCATTCCCGTTTCTTTTCCATTCCCGTTCCATTTCCATTCCAGTTCCATTACCATTCCCGTTCCATTTCCATTCCCGATCCATTTCCATTCCCGTTCCTTTTCCATTCCCGTTCCATTTCCATTCCCGTTCCGTTACCATTCCCGTTCCATTTCCGTTCCCGTTCCGTTTCCGTTCCCGTTCCATTTCCGTTCTCGTTCCGTTTCCGTTCCCGTTCCATTTCCCTTCCCGTTCCATTTCCCTTCCCGTTCCATTTCCGTTCCCGTTCCGTTTCCGTTCCCGTTCCATTTCCGTTCTCGTTCCGTTTCCGTTCCCGTTCCATTTCCATTCCCGTTCCATTTCCGTTCCCGTTCCACTTCCATTCCCGTTCCATTTCCATTCCCTTACCATTTCCATTTCATTCCATTCCGTTCTGCTCGGGTACATTCCATTCCATTCCATTGCATTCCATTCCGTTCTGCTCCTGTCCATTCCATTCCATTCCAATCCGTTCCATTCCGTTCTACTCGGGTAGATTCCATTCCATTCCATTCCATTCCATTCCATTCCATTCCATTCCATTCCATTCCATTCTACTGGTGTCCATTCCATTCCATTCCATTCCATTCCATTCCATTCCATTCCATTCCATTGCATTCCATTCCATTCCATTCCATTCCGTTCCGTTCTACTCGGTTACATTCCATTCAATTCCATTCCATTCCGTTCTACTCGGGTAGATTCCATTCCATTCCATTCCATTCCTTTCCATTCCATTGCATTCCATTGCATTGCATTGCACTCAATTCCATTCCATTCCATTCCATTCCATTCCATTCCATTCCGTTCCGTTCAACTCAGTTACATTCCATTCAATTACATTCCATTCCGTTCTACTCGGTTACATTCCATTCCATTCCATTCCATTCCATTCCAATCCATTCCATTCCATTCCATTCCGTTCTACTCGGGTACATTCCGTTCCATTCCATTCCATTCCATTCCATTCCATTCCATTCCTTTCCGTTCTACTTTGGTACATTCCATTCCATTCCATTCCATTCCATTCCATTCCATTCCATTACATTCCATTTCATTCCATTCCGTTCTACTCAGGTTGATTCCATTCTATTCCATTCCATTCCATTCCATTCCATTCCATTCCATTCGATTCCATTCCATTCCATTCCATTGAATTCCATTCCATTCCATTCCATTCCATTCCATTCCATTCCATGGAATTCCATTCCATTCCATTCCATTCCATTCCATTCCATTGAATTCCATTCCATTCCATTCCATTCCATTCCATTGAATTCCATTCCATTCCATTCCATTCCATTGAATTCCATTCCATTCCATTCCATTCCATTCCATTCCATTCCATTCCATTCCATTCCATTCCATTCTACTGGTGTCCATTCCATTCCATTCTATTCCATTCCATTCCATTCCATTCCATTCCATTCCTTTCCATTCCATTGCATTCCATTGCATTCCATTCCATTCCATTCCATTCCATTCCATTCCATTCCATTCCACTCCACTCCACTCCACTCCACTCCACTCCACTCCATTCCACTCCACTCTACTCAGGTACATTCCATTCCATTCCATTCCAATCCATTCCATTCCATTCCGTGCTTCTCGGGTACATTCCGTTCCGTTCCATTCCATTCCATTCCATTCCATTCCATTCCATTCCATTCCATTCCATTCCATTCCATTCTACTGGTGTCCATTCCATTCCATTCCATTCCATTCCATTCCATTCCATTCCATTGCATTCCATTCCATTGCATTCCATTCCATTCCATTCCGTTCTACTCGGTTACATTCCATTCAATTCCATTCCATTCCGTTCTACTCGGGTAGATTCCATTCCATTCCATTCCATTCCATTCCTTTCCATTCCATTGCATTCCATTGCATTGCATTGCACTCAATTCCATTCCATTCCATTCCATTCCATTCCATTCCATTCCATTCCGTTCCGTTCAACTCGGTTACATTCCATTCAATTACATTCCATTCCGTTCTACTCGGTTACATTCCATTCCATTCCATTCCATTCCATTCCATTCCATTCCATTCCATTGCATTCCATTCCATTCCATTCCATTCCATTCCGTTCCGTTCTACTCGGTTACATTCCATTCAATTCCATTCCATTCCGTTCTACTCGGGTAGATTCCATTCCATTCCATTCCATTCCTTTCCATTCCATTGCATTCCATTGCATTGCATTGCACTCAATTCCATTCCATTCCATTCCATTCCATTCCATTCCATTCCATTCCATTCCATTCCGTTCCGTTCAACTCGGTTACATTCCATTCAATTACATTCCATTCCGTTCTACTCGGTTACATTCCATTCCATTCCATTCCATTCCATTCCAATCCATTCCATTCCATTCCATTCCGTTCTACTCGGGTACATTCCATTCCATTCCATTCCATTCCATTCCATTCCATTCCATTCCATTCCGTTCTACTTTGGTACATTCCATTCCATTCCATTCCATTCCATTCCATTCCATTCCATTCCATTCCATTCCATTCCGTTCTACTCGGGTTGATTCCATTCTATTCCATTCCATTCCATTCCATTGCATTCCATTCCATTCCATTCCATTCGATTCCACTCCACTCCACTCCACTCCACTCCACTCCATTCCACTCCACTCCACTCCGGTACATTCCATTCCATTCCATTCCATTCCATTCCATTCCGTGCTTCTCGGGTACATTCCGTTCCGTTCCATTCCATTCCATTCCATTCCATTCCGTTCCAGTGCACTCTACTCCACTCCACTCCACTCCACTCCACTCCGGTACATTCCATTCCATTCCATTCCATTCCATTTCCATTCCCATTCCATTTCCATTCCCGTTCCATTTCCATTCCCGTTTCTTTTCCATTCCCGTTCCATTTCCATTCCAGTTCCATTACCATTCCCGTTCCATTTCCATTCCCGATCCATTTCCATTCCCGTTCCTTTTCCATTCCCGTTCCATTTCCATTCCCGTTCCGTTACCATTCCCGTTCCATTTCCGTTCCCGTTCCGTTTCCGTTCCCGTTCCATTTCCGTTCTCGTTCCGTTTCCGTTCCCGTTCCATTTCCCTTCCCGTTCCATTTCCCTTCCCGTTCCATTTCCGTTCCCGTTCCGTTTCCGTTCCCGTTCCATTTCCGTTCTCGTTCCGTTTCCGTTCCCGTTCCATTTCCATTCCCGTTCCATTTCCGTTCCCGTTCCACTTCCATTCCCGTTCCATTTCCATTCCCTTACCATTTCCATTTCATTCCATTCCGTTCTGCTCGGGTACATTCCATTCCATTCCATTGCATTCCATTCCGTTCTGCTCCTGTCCATTCCATTCCATTCCAATCCGTTCCATTCCGTTCTACTCGGGTAGATTCCATTCCATTCCATTCCATTCCATTCCATTCCATTCCATTCCATTCCATTCCATTCTACTGGTGTCCATTCCATTCCATTCCATTCCATTCCATTCCATTCCATTCCATTCCATTGCATTCCATTCCATTCCATTCCATTCCGTTCCGTTCTACTCGGTTACATTCCATTCAATTCCATTCCATTCCGTTCTACTCGGGTAGATTCCATTCCATTCCATTCCATTCCTTTCCATTCCATTGCATTCCATTGCATTGCATTGCACTCAATTCCATTCCATTCCATTCCATTCCATTCCATTCCATTCCGTTCCGTTCAACTCAGTTACATTCCATTCAATTACATTCCATTCCGTTCTACTCGGTTACATTCCATTCCATTCCATACCATTCCATTCCAATCCATTCCATTCCATTCCATTCCGTTCTACTCGGGTACATTCCGTTCCATTCCATTCCATTCCATTCCATTCCATTCCATTCCTTTCCGTTCTACTTTGGTACATTCCATTCCATTCCATTCCATTCCATTCCATTCCATTCCATTACATTCCATTTCATTCCATTCCGTTCTACTCAGGTTGATTCCATTCTATTCCATTCCATTCCATTCCATTCCATTCCATTCCATTCGATTCCATTCCATTCCATTCCATTGAATTCCATTCCATTCCATTCCATTCCATTCCATTCCATTCCATGGAATTCCATTCCATTCCATTCCATTCCATTCCATTCCATTGAATTCCATTCCATTCCATTCCATTCCATTCCATTGAATTCCATTCCATTCCATTCCATTCCATTGAATTCCATTCCATTCCATTCCATTCCATTCCATTCCATTCCATTCCATTCCATTCCATTCCATTCTACTGGTGTCCATTCCATTCCATTCTATTCCATTCCATTCCATTCCATTCCATTCCATTCCTTTCCATTCCATTGCATTCCATTGCATTCCATTCCATTCCATTCCATTCCATTCCATTCCATTCCATTCCATTCCACTCCACTCCACTCCACTCCACTCCACTCCATTCCACTCCACTCTACTCAGGTACATTCCATTCCATTCCATTCCAATCCATTCCATTCCATTCCGTGCTTCTCGGGTACATTCCGTTCCGTTCCATTCCATTCCATTCCATTCCATTCCATTCCATTCCATTCCATTCCATTCCATTCCATTCCATTCTACTGGTGTCCATTCCATTCCATTCCATTCCATTCCATTCCATTCCATTCCATTGCATTCCATTCCATTGCATTCCATTCCATTCCGTTCCGTTCTACTCGGTTACATTCCATTCAATTCCATTCCATTCCGTTCTACTCGGGTAGATTCCATTCCATTCCATTCCATTCCATTCCTTTCCATTCCATTGCATTCCATTGCATTGCATTGCACTCAATTCCATTCCATTCCATTCCATTCCATTCCATTCCATTCCATTCCGTACCGTTCAACTCGGTTACATTCCATTCAATTACATTCCATTCCGTTCTACTCGGTTACATTCCATTCCATTCCATTCCATTCCATTCCATTCCATTCCATTCCATTCCATTGCATTCCATTCCATTCCATTCCATTCCATTCCGTTCCGTTCTACTCGGTTACATTCCATTCAATTCCATTCCATTCCGTTCTACTCGGGTAGATTCCATTCCATTCCATTCCATTCCTTTCCATTCCATTGCATTCCATTGCATTGCATTGCACTCAATTCCATTCCATTCCATTCCATTCCATTCCATTCCATTCCATTCCATTCCATTCCGTTCCGTTCAACTCGGTTACATTCCATTCAATTACATTCCATTCCGTTCTACTCGGTTACATTCCATTCCATTCCATTCCATTCCATTCCAATCCATTCCATTCCATTCCATTCCGTTCTACTCGGGTACATTCCATTCCATTCCATTCCATTCCATTCCATTCCATTCCATTCCATTCCGTTCTACTTTGGTACATTCCATTCCATTCCATTCCATTCCATTCCATTCCATTCCATTCCATTCCATTCCATTCCGTTCTACTCGGGTTGATTCCATTCTATTCCATTCCATTCCATTCCATTGCATTCCATTCCATTCCATTCCATTCGATTCCATTCCATTCCATTCCATGGAAATCCATTCCATTCCATTCCATTCCATGGAATTCCATTCCATTCCATTCCATTCCATTCCATTCCATTCCATTCCATTCCATTCCATTCCATTCTACTGGTGTCCATTCCATTCCATTCCATTCCATTCCATTCCATTCCATTCCATTCCATTGCATTCCATTCCATTCCATTCCATTCCGTTCCGTTCTACTCGGTTACATTCCATTCAATTCCATTCCATTCCGTTCTACTCGGGTAGATTCCATTCCATTCCATTCCATTCCTTTCCATTCCATTGCATTCCATTGCATTGCATTGCACTCAATTCCATTCCATTCCATTCCATTCCATTCCATTCCATTCCATTCCGTTCCGTTCAACTCAGAAACATTCCATTCAATTACATTCCATTCCGTTCTACTCGGTTACATTCCATTCCATTCCATTCCATTCCATTCCAATCCATTCCATTCCATTCCATTCCGTTCTACTCGGGTACTTTCCGTTCCATTCCATTCCATTCCATTCCATTCCATTCCATTACTTTCCGTTCTACTTTGGTACATTCCATTCCATTCCATTCCATTCCATTACATTCCATTCCATTACATTCCATTCCATTCCATTCCGTTCTACTCAGGTTGATTCCATTCTATTCCATTCCATTCCATTCCATTCCATTCCATTCCATGGAATTCCATTCCATTCCATTCCATTCCATTCCATTCCGTTCCATTCCATTCCATTCCATTCCATTCCATTCCATTCCATTGAATTCCATTCCATTCCATTCCATTCCATTCCATTCCATCCCATTCCATTCCATTCCATTCCATTCCGTTCTACTCGGGTTGATTCCATTCTATTCCATTCCATTCCATTCGATCCCATTTGATTCCATTCGATTCCATTCAATTCCATTCGATTCCATTCCATTCCACTCCATTCCATTCCATTGAATTCCATTCCATTCCATTCCATTCCATTCCATGGAATTCCATTCCATTCCATTCCATTCCATTCCATAGAATTCCATTCCATTCCATTCCATTCCACTGAATTCCGTTCCATTCCATTCCATTCCGTTCCGTTCCGTTCCGTTCCGTTCCGTTGCGCTCCGTTCCGTTCCGTTGTGTTCCGTTCCGTTCTACTCGGGTTGATTCCATTCTATTCCATTCCATTCCAATCCATTCCGTTCCATTCCATAGAATTCCATTCCATTCCATTCCATTCCATTCCATTCCATTCCATTGAATTCCATTCCATTCCATTCCATTCCATTCCATTCCATTCCATTCCATTCCATTCCATTCCATGGAATTCCGTTCCATTCCATTCCATTCCGTTCCTTTCCGTCCCGTTCCGTTCCGTTCCGTTCCGTTGCGTTCCGTTCCGTTCTACTCGGGTTGATTCCATTCTATTCCATTCCATTCCATTCGATTCCATTCGATTCCATTCGATTCCACTCCATTCCATTCCATAGAATTCCATTCCATTCCATTCCATTCCATTGAATTCCATTCCATTCCATTCCATTCCATTGAATTCCATTCCATTCCATTCCATTCCATTGAATTCCATTCCATTCCATTCCATTCCATTCCATTCCATTCCATTCCATTCCATTCCATTCTACTGGTGTCCATTCCATTCCATTCCATTCCATTCCATTCCATTCCATTCCATTCCATTGAATTCCGTTCCATTGAATTCCATTCCATTCCATTCCATTCCATTGAATTCCATTCCATTCCATTCCATTCCATTCCATTCCATTCCATTCCATTCCATTCCATTCCATTCCATTCTACTGGTGTCCATTCCATTCCATTCTATTCCATTCCATTCCATTCCATTCCATTCCATTCCTTTCCATTCCATTGCATTCCATTGCATTCCATTCCATTCCATTCCATTCCATTCCATTCCATTCCCCTCCACTCCACTCCACTCCACTCCATTGCACTCCACTCCACTCCGGTACATTCCGTTCCGTTCCATTCCATTCCATTCCATTCCATTCCGTTCCAGTGCACTCTACTCCACTCCACTCCACTCCACTCCACTCCGGTACATTCCATTCCATTCCATTCCATTCCATTCCATTCCATTTCCATTCCCATTCCATTTCCATTCCCGTTCCATTTCCATTCCCGTTTCTTTTCCATTCCCGTTCCATTTCCATTCCAGTTCCATTACCATTCCCGTTCCATTTCCATTCCCGATCCATTTCCATTCCCGTTCCTTTTCCATTCCCGTTCCATTTCCATTCCCGTTCCGTTACCATTCCCGTTCCATTTCCGTTCTCGTTCCGTTTCCGTTCCCGTTCCATTTCCCTTCCTGTTCCATTTCCGTTCCCGTTCCATTTCCATTCCTGTTCCATTTCCGTTCCCGTTCCATTTCCATTCCCGTTCTATTTCCATTCCCTTTCCATTTCCATTTCATTCCATTCCGTTCTGCTCGGGTACATTCCATTCCATTCCATTGCATTCCATTCCGTTCTGCTCCTGTCCATTCCATTCCATTCCATTCCGTTCCATTCCGTTCTACTAGGGTAGATTCCATTCCATTCCATTCCATTCCATTCCATTCCATTCCATTCCATTCCATTCCATTCCATTCCATTCCATTCTACTGGTGTCCATTCCATTCCATTCCATTCCATTCCATTCCATTCCATTCCATTGCATTCCATTCCATTGCATTCCATTCCATTCCGTTCCGTTCTACTCGGTTACATTCCATTCAATTCCATTCCATTCCGTTGTACTCGGGTAGATTCCATTCCATTCCATTCCATTCCATTCCTTTCCATTCCATTGCATTCCATTGCATTGCATTGCACTCAATTCCATTCCATTCCATTCCATTCCATTCCATTCCATTCCATTCCATTCCGTTCCGTTCAACTCGGTTACATTCCATTCAATTACATTCCATTCCGTTCTACTCGGTTACATTCCATTCCATTCCATTCCATTCCATTCCATTCCATTCCATTCCGTTCTACTCGGGTTGATTCCATTCTATTCCATTCCATTCCATTCCATTCCATTCCATTCCATTCCATTCCATTCCATTCCATTCGATTCCATTCCATTCCATTCCATTGAATTCCATTCCATTCCATTCCATTCCATGGAATTCCATTGAATTCCATTCCATTCCATTCCATTCCATTCCATTGAATTCCATTCCATTCCATTCCATTCCATTCCATTGAATTCCATTCCGTTCCATTCCATTCCATTGAATTCCATTCCATTCCATTCCATTCCATTCCATTCCATTCCATTCCATTCCATTCCATTGAATTCCATTCCATTCCATTCCATTCCATTCCATTCCATTCCATCCCATTCCATTCCATTCCATTCCATTCCGTTCTACTCGGGTTGATTCCATTCTATTCCATTCCATTCCATTCGATCCCATTTGATTCCATTCGATTCCATTCAATTCCATTCGATTCCATTCCATTCCACTCCATTCCATTCCATTGAATTCCATTCCATTCCATTCCATTCCATTCCATTCCATTCCATTCCATTCCATTCCATTCCATTGAATTCCATTCCATTCCATTCCATTCCATTCCATTGAATTCCATTCCATTCCATTGAATTCCATTCCATTCCATTCCATTCCATTCCATTCCATTCCATTCCATTCCATTCTACTGGTGTCCATTCCATTCCATTCCATTCCATTCCATTCCATTCCATTCCATTCCTTTCCATTCCATTGCATTCCATTGCATTCCATTCCATTCCATTCCATTCCATTCCATTCCATTCCACTCCACTCCACTCCACTCCACTCCATTCCATTCCACTCCACTCCGGTACATTCCATTCCATTCCATTCCATTCCATTCCATTCCATTTCCATTCCCATTCCATTTCCATTCCCGTTCCATTTCCATTCCCGTTTCTTTTCCATTCCCGTTCCATTTCCATTCCAGTTCCATTACCATTCCCGTTCCATTTCCATTCCCGATCCATTTCCATTCCCGTTCCATTTCCATTCCAGTTCCATTACCATTCCCGTTCCATTTCCATTCCCGATCCATTTCCATTCCCGTTCCATTTCCATTCCCGTTCCATTTCCATTCCCGTTCCATTACCATTCCCGTTCCATTTCCGTTCCCGTTCCGTTTCCGTTCCCGTTCCATTTCCGTTCTCGTTCCGTTTCCGTTCCCGTTCCATTTCCATTCCCGTTCCATTTCCTTTCCCGTTCCATTTCCATTCCCGTTCCATTTCCATTCCCTTTCCATTTCCATTTCATTCCATTCCGTTCTGCTCGGGTACATTCCATTCCATTCCATTGCATTCCATTCCGTTCTGCTCCTGTCCATTCCATTCCATTCCAATCCGTTCCATTCCGTTCTACTCGGGTAGATTCCATTCCATTCCATTCCATTCCATTCCATTCCATTCCATTCCATTCCATTCCATTCCATTCTACTGGTGTCCATTCCATTCCATTCCATTCCATTCCATTCCATTCCATTCCATTGCATTCCATTCCATTCCATTCCATTCCGTTCCGTTCTACTCGGTTACATTCCATTCAATTCCATTCCATTCCGTTCTACTCGGGTAGATTCCATTCCATTCCATTCCATTCCATTCCATTCCATTCCATTCTAGTGGTGTCCATTCCATTCCATTCCATTCCATTCCATTCCATTCCATTCCATTCCTTTCCATTCCATTGCATTCCATTGCATTCCATTCCATTCCATTCCATTCCATTCCATTCCATTCCACTCCACTCCACTCCACTCCACTCCATTCCACTCCACTCCACTCCGGTACATTCCATTCCATTCCATTCCATTCCATTCCATTCCATTCCATTCCATTCCGTTCCAGTGCTCTCTACTCCACTCCACTCCACTCCACTCCACTCCGGTACATTCCATTCCATTCCATTCCATTCCATTCCATTCCATTTCCATTCCCATTCCATTTCCATTCCCGTTCCATTTCCATTCCCGTTTCTTTTCCATTCCCGTTCCATTTCCATTCCAGTTCCATTACCATTCCCGTTCCATTTCCATTCCCGATCCATTTCCATTCCCGTTCCATTTCCATTCCCGTTCCATTTCCATTCCCGTTCCATTACCATTCCCGTTCCATTTCCGTTCCCGTTCCGTTTCCGTTCCCGTTCCATTTCCGTTCTCGTTCCGTTTCCGTTCCCGTTCCATTTCCATTCCCGTTCCATTTCCGTTCCCCTTCCATTTCCATTCCCGTTCCATTTCCATTCCCTTTCCATTTCCATTTCATTCCATTCCGTTCTGCTCGGGTACATTCCATTCCATTCCATTGCATTCCATTCCGTTCTGCTCCTGTCCATTCCATTCCATTCCAATCCGTTCCATTCCGTTCTACTCGGGTAGATTCCATTCCATTCCATTCCATTCCATTCCATTCCATTCCATTCCATTCCATTCCATTCCATTCCATTCCATTCCATTCCATTCCATTCTACTGGTGTCCATTCCATTCCATTCCATTCCATTCCATTCCATTCCATTGCATTCCATTCCATTCCGTTCCGTTCTACTCGGTTACATTCCATTCAATTCCATTCCATTCCGTTCTACTCGGGTAGATTCCATTCCATTCCATTCCATTCCTTTCCATTCCATTGCATTCCATTGCATTGCATTGCACTCAATTCCATTCCATTCCATTCCATTCCATTCCATTCCATTCCATTCCATTCCATTCCGTTCCGTTCAACTCGGTTACATTCCATTCAATTACATTCCATTCCGTTCTACTCGGTTACATTCCATTCCATTCCATTCCATTCCATTCCAATCCATTCCATTCCATTCCATTCCGTTCTACTCGGGTACATTCCGTTCCATTCCATTCCATTCCATTCCATTCCATTCCATTCCTTTCCGTTCTACTTTGGTACATTCCATTCCATTGCATTCCATTCCATTCCATTCCATTCCATTCCGTTCCGTTCTACTCGGTTACATTCCATTCAATTCCATTCCATTCAGTTCTACTCGGGTAGATTCCGTTCGATTCCATTCCATTCCTTTCCATTCCATTGCATTCCATTGCATTGCATTGCACTCAATTCCATTCCATTCCATTCCATTCCATTCCATTGAATTCCATTCCATTCCATTGAATTCCATTCCATTCCATTCCATTCCATTCCATTCCATTCCATTCCATTCCATTCCATTCCATTCCATTCCATTGAATTCCTTTCCATTCCATTCCATTCCATGGAATTCCATTCCATTCCATTCCATTCCATTCCATTCCATTCCATTGCATTGAATTCCATTCCATTCCATTCCATTCCATTCCATTCCATTCCATCCCATTCCATTCCATTCCATTCCATTCCGTTCTACTCGGGTTGATTCCATTCTATTCCATTCCATTCCATTCCATTCCATTCCATTCCATTCCATTCCATTCCATTCCATTCCATTCGATTCCATTCCATTCCATTCCATTGAATTCCATTCCATTCCATTCCATTCCATGGAATTCCATTGAATTCCATTCCATTCCATTCCATTCCATTCCATTGAATTCCATTCCATTCCATTCCATTCCATTCCATTGAATTCCATTCCGTTCCATTCCATTCCATTGAATTCCATTCCATTCCATTCCATTCCATTCCATTCCATTCCATTCCATTCCATTGAATTCCATTCCATTCCATTCCATTCCATTCCATTCCATTCCATCCCATTCCATTCCATTCCATTCCATTCCGTTCTACTCGGGTTGATTCCATTCTATTCCATTCCATTCCATTCGATCCCATTTGATTCCATTCGATTCCATTCAATTCCATTCGATTCCATTCCATTCCACTCCATTCCATTCCATTGAATTCCATTCCATTCCATTCCATTCCATTCCATTCCATTCCATTCCATTGAATTCCATTCCATTGAATTCCATTCCATTCCATTGAATTCCATTCCATTCCATTGAATTCCATTCCATTCCATTCCATTCCATTCCATTCCATTCCATTCCATTCTACTGGTGTCCATTCCATTCCATTCCATTCCATTCCATTCCATTCCTTTCCATTCCATTGCATTCCATTGCATTCCATTCCATTCCATTCCATTCCATTCCATTCCATTCCATTCCACTCCACTCCACTCCACTCCACTCCATTCCACTCCACTCCACTCCGGTACATTCCATTCCATTCCATTCCATTCCATTCCATTCCATTTCCATTCCCATTCCATTTCCATTCCCGTTAAATTTCCATTCCCGTTTCTTTTCCATTCCCGTTCCATTTCCATTCCAGTTCCATTACCATTCCCGTTCCATTTCCATTCCCGATCCATTTCCATTCCCGTTCCATTTCCATTCCAGTTCCATTACCATTCCCGTTCCATTTCCATTCCCGATCCATTTCCATTCCCGTTCCATTTCCATTCCCGTTCCATTTCCATTCCCGTTCCATTACCATTCCCGTTCCATTTCCGTTCCCGTTCCGTTTCCGTTCCCGTTCCATTTCCGTTCTCGTTCCGTTTCCGTTCCCGTTCCATTTCCATTCCCGTTCCATTTCCGTTCCCGTTCCATTTCCATTCCCGTTCCATTTCCATTCCCTTTCCATTTCCATTTCATTCCATTCCGTTCTGCTCGGGTACATTCCATTCCATTCCATTGCATTCCATTCCGTTCTGCTCCTGTCCATTCCATTCCATTCCAATCCGTTCCATTCCGTTCTACTCGGGTAGATTCCATTCCATTCCATTCCATTCCATTCCATTCCATTCCATTCCATTCCATTCCATTCCATTCTACTGGTGTCCATTCCATTCCATTCCATTCCATTCCATTCCATTCCATTCCATTCCATTGCATTCCATTCCATTCCATTCCATTCCGTTCCGTTCTACTCGGTTACATTCCATTCAATTCCATTCCATTCCGTTCTACTCGGGTAGATTCCATTCCATTCCATTCCATTCCTTTCCATTCCATTGCATTCCATTGCATTGCATTGCACTCAATTCCATTCCATTCCATTCCATTCCATTCCATTCCATTCCATTCCATTCCATTCCATTCCGTTCCGTTCAACTCGGTTACATTCCATTCAATTACATTCCATTCCGTTCTACTCGGTTACATTCCATTCCATTCCATTCCATTCCATTCCATTCCAATCAATTCCATTCCATTCCATTCCGTTCTACTCGGGTACATTCCATTCCATTCCATTCCATTCCATTCCATTCCATTCCATTCCATTCCGTTCTACTTTGGTACATTCCATTCCATTCGATTCCATTCCATTCCATTCCATTACATTCCATTCCATTCCATTCCATTCCATTCCATTCCGTTCTATTCAGGTTGATTCCATTCTATTCCATTCCATTCCATTCCATTCCATTCCATTCCATTCCATTCCATTCGATTCCATTCCATTCCATTCCATTGAATTCCATTCCATTCCATTCCATTCCATGGAATTCCATTCCATTCCATTCCATTCCATTCCATTCCATTCCATTCCATTCCATTGAATTCCATTCCATTCCATTCCATTCCATTCCATTCCATTGAATTCCATTCCGTTCCATTCCATTCCATTGAATTCCATTCCATTCCATTCCATTCCATTGCATTCCATTCCATTGAATTCCATTCCATTCCATTCCATTCCATTCCATTCCATCCCATTCCATTCCATTCCATTCCATTCCGTTCTACTCGGGTTGATTCCATTCTATTCCATTCCATTCCATTCGATCCCATTTGATTCCATTCGATTCCATTCAATTCCATTCGATTCCATTCCATTCCACTCCATTCCATTCCATTGAATTCCATTCCATTCCATTCCATTCCATTCCATTCCATTCCATTCCATGGAATTCCATTCCATTCCATTCCATTCCATTCCATAGAATTCCATTCCATTCCATTCCATTCCACTGAATTCCGTTCCATTCCATTCCATTCCGTTCCGTTCCGTTCCGTTCCGTTCCGTTGCGTTCCGTTCCATTCCGTTGTGTTCCGTTCCGTTCTACTCGGGTTGATTCCATTCTATTCCATTCCATTCCAATCCATTCCGTTCCATTCCATTGAATTCCATTCCATTCCATTCCATTCCATGGAATTCCATTGAATTCCACTGCATTCCATTCCATTCCATTCCATTCCATTCCATTGAATTCCATTCCATTCCATTCCATTCCATGGAATTCCGTTCCATTCCATTCCATTCCGTTCCTTTCCGTCCCGTTCCGTTCCGTTCCGTTCCGTTGCGTTCCGTTCCGTTCTACTCGGGTTGATTCCATTCTATTCCATTCCATTCCATTCCATTCCATTCGATTCCATTCGATTCCACTCCATTCCATTCCATAGAATTCCATTCCATTCCATTCCATTCCATTGAATTCCATTCCATTCCATTCCATTCCATAGAATTCCATTCCATTCCATTCCATTCCATTGAATTCCATTCCATTCCATTCCATTCCATTCCATTCCATTCCATTCCATTCCATTCTATTCCATTCTACTGGTGTCCATTCCATTCCATTCCATTCCATTCCATTCCATTCCATTCCATTCCATTCCTTTCCATTCCATTGCATTCCATTGCATTCCATTCCATTCCATTCCATTCCATTCCACTCCACTCCACTCCACTCCACTCCACTCCATTCCACTCCACTCCACTCCGGTACATTCCATTCCATTCCATTCCATTCCATTCCATTCCATTCCGTGCTTCTCGGGTACATTCCGTTCCGTTCCATTCCATTCCATTCCATTCCATTCCGTTCCAGTGCACTCTACTCCACTCCACTCCACTCCACTCCACTCCGGTACATTCCATTCCATTCCATTCCATTCCATTCCATTCCATTCCATTTCCATTCCCATTCCATTTCCATTCCCGTTCCATTTCCATTCCCGTTTCTTTTCCATTCCCGATCCATTTCCATTCCAGTTCCATTACCATTCCCGTTCCATTTCCATTCCCGATCCATTTCCATTCCCGTTCCTTTTCCATTCCCGTTCCATTTCCATTCCCGTTCCGTTACCATTCCCGTTCCATTTCCGTTCCCGTTCCGTTTCCGTTCCCGTTCCATTTCCGTTCTCGTTCCGTTTCCGTTCCCGTTCCATTTCCATTCCCGTTCCATTTCCGTTCCCGTTCCATTTCCATTCCCGTTCCATTTCCGTTCCCGTTCCATTTCCATTCCCGTTCTATTTCCATTCCCTTTCCATTTCCTTTTCATTCCATTCCGTTCTGCTCGGGTACATTCCATTCCATTCCATTGCATTCCATTCCGTTCTGCTCCTGTCCATTCCATTCCATTCCATTCCGTTCCATTCCGTTCTACTCGGGTAGATTCCATTCCATTCCATTCCATTCCATTCCATTCCATTCCATTCCATTCCATTCTACTGGTGTCCATTCCATTCCATTCCATTCCATTCCATTCCATTCCATTCCATTCCATTGCATTCCATTCCATTCCATTCCATTCCATTCCGTTCCGTTCTACTCGGTTACATTCCATTCAATTCCATTCCATTCCGTTCTACTCGGGTAGATTCCATTCCATTCCATTCCATTCCATTCCTTTCCATTCCATTGCATTCCATTGCATTGCATTGCACTCAATTCCATTCCATTCCATTCCATTCCATTCCATTCCATTCCATTCCATTCCATTCCATTCCGTTCCGTTCAACTCGGTTACATTCCATTCAATTACATTCCATTCCGTTCTACTCGGTTACATTCCATTCCATTCCATTCCATTCCATTCCAATCCATTCCATTCCATTCCATTCCGTTCTACTCGGGTACATTCCATTCCATTCCATTCCATTCCATTCCATTCCATTCCATTCCATTCCATTCCGTTCTACTCGGGTTGATTCCATTCTATTCCATTCCATTCCATTCCATTCCATTCCATTCCATTCCATTCCATTCCATTCGATTCCATTCCATTCCATTCCATTGAATTCCATTCCATTCCATTCCATTCCATGGAATTCCATTCCATTCCATTCCATTCCATTCCATTCCATTCCATGGAATTCCATTCCATTCCATTCCATTCCATTCCATTCCATTCCATGGAATTCCATTCCATTCCATTCCATTCCATTCCATTCCATTCCATTCCTTTCCATTCCATTGCATTCCATTGCATTCCATTCCATTCCATTCCAGTCCATTCCATTCCATTCCACTCCACTCCACTCCACTCCACTCCATTCCACTCCACTCCACTCCGGTACATTCCATTCCATTCCATTCCATTCCATTCCATTCCATTTCCATTCCCATTCCATTTCCATTCCCGTTCCATTTCCATTCCCGTTTCTTTTCCATTCCCGTTCCATTTCCATTCCAGTTCCATTACCATTCCCGTTCCATTTCCATTCCCGATCCATTTCCATTCCCGTTCCATTTCCATTCCAGTTCCATTACCATTCCCGTTCCATTTCCATTCCCGATCCATTTCCATTCCCGTTCCATTTCCATTCCCGTTCCATTTCCTTTCCCGTTCCATTACCATTCCCGTTCCATTTCCGTTCCCGTTCCGTTTCCGTTCCCGTTCCATTTCCGTTCTCGTTCCGTTTCCGTTCCCGTTCCATTTCCATTCCCGTTCCATTTCCGTTCCCGTTCCATTTCCATTCCCGTTCCATTTCCATTCCCTTTCCATTTCCATTTCATTCCATTCCGTTCTGCTCGGGTACATTCCTTTCCATTCCATTGCATTCCATTCCGTTCTGCTCCTGTCCATTCCATTCCATTCCAATCCGTTCCATTCCGTTCTACTCGGGTAGATTCCATTCCATTCCATTCCATTCCATTCCATTCCATTCCATTCCATTCCATTCTACTGGTGTCCATTCCATTCCATTCCATTCCATTCCATTCCATTCCATTCCATTCCATTCCATTCCATTCCATTGCATTCCATTCCATTCCATTCCATTCCGTTCCGTTCTACTCGGTTACATTCCATTCAATTCCATTCCATTCCGTTCTACTCGGGTAGATTTCATTCCATTCCATTCCATTCCTTTCCATTCCATTGCATTCCATTGCATTGCATTGCACTCAATTCCATTCCATTCCATTCCATTCCATTCCATTCCATTCCATTCCATTCCATTCCGTTCCGTTCAACTCGGTTACATTCCATTCAATTACATTCCATTCCGTTCTACTCGGTTACATTCCATTCCATTCCATTCCATTCCATTCCAATCCATTCCATTCCATTGAATTCCATTCCATTCCATTCCATTCCATTCCATTCCATTCCATTCCATTCCATTCTACTGGTGTCCATTCCATTCCATTCCATTCCATTCCATTCCATTCCATTCCTTTCCATTCCATTGCATTCCATTGCATTCCATTCCATTCCATTCCATTCCATTCCATTCCATTCCACTCCACTCCACTCCACTCCACTCCATTCCAGTCCACTCCACTCCGGTACATTCCATTCCATTCCATTCCATTCCATTCCATTCCATTCCATTCCATTCCATTCCATTCCGTGCTTCTCGGGTACATTCCGTTCCGTTCCATTCCATTCCATTCCATTCCATTCCATAGAATTCCATTCCATTCCATTCCATTCCACTGAGTTCCGTTCCATTCCATTCCATTCCGTTCCATTCCATAGAATTCCATTCCATTCCATTCCATTCCACTGAGTTCCGTTCCATTCCATTCCATTCCGTTCCGTTCCGTTCCGTTCCGTTCCGTTGCGTTCCGTTCCGTTCCGTTGTGTTCCGTTCCGTTCTACTCGGGTTGATTCCATTCTATTCCATTCCATTCCAATCCATTCCGTTCCATTCCATTGAATTCCATTCCATTCCATTCCATTCCATTCTACTGGTGTCCATTCCATTCCATTCCATTCCATTCCATTCCATTCCATTCCATTCCTTTCCATTCCATTGCATTCCATTGCATTCCATTCCATTCCATTCCATTCCATTCCATTCCATTCCACTCCACTCCACTCCACTCCACTCCATTCCACTCCACTCCACTCCGGTACATTCCATTCCATTCCATTCCATTCCATTCCATTCCATTCCATTCCATTCCGTGCTTCTCGGGTACATTCCGTTCCGTTCCATTCCATTCCATTCCATTCCATTCCGTTCCAGTGCTCTCTACTCCACTCCACTCCACTCCACTCCACTCCGGTACATTCCATTCCATTCCATTCCATTCCATTCCATTCCATTCCATTTCCATTCCCATTCCATTTCCATTCCCGTTCCATTTCCATTCCCGTTTCTTTTCCATTCCCGTTCCATTTCCATTCCCGTTCCATTACCATTCCCGTTCCATTTCCATTCCCGATCCATTTCCATTCCCGTTCCATTTCCATTCCCGTTCCATTTCCATTCCCGTTCCATTACCATTCCCGTTCCATTTCCGTTCCCGTTCCGTTTCCGTTCCCGTTCCATTTGCGTTCTCGTTCCGTTTCCGTTCCCGTTCCATTTCCATTCCCGTTCCATTTCCATTCCCGTTCCATTACCATTCCCGTTCCATTTCCGTTCCCGTTCCGTTTCCGTTCCCGTTCCATTTGCGTTCTCGTTCCGTTTCCGTTCCCGTTCCATTTCCATTCCCGTTCCATTTCCGTTCCCGTTCCATTTCCATTCCCGTTCCATTTCCATTCCCTTTCCATTTCCATTTCATTCCATTCCGTTCTGCTCGGTTACATGCCATTCCATTCCATTGCATTCCATTCCGTTCTGCTCCTGTCCATTCCATTCCATTCCAATCCGTTCCATTCCGTTCTACTCGGGTAGATTCCATTCCATTCCATTCCATTCCATTCCTTTCCATTCCATTCCATTCCATTCTACTGGTGTCCATTCCATTCCATTCCATTCCATTCCATTCCATTCCATTCCATTCCATTCCATTCCATTGCATTCCATTCCATTCCATTCCATTCCGTTCCGTTCTACTCGGTTACATTCCATTCAATTCCATTCCATTCCGTTCTACTCGGGTAGATTCCATTCCATTCCATTCCATTCCTTTCCATTCCATTGCATTCCATTGCATTGCATTGCACTCAATTCCATTCCATTCCATTCCATTCCATTCCATTCCATTCCATTCCGTTCCGTTCAACTCAGTTACATTCCATTCAATTACATTCCATTCCGTTCTACTCGGTTACATTCCATTCCATTCCATTCCATTCCATTCCATTCCATTCCAATCCATTCCATTCCATTCCATTCCGTTCTACTCGGGTACATTCCGTTCCATTCCATTCCATTCCATTCCATTCCATTCCATTCCTTTCCGTTCTACTTTGGTACATTCCATTCCATTCCATTCCATTCCATTCCATTCCATTCCATTCCATTACATTCCATTCCATTCCATTCCGTTCTACTCAGGTTGATTCCATTCTATTCCATTCCATTCCATTCCATTCCATTCCATTCCATTCCATTCCATTCCATTCCTTTCCATTCCATTGAATTCCATTCCATTCCATTCCATTCCATGGAATTCCATTCCATTCCATTCCATTCCATTCCATTCCATTCCATTCCATTCCATTCCATTCCATTGAATTCCATTCCATTCCATTCCATTCCATTCCATTCCATTCCATCCCATTCCATTCCATTCCATTCCATTCCATTCTACTCGGGTTGATTCCATTCTATTCCATTCCATTCCATTCGATCCCATTTGATTCCATTCGATTCCATTCAATTCCATTCGATTCCATTCCATTCCACTCCATTCCATTCCATTGAATTCCATTCCATTCCATTCCATTCCATTCCATTCCATTCCATGGAATTCCATTCCATTCCATTCCATAGAATTCCATTCCATTCCATTCCATTCCACTGAGTTCCGTTCCATTCCATTCCATTCCGTTCCGTTCCGTTCCGTTCCGTTCTGTTGCGTTCCGTTCCGTTCCGTTGTGTTCCGTTCCGTTCTACTCGGGTTGATTCCATTCTATTCCATTCCATTCCAATCCATTCCGTTCCATTCCATTGAATTCCATTCCATTCCATTCCATTCCATTGAATTCCATTCCATTCCATTCCATTCCATTGAATTCCATTCCATTCCATTCCATTCCATTGAATTCCATTCCATTCCATTCCATTCCATTCCATTCCATTCCATTCCATTCCATTCCATTCTACTGGTGTCCATTCCATTCCATTCTATTCCATTCCATTCCATTCCATTCCATTCCATTCCATTCCATTCCATTCCATTCCATTGAATTCCATTCCATTCCATTCCATTCCATGGAATTCCATTCCATTCCATTCCATTCCATTCCATTCCATTCCATTCCATTCCATTCTACTGGTGTCCATTCCATTCCATTCTATTCCATTCCATTCCATTCCATTCCATTCCATTCCATTCCATTCCATTCCATTCCATTCCATTCCATTCCATTCCTCTCCACTCCACTCCACTCCACTCCATTCCACTCCACTCCACTCCGGTACATTCCATTCCATTCCATTCCATTCCATTCCATTCCATTCCATTCCGTGCTTCTCGGGTACATTCCGTTCCGTTCCATTCCATTCCATTCCATTCCATTCCGTTCCAGTGCACTCTACTCCACTCCACTCCACTCCACTCCACTCCGGTACATTCCATTCCATTCCATTCCATTCCATTTCCATTCCCATTCCATTTCCATTCCCGTTCCATTTCCATTCCCGTTTCTTTTCCATTCCCGTTCCATTTCCATTCCAGTTCCATTACCATTCCCGTTCCATTTCCATTCCCGATCCATTTCCATTCCCGTTCCTTTTCCATTCCCGTTCCATTTCCATTCCCGTTCCGTTACCATTCCCGTTCCATTTCCGTTCCCGTTCCGTTTCCGTTCCCGTTCCATTTCCGTTCTCGTTCCGTTTCCGTTCCCGTTCCATTTCCCTTCCCGTTCCATTTCCCTTCCCGTTCCATTTCCGTTCCCGTTCCGTTTCCGTTCCCGTTCCATTTCCGTTCTCGTTCCGTTTCCGTTCCCGTTCCATTTCCATTCCCGTTCCATTTCCGTTCCCGTTCCATTTCCATTCCCGTTCCATTTCCATTCCCTTTCCATTTCCATTTCATTCCATTCCGTTCTGCTCGGGTACATTCCATTCCATTCCATTGCATTCCATTCCGTTCTGCTCCTGTCCATTCCATTCCATTCCAATCCGTTCCATTCCGTTCTACTCGGGTAGATTCCATTCCATTCCATTCCATTCCATTCCATTCCATTCCATTCCATTCCATTCCATTCCATTCCATTCCATTCTACTGGTGTCCATTCCATTCCATTCCATTCCATTCCATTCCATTCCATTCCATTGCATTCCATTCCATTCCATTCCATTCCGTTCCGTTCTACTCGGTTACATTCCATTCAATTCCATTCCATTCCGTTCTACTCGGGTAGATTCCATTCCATTCCATTCCATTCCTTTCCATTCCATTGCATTCCATTGCATTGCATTGCACTCAATTCCATTCCATTCCATTCCATTCCATTCCATTCCATTCCATTCCATTCCGTTCCGTTCAACTCAGTTACATTCCATTCAATTACATTCCATTCCGTTCTACTCGGTTACATTCCATTCCATTCCATTCCATTCCATTCCAATCCATTCCATTCCATTCCATTCCGTTCTACTCGGGTACATTCCGTTCCATTCCATTCCATTCCATTCCATTCCATTCCATTCCATTCCTTTCCGTTCTACTTTGGTACATTCCATTCCATTCCATTCCATTCCATTCCATTCCATTCCATTACATTACATTCCATTCCATTCCGTTCTACTCAGGTTGATTCCATTCTATTCCATTCCATTCCATTCCATTCCATTCCATTCCATTCCATTCGATTCCATTCCATTCCATTCCATTGAATTCCATTCCATTCCATTCCATTCCATGGAATTCCATTCCATTCCATTCCATGGAATTCCATTCCATTCCATTCCATTCCATTCCATGGAATTCCATTCCATTCCATTCCATTCCATTCCATTCCATTCCATTCCATTCCATTGAATTCCATTCCATTCCATTCCATTCCATTCCATTCCATTCCATCCCATTCCATTCCATTCCATTCCATTCCATTCTACTCGGGTTGATTCCATTCTATTCCATTCCATTCCATTCGATCCCATTTGATTCCATTCGATTCCATTCAATTCCATTCGATTCCATTCCATTCCACTCCATTCCATTCCATTGAATTCCATTCCATTCCATTCCATTCCATTCCATTCCATTCCATTCCATGGAATTCCATTCCATTCCATTCCATTCCATTCCATAGAATTCCATTCCATTCCATTCCATTCCACTGAGTTCCGTTCCATTCCATTCCATTCCGTTCCGTTCCGTTCCGTTCCGTTCCGTTGCGTTCCGTTCCGTTCCGTTGTGTTCCGTTCCGTTCTACTCGGGTTGATTCCATTCTATTCCATTCCATTCCAATCCATTCCGTTCCATTCCATTGAATTCCATTCCATTCCATTCCATTCCATTCTACTGGTGTCCATTCCATTCCATTCCATTCCATTCCATTCCATTCCATTCCATTCCTTTCCATTCCATTGCATTCCATTGCATTCCATTCCATTCCATTCCATTCCATTCCATTCCATTCCACTCCACTCCACTCCACTCCACTCCATTCCACTCCACTCCACTCCGGTACATTCCATTCCATTCCATTCCATTCCATTCCATTCCATTCCATTCCATTCCGTGCTTCTCGGGTACATTCCGTTCCGTTCCATTCCATTCCATTCCATTCCATTCCGTTCCAGTGCTCTCTACTCCACTCCACTCCACTCCACTCCACTCCGGTACATTCCATTCCATTCCATTCCATTCCATTCCATTCCATTTCCATTCCCATTCCATTTCCATTCCCGTTCCATTTCCATTCCCGTTTCTTTTCCATTCCCGTTCCATTTCCATTCCCGTTCCATTACCATTCCCGTTCCATTTCCATTCCCGATCCATTTCCATTCCCGTTCCATTTCCATTCCCGTTCCATTTCCGTTCCCGTTCCGTTTCCGTTCCCGTTCCATTTGCGTTCTCGTTCCGTTTCCGTTCCCGTTCCATTTCCATTCCCGTTCCATTTCCATTCCCGTTCCATTACCATTCCCGTTCCATTTCCGTTCCCGTTCCGTTTCCGTTCCCGTTCCATTTGCGTTCTCGTTCCGTTTCCGTTCCCGTTCCATTTCCATTCCCGTTCCATTTCCGTTCCCGTTCCATTTCCATTCCCGTTCCATTTCCATTCCCTTTCCATTTCCATTTCATTCCATTCCGTTCTGCTCGGTTACATGCCATTCCATTCCATTGCATTCCATTCCGTTCTGCTCCTGTCCATTCCATTCCATTCCAATCCGTTCCATTCCGTTCTACTCGGGTAGATTCCATTCCATTCCATTCCATTCCATTCCTTTCCATTCCATTCCATTCCATTCTACTGGTGTCCATTCCATTCCATTCCATTCCATTCCATTCCATTCCATTCCATTCCATTCCATTCCATTGCATTCCATTCCATTCCATTCCATTCCGTTCCGTTCTACTCGGTTACATTCCATTCAATTCCATTCCATTCCGTTCTACTCGGGTAGATTCCATTCCATTCCATTCCATTCCTTTCCATTCCATTGCATTCCATTGCATTGCATTGCACTCAATTCCATTCCATTCCATTCCATTCCATTCCATTCCATTCCATTCCGTTCCGTTCAACTCAGTTACATTCCATTCAATTACATTCCATTCCGTTCTACTCGGTTACATTCCATTCCATTCCATTCCATTCCATTCCATTCCATTCCAATCCATTCCATTCCATTCCATTCCGTTCTACTCGGGTACATTCCGTTCCATTCCATTCCATTCCATTCCATTCCATTCCATTCCTTTCCGTTCTACTTTGGTACATTCCATTCCATTCCATTCCATTCCATTCCATTCCATTCCATTCCATTACATTCCATTCCATTCCATTCCGTTCTACTCAGGTTGATTCCATTCTATTCCATTCCATTCCATTCCATTCCATTCCATTCCATTCCATTCCATTCCATTCCTTTCCATTCCATTGAATTCCATTCCATTCCATTCCATTCCATGGAATTCCATTCCATTCCATTCCATTCCATTCCATTCCATTCCATTCCATTCCATTCCATTCCATTGAATTCCATTCCATTCCATTCCATTCCATTCCATTCCATTCCATCCCATTCCATTCCATTCCATTCCATTCCATTCTACTCGGGTTGATTCCATTCTATTCCATTCCATTCCATTCGATCCCATTTGATTCCATTCGATTCCATTCAATTCCATTCGATTCCATTCCATTCCACTCCATTCCATTCCATTGAATTCCATTCCATTCCATTCCATTCCATTCCATTCCATTCCATGGAATTCCATTCCATTCCATTCCATAGAATTCCATTCCATTCCATTCCATTCCACTGAGTTCCGTTCCATTCCATTCCATTCCGTTCCGTTCCGTTCCGTTCCGTTCTGTTGCGTTCCGTTCCGTTCCGTTGTGTTCCGTTCCGTTCTACTCGGGTTGATTCCATTCTATTCCATTCCATTCCAATCCATTCCGTTCCATTCCATTGAATTCCATTCCATTCCATTCCATTCCATTGAATTCCATTCCATTCCATTCCATTCCATTGAATTCCATTCCATTCCATTCCATTCCATTGAATTCCATTCCATTCCATTCCATTCCATTCCATTCCATTCCATTCCATTCCATTCCATTCTACTGGTGTCCATTCCATTCCATTCTATTCCATTCCATTCCATTCCATTCCATTCCATTCCATTCCATTCCATTCCATTCCATTGAATTCCATTCCATTCCATTCCATTCCATGGAATTCCATTCCATTCCATTCCATTCCATTCCATTCCATTCCATTCCATTCTACTGGTGTCCATTCCATTCCATTCTATTCCATTCCATTCCATTCCATTCCATTCCATTCCATTCCATTCCATTCCATTCCATTCCATTCCATTCCATTCCTCTCCACTCCACTCCACTCCACTCCATTCCACTCCACTCCACTCCGGTACATTCCATTCCATTCCATTCCATTCCATTCCATTCCATTCCATTCCATTCCGTGCTTCTCGGGTACATTCCGTTCCGTTCCATTCCATTCCATTCCATTCCATTCCGTTCCAGTGCACTCTACTCCACTCCACTCCACTCCACTCCACTCCGGTACATTCCATTCCATTCCATTCCATTCCATTTCCATTCCCATTCCATTTCCATTCCCGTTCCATTTCCATTCCCGTTTCTTTTCCATTCCCGTTCCATTTCCATTCCAGTTCCATTACCATTCCCGTTCCATTTCCATTCCCGATCCATTTCCATTCCCGTTCCTTTTCCATTCCCGTTCCATTTCCATTCCCGTTCCGTTACCATTCCCGTTCCATTTCCGTTCCCGTTCCGTTTCCGTTCCCGTTCCATTTCCGTTCTCGTTCCGTTTCCGTTCCCGTTCCATTTCCCTTCCCGTTCCATTTCCCTTCCCGTTCCATTTCCGTTCCCGTTCCGTTTCCGTTCCCGTTCCATTTCCGTTCTCGTTCCGTTTCCGTTCCCGTTCCATTTCCATTCCCGTTCCATTTCCGTTCCCGTTCCATTTCCATTCCCGTTCCATTTCCATTCCCTTTCCATTTCCATTTCATTCCATTCCGTTCTGCTCGGGTACATTCCATTCCATTCCATTGCATTCCATTCCGTTCTGCTCCTGTCCATTCCATTCCATTCCAATCCGTTCCATTCCGTTCTACTCGGGTAGATTCCATTCCATTCCATTCCATTCCATTCCATTCCATTCCATTCCATTCCATTCCATTCCATTCCATTCTACTGGTGTCCATTCCATTCCATTCCATTCCATTCCATTCCATTCCATTCCATTGCATTCCATTCCATTCCATTCCATTCCGTTCCGTTCTACTCGGTTACATTCCATTCAATTCCATTCCATTCCGTTCTACTCGGGTAGATTCCATTCCATTCCATTCCATTCCTTTCCATTCCATTGCATTCCATTGCATTGCATTGCACTCAATTCCATTCCATTCCATTCCATTCCATTCCATTCCATTCCATTCCATTCCGTTCCGTTCAACTCAGTTACATTCCATTCAATTACATTCCATTCCGTTCTACTCGGTTACATTCCATTCCATTCCATTCCATTCCATTCCAATCCATTCCATTCCATTCCATTCCGTTCTACTCGGGTACATTCCGTTCCATTCCATTCCATTCCATTCCATTCCATTCCATTCCATTCCTTTCCGTTCTACTTTGGTACATTCCATTCCATTCCATTCCATTCCATTCCATTCCATTCCATTACATTACATTCCATTCCATTCCGTTCTACTCAGGTTGATTCCATTCTATTCCATTCCATTCCATTCCATTCCATTCCATTCCATTCCATTCGATTCCATTCCATTCCATTCCATTGAATTCCATTCCATTCCATTCCATTCCATGGAATTCCATTCCATTCCATTCCATGGAATTCCATTCCATTCCATTCCATTCCATTCCATTCCATTCCATTCCATTGAATTCCATTCCATTCCATTCCATTCCATTCCATTCCATTCCATTCCGTTCCATTCCATTCCATTGAATTCCATTCCATTCCATTCCATTCCATTCCATTCCATCCCATTGAATTCCATTCCATTCCATTCCATTCCATTCCATTCCATCCCATTCCATTCCATTCCATTCCATTCCGTTCTACTCGGGTTGATTCCATTCTATTCCATTCCATTCCATTCGATCCCATTTGATTCCATTCGATTCCATTCAATTCCATTCGATTCCATTCCATTCCACTCCATTCCATTCCATTGAATTCCATTCCATTCCATTCCATTCCATTCCATTCCATTCCATTCCATTCCATTCCATTCCATGGAATTCCATTCCATTCCATTCCAATCCATTCCATTCCATTCCATTCCGTTCTACTCGGGTACATTCCGTTCCATTCCATTCCATTCCATTCCATTCCATTCCATTCCTTTCCGTTCTACTTTGGTACATTCCATTCCATTCCATTCCATTCCATTCCATTCCATTCCATTCCATTCCATTCCATTCCATGGAATTCCATTCCATTCCATTCCATTCCATGGAATTCCATTCCATTCCATTCCATTCCATGGAATTCCATTCCATTCCATTCCATTCCATTCCATTCCATTCCATTGAATTCCATTCCATTCCATTCCATTCCATTCCATTCCATTGAATTCCATTCCGTTCCATTCCATTATATTGAATTCCATTCCATTCCATTCCATTCCATTCCATTCCATTCCATGGAATTCCATTCCATTCCATTCCATTCCATTCCATTCCATCCCATTCCATTCCATTCCATTCCATTCCGTTCTACTCGGGTTGATTCCATTCTATTCCATTCCATTCCATTCGATCCCAATTGATTCCATTCGATTCCATTCAATTCCATTCGATTCCATTCCATTCCACTCCATTCCATTCCATTGAATTCCATTCCATTCCATTCCATTCCATTCCATTCCATGGAATTCCATTCCATTCCATTCCATTCCATTCCATAGAATTCCATTCCATTCCATTCCATTCCACTGAATTCCGTTCCATTCCATTCCATTCCGTTCCGTTCCGTTCCGTTCCGTTCCGTTGCGTTCCGTTCCGTTCCGTTGTGTTCCGTTCCGTTCTACTTGGGTTGATTCCATTCTATTCCATTCCATTCCAATCCATTCCGTTCCATTCCATTGAATTCCATTCCATTCCATTCCATTCCATTCCATTCCATTCCATTCCATTCCATGGAATTCCGTTCCATTCCATTCCATTCCGTTCCGTTCCGTCCCGTTCCATTCCGTTCCGTTCCGTTGCGTTCCGTTCCGTTCTACTCGGGTTGATTCCATTCTATTCCATTCCATTCCATTCGATTCCATTCGATTCCATTCGATTCCACTCCATTCCATTCCATAGAATTCCATTCCATTCCATTCCATTCCATTCCATTCCATTCCATTCCTTTCCATTCTATTCCATTCTACTGTTGTCCATTCCATTCCATTCCATTCCATTCCATTCCATTCCATTCCTTTCCATTCCATTGCATTCCATTGCATTCCATTCCATTCCATTCCATTCCATTCCACTCCACTCCACTCCACTCCACTCCATTCCACTCCACTCCACTCCGGTACATTCCATTCCATTCCATTCCATTCCACTCCACTCCACTCCATTCCACTCCACTCCACTCCGGTACATTCCATTCCATTCCATTCCATTCCATTCCATTCCGTGCTTCTCGGGTACATTCCGTTCCGTTCCATTCCATTCCATTCCATTCCATTCCGTTCCAGTGCACTCTACTCCACTCCACTCCACTCCACTCCACTCCGGTACATTCCATTCCATTCCATTCCATTCCATTCCATTCCATTCCATTCCATTCCGTTCTACTTTGGTACATTCCATTCCATTCCATTCCATTCCATTCCATTCCATTACATTCCATTCCATTCCATTCCGTTCTATTCAGGTTGATTCCATTCTATTCCATTCCATTCCATTCCATTCCATTCCATTCCATTCCATTCGATTCCATTCCATTCCATTCCATTGAATTCCATTCCATTCCATTCCATTCCATTCCATTCCATTCCATTCCATGGAATTCCATTCCATTCCATTCCATTCCATTCCATTCCATTCCATTCCATTGAATTCCATTCCATTCCATTCCATTCCATTCCATTGAATTCCATTCCGTTCCATTCCATTCCATTGAATTCCATTCCATTCCATTCCATTCCATTGCATTCCATTCCATTGAATTCCATTCCATTCCATTCCATTCCATTCCATTCCATCCCATTCCATTCCATTCCATTCCATTCCGTTCTACTCGGGTTGATTCCATTCTATTCCATTCCATTCCATTCGATCCCATTTGATTCCATTCGATTCCATTCAATTCCATTCGATTCCATTCCATTCCACTCCATTCCATTCCATTGAATTCCATTCCATTCCTTTCCATTCCATTCCATTCCATTCCATGGAATTCCATTCCATTCCATTCCATTCCATGGAATTCCATTCCATTCCATTCCATTCCATTCCATAGAATTCCATTCCATTCCATTCCATTCCACTGAATTCCGTTCCATTCCATTCCATTCCGTTCCGTTCCGTTCCGTTCCGTTCCGTTGCGTTCCGTTCCGTTCCGTTGTGTTCCGTTCCGTTCTACTCGGGTTGATTCCATTCTATTCCATTCCATTCCAATCCATTCCGTTCCATTCCATTGAATTCCATTCCATTCCATTCCATTCCATTCCATTCCATTCCATTCCATTCCATTCCATGGAATTCCGTTCCATTCCATTCCATTCCGTTCCTTTCCGTCCCGTTCCGTTCCGTTCCGTTCCGTTGCGTTCCGTTCCGTTCTACTCGGGTTGATTCCATTCTATTCCATTCCATTCCATTCGATTCCATTCGATTCCATTCGATTCCACTCCATTCCATTCCATAGAATTCCATTCCATTCCATTCCATTCCATTGAATTCCATTCCATTCCATTCCATTCCATAGAATTCCATTCCATTCCATTCCATTCCATTGAATTCCATTCCATTCCATTCCATTCCATTCCATTCCATTCCATTCCATTCCATTCCATTCTACTGGTGTCCATTCCATTCCATTCCACTCCATTCCATTCCATTCCATTCCATTCCATTCCTTTCTATTCCATTGCATTCCATTGCATTCCATTCCATTCCATTCCATTCCATTCCATTCCTTTCCACTCCACTCCACTCCACTCCACTCCATTCCACTCCACTCCACTCCGGTACATTCCATTCCATTCCATTCCATTCCATTCCATTCCATTCCGTGCTTCTCGGGTACATTCCGTTCCGTTCCATTCCATTCCATTCCATTCCATTCCGTTCCAGTGCACTCTACTCCACTCCACTCCACTCCACTCCACTCCGGTACATTCCATTCCATTCCATTCCATTCCATTCCATTCCATTTCCATTCCCATTCCATTTCCATTCCCGTTCCATTTCCATTCCCGTTTCTTTTCCATTCCCGTTCCATTTCCATTCCAGTTCCATTACCATTCCCGTTCCATTTCCATTCCCGATCCATTTCCATTCCCGTTCCTTTTCCATTCCCGTTCCATTTCCATTCCCGTTCCGTTACCATTCCCGTTCCATTTCCGTTCCCGTTCCGTTTCCGTTCCCGTTCCATTTCCGTTCTCGTTCCGTTTCCGTTCCCGTTCCATTTCCATTCCCGTTCCATTTCCGTTCCCGTTCCATTTCCATTCCCGTTCCATTTCCATTCCCTTTCCATTTCCATTTCATTCCATTCCGTTCTGCTCGGGTACATTCCATTCCATTCCATTGCATTCCATTCCGTTCTGCTCCTGTCCATTCCATTCCATTCCATTCCGTTCCATTCCGTTCTACTCGGGTAGATTCCATTCCATTCCATTCCATTCCATTCCATTCCATTCCATTCCATTCCATTCCATTCTACTGGTGTCCATTCCATTCCATTCCATTCCATTCCATTCCATTCCATTGCATTCCATTCCATTCCATTCCATTCCATTCCATTCCGTTCCGTTCTACTCGGTTACATTCCATTCAATTCCATTCCATTCCGTTCTACTCGGGTAGATTCCATTCCATTCCATTCCTTTCCATTCCATTCCATTCTACTGGTGTCCATTCCATTCCATTCCATTCCATTCCATTCCATTCCATTCCTTTCCATTCCATTGCATTCCATTGCATTCTATTCCATTCCATTCCTTTCCATTCCATTCCATTCCACTCCACTCCACTCCACTCCACTCCATTCCACTCCACTCCACTCCGGTACATTCCATTCCATTCCATTCCATTCCATTCCATTCCATTCCATTCCATTCCGTGCTTCTCGGGTACATTCCGTTCCGTTCCATTCCATTCCATTCCATTCCGTTCCGTTCTACTCGGTTACATTCCATTCAATTCCATTCCATTCCGTTCTACTCGGGTAGATTCCATTCCATTCCATTCCATTCCTTTCCATTCCATTGCATTCCATTGCATTGCATTGCACTCAATTCCATTCCATTCCATTCCATTCCATTCCATTCCATTCCATTCCATTCCATTCCATTCCTTTCCGTTCTACTCGGGTACATTCCATTCCATTCCATTCCATTCCATTCCATTCCATTCCATTCCATTCCATTCCATTCCATTCCATTCCGTTCTACTTTGGTACATTCCATTCCATTCCATTCCATTCCATTCCATTCCATTACATTCCATTCCATTCCATTCCGTTCTATTCAGGTTGATTCCATTCTATTCCATTCCATTCCATTCCATTCCATTCCATTCCATTCCATTCGATTCCATTCCATTCCATTCCATTGAATTCCATTCCATTCCATTCCATTCCATTCCATTCCATTCCATTCCATGGAATTCCATTCCATTCCATTCCATTCCATTCCATTCCATTCCATTCCATTGAATTCCATTCCATTCCATTCCATTCCATTCCATTGAATTCCATTCCGTTCCATTCCATTCCATTGAATTCCATTCCATTCCATTCCATTCCATTGCATTCCATTCCATTGAATTCCATTCCATTCCATTCCATTCCATTCCATTCCATCCCATTCCATTCCATTCCATTCCATTCCGTTCTACTCGGGTTGATTCCATTCTATTCCATTCCATTCCATTCGATCCCATTTGATTCCATTCGATTCCATTCAATTCCATTCGATTCCATTCCATTCCACTCCATTCCATTCCATTGAATTCCATTCCATTCCTTTCCATTCCATTCCATTCCATTCCATGGAATTCCATTCCATTCCATTCCATTCCATGGAATTCCATTCCATTCCATTCCATTCCATTCCATAGAATTCCATTCCATTCCATTCCATTCCACTGAATTCCGTTCCATTCCATTCCATTCCGTTCCGTTCCGTTCCGTTCCGTTCCGTTGCGTTCCGTTCCGTTCCGTTGTGTTCCGTTCCGTTCTACTCGGGTTGATTCCATTCCATTCCATTCCATTCCAATCCATTCCGTTCCATTCCATTGAATTCCATTCCATTCCATTCCATTCCATTCCATTCCATTCCATTCCATTCCATTCCATGGAATTCCGTTCCATTCCATTCCATTCCGTTCCTTTCCGTCCCGTTCCGTTCCGTTCCGTTCCGTTGCGTTCCGTTCCGTTCTACTCGGGTTGATTCCATTCTATTCCATTCCATTCCATTCGATTCCATTCGATTCCATTCGATTCCACTCCATTCCATTCCATAGAATTCCATTCCATTCCATTCCATTCCATTGAATTCCATTCCATTCCATTCCATTCCATAGAATTCCATTCCATTCCATTCCATTCCATTGAATTCCATTCCATTCCATTCCATTCCATTCCATTCCATTCCATTCCATTCCATTCCATTCTACTGGTGTCCATTCCATTCCATTCCACTCCATTCCATTCCATTCCATTCCATTCCATTCCATTCCTTTCTATTCCATTGCATTCCATTGCATTCCATTCCATTCCATTCCATTCCATTCCATTCCTTTCCACTCCACTCCACTCCACTCCACTCCATTCCACTCCACTCCACTCCGGTACATTCCATTCCATTCCATTCCATTCCATTCCATTCCATTCCGTGCTTCTCGGGTACATTCCGTTCCGTTCCATTCCATTCCATTCCATTCCATTCCGTTCCAGTGCACTCTACTCCACTCCACTCCACTCCACTCCACTCCGGTACATTCCATTCCATTCCATTCCATTCCATTCCATTCCATTTCCATTCCCATTCCATTTCCATTCCCGTTCCATTTCCATTCCCGTTTCTTTTCCATTCCCGTTCCATTTCCATTCCAGTTCCATTACCATTCCCGTTCCATTTCCATTCCCGATCCATTTCCATTCCCGTTCCTTTTCCATTCCCGTTCCATTTCCATTCCCGTTCCGTTACCATTCCCGTTCCATTTCCGTTCCCGTTCCGTTTCCGTTCCCGTTCCATTTCCGTTCTCGTTCCGTTTCCGTTCCCGTTCCATTTCCATTCCCGTTCCATTTCCGTTCCCGTTCCATTTCCATTCCCGTTCCATTTCCATTCCCTTTCCATTTCCATTTCATTCCATTCCGTTCTGCTCGGGTACATTCCATTCCATTCCATTGCATTCCATTCCGTTCTGCTCCTGTCCATTCCATTCCATTCCATTCCGTTCCATTCCGTTCTACTCGGGTAGATTCCATTCCATTCCATTCCATTCCATTCCATTCCATTCCATTCCATTCCATTCCATTCTACTGGTGTCCATTCCATTCCATTCCATTCCATTCCATTCCATTCCATTGCATTCCATTCCATTCCATTCCATTCCATTCCATTCCGTTCCGTTCTACTCGGTTACATTCCATTCAATTCCATTCCATTCCGTTCTACTCGGGTAGATTCCATTCCATTCCATTCCTTTCCATTCCATTCCATTCTACTGGTGTCCATTCCATTCCATTCCATTCCATTCCATTCCATTCCATTCCTTTCCATTCCATTGCATTCCATTGCATTCTATTCCATTCCATTCCTTTCCATTCCATTCCATTCCACTCCACTCCACTCCACTCCACTCCATTCCACTCCACTCCACTCCGGTACATTCCATTCCATTCCATTCCATTCCATTCCATTCCATTCCATTCCATTCCGTGCTTCTCGGGTACATTCCGTTCCGTTCCATTCCATTCCATTCCATTCCATTCCGTTCTAGTGCACTCTACTCCACTCCACTCCACTCCACTCCACTCCGGTACATTCCATTCCATTCCATTCCATTCCATTCCATTCCATTTCCATTCCCATTCCATTTCCATTCCCGTTCCATTTCCATTCCCGTTTCTTTTCCATTCCCGTTCCATTTCCATTCCAGTTCCATTACCATTCCCGTTCCATTTCCATTCCCGATCCATTTCCATTCCCGTTCCATTTCCATTCCCGTTCCATTTCCATTCCCGTTCCATTACCATTCCCGTTCCATTTCCGTTCCCGTTCCGTTTCCGTTCCCGTTCCATTTCCGTTCTCGTTCCGTTTCCGTTCCCGTTCCATTTCCATTCCCGTTCCATTTCCGTTCCCGTTCCATTTCCATTCCCGTTCCATTTCCATTCCCTTTCCATTTCCATTTCATTCCATTCCGTTCTGCTCGGGTACATTCCATTCCATTCCATTGCATTCCATTCCGTTCTGCTCCTGTCCATTCCATTCCATTCCAATCCGTTCCATTCCGTTCTACTCGGGTAGATTCCATTCCATTCCATTCCATTCCATTCCATTCCATTCCATTCCATTCCATTCCATTCCATTCCATTCCATTCCATTCCATTCCATTCCATTCCATTCTACTGGTGTCCATTCCATTCCATTCCATTCCATTCCATTCCATTGCATTCCATTCCATTCCGTTCCGTTCTACTCGGTTACATTCCATTCAATTCCATTCCATTCCGTTCTACTCAGGTAGATTCCATTCCATTCCATTCCATTCCTTTCCATTCCATTGCATTCCATTGCATTGCATTGCACTCAATTCCATTCCATTCCATTCCATTCCATTCCATTCCATTCCATTCCATTCCGTTCCGTTCAACTCGGTTACATTCCATTCAATTAAATTCCATTCCGTTCTACTCGGTTACATTCCATTCCATTCCATTCCATTCCATTCCAATCCATTCCATTCCATTCCATTCCGTTCTACTCGGGTACATTCCGTTCCATTCCATTCCATTCCATTCCATTCCATTCCTTTCCGTTCTACTTTGGTACATTCCATTCCATTGCATTCCATTCCATTCCATTCCATTCCATTCCGTTCCGTTCTACTCGGTTACATTCCATTCAATTCCATTCCATTCCGTTCTACTCGGGTAGATTCCATTCCATTCCATTCCATTCCTTTCCATTCCATTGCATTCCATTGCATTGCATTGCACTCAATTCCATTTCATTCCATTCCATTCCATTCCATTGAATTCCATTCCATTCCATTGAATTCCATTCCATTCCATTCCATTCCATTCCATTCCATTCCATTCCATTCCATTCCATTCCATTCCATTCCATTCCATTCCATGGAATTCCATTCCATTCCATTCCATTCCATGGAATTCCATTCCATTCCATTCCATTCCATTCCATTCCATTCCATTCCATTGAATTCCATTCCATTCCATTCCATTCCATTCCATTCCATTGAATTCCATTCCGTTCCATTCCATTATATTGAATTCCATTCCATTCCATTCCATTCCATTCCATTCCATTCCATGGAATTCCATTCCATTCCATTCCATTCCATTCCATTCCATCCCATTCCATTCCATTCCATTCCATTCCGTTCTACTCGGGTTGATTCCATTCTATTCCATTCCATTCCATTCGATCCCAATTGATTCCATTCGATTCCATTCAATTCCATTCGATTCCATTCCATTCCACTCCATTCCATTCCATTGAATTCCATTCCATTCCATTCCATTCCATTCCATTCCATGGAATTCCATTCCATTCCATTCCATTCCATTCCATAGAATTCCATTCCATTCCATTCCATTCCACTGAATTCCGTTCCATTCCATTCCATTCCGTTCCGTTCCGTTCCGTTCCGTTCCGTTGCGTTCCGTTCCGTTCCGTTGTGTTCCGTTCCGTTCTACTTGGGTTGATTCCATTCTATTCCATTCCATTCCAATCCATTCCGTTCCATTCCATTGAATTCCATTCCATTCCATTCCATTCCATTCCATTCCATTCCATTCCATTCCATGGAATTCCGTTCCATTCCATTCCATTCCGTTCCGTTCCGTCCCGTTCCATTCCGTTCCGTTCCGTTGCGTTCCGTTCCGTTCTACTCGGGTTGATTCCATTCTATTCCATTCCATTCCATTCGATTCCATTCGATTCCATTCGATTCCACTCCATTCCATTCCATAGAATTCCATTCCATTCCATTCCATTCCATTCCATTCCATTCCATTCCTTTCCATTCTATTCCATTCTACTGTTGTCCATTCCATTCCATTCCATTCCATTCCATTCCATTCCATTCCTTTCCATTCCATTGCATTCCATTGCATTCCATTCCATTCCATTCCATTCCATTCCACTCCACTCCACTCCACTCCACTCCATTCCACTCCACTCCACTCCGGTACATTCCATTCCATTCCATTCCATTCCACTCCACTCCACTCCATTCCACTCCACTCCACTCCGGTACATTCCATTCCATTCCATTCCATTCCATTCCATTCCGTGCTTCTCGGGTACATTCCGTTCCGTTCCATTCCATTCCATTCCATTCCATTCCGTTCCAGTGCACTCTACTCCACTCCACTCCACTCCACTCCACTCCGGTACATTCCATTCCATTCCATTCCATTCCATTCCATTCCATTCCATTCCATTCCATTCCATGGAATTCCGTTCCATTCCATTCCATTCCGTTCCGTTCCGTCCCGTTCCGTTCCGTTCCGTTGCGTTCCGTTCCGTTCTACTCGGGTTGATTCCATTCTATTCCATTCCATTCCATTCGATTCCATTCGATTCCATTCGATTCCAATCCATTCCATTCCATAGAATTCCATTCCATTCCATTCCATTCCATTCCATTCCATTCCATTCCTTTCCATTGAATTCCATTCCATTCCATTCCATTCCATTGAATTCCATTCCATTCCATTCCATTCCATTCCATTCCATTCCATTCCATTCCATTCCATTCTACTGTTGTCCATTCCATTCCATTCCATTCCATTCCATTCCATTCCATTCCATTCCTTTCCATTCCATTGCATTCCATTGCATTCCATTCCATTCCATTCCATTCCATTCCATTCCATTCCATTCCACTCCACTCCACTCCACTCCACTCCATTCCACTCCACTCCACTCCGGTACATTCCATTCCATTCCATTCCATTCCATTCCATTCCGTGCTTCTCGGGTACATTCCGTTCCGTTCCATTCCATTCCATTCCATTCCATTCCGTTCCAGTGCACTCTACTCCACTCCACTCCACTCCACTCCACTCCGGTACATTCCATTCCATTCCATTCCATTCCATTCCATTCCATTTCCATTCCCATTCCATTTCCATTCCCGTTCCATTTCCATTCCCGTTTCTTTTCCATTCCCGTTCCATTTCCATTCCAGTTCCATTACCATTCCCGTTCCATTTCCATTCCCGATCCATTTCCATTCCCGTTCCTTTTCCATTCCCGTTCCATTTCCATTCCCGTTCCGTTACCATTCCCGTTCCATTTCCGTTCCCGTTCCGTTTCCGTTCCCGTTCCATTTCCGTTCTCGTTCCGTTTCCGTTCCCGTTCCATTTCCATTCCCGTTCCATTTCCGTTCCCGTTCCATTTCCATTCCCGTTCCATTTCCATTCCCTTACCATTTCCATTTCCATTTCATTCCATTCCGTTCTGCTCGGGTACATTCCATTCCATTCCATTGCATTCCATTCCGTTCTGCTCCTGTCCATTCCATTCCATTCCATTCCGTTCCATTCCGTTCTACTCGGGTAGATTCCATTCCATTCCATTCCATTCCATTCCATTCCATTCCATTCCATTCCATTCCATTCCATTCCATTCTACTGGTGTCCATTCCATTCCATTCCATTCCATTCCATTCCATTCCATTGCATTCCATTCCATTCCATTCCATTCCATTCCGTTCCGTTCTACTCGGTTACATTCCATTCAATTCCATTCCATTCCGTTCTACTCGGGTAGATTCCATTCCATTCCATTCCATTCCTTTCCATTCCATTGCATTCCATTGCATTGCATTGCACTCAATTCCATTCCATTCCATTCCATTCCATTCCATTCCATTCCATTCCGTTCCGTTCAACTCGGTTACATTCCATTCAATTACATTCCATTCCGTTCTACTCGGTTACATTCCATTCCATTCCATTCCATTCCATTCCAATCCATTCCATTCCATTCCATTCCGTTCTACTCGGGTACATTCCATTCCATTCCATTCCATTCCATTCCATTCCATTCCATTCCATTCCGTTCTACTTTGGGACATTCCATTCCATTCCATTCCATTCCATTCCGTTCCATTCCATTCCATTCCGTTCTACTCGGATTGATTCCATTCTATTCCATTCCATTCCAATCCATTCCATTCCATTCCATTCCATTCCATTCCATTCGATTCCATTCCATTCCATTCCATTGAATTCCATTCCATTCCATTCCATTCCATGGAATTCCATTCCATTCCATTCCATTCCATGGAATTCCATTCCATTCCATTCCATTCCATTCCATTCCATTCCATTCCATTGAATTCCATTCCATTCCATTCCATTCCATTCCATGGAATTCCATTCCGTTCCATTCCATTCCATTGAATTCCATTCCATTCCATTCCATTCCATTCCATTGAATTCCATTCCATTCCATTCCATTCCATTCCATGGAATTCCATTCCATTCCATTGAATTCCATTCCATTCCATTCCATTCCATTCAATTCCATTCCATTCCATTCCATTCCATTCCATTCCATTCCATTCCATGGAATTCCATTCCATTCCATTCCATTCCATTCCATTCCATTCCATTCCATTCCATCCCATTCCATTCCATTCCATTCCATTCCGTTCTACTCGGGTTGATTCCATTCTATTCCATTCCATTCCATTCGATCCCATTTGATTCCATTCGATTCCATTCACTTCCATTCGATTCCATTCCATTCCACTCCATTCCATTCCATTGAATTCCATTCCATTCCATTCCATTCCATTCCATTCCATTCCATTCCATTCCATTCCATTGAATTCCATTCCATTCCATTCCATTCCATTCCATTGAATTCCATTCCATTCCATTGAATTCCATTCCATTCCATTCCATTCCATTCCATTCCATTCCATTCATTTCCATTCCATTCCATTCCATTCTACTGGTGTCCATTCCATTCCATTCCATTCCATTCCATTCCATTCCATTCCATTCCATTCCATTCCTTTCCATTCCATTGCATTCCATTGCATTCCATTCCATTCCATTCCATTCCATTCCATTCCATTCCATTCCATTCCATTCCACTCCACTCCACTCCACTCCACTCCATTCCACTCCACTCCACTCCGGTACATTCCATTCCATTCCATTCCATTCCATTCCATTTCCATTCCCATTCCATTTCCATTCCCGTTCCATTTCCATTCCCGTTTCTTTTCCATTCCCGTTCCATTTCCATTCCAGTTCCATTACCATTCCCGTTCCATTTCCATTCCCGATCCATTTCCATTCCCGTTCCATTTCCATTCCAGTTCCATTACCATTCCCGTTCCATTTCCATTCCCGATCCATTTCCATTCCCGTTCCATTTCCATTCCCGTTCCATTTCCATTCCCGTTCCATTACCATTCCCGTTCCATTTCCGTTCCCGTTCCGTTTCCGTTCCCGTTCCATTTCCGTTCTCGTTCCGTTTCCGTTCCCGTTCCATTTCCATTCCCGTTCCATTTCCGTTCCCGTTCCATTTCCATTCCCGTTCCATTTCCATTCCCTTTCCATTTCCATTTCATTCCATTCCGTTCTGCTCGGGTACATTCCATTCCATTCCATTGCATTCCATTCCGTTCTGCTCCTGTCCATTCCATTCCATTCCAATCCGTTCCATTCCATTCTACTCGGGTAGATTCCATTCCATTCCATTCCATTCCATTCCATTCCATTCCATTCCATTCCATTCCATTCCATTCCATTCTACTGGTGTCCATTCCATTCCATTCCATTCCATTCCATTCCATTCCATTCCATTCCATTCCATTGCATTCCATTCCATTCCATTCCATTCCGTTCCGTTCTACTCGGTTACATTCCATTCAATTCCATTCCATTCCGTTCTACTCGGGTAGATTCCATTCCATTCCATTCCATTCCTTTCCATTCCATTGCATTCCATTGCATTGCATTGCACTCAATTCCATTCCATTCCATTCCATTCCATTCCATTCCATTCCATTCCATTCCATTCCGTTCCGTTCAACTCGGTTACATTCCATTCAATTACATTCCATTCCGTTCTACTCGGTTACATTCCATTCCATTCCATTCCATTCCATTCCATTCCATTCCATTCCATTCCATTGCATTCCATTCCATTCCATTCCATTCCATTCCGTTCCGTTCTACTCGGTTACATTCCATTCAATTCCATTCCATTCCGTTCTACTCGGGTAGATTCCATTCCATTCCATTCCATTCCTTTCCATTCCATTGCATTCCATTGCATTGCATTTCACTCAATTCCATTCCATTCCATTCCATTCCATTCCATTCCATTCCATTCCATTCCATTCCATTCCATTCCGTTCCGTTCAACTCGGTTACATTCCATTCAATTACATTCCATTCCGTTCTACTCGGTTACATTCCATTCCATTCCATTCCATTCCATTCCATTCCATTCCAATCCATTCCATTCCATTCCATTCCGTTCTACTCGGGTACATTCCATTCCATTCCATTCCATTCCATTCCATTCCATTCCATTCCATTCCGTTCTACTTTGGTACATTCCATTCCATTCCATTCCATTCCATTCCATTCCATTCCATTCCATTCCATTCCGTTCTACTCGGATTGATTCCATTCTATTCCATTCCATTCCATTCCATTCCATTCCATTCCATTCCATGGAATTCCATTCCATTCCATTCCATTCCATGGAATTCCATTCCATTCCATTCCATTCCATTCCATTCCATTCCATTCCATTGAATTCCATTCCATTCCATTCCATTCCATTCCATTGAATTCCATTCCGTTCCATTCCATTCCATTGAATTCCATTCCGTTCCATTCCATTCCATTGAATTCCATTCCATTCCATTCCATTCCATTCCATTCCATTCCATTCCATTCCATTCCATTGAATTCCATTCCATTCCATTCCATTCCATTCCATTCCATTCCATTCCATTCCATCCCATTCCATTCCATTCCATTCCATTCCGTTCTACTCGGGTTGATTCCATTCTATTCCATTCCATTCCATTCGATCCCATTTGATTCCATTCGATTCCATTCAATTCCATTCGATTCCATTCCATTCCACTCCATTCCATTCCATTGAATTCCATTCCATTCCATTCCATTCCATTCCATTCCATTGAATTCCATTCCATTGAATTCCATTCCATTGAATTCCATTCCATTCCATTGAATTCCATTCCATTCCATTCCATTCCATTGAATTCCATTCCATTCCATTCCATTCCATTCCATTCCATTCCATTCCATTCCATTCCATTCTACTGGTGTCCATTCCATTCCATTCCATTCCATTCCATTCCATTCCATTCCTTTCCATTCCATTGCATTCCATTGCATTCCATTCCATTCCATTCCATTCCATTCCATTCCATTCCATTCCACTCCACTCCACTCCACTCCACTCCATTCCACTCCACTCCACTCCGGTACATTCCATTCCATTCCATTCCATTCCATTCCATTCCATTTCCATTCCCATTCCATTTCCATTCCCGTTCCATTTCCATTCCCGTTTCTTTTCCATTCCCGTTCCATTTCCATTCCAGTTCCATTACCATTCCCGTTCCATTTCCATTCCCGATCCATTTCCATTCCCGTTCCATTTCCATTCCAGTTCCATTACCATTCCCGTTCCATTTCCATTCCCGATCCATTTCCATTCCCGTTCCATTTCCATTCCCTTTCCATTTCCATTCCCGTTCCATTACCATTCCCGTTCCATTTCCGTTCCCGTTCCGTTTCCGTTCCCGTTCCATTTCCGTTCTCGTTCCGTTTCCGTTCCCGTTCCATTTCCATTCCCGTTCCATTTCCGTTCCCATTCCATTTCCATTCCCGTTCCATTTCCATTCCCTTTCCATTTCCATTTCATTCCATTCCGTTCTGCTCGGGTACATTCCATTCCATTCCATTGCATTCCATTCCGTTCTGCTCCTGTCCATTCCATTCCATTCCCTTCCATTCCATTCCATTCCATTCCATTCCATTCCATTCCATTCTACTGGTGTCCATTCCATTCCATTCCATTGCATTCCATTCCATTCCATTCCATTCCATTGCATTCCATTCCATTCCATTCCATTCCGTTCCGTTCTACTCGGTTACATTCCATTCAATTCCATTCCATTCCGTTCTACTCGGGTAGATTCCATTCCATTCCATTCCATTCCTTTCCATTCCATTGCATTCCATTGCATTGCATTGCACTCAATTCCATTCCATTCCATTCCATTCCGTTCCGTTCAATTCGGTTACATTCCATTCCGTTCTACTCGGTTACATTCCATTCCATTCCATTCCATTCCATTCCAATCCATTCCATTCCATTCCATTCCGTTCTACTCGGGTACATTCCATTCCATTCCATTCCATTCCATTCCATTCCATTCCATTCCGTTCTACTTTGGTACATTCCATTCCATTCGATTCCATTCCATTCCATTCCATTCCATTCCATTCCATTCCGTTCTACTCAGGTTGATTCCATTCTATTCCATTCCATTCCATTCCATTCCATTCCATTCCATTCCATTCCATTCCATGGAATTCCATTCCATTCCATTCCATTCCATTCCATTCCATTCCATTGAATTCCATTCCATTCCATTCCATTCCATTCCATTCCATTCCATTCCATTGAATTCCATTCCATTCCATTCCATTCCATTCCATTCCATCCCATTCCATTCCATTCCATTCCATTCCGTTCTACTCGGGTTGATTCCATTCTATTCCATTCCATTCCATTCGATCCCATTTGATTCCATTCGATTCCATTCAATTCCATTCGATTCCATTCCATTCCACTCCATTCCATTCCATGGAATTCCATTCCATTCCATTCCATTCCATTCCATTCCATTCCATTCCATGGAATTCCATTGCATTCCATTCCATTCCATTCCATTCCATTCCATTGAATTCCATTCCATTCCATTCCATTCCATGGAATTCCGTTCCATTCCATTCCATTCCGTTCCTTTCCGTCCCGTTCCGTTCCGTTCCGTTCCGTTGCGTTCCGTTCCGTTCTACTCGGGTTGATTCCATTCTATTCCATTCCATTCCATTCGATTCCATTCGATTCCATTCGATTCCACTCCATTCCATTCCATAGAATTCCATTCCATTCCATTCCATTCCATTGAATTCCATTCCATTCCATTCCATTCCATAGAATTCCATTCCATTCCATTCCATTCCATTGAATTCCATTCCATTCCATTCCATTCCATTCCATTCCATTCCATTCCATTCCATTCCATTCCATTCTATTCCATTCTACTGGTGTCCATTCCATTCCATTCCATTCCATTCCATTCCATTCCTTTCCATTCCATTGCATTCCATTGCATTCCATTCCATTCCATTCCATTCCATTCCATTCCATTCCACTCCACTCCACTCCACTCCACTCCATTCCACTCCACTCCACTCCGGTACATTCCATTCCATTCCATTCCATTCCATTCCATTCCATTCCGTGCTTCTCGGGTACATTCCGTTCCGTTCCATTCCATTCCATTCCATTCCATTCCGTTCCAGTGCACTCTACTCCACTCCATTCCACTCCACTCCACTCCGGTACATTCCATTCCATTCCATTCCATTCCATTCCATTCCATTCCATTCCATTCCATTCCATTCCATTCCATTTCCATTCCCATTCCATTTCCATTCCCGTTCCATTTCCATTCCCGTTTCTTTTCCATTCCCGATCCATTTCCATTCCAGTTCCATTACCATTCCCGTTCCATTTCCATTCCCGATCCATTTCCATTCCCGTTCCTTTTCCATTCCCGTTCCATTTCCATTCCCGTTCCGTTACCATTCCCGTTCCATTTCCGTTCCCGTTCCGTTTCCGTTCCCGTTCCATTTCCGTTCTCGTTCCGTTTCCGTTCCCGTTCCATTTCCATTCCCGTTCCATTTCCGTTCCCGTTCCATTTCCATTCCCGTTCCATTTCCGTTCCCGTTCCATTTCCATTCCCGTTCCATTTCCATTCCCTTTCCATTTCCTTTTCATTCCATTCCGTTCTGCTCGGGTACATTCCATTCCATTCCATTGCATTCCATTCCGTTCTGCTCCTGTCCATTCCATTCCATTCCATTCCGTTCCATTCCGTTCTACTCGGGTAGATTCCATTCCATTCCATTCCATTCCATTCCATTCCATTCCATTCCATTCCATTCCATTCCATTCTACTGGTGTCCATTCCATTCCATTCCATTCCATTCCATTCCATTCCATTCCATTCCATTCCATTGCATTCCATTCCATTCCATTCCATTCCATTCCGTTCCGTTCTACTCGGTTACATTCCATTCAATTCCATTCCATTCCGTTCTACCCGGGTAGATTCCATTCCATTCCATTCCATTCCATTCCTTTCCATTCCATTGCATTCCATTGCATTGCATTGCACTCAATTCCATTCCATTCCATTCCATTCCATTCCATTCCATTCCATTCCATTCCGTTCCGTTCAACTCGGTTACATTCCATTCAATTACATTCCATTCCGTTCTACTCGGTTACATTCCATTCCATTCCATTCCATTCCATTCCAATCCATTCCATTCCATTCCATTCCGTTCTACTCGGGTACATTCCATTCCATTCCATTCCATTCCATTCCATTCCATTCCATTCCATTCCATTCCATTCCGTTCTACTTTGGTACATTCCATTCCATTCCATTCCATTCCATTCTATTCCATTACATTCCATTCCATTCCATTCCGTTCTACTCGGGTTGATTCCATTCTATTCCATTCCATTCCATTCCATTCCATTCCATTCCATTCCATTCCATTCCATTCCATTGAATTCCATTCCATTCCATTCCATTCCATTCCATTGAATTCCATTCCGTTCCATTCCATTCCATTCCATTCCATTCCATTCCATTGAATTCCATTCCATTCCATTCCATTCCATTCCATTGAATTCCATTCCGTTCCATTCCATTCCATTGAATTCCATTCCATTCCATTCCATTCCATTCCATTCCATTCCATTCCATTCCATTGAATTCCATTCCATTCCATTCCACTCCATTCCATTCCATCCCATTCCATTCCATTCCATTCCATTCCATTCCGTTCTACTCTGTTTGATTCCATTCTATTCCATTCCATTCCATTCGATCCCATTTGATTCCATTCGATTCCATTCAATTCCATTCGATTCCATTCCATTCCACTCCATTCCATTCCATTGAATTCCATTCCATTCCATTCCATGGAATTCCATTCCATTCCATTCCATTCCATTCCATTCCATTCCATTCCATTCCATTCCATTCCATGGAATTCCATTCCATTCCATTCCATTCCATGGAATTCCATTCCATTCCATTCCATTCCATTCCATTCCATTCCATTCCATTCCATTGAATTCCATTCCATTCCATTCCATTCCATTCCATTCCATTGAATTCCATTCCGTTCCATTCCATTATATTGAATTCCATTCCATTCCATTCCATTCCATTCCATTCCATTCCATGGAATTCCATTCCATTCCATTCCATTCCATTCCATTCCATCCCATTCCATTCCATTCCATTCCATTCCGTTCTACTCGGGTTGATTCCATTCTATTCCATTCCATTCCATTCGATCCCAATTGATTCCATTCGATTCCATTCAATTCCATTCGATTCCATTCCATTCCACTCCATTCCATTCCATTGAATTCCATTCCATTCCATTCCATTCCATTCCATTCCATGGAATTCCATTCCATTCCATTCTATTCCATTCCATAGAATTCCATTCCATTCCATTCCATTCCACTGAATTCCGTTCCATTCCATTCCATTCCGTTCCGTTCCGTTCCGTTCCGTTCCGTTGCGTTCCGTTCCGTTCCGTTGTGTTCCGTTCCGTTCTACTCGGGTTGATTCCATTCTATTCCATTCCATTCCAATCCATTCCGTTCCATTCCATTGAATTCCATTCCATTCCATTCCATTCCATTCCATTCCATTCCATTCCATTCCATTCCATGGAATTCCGTTCCATTCCATTCCATTCCGTTCCGTTCCGTCCCGTTCCATTCCGTTCCGTTCCGTTGCGTTCCGTTCCGTTCTACTCGGGTTGATTCCATTCTATTCCATTCCATTCCATTCGATTCCATTCGATTCCATTCGATTCCACTCCATTCCATTCCATAGAATTCCATTCCATTCCATTCCATTCCATTCCATTCCATTCCATTCCTTTCCATTGAATTCCATTCCATTCCATTCCATTCCATTGAATTCCATTCCATTCCATTCCATTCCATTCCATTCCATTCCATTCCATTCCTTTCCATTCCATTGCATTCCATTGCATTCCATTCCATTCCATTCCATTCCATTCCACTCCACTCCACTCCACTCCACTCCATTCCACTCCACTCCACTCCGGTACATTCCATTCCATTCCATTCCATTCCACTCCACTCCACTCCATTCCACTCCACTCCACTCCGGTACATTCCATTCCATTCCATTCCATTCCATTCCATTCCGTGCTTCTCGGGTACATTCCGTTCGGTTCCATTCCATTCCATTCCATTCCATTCCGTTCCAGTGCACTCTACTCCACTCCACTCCACTCCACTCCACTCCGGTACATTCCATTCCATTCCATTCCATTCAATTCCATTCCATTCCATTCCATTCCATTCCATTCCATTCCATTCCATGGAATTCCGTTCCATTCCATTCCATTCCGTTCCGTTCCGTCCCGTTCCGTTCCGTTCCGTTCCGTTGCGTTCCGTTCCGTTCTACTCGGGTTGATTCCATTCTATTCCATTCCATTCCATTCGATTCCATTCGATTCCATTCGATTCCACTCCATTCCATTCCATAGAATTCCATTCCATTCCATTCCATTCCATTCCATTCCATTCCATTCCTTTCCATTGAATTCCATTCCATTCCATTCCATTCCATTGAATTCCATTCCATTCCATTCCATTCCATTCCATTCCATTCCATTCCATTCCATTCCATTCCATTCCATTCTACTGTTGTCCATTCCATTCCATTCCATTCCATTCCATTCCATTCCATTCCCTTCCATTGCATTGCATTCCATTGCATTCCATTGCATTCCATTCCATTCCATTCCATTCCACTCCACTCCACTCCACTCCACTCCATTCCACTCCACTCCACTCCGGTACATTCCATTCCATTCCATTCCATTCCATTCCATTCCATTCCGTGCTTCTCGGGTACATTCCGTTCCGTTCCATTCCATTCCATTCCATTCCATTCCGTTCCAGTGCACTCTACTCCACTCCACTCCACTCCACTCCACTCCGGTACATTCCATTCCATTCCATTCCATTCCATTTCCATTCCCATTCCATTTCCATTCCCGTTCCATTTCCATTCCCGTTTCTTTTCCATTCCCGTTCCATTTCCATTCCAGTTCCATTACCATTCCCGTTCCATTTCCATTCCCGATCCATTTCCATTCCCGTTCCTTTTCCATTCCCGTTCCATTTCCATTCCCGTTCCGTTACCATTCCCGTTCCATTTCCGTTCCCGTTCCGTTTCCGTTCCCGTTCCATTTCCGTTCTCGTTCCGTTTCCGTTCCCGTTCCATTTCCATTCCCGTTCCATTTCCGTTCCCGTTCCATTTCCATTCCCGTTCCATTTCCATTCCCTTTCCATTTCCATTTCCATTTCATTCCATTCCGTTCTGCTCGGGTACATTCCATTCCATTCCATTGCATTCCATTCCGTTCTGCTCCTGTCCATTCCATTCCATTCCATTCCGTTCCATTCCGTTCTACTCGGGTAGATTCCATTCCATTCCATTCCATTCCATTCCATTCCATTCCATTCCATTCCATTCCATTCCATTCTACTGGTGTCCATTCCATTCCATTCCATTCCATTCCATTCCATTCCATTCCATTCCATTCCATTCCATTCCATTGCATTCCATTCCATTCCATTCCATTCCATTCCGTTCCGTTCTACTCGGTTACATTCCATTCAATTCCATTCCATTCCGTTCTACTCGGGTAGATTCCATTCCATTCCATTCCATTCCTTTCCATTCCATTGCATTCCATTGCATTGCATTGCACTCAATTCCATTCCATTCCATTCCATTCCATTCCATTCCATTCCATTCCGTTCCGTTCAACTCGGTTACATTCCATTCAATTACATTCCATTCCGTTCTACTCGGTTACATTCCATTCCATTCCATTCCATTCCATTCCAATCCATTCCATTCCATTCCATTCCGTTCTACTCGGGTACATTCCATTCCATTCCATTCCATTCCATTCCATTCCATTCCATTCCATTCCGTTCTACTTTGGGACATTCCATTCCATTCCATTCCATTCCATTCCATTCCATTCCATTCCATTCCGTTCTACTCGGATTGATTCCATTCTATTCCATTCCATTCCAATCCATTCCATTCCATTCCATTCCATTCCATTCCATTCGATTCCATTCCATTCCATTCCATTGAATTCCAATCCATTCCATTCCATTCCATGGAATTCCATTCCATTCCATTCCATTCCATTCCATTCCATTCCATTGAATTCCATTCCATTCCATTCCATTCCATTCCATTGAATTCCATTCCGTTCCATTCCATTCCATTGAATTCCATTCCATTCCATTCCATTCCATTCCATTCAATTCCATTCCATTCCATTCCATTCCATTCCATTCCATTCCATTCCATGGAATTCCATTCCATTCCATTCCATTCCATTCCATTCCATTCCATTCCATTCCATCCCATTCCATTCCATTCCATTCCATTCCGTTCTACTCGGGTTGATTCCATTCTATTCCATTCCATTCCATTCGATCCCATTTGATTCCATTCGATTCCATTCAATTCCATTCGATTCCATTCCATTCCACTCCATTCCATTCCATTGAATTCCATTCCATTCCATTCCATTCCATTCCATTCCATTCCATTCCATTCCATTCCATTGAATTCCATTCCATTGAATTCCATTCCATTCCATTGAATTCCATTCCATTCCATTGAATTCCATTCCATTCCATTCCATTCCATTCCATTCCATTCCATTCCATTCCATTCCATTCTACTGGTGTCCATTCCATTCCATTCCATTCCATTCCATTCCATTCCATTCCTTTCCATTCCATTGCATTCCATTGCATTCCATTCCATTCCATTCCATTCCATTCCATTCCATTCCATTCCACTCCACTCCACTCCACTCCACTCCATTCCACTCCACTCCACTCCGGTACATTCCATTCCATTCCATTCCATTCCATTCCATTTCCATTCCCATTCCATTTCCATTCCCGTTCCATTTCCATTCCCGTTTCTTTTCCATTCCCGTTCCATTTCCATTCCAGTTCCATTACCATTCCCGTTCCATTTCCATTCCCGATCCATTTCCATTCCCGTTCCATTTCCATTCCAGTTCCATTACCATTCCCGTTCCATTTCCATTCCCGATCCATTTCCATTCCCGTTCCATTTCCATTCCCGTTCCATTTCCATTCCCGTTCCATTACCATTCCCGTTCCATTTCCGTTCCCGTTCCGTTTCCGTTCCCGTTCCATTTCCGTTCTCGTTCCGTTTCCGTTCCCGTTCCATTTCCATTCCCGTTCCATTTCCGTTCCCGTTCCATTTCCATTCCCGTTCCATTTCCATTCCCTTTCCATTTCCATTTCATTCCATTCCGTTCTGCTCGGGTACATTCCATTCCATTCCATTGCATTCCATTCCGTTCTGCTCCTGTCCATTCCATTCCATTCCAATCCGTTCCATTCCATTCTACTCGGGTAGATTCCATTCCATTCCATTCCATTCCATTCCATTCCATTCCATTCCATTCCATTCCATTCCATTCCATTCCATTCCATTCTACTGGTGTCCATTCCATTCCATTCCATTCCATTCCATTCCATTCAATTCCATTCCATTCCATTCCATTCCATTGCATTCCATTCCATTCCATTCCATTCCGTTCCGTTCTACTCGGTTACATTCCATTCAATTCCATTCCATTCCGTTCTACTCGGGTAGATTCCATTCCATTCCATTCCATTCCTTTCCATTCCATTGCATTCCATTGCATTGCATTGCACTCAATTCCATTCCATTCCATTCCATTCCATTCCATTCCATTCCATTCCATTCCATTCCGTTCCGTTCAACTCGGTTACATTCCATTCAATTACATTCCATTCCGTTCTACTCGGTTACATTCCATTCCATTCCATTCCATTCCATTCCATTCCATTCCATTCCATTCCATTGCATTCCATTCCATTCCATTCCATTCCATTCCGTTCCGTTCTACTCGGTTACATTCCATTCAATTCCATTCCATTCCGTTCTACTCGGGTAGATTCCATTCCATTCCATTCCATTCCTTTCCATTCCATTGCATTCCTTTGCATTGCATTGCACTCAATTCCATTCCATTCCATTCCATTCCATTCCATTCCATTCCATTCCATTCCATTCCATTCCATTCCGTTCCGTTCAACTCGGTTACATTCCATTCAATTACATTCCATTCCGTTCTACTCGGTTACATTCCATTCCATTCCATTCCATTCCATTCCATTCCAATCCATTCCATTCCATTCCACTCCGTTCTACTCGGGTATATTCCATTCCATTCCATTCCATTCCATTCCATTCCATTCCATTCCATTCCGTTCTACTTTGGTACATTCCATTCCATTCCATTCCATTCCATTCCATTCCATTCCATTCCATTCCATTCCATTCCGTTCTACTCGGATTGATTCCATTCTATTCCATTCCATTCCATTCCATTCCATTCCATTCCATGGAATTCCATTCCATTCCATTCCATTCCATTCCATTCTACTGGTGTCCATTCCATTCCATTCCATTGCATTCCATTCCATTCCATTCCATTCCATTGCATTCCATTCCATTCCATTCCATTCCGTTCCGTTCTACTCGGTTACATTCCATTCAATTCCATTCCATTCCGTTCTACTCGGGTAGATTCCATTCCATTCCATTCCATTCCTTTCCATTCCATTGCATTCCATTGCATTGCATTGCACTCAATTCCATTCCATTCCATTCCATTCCGTTCCGTTCAACTCGGTTACATTCCATTCAATTACATTCCATTCCGTTCTACTCGGTTACATTCCATTCCATTCCATTCCATTCCATTCCATTCCAATCCATTCCATTCCATTCCATTCCGTTCTACTCGGGTACATTCCATTCCATTCCATTCCATTCCATTCCATTCCATTCCATTCCGTTCTACTTTGGTACATTCCATTCCATTCGATTCCATTCCATTCCATTCCATTCCATTCCATTCCATTCCGTTCTACTCGGGTTGATTCCATTCTATTCCATTCCATTCCATTCCATTCCATTCCATTCCATTCCATTCGATTCCATTCCATGGAATTCCATTCCATTCCATTCCATTCCATTCCATTCCATTGAATTCCATTCCATTCCATTCCATTCCATTCCATTCCATTCCATTCCATTGAATTCCATTCCATTCCATTCCATTCCATTCCATTCCATCCCATTCCATTCCATTCCATTCCATTCCGTTCTACTCGGGTTGATTCCATTCTATTCCATTCCATTCCGTTCGATCCCATTTGATTCCATTCGATTCCATTCAATTCCATTCGATTCCATTCCATTCCACTCCATTCCATTCCATTGAATTCCATTCCATTCCATTCCATTCCATTCCATTCCATTCCATGGAATTCCATTCCATTCCATGGAATTCCATTCCATTCCATTCCATTCCATTCCATAGAATTCCATTCCATTCCATTCCATTCCACTGAATTCCGTTCCATTCCATTCCATTCCGTTCCGTTCCGTTCCGTTCCGTTCCGTTGCGTTCCGTTCCATTCCGTTGTGTTCCGTTCCGTTCTACTCGGGTTGATTCCATTCTATTCCATTCCATTCCATTCCATTCCAATCCATTCCGTTCCATTCCATTGAATTCCATTCAATTCCATTCCATTCCATTCCATTCCATTCCATTCCATTCCATTGAATTCCATTGCATTCCATTCCATTCCATTCCATTCCATTCCATTGAATTCCATTCCATTCCATTCCATTCCATGGAATTCCGTTCCATTCCATTCCATTCCGTTCCTTTCCGTCCCGTTCCGTTCCGTTCCGTTCCGTTGCGTTCCGTTCCGTTCTACTCGGGTTGATTCCATTCTATTCCATTCCATTCCATTCGATTCCATTCGATTCCATTCGATTCCACTCCATTCCATTCCATAGAATTCCATTCCATTCCATTCCATTCCATTGAATTCCATTCCATTCCATTCCATTCCATTCCATAGAATTCCATTCCATTCCATTCCATTCCATTGAATTCCATTCCATTCCATTCCATTCCATTCCATTCCATTCCATTCCATTCTATTCCATTCTACTGGTGTCCATTCCATTCCATTCCATTCCATTCCATTCCATTCCATTCCATTCCATTCCATTCCATTCCTTTCCATTCCATTGCATTCCATTGCATTCCATTCCATTCCATTCCATTCCATTCCATTCCATTCCACTCCACTCCACTCCACTCCACTCCATTCCACTCCACTCCACTCCGGTACATTCCATTCCATTCCATTCCATTCCATTCCATTCCATTCCGTGCTTCTCGGGTACATTCCGTTCCGTTCCATTCCATTCCATTCCATTCCATTCCGTTCCAGTGCACTCTACTCCACTCCATTCCACTCCACTCCACTCCGGTACATTCCATTCCATTCCATTCCATTCCATTCCATTCCATTCCATTTCCATTCCCATTCCATTTCCATTCCCGTTCCATTTCCATTCCCGTTTCTTTTCCATTCCCGATCCATTTCCATTCCAGTTCCATTACCATTCCCGTTCCATTTCCATTCCCGATCCATTTCCATTCCCGTTCCTTTTCCATTCCCGTTCCATTTCCATTCCCGTTCCGTTACCATTCCCGTTCCATTTCCGTTCCCGTTCCGTTTCCGTTCCCGTTCCATTTCCGTTCTCGTTCCGTTTCCGTTCCCGTTCCATTTCCATTCCCGTTCCATTTCCGTTCCCGTTCCATTTCCATTCCCGTTCCATTTCCGTTCCCGTTCCATTTCCATTCCCGTTCCATTTCCATTCCCTTTCCATTTCCTTTTCATTCCATTCCGTTCTGCTCGGGTACATTCCATTCCATTCCATTGCATTCCATTCCGTTCTGCTCCTGTCCATTCCATTCCATTCCATTCCGTTCCATTCCGTTCTACTCGGGTAGATTCCATTCCATTCCATTCCATTCCATTCCATTCCATTCCATTCCATTCCATTCCATTCTACTGGTGTCCATTCCATTCCATTCCATTCCATTCCATTCCATTCCGTTCCATTCCATTCCATTCCATTGCATTCCATTCCATTCCATTCCATTCCATTCCGTTCCGTTCTACTCGGTTACATTCCATTCAATTCCATTCCATTCCGTTCTACCCGGGTAGATTCCATTCCATTCCATTCCATTCCATTCCTTTCCATTCCATTGCATTCCATTGCATTGCATTGCACTCAATTCCATTCCATTCCATTCCATTCCATTCCATTCCATTCCATTCCATTCCATTCCGTTCCGTTCAACTCGGTTACATTCCATTCAATTACATTCCATTCCGTTCTACTCGGTTACATTCCATTCCATTCCATTCCATTCCATTCCAATCCATTCCATTCCATTCCATTCCGTTCTACTCGGGTACATTCCATTCCATTCCATTCCATTCCATTCCATTCCATTCCATTCCATTCCGTTCTACTTTGGTACATTCCAGTCCATTCCATTCCATTCCATTCTATTCCATTACATTCCATTCCATTCCATTCCGTTCTACTCGGGTTGATTCCATTCTATTCCATTCCATTCCATTCCATTCCATTCCATTCCATTCCATTCCATTCCATTGAATTCCATTCCATTCCATTCCATTCCATTCCATTGAATTCCATTCCGTTCCATTCCATTCCATTCCATTCCATTCCATTCCATTGAATTCCATTCCATTCCATTCCATTCCATTCCATTGAATTCCATTCCGTTCCATTCCATTCCATTGAATTCCATTCCATTCCATTCCATTCCATTCCATTCCATTCCATTGAATTCCATTCCATTCCATTCCATTCCATTCCATTCCATCCCATTCCATTCCATTCCATTCCATTCCATTCCGTTCTACTCGGGTTGATTCCATTCTATTCCATTCCATTCCATTCGATCCCATTTGATTCCATTCGATTCCATTCAATTCCATTCGATTCCATTCCATTCCACTCCATTCCATTCCATTGAATTCCATTCCATTCCATTCCATTCCATTCCATTCCATTCCATTCCATTCCATTCCATTGAATTCCATTCCATTCCATTCCATTCCATTCCATTGAATTCCATTCCATTCCATTCCATTCAATTGAATTCCGTTCCATTCCATTCCATTCCGTTCCGTTCCGTCCCGTTCCGTTCCGTTCTGTTGCGTTCCGTTCCGTTCTACTCGGGTTGATTAAATTCTATTCCATTCCATTCTATTCGATTCCATTCGATTCCAATCGATTCCATTCGATTCCATTCGATTCCATTGAATTCCATTCCATTCCATTCCATTCCATTCCATTCCATTCCATTCCATTCCATTCCATTGAATTCCGTTCCATTCCATTCCATTCCATTCCATTCCATTCCATTGAATTCCATTCCATTCCATTCCATTCCATTCCATTCCATTCCATTCCATTCCATTCCATTGAATTCCATTCCATTCCATTCCATTCCATTCCATTCCATTCCATTCCATCCCATTCCATTCCATTCCATTCCATTCCGTTCTACTCGGGTTGATTCCATTCTATTCCATTCCATTCCATTCGATCCCATTTGATTCCATTCGATTCCATTCAATTCCATTCGATTCCATTCCATTCCACTCCATTCCATTCCATTGAATTCCATTCCATTCCATTCCATTCCATTCCATTCCATTCCATTCCATTGAATTCCATTCCATTGAATTCCATTCCATTCCATTGAATTCCATTCCATTCCATTCCATTCCATTGAATTCCATTCCATTCCATTCCATTCCATTCCATTCCATTCCATTCCATTGAATTCCGTTCCATTCCATTCCATTCCATTCCATTCCATTCCATTGAATTCCATTCCATTCCATTCCATTCCATTCCATTCCATTCCATTCCATTGAATTCCATTCCATTCCATTCCATTCCATTCCATTCCATTCCATTCCATCCCATTCCATTCCATTCCATTCCATTCCGTTCTACTCGGGTTGATTCCATTCTATTCCATTCCATTCCATTCGATCCCATTTGATTCCATTCGATTCCATTCAATTCCATTCGATTCCATTCCATTCCACTCCATTCCATTCCATTGAATTCCATTCCATTCCATTCCATTCCATTCCATTCCATTCCATTCCATTGAATTCCATTCCATTGAATTCCATTCCATTCCATTGAATTCCATTCCATTCCATTCCATTCCATTGAATTCCATTCCATTCCATTCCATTCCGTTCCATTCCATTCCATTCCATTCCATTCTACTGGTGTCCATTCCATTCCATTCCATTCCATTCCATTCCATTCCATTCCATTCCTTTCCATTCCATTGCATTCCATTGCATTCCATTCCATTCCATTCCATTCCATTCCATTCCATTCCATTCCACTCCACTCCACTCCACTCCACTCCATTCCACTCCACTCCACTCTGGTACATTCCATTCCATTCCATTCCATTCCATTCCATTCCATTTCCATTCCCATTCCATTTCCATTCCCGTTCCATTTCCATTCCCGTTTCTTTTCCATTCCCGTTCCATTTCCATTCCAGTTCCATTACCATTCCCGTTCCATTTCCATTCCCGATCCATTTCCATTCCCGTTCCATTTCCATTCCAGTTCCATTACCATTCCCGTTCCATTTCCATTCCCGATCCATTTCCATTCCCGTTCCATTTCCATTCCCTTTCCATTTCCATTCCCGTTCCATTACCATTCCCGTTCCATTTCCGTTCCCGTTCCGTTTCCGTTCCCGTTCCATTTCCGTTCTCGTTCCGTTTCCGTTCCCGTTCCATTTCCATTCCCGTTCCATTTCCGTTCCCATTCCATTTCCATTCCCGTTCCATTTCCATTCCCTTTCCATTTCCATTTCATTCCATTCCGTTCTGCTCGGGTACATTCCATTCCATTCCATTGCATTCCATTCCGTTCTGCTCCTGTCCATTCCATTCCATTCCATTCCATTCCATTCCATTCCATTCCATTCCATTCCATTCTACTGGTGTCCATTCCATTCCATTCCATTGCATTCCATTCCATTCCATTCCATTCCATTGCATTCCATTCCATTCCATTCCATTCCGTTCCGTTCTACTCGGTTACATTCCATTCAATTCCATTCCATTCCGTTCTACTCGGGTAGATTCCATTCCATTCCATTCCATTCCTTTCCATTCCATTGCATTCCATTGCATTGCATTGCACTCAATTCCATTCCATTCCATTCCATTCCGTTCCGTTCAACTCGGTTACATTCCATTCAATTACATTCCATTCCGTTCTACTCGGTTACATTCCATTCCATTCCATTCCATTCCATTCCAATCCATTCCATTCCATTCCATTCCGTTCTACTCGGGTACATTCCATTCCATTCCATTCCATTCCATTCCATTCCATTCCATTCCGTTCTACTTTGGTACATTCCATTCCATTCGATTCCATTCCGTTCCATTCCATTCCATTCCATTCCATTCCGTTCTACTCAGGTTGATTCCATTCTATTCCATTCCATTCCATTCCATTCCATTCCATTCCATTCCATTCGATTCCATTCCATGGAATTCCATTCCATTCCATTCCATTCCATTCCATTCCATTCCATTGAATTCCATTCCATTCCATTCCATTCCATTCCATTCCATTCCATTCCATTGAATTCCATTCCATTCCATTCCATTCCATTCCATTCCATCCCATTCCATTCCATTCCATTCCATTCCGTTCTACTCGGGTTGATTCCATTCTATTCCATTCCATTCCATTCGATCCCATTTGATTCCATTCGATTCCATTCAATTCCATTCGATTCCATTCCATTCCACTCCATTCCATTCCATTGAATTCCATTCCATTCCATTCCATTCCATTCCATTCCATTCCATGGAATTCCATTCCATTCCATGGAATTCCATTCCATTCCATTCCATTCCATTCCATAGAATTCCATTCCATTCCATTCCATTCCACTGAATTCCGTTCCATTCCATTCCATTCCGTTCCGTTCCGTTCCGTTCCGTTCCGTTGCGTTCCGTTCCATTCCGTTGTGTTCCGTTCCGTTCTACTCGGGTTGATTCCATTCTATTCCATTCCATTCCATTCCATTCCAATCCATTCCGTTCCATTCCATTGAATTCCATTCCATTCCATTCCATTCCATTCCATTCCATTCCATTCCATTGAATTCCATTGCATTCCATTCCATTCCATTCCATTCCATTCCATTGAATTCCATTCCATTCCATTCCATTCCATGGAATTCCGTTCCATTCCATTCCATTCCGTTCCTTTCCGTCCCGTTCCGTTCCGTTCCGTTCCGTTGCGTTCCGTTCCGTTCTACTCGGGTTGATTCCATTCTATTCCATTCCATTCCATTCGATTCCATTCGATTCCATTCGATTCCACTCCATTCCATTCCATAGAATTCCATTCCATTCCATTCCATTCCATTGAATTCCATTCCATTCCATTCCATTCCATAGAATTCCATTCCATTCCATTCCATTCCATTGAATTCCATTCCATTCCATTCCATTCCATTCCATTCCATTCCATTCCATTCCATTCTATTCCATTCTACTGGTGTCCATTCCATTCCATTCCATTCCATTCCATTCCATTCCATTCCATTCCATTCCTTTCCATTCCATTGCATTCCATTGCATTCCATTCCATTCCATTCCATTCCATTCCATTCCATTCCACTCCACTCCACTCCACTCCACTCCATTCCACTCCACTCCACTCCGGTACATTCCATTCCATTCCATTCCATTCCATTCCATTCCATTCCGTGCTTCTCGGGTACATTCCGTTCCGTTCCATTCCATTCCATTCCATTCCATTCCGTTCCAGTGCACTCTACTCCACTCCATTCCACTCCACTCCACTCCGGTACATTCCATTCCATTCCATTCCATTCCATTCCATTCCATTCCATTTCCATTCCCATTCCATTTCCATTCCCGTTCCATTTCCATTCCCGTTTCTTTTCCATTCCCGATCCATTTCCATTCCAGTTCCATTACCATTCCCGTTCCATTTCCATTCCCGATCCATTTCCATTCCCGTTCCTTTTCCATTCCCGTTCCATTTCCATTCCCGTTCCGTTACCATTCCCGTTCCGTTTCCGTTCCCGTTCCATTTCCGTTCTCGTTCCGTTTCCGTTCCCGTTCCATTTCCATTCCCGTTCCATTTCCGTTCCCGTTCCATTTCCATTCCCGTTCCATTTCCGTTCCCGTTCCATTTCCATTCCCGTTCCATTTCCGTTCCCGTTCCATTTCCATTCCCGTTCCATTTCCATTCCCTTTCCATTTCCTTTTCATTCCATTCCGTTCTGCTCGGGTACATTCCATTCCATTCCATTGCATTCCATTCCGTTCTGCTCCTGTCCATTCCATTCCATTCCATTCCGTTCCATTCCGTTCTACTCGGGTAGATTCCATTCCATTCCATTCCATTCCATTCCATTCCATTCCATTCCATTCCATTCTACTGGTGTCCATTCCATTCCATTCCATTCCATTCCATTCCATTCCATTCCATTCCATTCCATTGCATTCCATTCCATTCCATTCCATTCCATTCCGTTCCGTTCTACTCGGTTACATTCCATTCCATTCCATTCCATTCCATTCCAATCCATTCCATTCCATTCCATTCCGTTCTACTCGGGTACATTCCATTCCATTCCATTCCATTCCATTCCATTCCATTCCATTCCATTCCGTTCTACTTTGGGACATTCCATTCCATTCCATTCCATTCCATTCCATTCCATTCCATTCCATTCCGTTCTACTCGGATTGATTCCATTCTATTCCATTCCATTCCAATCCATTCCATTCCATTCCATTCCATTCCATTCCATTCGATTCCATTCCATTCCATTCCATTGAATTCCAATCCATTCCATTCCATTCCATGGAATTCCATTCCATTCCATTCCATTCCATTCCATTCCATTCCATTCCATTGAATTCCATTCCATTCCATTCCATTCCATTCCATTGAATTCCATTCCGTTCCATTCCATTCCATTGAATTCCATTCCATTCCATTCCATTCCATTCCATTGAATTCCATTCCATTCCATTCCATTCCATTCCATGGAATTCCATTCCATTCCATTGAATTCCATTCCATTCCATTCCATTCCATTCAATTCCATTCCATTCCATTCCATTCCATTCCATTCCATTCCATTCCATGGAATTCCATTCCATTCCATTCCATTCCATTCCATTCCATTCCATCCCATTCCATTCCATTCCATTCCATTCCGTTCTACTCGGGTTGATTCCATTCTATTCCATTCCATTCCATTCGATCCCATTTGATTCCATTCGATTCCATTCAATTCCATTCGATTCCATTCCATTCCACTCCATTCCATTCCATTGAATTCCATTCCATTCCATTCCATTCCATTCCATTCCATTCCATTCCATTCCATTGAATTCCATTCCATTGAATTCCATTCCATTCCATTGAATTCCATTCCATTCCATTGAATTCCATTCCATTCCATTCCATTCCATTCCATTCCATTCCATTCCATTCCATTCCATTCTACTGGTGTCCATTCCATTCCATTCCATTCCATTCCATTCCATTCCATTCCTTTCCATTCCATTGCATTCCATTGCATTCCATTCCATTCCATTCCATTCCATTCCATTCCATTCCATTCCACTCCACTCCACTCCACTCCACTCCATTCCACTCCACTCCACTCCGGTACATTCCATTCCATTCCATTCCATTCCATTCCATTTCCATTCCCATTCCATTTCCATTCCCGTTCCATTTCCATTCCCGTTTCTTTTCCATTCCCGTTCCATTTCCATTCCAGTTCCATTACCATTCCCGTTCCATTTCCATTCCCGATCCATTTCCATTCCCGTTCCATTTCCATTCCAGTTCCATTACCATTCCCGTTCCATTTCCATTCCCGATCCATTTCCATTCCCGTTCCATTTCCATTCCCGTTCCATTTCCATTCCCGTTCCATTACCATTCCCGTTCCATTTCCGTTCCCGTTCCGTTTCCGTTCCCGTTCCATTTCCGTTCTCGTTCCGTTTCCGTTCCCGTTCCATTTCCATTCCCGTTCCATTTCCGTTCCCGTTCCATTTCCATTCCCGTTCCATTTCCATTCCCTTTCCATTTCCATTTCATTCCATTCCGTTCTGCTCGGGTACATTCCATTCCATTCCATTGCATTCCATTCCGTTCTGCTCCTGTCCATTCCATTCCATTCCAATCCGTTCCATTCCATTCTACTCGGGTAGATTCCATTCCATTCCATTCCATTCCATTCCATTCCATTCCATTCCATTCCATTCCATTCCATTCCATTCCATTCTACTGGTGTCCATTCCATTCCATTCCATTCCATTCCATTCCATTCAATTCCATTCCATTCCATTCCATTCCATTGCATTCCATTCCATTCCATTCCATTCCGTTCCGTTCTACTCGGTTACATTCCATTCAATTCCATTCCATTCCGTTCTACTCGGGTAGATTCCATTCCATTCCATTCCATTCCTTTCCATTCCATTGCATTCCATTGCATTGCATTGCACTCAATTCCATTCCATTCCATTCCATTCCATTCCATTCCATTCCATTCCATTCCATTCCGTTCCGTTCAACTCGGTTACATTCCATTCAATTACATTCCATTCCGTTCTACTCGGTTACATTCCATTCCATTCCATTCCATTCCATTCCATTCCATTCCATTCCATTCCATTGCATTCCATTCCATTCCATTCCATTCCATTCCGTTCCGTTCTACTCGGTTACATTCCATTCAATTCCATTCCATTCCGTTCTACTCGGGTAGATTCCATTCCATTCCATTCCATTCCTTTCCATTCCATTGCATTCCTTTGCATTGCATTGCACTCAATTCCATTCCATTCCATTCCATTCCATTCCATTCCATTCCATTCCATTCCATTCCATTCCGTTCCGTTCAACTCGGTTACATTCCATTCAATTACATTCCATTCCGTTCTACTCGGTTACATTCCATTCCATTCCATTCCATTCCATTCCATTCCAATCCATTCCATTCCATTCCATTCCGTTCTACTCGGGTATATTCCATTCCATTCCATTCCATTCCATTCCATTCCATTCCATTCCATTCCATTCCGTTCTACTTTGGTACATTCCATTCCATTCCATTCCATTCCATTCCATTCCATTCCATTCCATTCCATTCCATTCCGTTCTACTCGGATTGATTCCATTCTATTCCATTCCATTCCATTCCATTCCATTCCATTCCATTCCATTCCATGGAATTCCATTCCATTCCATTCCATTCCATGGAATTCCATTCCATTCCATTCCATTCCATTCCATTCCATTCCATTCCATTGAATTCCATTCCATTCCATTCCATTCCATTCCGTTCCATTCCATTCCATTGAATTCCATTCCATTCCATTCCATTCCATTCCATTCCATTCCATTCCATTCCATCCCATTCCATTCCATTCCATTCCATTCCATTCCATTCCATTCCATTCCATTCCATTCTACTGGTGTCCATTCCATTCCATTCCATTCCATTCCATTCCATTCCATTCCTTTCCATTCCATTGCATTCCATTGCATTCCATTCCATTCCATTCCATTCCATTCCATTCCATTCCATTCCACTCCACTCCACTCCACTCCACTCCATTCCACTCCACTCCACTCCGGTACATTCCATTCCATTCCATTCCATTCCATTCCATTCCATTTCCATTCCCATTCCATTTCCATTCCCGTTCCATTTCCATTCCCGTTTCTTTTCCATTCCCGTTCCATTTCCATTCCAGTTCCATTACCATTCCCGTTCCATTTCCATTCCCGATCCATTTCCATTCCCGTTCCATTTCCCTTCCAGTTCCATTACCATTCCCGTTCCATTTCCATTCCCGATCCATTTCCATTCCCGTTCCATTTCCATTCCCTTTCCATTTCCATTCCCGTTCCATTACCATTCCCGTTCCATTTCCGTTCCCGTTCCGTTTCCGTTCCCGTTCCATTTCCGTTCTCGTTCCGTTTCCGTTCCCGTTCCATTTCCATTCCCGTTCCATTTCCGTTCCCATTCCATTTCCATTCCCGTTCCATTTCCATTCCCTTTCCATTTCCATTTCATTCCATTCCGTTCTGCTCGGGTACATTCCATTCCATTCCATTGCATTCCATTCCGTTCTGCTCCTGTCCATTCCATTCCATTCCATTCCATTCCATTCCATTCCATTCCATTCCATTCCATTCCATTCCATTCCATTCTACTGGTGTCCATTCCATTCCATTCCATTGCATTCCATTCCATTCCATTCCATTCCATTGCATTCCATTCCATTCCATTCCATTCCGTTCCGTTCTACTCGGTTACATTCCATTCAATTCCATTCCATTCCGTTCTACTCGGGTAGATTCCATTCCATTCCATTCCATTCCTTTCCATTCCATTGCATTCCATTGCATTGCATTGCACTCAATTCCATTCCATTCCATTCCATTCCGTTCCGTTCAACTCGGTTACATTCCATTCAATTACATTCCATTCCGTTCTACTCGGTTACATTCCATTCCATTCCATTCCATTCCATTCCAATCCATTCCATTCCATTCCATTCCGTTCTACTCGGGTACATTCCATTCCATTCCATTCCATTCCATTCCATTCCATTCCATTCCGTTCTACTTTGGTACATTCCATTCCATTCGATTCCATTCCATTCCATTCCATTCCATTCCATTCCATTCCGTTCTACTCGGGTTGATTCCATTCTATTCCATTCCATTCCATTCCATTCCATTCCATTCCATTCCATTCGATTCCATTCCATGGAATTCCATTCCATTCCATTCCATTCCATTCCATTCCATTCCATTGAATTCCATTCCATTCCATTCCATTCCATTCCATTCCATTCCATTCCATTGAATTCCATTCCATTCCATTCCATTCCATTCCATTCCATCCCATTCCATTCCATTCCATTCCATTCCGTTCTACTCGGGTTGATTCCATTCTATTCCATTCCATTCCGTTCGATCCCATTTGATTCCATTCGATTCCATTCAATTCCATTCGATTCCATTCCATTCCACTCCATTCCATTCCATTGAATTCCATTCCATTCCATTCCATTCCATTCCATTCCATTCCATGGAATTCCATTCCATTCCATGGAATTCCATTCCATTCCATTCCATTCCATTCCATAGAATTCCATTCCATTCCATTCCATTCCACTGAATTCCGTTCCATTCCATTCCATTCCGTTCCGTTCCGTTCCGTTCCGTTCCGTTGCGTTCCGTTCCATTCCGTTGTGTTCCGTTCCGTTCTACTCGGGTTGATTCCATTCTATTCCATTCCATTCCATTCCATTCCAATCCATTCCGTTCCATTCCATTGAATTCCATTCAATTCCATTCCATTCCATTCCATTCCATTCCATTCCATTCCATTGAATTCCATTGCATTCCATTCCATTCCATTCCATTCCATTCCATTGAATTCCATTCCATTCCATTCCATTCCATGGAATTCCGTTCCATTCCATTCCATTCCGTTCCTTTCCGTCCCGTTCCGTTCCGTTCCGTTCCGTTGCGTTCCGTTCCGTTCTACTCGGGTTGATTCCATTCTATTCCATTCCATTCCATTCGATTCCATTCGATTCCATTCGATTCCACTCCATTCCATTCCATAGAATTCCATTCCATTCCATTCCATTCCATTGAATTCCATTCCATTCCATTCCATTCCATTCCATAGAATTCCATTCCATTCCATTCCATTCCATTGAATTCCATTCCATTCCATTCCATTCCATTCCATTCCATTCCATTCCATTCCATTCTATTCCATTCTACTGGTGTCCATTCCATTCCATTCCATTCCATTCCATTCCATTCCATTCCATTCCATTCCATTCCATTCCTTTCCATTCCATTGCATTCCATTGCATTCCATTCCATTCCATTCCATTCCATTCCATTCCATTCCACTCCACTCCACTCCACTCCACTCCATTCCACTCCACTCCACTCCGGTACATTCCATTCCATTCCATTCCATTCCATTCCATTCCATTCCGTGCTTCTCGGGTACATTCCGTTCCGTTCCATTCCATTCCATTCCATTCCATTCCGTTCCAGTGCACTCTACTCCACTCCATTCCACTCCACTCCACTCCGGTACATTCCATTCCATTCCATTCCATTCCATTCCATTCCATTCCATTTCCATTCCCATTCCATTTCCATTCCCGTTCCATTTCCATTCCCGTTTCTTTTCCATTCCCGATCCATTTCCATTCCAGTTCCATTACCATTCCCGTTCCATTTCCATTCCCGATCCATTTCCATTCCCGTTCCTTTTCCATTCCCGTTCCATTTCCATTCCCGTTCCGTTACCATTCCCGTTCCATTTCCGTTCCCGTTCCGTTTCCGTTCCCGTTCCATTTCCGTTCTCGTTCCGTTTCCGTTCCCGTTCCATTTCCATTCCCGTTCCCTTTCCGTTCCCGTTCCATTTCCATTCCCGTTCCATTTCCGTTCCCGTTCCATTTCCATTCCCGTTCCATTTCCATTCCCTTTCCATTTCCTTTTCATTCCATTCCGTTCTGCTCGGGTACATTCCATTCCATTCCATTGCATTCCATTCCGTTCTGCTCCTGTCCATTCCATTCCATTCCATTCCGTTCCATTCCGTTCTACTCGGGTAGATTCCATTCCATTCCATTCCATTCCATTCCATTCCATTCCATTCCATTCCATTCCATTCTACTGGTGTCCATTCCATTCCATTCCATTCCATTCCATTCCATTCCATTCCATTCCATTGCATTCCATTCCATTCCATTCCATTCCACTCCGTTCCGTTCTACTCGGTTACATTCCATTCAATTCCATTCCATTCCGTTCTACCCGGGTAGATTCCATTCCATTCCATTCCATTCCATTCCTTTCCATTCCATTGCATTCCATTGCATTGCATTGCACTCAATTCCATTCCATTCCATTCCATTCCATTCCATTCCATTCCATTCCATTCCATTCCGTTCCGTTCAACTCGGTTACATTCCATTCAATTACATTCCATTCCGTTCTACTCGGTTACATTCCATTCCATTCCATTCCATTCCATTCCAATCCATTCCATTCCATTCCATTCCGTTCTACTCGGGTACATTCCATTCCATTCCATTCCATTCCATTCCATTCCATTCCATTCCGTTCTACTTTGGTACATTCCATTCCATTCCATTCCATTCCATTCTATTCCATTACATTCCATTCCATTCCATTCCGTTCTACTCGGGTTGATTCCATTCTATTCCATTCCATTCCATTCCATTCCATTCCATTCCATTCCATTCCATTCCATTCCATAGAATTCCATTCCATTCCATTCCATTCCATTCCATTGAATTCCATTCCGTTCCATTCCATTCCATTCCATTCCATTCCATTCCATTGAATTCCATTCCATTCCATTCCATTCCATTCCATTGAATTCCATTCCGTTCCATTCCATTCCATTGAATTCCATTCCATTCCATTCCATTCCATTCCATTCCATTCCATTCCATTCCATTGAATTCCATTCCATTCCATTCCATTCCATTCCATTCCATCCCATTCCATTCCATTCCATTCCATTCCATTCCGTTCTACTCGGGTTGATTCCATTCTATTCCATTCCATTCCATTCGATCCCATTTGATTCCATTCGATTCCATTCAATTCCATTCGATTCCATTCCATTCCACTCCATTCCATTCCATTGAATTCCATTCCATTCCATTCCATTCCATTCCATTCCATTCCATTCCATTCCATTGAATTCCATTCCATTCCATTCCATTCCATTCCATTGAATTCCATTCCATTCCATTCCATTCAATTGAATTCCGTTCCATTCCATTCCATTCCGTTCCGTTCCGTCCCGTTCCGTTCCGTTCTGTTGCGTTCCGTTCCGTTCTACTCGGGTTGATTAAATTCTATTCCATTCCATTCTATTCGATTCCATTCGATTCCAATCGATTCCATTCGATTCCATTCGATTCCATTGAATTCCATTCCATTCCATTCCATTCCATTCCATTCCATTCCATTCCATTCCATTCCATTCCATTGAATTCCGTTCCATTCCATTCCATTCCATTCCATTCCATTCCATTGAATTCCATTCCATTCCATTCCATAGAATTCCGTTCCATTCCATTCCATTCCATTCCATTCCATTCCATTCCATTCCATTCCATTCCATTCCATTCCATTGAATTCCATTCCATTCCATTCCATTCCTTTCCATTGAATTCCATTCTGTTCCATTCCATTCCTTTCCTTTCCGTTCCGTTCCGTTCCGTTCCGTTCCGTTGCGTTCCGCTCCGTTCTACTCGGGTTGATTCCATTCTATTCCATTCCATTCCATTCGATCCAATTCGATTCCATTCCATTCCATTCGATTCCATTCGATTCCACTCCATTCCATTCCATAGAATTCCATTCCATTCCATTCCATTTGAATTCCATTCCATTCCATTCCATTCCATTCTATTCCATTCCATCCCATTCCATTCCATTCCATTCCATTCTACTCGGGTTGATTGCATTCTATTCCATTCCATTCCATTCGATTCCATTCGATTCCATTCGATTCCATTCGATTCCATTCGATTCCATTCGATTCCATTCCATTCCATTCCATTCCATTGAATTCCATTCCATTCCATTCCATTCCATTCCATTGAATTCCATTCCATTCCATTCCATTCCATTCCATTCCATTCCATTCCATTGAATTCCATTCCATTCCATAGAATTCCATTCCATTCCATTCCTTTCCATTCCATTGCATTCCATTGCATTCCATTCCATTCCATTCCATTCCATTCCATTCCATTCCATTCCGTGCTTCTCGGGTACATTCCGTTCCGTTCCATTCCATTCCATTCCATTCCATTCCATTCCATTCCATTCCATTCCATTGAATTCCATTCCATTCCATAGAATTCCATTCCATTCCATTCCATTCCATTCCTTTCCATTCCATTGCATTCCATTGCATTCCATTCCATTCCATTCCATTCCATTCCATTCCATTCCACTCCACTCCACTCCACTCCACTCCATTCCACTCCACTCCACTCCGGTACATTCCATTCCATTCCATTCCATTCCATTCCATTCCGTGCTTCTCGGGTACATTCCGTTCCATTCCATTCCATTCCATTCCATTCCATTCCGTTCCAGTGCACTCTACTCCACTCCACTCCACTCCACTCCACTCCGGTACATTCCATTCCATTCCATTCCATTCCATTCCATTCCATTTCCATTCCCATTCCATTTCCATTCCCGTTCCATTTCCATTCCCGTTTCTTTTCCATTCCCGATCCATTTCCATTCCAGTTCCATTACCATTCCCGTTTCATTTCCATTCCCGATCCATTTCCATTCCCGTTCCTTTTCCATTCCCGTTCCATTTCCATTCCCGTTCCGTTACCATTCCCGTTCCATTTCCGTTCCCGTTCCGTTTCCGTTCCCGTTCCATTTCCGTTCTCGTTCCGTTTCCGTTCCCGTTCCATTTCCATTCCCGTTCCATTTCCGTTCCCGTTCCATTTCCATTCCCGTTCCATTTCCGTTCCCGTTCCATTTCCATTCCCGTTCTATTTCCATTCCCTTTCCATTTCCATTTCATTCCATTCCGTTCTGCTCGGGTACATTCCATTCCATTCCATTGCATTCCATTCCGTTCTGCTCCTGTCCATTCCATTCCATTCCATTCCGTTCCATTCCGTTCTACTCGGGTAGATTCCATTCCATTCCATTCCATTCCATTCCATTCCATTCCATTCCATTCCATTCCATTCCATTCCATTCTACTGGTGTCCATTCCATTCCATTCCATTCCATTCCATTCCATTCCATTCCATTGCATTCCATTCCATTCCATTCCATTCCATTCCGTTCCGTTCTACTCGGTTACATTCCATTCAATTCCATTCCATTCCGTTCTACTCGGGTAGATTCCATTCCATTCCATTCCATTCCATTGCTTTCCATTCCATTGCATTCCATTGCATTGCATTGCACTCAATTCCATTCCATTCCATTCCATTCCATTCCATTCCATTCCGTTCCGTTCAACTCGGTTACATTCCATTCAATTACATTCCATTCCGTTCTACTCGGTTACATTCCATTCCATTCCATTCCATTCCATTCCAATCCATTCCATTCCATTCCATTCCGTTCTACTCGGTTACATTCCATTCCATTCCATTCCATTCCATTCCAATCCATTCCATTCCATTCCATTCCGTTCTACTCGGGTACATTCCATTCCATTCCATTCCATTCCATTCCATTCCATTCCATTCCATTCCATTCCATTCTACTTTGGTACATTCCATTCCATTCCATTCCATTCCATTCTATTCCATTACATTCCATTCCATTCCATTCCGTTCTACTCGGGTTGATTCCATTCTATTCCATTCCATTCCATTCCATTCCATTCCATTCCATTCCATTCCATTCCAATCGATTCCATTCCATTCCATTCCATTGAATTCCATTCCATTCCATTCCATTCCTTGGAATTCCATTCCATTCCATTCCATTCCATTCCATTCCATTCCATTCCATTGAATTCCATTCCATTCCATTCCATTCCATTCCATTGAATTCCATTCCGTTCCATTCCATTCCATTGAATTCCATTCCATTCCATTCCATTCCATTCCATTCCATCCCATTCCATTCCATTCCTTTCCATTCCATTGCATTCCATTGCATTCCATTCCATTCCATTCCATTCCATTCCATTCCATTCCATTCCATGGAATTCCATTCCATTCCATTCCATTCCATTCCATTGAATTCCATTCCATTCCATTCCATTGAATTCCATTCCGTTCCATTCCATTCCATTGAATTCCATTCCATTCCATTCCATTCCATTCCATTCCATTCCATTCCATTGAATTCCATTCCATTCCATTCCATTCCATTCCATTCCATTCCATCCCATTCCATTCCATTCCATTCCATTCCGTTCTACTCGGGTTGATTCCATTCTGTTCCATTCCATTCCATTCGATCCCATTTGATTCCATTCGATTCCATTCAATTCCATTCGATTCCATTCCATTCCACTCCATTCCATTCCATTGAATTCCATTCCATTCCATTCCATTCCATTCCATTCCATTCCATTCCATTCCATTGAATTCCATTCCATTCCATTCCATTCCATTCCATTCCATTCCATTCCATTGAATTACATTCCATTCCGTTCCATTCCAATGAATTCCATTCCATTCCATTCCATTCCATTCCATTCCATTCCATTCCATTCCATTCCATTCTACTGGTGTCCATTCCATTCCATTCCATTCCATTCCATTCCATTCTACTGGTGTCCATTCCATTCCATTCCATTCCATTCCATTCCATTCCATTCCTTTCCATTCCATTGCATTCCATTGCATTCCATTCCATTCCATTCCATTCCATTCCATTCCATTCCACTCCACTCCACTCCACTCCACTCCATTCCACTCCACTCCACTCCGGTACATTCCATTCCATTCCATTCCATTCCATTCCATTCCATTCCATTCCATTCCGTGCTTCTCGGGTACATTCCGTTCCGTTCCATTCCATTCCATTCCATTCCATTCCGTTCCAGTGCACTCTACTCCACTCCACTCCACTCCACTCCACTCCGGTACATTCCATTCCATTCCATTCCATTCCATTCCATTCCATTCCATTTCCATTCCCATTCCATTTCCATTCCCGTTCCATTTCCATTCCCGTTTCTTTTCCATTCCCGTTCCATTTCCATTCCAGTTCCATTACCATTCCCGTTCCATTTCCATTCCCGATCCATTTCCATTCCCGTTCCATTTCTATTCCCGTTCGATTTCCATTCCCGTTCCATTACCATTCCCGTTCCATTTCCGTTCCCGTTCCGTTTCCGTTCCCGTTCCATTTCCGTTCTCGTTCCGTTTCCGTTCCCGTTCCATTTCCATTCCCGTTCCATTTCCGTTCCCGTTCCATTTCCATTCCCGTTCCATTTCCCTTCCCTTTCCATTTCCATTTCATTCCATTCCGTTCTGCTCGGGTACATTCCATTGCATTCCATTGCATTCCATTCCGTTCTGCTCCTGTCCATTCCATTCCATTCCAATCCGTTCCATTCCGTTCTACTCTGGTAGATTCCATTCCATTCCATTCCATTCCATTCCATTCCATTCCATTCCATTCCATTCCATTCCATTCCATTCCATTCTACTGGTGTCCATTCCATTCCATTCCATTCCATTCCATTCCATTCCATTGCATTCCATTCCATTCCGTTCCGTTCTACTCGGTTACATTCCATTCAATTCCATTCCATTCCGTTCTACTCGGGTAGATTCCATTCCATTCCATTCCATTCCTTTCCATTCCATTGCATTCCATTGCATTGCATTGCACTCAATTCCGTTCCATTCCATTCCATTCCATTCCATTCCATTCCATTCCATTCCATTCCATTCCGTTCCGTTCAACGCGGTTACATTCCATTCAATTACATTCCATTCCGTTCTACTCGGTTACATTCCATTCCATTCCATTCCATTCCATTCCAATCCATTCCATTCCATTCCATTCCGTTCTACTCGGGTACATTCCGTTCCATTCCATTCCATTCCATTCCATTCCATTCCTTTCCGTTCTACTTTGGTACATTCCATTCCATTTCATTCCATTCCATTCCATTCCATTCCATTCCGTTCCGTTCTACTCGGTTACATTCCATTCAATTCCATTCCATTCCGTTCTACTCGGGTAGATTCCATTCCATTCCATTCCATTCCTTTCCATTCCATTGCATTCCATTGCATTGCATTGCACTCAATTCCATTCCATTCCATTCAATTCCATTCCATTGAATTCCATTCCATTCCATTGAATTCCATTCCATTCCATTCCATTCCATTCCATTGAATTCCATTCCATTCCATTCCATTCCATTGAATTCCATTCCATTCCATTCCATTCCATTCCATTCCATTCCATTCCATTCCATTCCATTCTACTGGTGTCCATTCCATTCCATTCCATTCCATTCCATTCCATTCCATTCCTTTCCATTCCATTGCATTCCATTGCATTCCATTCCATTCCATTCCATTCCATTCCATTCCATTCCATTCCACTCCACTCCACTCCACTCCACTCCATTCCACTCCACTCCACTCCGGTACATTCCATTCCATTCCATTCCATTCCATTCCATTCCATTTCCATTCCCATTCCATTTCCATTCCCGTTCCATTTCCATTCCCGTTTCTTTTCCATTCCCGTTCCATTTCCATTCCAGTTCCATTACCATTCCCGTTCCATTTCCATTCCCGATCCATTTCCATTCCCGTTCCATTTCCATTCCAGTTCCATTACCATTCCCGTTCCATTTCCATTCCCAATCCATTTCCATTCCCGTTCCATTTCCATTCCCTTTCCATTTCCATTCCCGTTCCATTACCATTCCCGTTCCATTTCCGTTCCCGTTCCGTTTCCGTTCCCGTTCCATTTCCGTTCTCGTTCCGTTTCCGTTCCCGTTCCATTTCCATTCCCGTTCCATTTCCGTTCCCATTCCATTTCCATTCCCGTTCCATTTCCATTCCCTTTCCATTTCCATTTCATTCCATTCCGTTCTGCTCGGGTACATTCCATTCCATTCCATTGCATTCCATTCCGTTCTGCTCCTGTCCATTCCATTCCATTCCATTCCATTCCATTCCATTCCATTCCATTCCATTCCATTCCATTCTACTGGTGTCCATTCCATTCCATTCCATTGCATTCCATTCCATTCCATTCCATTCCATTGCATTCCATTCCATTCCATTCCATTCCGTTCCGTTCTACTCGGTTACATTCCATTCAATTCCATTCCATTCCGTTCTACTCGGGTAGATTCCATTCCATTCCATTCCATTCCTTTCCATTCCATTGCATTCCATTGCATTGCATTGCACTCAATTCCATTCCATTCCATTCCATTCCGTTCCGTTCAACTCGGTTACGTTCCATTCAATTACATTCCATTCCGTTCTACTCGGTTACATTCCATTCCATTCCATTCCATTCCATTCCAATCCATTCCATTCCATTCCATTCCGTTCTACTCGGGTACATTCCATTCCATTCCATTCCATTCCATTCCATTCCATTCCATTCCGTTCTACTTTGGTACATTCCATTCCATTCGATTCCATTCCATTCCATTCCATTCCATTCCATTCCATTCCGTTCTACTCAGGTTGATTCCATTCTATTCCATTCCATTCCATTCCATTCCATTCCATTCCATTCCATTCGATTCCATTCCATGGAATTCCATTCCATTCCATTCCATTCCATTCCATTCCATTCCATTGAATTCCATTCCATTCCATTCCATTCCATTCCATTCCATTCCATTGAATTCCATTCCATTCCATTCCATTCCATTGAATTCCATTCCATTCCATTCCATTCCATTCCATTCCATTCCATTCCATTGAATTCCGTTCCATTCCATTCCATTCCATTCCATTCCATTCCATTGAATTCCATTCCATTCCATTCCATTCCATTCCATTCCATTCCATTCCATTGAATTCCATTCCATTCCATTCCATTCCATTCCATTCCATTCCATTCCATCCCATTCCATTCCATTCCATTCCATTCCGTTCTACTCGGGTTGATTCCATTCTATTCCATTCCATTCCATTCGATCCCATTTGATTCCATTCGATTCCATTCAATTCCATTCGATTCCATTCCATTCCACTCCATTCCATTCCATTGAATTCCATTCCATTCCATTCCATTCCATTCCATTCCATTCCATTCCATTGAATTCCATTCCATTGAATTCCATTCCATTCCATTGAATTCCATTCCATTCCATTCCATTCCATTGAATTCCATTCCATTCCATTCCATTCCGTTCCATTCCATTCCATTCCATTCCATTCTACTGGTGTCCATTCCATTCCATTCCATTCCATTCCATTCCATTCCATTCCATTCCTTTCCATTCCATTGCATTCCATTGCATTCCATTCCATTCCATTCCATTCCATTCCATTCCATTCCATTCCACTCCACTCCACTCCACTCCACTCCATTCCACTCCACTCCACTCTGGTACATTCCATTCCATTCCATTCCATTCCATTCCATTCCATTTCCATTCCCATTCCATTTCCATTCCCGTTCCATTTCCATTCCCGTTTCTTTTCCATTCCCGTTCCATTTCCATTCCAGTTCCATTACCATTCCCGTTCCATTTCCATTCCCGATCCATTTCCATTCCCGTTCCATTTCCATTCCAGTTCCATTACCATTCCCGTTCCATTTCCATTCCCGATCCATTTCCATTCCCGTTCCATTTCCATTCCCTTTCCATTTCCATTCCCGTTCCATTACCATTCCCGTTCCATTTCCGTTCCCGTTCCGTTTCCGTTCCCGTTCCATTTCCGTTCTCGTTCCGTTTCCGTTCCCGTTCCATTTCCATTCCCGTTCCATTTCCGTTCCCATTCCATTTCCATTCCCGTTCCATTTCCATTCCCTTTCCATTTCCATTTCATTCCATTCCGTTCTGCTCGGGTACATTCCATTCCATTCCATTGCATTCCATTCCGTTCTGCTCCTGTCCATTCCATTCCATTCCATTCCATTCCATTCCATTCCATTCCATTCCATTCCATTCCATTCTACTGGTGTCCATTCCATTCCATTCCATTGCATTCCATTCCATTCCATTCCATTCCATTGCATTCCATTCCATTCCATTCCATTCCGTTCCGTTCTACTCGGTTACATTCCATTCAATTCCATTCCATTCCGTTCTACTCGGGTAGATTCCATTCCATTCCATTCCATTCCTTTCCATTCCATTGCATTCCATTGCATTGCATTGCACTCAATTCCATTCCATTCCATTCCATTCCGTTCCGTTCAACTCGGTTACATTCCATTCAATTACATTCCATTCCGTTCTACTCGGTTACATTCCATTCCATTCCATTCCATTCCATTCCAATCCATTCCATTCCATTCCATTCCGTTCTACTCGGGTACATTCCATTCCATTCCATTCCATTCCATTCCATTCCATTCCATTCCGTTCTACTTTGGTACATTCCATTCCATTCGATTCCATTCCGTTCCATTCCATTCCATTCCATTCCATTCCGTTCTACTCAGGTTGATTCCATTCTATTCCATTCCATTCCATTCCATTCCATTCCATTCCATTCCATTCGATTCCATTCCATGGAATTCCATTCCATTCCATTCCATTCCATTCCATTCCATTCCATTGAATTCCATTCCATTCCATTCCATTCCATTCCATTCCATTCCATTCCATTGAATTCCATTCCATTCCATTCCATTCCATTCCATTCCATCCCATTCCATTCCATTCCATTCCATTCCGTTCTACTCGGGTTGATTCCATTCTATTCCATTCCATTCCATTCGATCCCATTTGATTCCATTCGATTCCATTCAATTCCATTCGATTCCATTCCATTCCACTCCATTCCATTCCATTGAATTCCATTCCATTCCATTCCATTCCATTCCATTCCATTCCATGGAATTCCATTCCATTCCATGGAATTCCATTCCATTCCATTCCATTCCATTCCATAGAATTCCATTCCATTCCATTCCATTCCACTGAATTCCGTTCCATTCCATTCCATTCCGTTCCGTTCCATTCCGTTCCGTTCCGTTGCGTTCCGTTCCATTCCGTTGTGTTCCGTTCCGTTCTACTCGGGTTGATTCCATTCTATTCCATTCCATTCCATTCCATTCCAATCCATTCCGTTCCATTCCATTGAATTCCATTCCATTCCATTCCATTCCATTCCATTCCATTCCATTCCATTGAATTCCATTGCATTCCATTCCATTCCATTCCATTCCATTCCATTGAATTCCATTCCATTCCATTCCATTCCATGGAATTCCGTTCCATTCCATTCCATTCCGTTCCTTTCCGTCCCGTTCCGTTCCGTTCCGTTCCGTTGCGTTCCGTTCCGTTCTACTCGGGTTGATTCCATTCTATTCCATTCCATTCCATTCGATTCCATTCGATTCCATTCGATTCCACTCCATTCCATTCCATAGAATTCCATTCCATTCCATTCCATTCCATTGAATTCCATTCCATTCCATTCCATTCCATAGAATTCCATTCCATTCCATTCCATTCCATTGAATTCCATTCCATTCCATTCCATTCCATTCCATTCCATTCCATTCCATTCCATTCTATTCCATTCTACTGGTGTCCATTCCATTCCATTCCATTCCATTCCATTCCATTCCATTCCATTCCATTCCTTTCCATTCCATTGCATTCCATTGCATTCCATTCCATTCCATTCCATTCCATTCCATTCCATTCCACTCCACTCCACTCCACTCCACTCCATTCCACTCCACTCCACTCCGGTACATTCCATTCCATTCCATTCCATTCCATTCCATTCCATTCCGTGCTTCTCGGGTACATTCCGTTCCGTTCCATTCCATTCCATTCCATTCCATTCCGTTCCAGTGCACTCTACTCCACTCCATTCCACTCCACTCCACTCCGGTACATTCCATTCCATTCCATTCCATTCCATTCCATTCCATTCCATTTCCATTCCCATTCCATTTCCATTCCCGTTCCATTTCCATTCCCGTTTCTTTTCCATTCCCGATCCATTTCCATTCCAGTTCCATTACCATTCCCGTTCCATTTCCATTCCCGATCCATTTCCATTCCCGTTCCTTTTCCATTCCCGTTCCATTTCCATTCCCGTTCCGTTACCATTCCCGTTCCGTTTCCGTTCCCGTTCCATTTCCGTTCTCGTTCCGTTTCCGTTCCCGTTCCATTTCCATTCCCGTTCCATTTCCGTTCCCGTTCCATTTCCATTCCCGTTCCATTTCCGTTCCCGTTCCATTTCCATTCCCGTTCCATTTCCGTTCCCGTTCCATTTCCATTCCCGTTCCATTTCCATTCCCTTTCCATTTCCTTTTCATTCCATTCCGTTCTGCTCGGGTACATTCCATTCCATTCCATTGCATTCCATTCCGTTCTGCTCCTGTCCATTCCATTCCATTCCATTCCGTTCCATTCCGTTCTACTCGGGTAGATTCCATTCCATTCCATTCCATTCCATTCCATTCCATTCCATTCCATTCCATTCTACTGGTGTCCATTCCATTCCATTCCATTCCATTCCATTCCATTCCATTCCATTCCATTCCATTGCATTCCATTCCATTCCATTCCATTCCATTCCGTTCCGTTCTACTCGGTTACATTCCATTCCATTCCATTCCATTCCATTCCAATCCATTCCATTCCATTCCATTCCGTTCTACTCGGGTACATTCCATTCCATTCCATTCCATTCCATTCCATTCCATTCCATTCCATTCCGTTCTACTTTGGGACATTCCATTCCATTCCATTCCATTCCATTCCATTCCATTCCATTCCATTCCATTCCGTTCTACTCGGATTGATTCCATTCTATTCCATTCCATTCCAATCCATTCCATTCCATTCCATTCCATTCCATTCCATTCGATTCCATTCCATTCCATTCCATTGAATTCCAATCCATTCCATTCCATTCCATGGAATTCCATTCCATTCCATTCCATTCCATTCCATTCCATTCCATTCCATTGAATTCCATTCCATTCCATTCCATTCCATTCCATTGAATTCCATTCCGTTCCATTCCATTCCATTGAATTCCATTCCATTCCATTCCATTCCATTCCATTGAATTCCATTCCATTCCATTCCATTCCATTCCATGGAATTCCATTCCATTCCATTGAATTCCATTCCATTCCATTCCATTCCATTCAATTCCATTCCATTCCATTCCATTCCATTCCATTCCATTCCATTCCATGGAATTCCATTCCATTCCATTCCATTCCATTCCATTCCATTCCATCCCATTCCATTCCATTCCATTCCATTCCGTTCTACTCGGGTTGATTCCATTCTATTCCATTCCATTCCATTCGATCCCATTTGATTCCATTCGATTCCATTCAATTCCATTCGATTCCATTCCATTCCACTCCATTCCATTCCATTGAATTCCATTCCATTCCATTCCATTCCATTCCATTCCATTCCATTCCATTCCATTCCATTGAATTCCATTCCATTGAATTCCATTCCATTCCATTGAATTCCATTCCATTCCATTGAATTCCATTCCATTCCATTCCATTCCATTCCATTCCATTCCATTCCATTCCATTCCATTCTACTGGTGTCCATTCCATTCCATTCCATTCCATTCCATTCCATTCCATTCCTTTCCATTCCATTGCATTCCATTGCATTCCATTCCATTCCATTCCATTCCATTCCATTCCATTCCATTCCACTCCACTCCACTCCACTCCACTCCATTCCACTCCACTCCACTCCGGTACATTCCATTCCATTCCATTCCATTCCATTCCATTTCCATTCCCATTCCATTTCCATTCCCGTTCCATTTCCATTCCCGTTTCTTTTCCATTCCCGTTCCATTTCCATTCCAGTTCCATTACCATTCCCGTTCCATTTCCATTCCCGATCCATTTCCATTCCCGTTCCATTTCCATTCCAGTTCCATTACCATTCCCGTTCCATTTCCATTCCCGATCCATTTCCATTCCCGTTCCATTTCCATTCCCGTTCCATTTCCATTCCCGTTCCATTACCATTCCCGTTCCATTTCCGTTCCCGTTCCGTTTCCGTTCCCGTTCCATTTCCGTTCTCGTTCCGTTTCCGTTCCCGTTCCATTTCCATTCCCGTTCCATTTCCGTTCCCGTTCCATTTCCATTCCCGTTCCATTTCCATTCCCTTTCCATTTCCATTTCATTCCATTCCGTTCTGCTCGGGTACATTCCATTCCATTCCATTGCATTCCATTCCGTTCTGCTCCTGTCCATTCCATTCCATTCCAATCCGTTCCATTCCATTCTACTCGGGTAGATTCCATTCCATTCCATTCCATTCCATTCCATTCCATTCCATTCCATTCCATTCCATTCCATTCCATTCCATTCTACTGGTGTCCATTCCATTCCATTCCATTCCATTCCATTCCATTCAATTCCATTCCATTCCATTCCATTCCATTGCATTCCATTCCATTCCATTCCATTCCGTTCCGTTCTACTCGGTTACATTCCATTCAATTCCATTCCATTCCGTTCTACTCGGGTAGATTCCATTCCATTCCATTCCATTCCTTTCCATTCCATTGCATTCCATTGCATTGCATTGCACTCAATTCCATTCCATTCCATTCCATTCCATTCCATTCCATTCCATTCCATTCCATTCCGTTCCGTTCAACTCGGTTACATTCCATTCAATTACATTCCATTCCGTTCTACTCGGTTACATTCCATTCCATTCCATTCCATTCCATTCCATTCCATTCCATTCCATTCCATTGCATTCCATTCCATTCCATTCCATTCCATTCCGTTCCGTTCTACTCGGTTACATTCCATTCAATTCCATTCCATTCCGTTCTACTCGGGTAGATTCCATTCCATTCCATTCCATTCCTTTCCATTCCATTGCATTCCTTTGCATTGCATTGCACTCAATTCCATTCCATTCCATTCCATTCCATTCCATTCCATTCCATTCCATTCCATTCCATTCCATTCCGTTCCGTTCAACTCGGTTACATTCCATTCAATTACATTCCATTCCGTTCTACTCGGTTACATTCCATTCCATTCCATTCCATTCCATTCCATTCCAATCCATTCCATTCCATTCCATTCCGTTCTACTCGGGTATATTCCATTCCATTCCATTCCATTCCATTCCATTCCATTCCATTCCATTCCATTCCGTTCTACTTTGGTACATTCCATTCCATTCCATTCCATTCCATTCCATTCCATTCCATTCCATTCCATTCCATTCCGTTCTACTCGGATTGATTCCATTCTATTCCATTCCATTCCATTCCATTCCATTCCATTCCATTCCATTCCATGGAATTCCATTCCATTCCATTCCATTCCATGGAATTCCATTCCATTCCATTCCATTCCATTCCATTCCATTCCATTCCATTGAATTCCATTCCATTCCATTCCATTCCATTCCATTCCATTCCGTTCCATTCCATTCCATTGAATTCCATTCCATTCCATTCCATTCCATTCCATTCCATTCCATTCCATTCCATTCCATCCCATTCCATTCCATTCCATTCCATTCCATTCCATTCCATTCCATTCCATTCCATTCTACTGGTGTCCATTCCATTCCATTCCATTCCATTCCATTCCATTCCATTCCTTTCCATTCCATTGCATTCCATTGCATTCCATTCCATTCCATTCCATTCCATTCCATTCCATTCCATTCCATTCCACTCCACTCCACTCCACTCCACTCCATTCCACTCCACTCCACTCCGGTACATTCCATTCCATTCCATTCCATTCCATTCCATTCCATTTCCATTCCCATTCCATTTCCATTCCCGTTCCATTTCCATTCCCGTTTCTTTTCCATTCCCGTTCCATTTCCATTCCAGTTCCATTACCATTCCCGTTCCATTTCCATTCCCGATCCATTTCCATTCCCGTTCCATTTCCATTCCAGTTCCATTACCATTCCCGTTCCATTTCCATTCCCGATCCATTTCCATTCCCGTTCCATTTCCATTCCCTTTCCATTTCCATTCCCGTTCCATTACCATTCCCGTTCCATTTCCGTTCCCGTTCCGTTTCCGTTCCCGTTCCATTTCCCTTCTCGTTCCGTTTCCGTTCCCGTTCCATTTCCATTCCCGTTCCATTTCCGTTCCCATTCCATTTCCATTCCCGTTCCATTTCCATTCCCTTTCCATTTCCATTTCATTCCATTCCGTTCTGCTCGGGTACATTCCATTCCATTCCATTGCATTCCATTCCGTTCTGCTCCTGTCCATTCCATTCCATTCCATTCCATTCCATTCCATTCCATTCCATTCCATTCCATTCCATTCTACTGGTGTCCATTCCATTCCATTCCATTGCATTCCATTCCATTCCATTCCATTCCATTGCATTCCATTCCATTCCATTCCATTCCGTTCCGTTCTACTCGGTTACATTCCATTCAATTCCATTCCATTCCGTTCTACTCGGGTAGATTCCATTCCATTCCATTCCATTCCTTTCCATTCCATTGCATTCCATTGCATTGCATTGCACTCAATTCCATTCCATTCCATTCCATTCCGTTCCGTTCAACTCGGTTACATTCCATTCAATTACATTCCATTCCGTTCTACTCGGTTACATTCCATTCCATTCCATTCCATTCCATTCCAATCCATTCCATTCCATTCCATTCCGTTCTACTCGGGTACATTCCATTCCATTCCATTCCATTCCATTCCATTCCATTCCATTCCGTTCTACTTTGGTACATTCCATTCCATTCGATTCCATTCCATTCCATTCCATTCCATTCCATTCCATTCCGTTCTACTCGGGTTGATTCCATTCTATTCCATTCCATTCCATTCCATTCCATTCCATTCCATTCCATTCGATTCCATTCCATGGAATTCCATTCCATTCCATTCCATTCCATTCCATTCCATTCCATTGAATTCCATTCCATTCCATTCCATTCCATTCCATTCCATTCCATTCCATTGAATTCCATTCCATTCCATTCCATTCCATTCCATTCCATCCCATTCCATTCCATTCCATTCCATTCCGTTCTACTCGGGTTGATTCCATTCTATTCCATTCCATTCCGTTCGATCCCATTTGATTCCATTCGATTCCATTCAATTCCATTCGATTCCATTCCATTCCACTCCATTCCATTCCATTGAATTCCATTCCATTCCATTCCATTCCATTCCATTCCATTCCATGGAATTCCATTCCATTCCATGGAATTCCATTCCATTCCATTCCATTCCATTCCATAGAATTCCATTCCATTCCATTCCATTCCACTGAATTCCGTTCCATTCCATTCCATTCCGTTCCGTTCCGTTCCGTTCCGTTCCGTTGCGTTCCGTTCCATTCCGTTGTGTTCCGTTCCGTTCTACTCGGGTTGATTCCATTCTATTCCATTCCATTCCATTCCATTCCAATCCATTCCGTTCCATTCCATTGAATTCCATTCAATTCCATTCCATTCCATTCCATTCCATTCCATTCCATTCCATTGAATTCCATTGCATTCCATTCCATTCCATTCCATTCCATTCCATTGAATTCCATTCCATTCCATTCCATTCCATGGAATTCCGTTCCATTCCATTCCATTCCGTTCCTTTCCGTCCCGTTCCGTTCCGTTCCGTTCCGTTGCGTTCCGTTCCGTTCTACTCGGGTTGATTCCATTCTATTCCATTCCATTCCATTCGATTCCATTCGATTCCATTCGATTCCACTCCATTCCATTCCATAGAATTCCATTCCATTCCATTCCATTCCATTGAATTCCATTCCATTCCATTCCATTCCATTCCATAGAATTCCATTCCATTCCATTCCATTCCATTGAATTCCATTCCATTCCATTCCATTCCATTCCATTCCATTCCATTCCATTCCATTCTATTCCATTCTACTGGTGTCCATTCCATTCCATTCCATTCCATTCCATTCCATTCCATTCCATTCCATTCCATTCCATTCCTTTCCATTCCATTGCATTCCATTGCATTCCATTCCATTCCATTCCATTCCATTCCATTCCATTCCACTCCACTCCACTCCACTCCACTCCATTCCACTCCACTCCACTCCGGTACATTCCATTCCATTCCATTCCATTCCATTCCATTCCATTCCGTGCTTCTCGGGTACATTCCGTTCCGTTCCATTCCATTCCATTCCATTCCATTCCGTTCCAGTGCACTCTACTCCACTCCATTCCACTCCACTCCACTCCGGTACATTCCATTCCATTCCATTCCATTCCATTCCATTCCATTCCATTTCCATTCCCATTCCATTTCCATTCCCGTTCCATTTCCATTCCCGTTTCTTTTCCATTCCCGATCCATTTCCATTCCAGTTCCATTACCATTCCCGTTCCATTTCCATTCCCGATCCATTTCCATTCCCGTTCCTTTTCCATTCCCGTTCCATTTCCATTCCCGTTCCGTTACCATTCCCGTTCCATTTCCGTTCCCGTTCCGTTTCCGTTCCCGTTCCATTTCCGTTCTCGTTCCGTTTCCGTTCCCGTTCCATTTCCATTCCCGTTCCCTTTCCGTTCCCGTTCCATTTCCATTCCCGTTCCATTTCCGTTCCCGTTCCATTTCCATTCCCGTTCCATTTCCATTCCCTTTCCATTTCCTTTTCATTCCATTCCGTTCTGCTCGGGTACATTCCATTCCATTCCATTGCATTCCATTCCGTTCTGCTCCTGTCCATTCCATTCCATTCCATTCCGTTCCATTCCGTTCTACTCGGGTAGATTCCATTCCATTCCATTCCATTCCATTCCATTCCATTCCATTCCATTCCATTCCATTCTACTGGTGTCCATTCCATTCCATTCCATTCCATTCCATTCCATTCCATTCCATTCCATTGCATTCCATTCCATTCCATTCCATTCCACTCCGTTCCGTTCTACTCGGTTACATTCCATTCAATTCCATTCCATTCCGTTCTACCCGGGTAGATTCCATTCCATTCCATTCCATTCCATTCCTTTCCATTCCATTGCATTCCATTGCATTGCATTGCACTCAATTCCATTCCATTCCATTCCATTCCATTCCATTCCATTCCATTCCATTCCATTCCGTTCCGTTCAACTCGGTTACATTCCATTCAATTACATTCCATTCCGTTCTACTCGGTTACATTCCATTCCATTCCATTCCATTCCATTCCAATCCATTCCATTCCATTCCATTCCGTTCTACTCGGGTACATTCCATTCCATTCCATTCCATTCCATTCCATTCCATTCCATTCCGTTCTACTTTGGTACATTCCATTCCATTCCATTCCATTCCATTCTATTCCATTACATTCCATTCCATTCCATTCCGTTCTACTCGGGTTGATTCCATTCTATTCCATTCCATTCCATTCCATTCCATTCCATTCCATTCCATTCCATTCCATTCCATAGAATTCCATTCCATTCCATTCCATTCCATTCCATTGAATTCCATTCCGTTCCATTCCATTCCATTCCATTCCATTCCATTCCATTGAATTCCATTCCATTCCATTCCATTCCATTCCATTGAATTCCATTCCGTTCCATTCCATTCCATTGAATTCCATTCCATTCCATTCCATTCCATTCCATTCCATTCCATTCCATTCCATTGAATTCCATTCCATTCCATTCCATTCCATTCCATTCCATCCCATTCCATTCCATTCCATTCCATTCCATTCCGTTCTACTCGGGTTGATTCCATTCTATTCCATTCCATTCCATTCGATCCCATTTGATTCCATTCGATTCCATTCAATTCCATTCGATTCCATTCCATTCCACTCCATTCCATTCCATTGAATTCCATTCCATTCCATTCCATTCCATTCCATTCCATTCCATTCCATTCCATTGAATTCCATTCCATTCCATTCCATTCCATTCCATTGAATTCCATTCCATTCCATTCCATTCAATTGAATTCCGTTCCATTCCATTCCATTCCGTTCCGTTCCGTCCCGTTCCGTTCCGTTCTGTTGCGTTCCGTTCCGTTCTACTCGGGTTGATTAAATTCTATTCCATTCCATTCTATTCGATTCCATTCGATTCCAATCGATTCCATTCGATTCCATTCGATTCCATTGAATTCCATTCCATTCCATTCCATTCCATTCCATTCCATTCCATTCCATTCCATTCCATTGAATTCCGTTCCATTCCATTCCATTCCATTCCATTCCATTCCATTGAATTCCATTCCATTCCATTCCATAGAATTCCGTTCCATTCCATTCCATTCCATTCCATTCCATTCCATTCCATTCCATTCCATTCCATTCCATTGAATTCCATTCCATTCCATTCCATTCCTTTCCATTGAATTCCATTCTGTTCCATTCCATTCCTTTCCTTTCCGTTCCGTTCCGTTCCGTTCCGTTCCGTTGCGTTCCGCTCCGTTCTACTCGGGTTGATTCCATTCTATTCCATTCCATTCCATTCGATCCAATTCGATTCCATTCCATTCCATTCGATTCCATTCGATTCCACTCCATTCCATTCCATAGAATTCCATTCCATTCCATTCCATTTGAATTCCATTCCATTCCATTCCATTCCATTCTATTCCATTCCATCCCATTCCATTCCATTCCATTCCATTCTACTCGGGTTGATTGCATTCTATTCCATTCCATTCCATTCGATTCCATTCGATTCCATTCGATTCCATTCGATTCCATTCGATTCCATTCGATTCCATTCCATTCCATTCCATTCCATGGAATTCCATTCCATTCCATTCCATTCCATTCCATTGAATTCCATTCCATTCCATTCCATTCCATTCCATTCCATTCCATTCCATTGAATTCCATTCCATTCCATAGAATTCCATTCCATTCCATTCCTTTCCATTCCATTGCATTCCATTGCATTCCATTCCATTCCATTCCATTCCATTCCATTCCATTCCATTCCGTGCTTCTCGGGTACATTCCGTTCCGTTCCATTCCATTCCATTCCATTCCATTCCATTCCATTCCATTCCATTCCATTGAATTCCATTCCATTCCATAGAATTCCATTCCATTCCATTCCATTCCATTCCTTTCCATTCCATTGCATTCCATTGCATTCCATTCCATTCCATTCCATTCCATTCCATTCCATTCCACTCCACTCCACTCCACTCCACTCCATTCCACTCCACTCCACTCCGGTACATTCCATTCCATTCCATTCCATTCCATTCCATTCCGTGCTTCTCGGGTACATTCCGTTCCATTCCATTCCATTCCATTCCATTCCATTCCGTTCCAGTGCACTCTACTCCACTCCACTCCACTCCACTCCACTCCGGTACATTCCATTCCATTCCATTCCATTCCATTCCATTCCATTTCCATTCCCATTCCATTTCCATTCCCGTTCCATTTCCATTCCCGTTTCTTTTCCATTCCCGATCCATTTCCATTCCAGTTCCATTACCATTCCCGTTTCATTTCCATTCCCGATCCATTTCCATTCCCGTTCCTTTTCCATTCCCGTTCCATTTCCATTCCCGTTCCGTTACCATTCCCGTTCCATTTCCGTTCCCGTTCCGTTTCCGTTCCCGTTCCATTTCCGTTCTCGTTCCGTTTCCGTTCCCGTTCCATTTCCATTCCCGTTCCATTTCCGTTCCCGTTCCATTTCCATTCCCGTTCCATTTCCGTTCCCGTTCCATTTCCATTCCCGTTCTATTTCCATTCCCTTTCCATTTCCATTTCATTCCATTCCGTTCTGCTCGGGTACATTCCATTCCATTCCATTGCATTCCATTCCGTTCTGCTCCTGTCCATTCCATTCCATTCCATTCCGTTCCATTCCGTTCTACTCGGGTAGATTCCATTCCATTCCATTCCATTCCATTCCATTCCATTCCATTCCATTCCATTCCATTCCATTCCATTCTACTGGTGTCCATTCCATTCCATTCCATTCCATTCCATTGCATTCCATTCCATTCCATTCCATTCCATTCCGTTCCGTTCTACTCGGTTACATTCCATTCAATTCCATTCCATTCCGTTCTACTCGGGTAGATTCCATTCCATTCCATTCCATTCCATTGCTTTCCATTCCATTGCATTCCATTGCATTGCATTGCACTCAATTCCATTCCATTCCATTCCATTCCATTCCATTCCATTCCGTTCCGTTCAACTCGGTTACATTCCATTCAATTACATTCCATTCCGTTCTACTCGGTTACATTCCATTCCATTCCATTCCATTCCATTCCAATCCATTCCATTCCATTCCATTCCGTTCTACTCGGTTACATTCCATTCCATTCCATTCCATTCCATTCCAATCCATTCCATTCCATTCCATTCCGTTCTACTCGGGTACATTCCATTCCATTCCATTCCATTCCATTCCATTCCATTCCATTCCATTCCATTCCATTCTACTTTGGTACATTCCATTCCATTCCATTCCATTCCATTCTATTCCATTACATTCCATTCCATTCCATTCCGTTCTACTCGGGTTGATTCCATTCTATTCCATTCCATTCCATTCCATTCCATTCCATTCCATTCCATTCCATTCCAATCGATTCCATTCCATTCCATTCCATTGAATTCCATTCCATTCCATTCCATTCCTTGGAATTCCATTCCATTCCATTCCATTCCATTCCATTCCATTCCATTCCATTGAATTCCATTCCATTCCATTCCATTCCATTCCATTGAATTCCATTCCGTTCCATTCCATTCCATTGAATTCCATTCCATTCCATTCCATTCCATTCCATTCCATCCCATTCCATTCCATTCCTTTCCATTCCATTGCATTCCATTGCATTCCATTCCATTCCATTCCATTCCATTCCATTCCATTCCATTCCATGGAATTCCATTCCATTCCATTCCATTCCATTCCATTGAATTCCATTCCATTCCATTCCATTGAATTCCATTCCGTTCCATTCCATTCCATTGAATTCCATTCCATTCCATTCCATTCCATTCCATTCCATTCCATTCCATTCCATTGAATTCCATTCCATTCCATTCCATTCCATTCCATTCCATTCCATCCCATTCCATTCCATTCCATTCCATTCCGTTCTACTCGGGTTGATTCCATTCTGTTCCATTCCATTCCATTCGATCCCATTTGATTCCATTCGATTCCATTCAATTCCATTCGATTCCATTCCATTCCACTCCATTCCATTCCATTGAATTCCATTCCATTCCATTCCATTCCATTCCATTCCATTCCATTCCATTCCATTGAATTCCATTCCATTCCATTCCATTCCATTCCATTCCATTCCATTCCATTGAATTACATTCCATTCCGTTCCATTCCAATGAATTCCATTCCATTCCATTCCATTCCATTCCATTCCATTCCATTCCATTCCATTCCATTCTACTGGTGTCCATTCCATTCCATTCCATTCCATTCCATTCCATTCTACTGGTGTCCATTCCATTCCATTCCATTCCATTCCATTCCATTCCATTCCTTTCCATTCCATTGCATTCCATTGCATTCCATTCCATTCCATTCCATTCCATTCCATTCCATTCCACTCCACTCCACTCCACTCCACTCCATTCCACTCCACTCCACTCCGGTACATTCCATTCCATTCCATTCCATTCCATTCCATTCCATTCCATTCCATTCCGTGCTTCTCGGGTACATTCCGTTCCGTTCCATTCCATTCCATTCCATTCCATTCCGTTCCAGTGCACTCTACTCCACTCCACTCCACTCCACTCCACTCCGGTACATTCCATTCCATTCCATTCCATTCCATTCCATTCCATTCCATTTCCATTCCCATTCCATTTCCATTCCCGTTCCATTTCCATTCCCGTTTCTTTTCCATTCCCGTTCCATTTCCATTCCAGTTCCATTACCATTCCCGTTCCATTTCCATTCCCGATCCATTTCCATTCCCGTTCCATTTCTATTCCCGTTCGATTTCCATTCCCGTTCCATTACCATTCCCGTTCCATTTCCGTTCCCGTTCCGTTTCCGTTCCCGTTCCATTTCCGTTCTCGTTCCGTTTCCGTTCCCGTTCCATTTCCATTCCCGTTCCATTTCCGTTCCCGTTCCATTTCCATTCCCGTTCCATTTCCCTTCCCTTTCCATTTCCATTTCATTCCATTCCGTTCTGCTCGGGTACATTCCATTGCATTCCATTGCATTCCATTCCGTTCTGCTCCTGTCCATTCCATTCCATTCCAATCCGTTCCATTCCGTTCTACTCTGGTAGATTCCATTCCATTCCATTCCATTCCATTCCATTCCATTCCATTCCATTCCATTCCATTCCATTCCATTCCATTCTACTGGTGTCCATTCCATTCCATTCCATTCCATTCCATTCCATTCCATTCCATTGCATTCCATTCCATTCCGTTCCGTTCTACTCGGTTACATTCCATTCAATTCCATTCCATTCCGTTCTACTCGGGTAGATTCCATTCCATTCCATTCCATTCCTTTCCATTCCATTGCATTCCATTGCATTGCATTGCACTCAATTCCGTTCCATTCCATTCCATTCCATTCCATTCCATTCCATTCCATTCCATTCCATTCCGTTCCGTTCAACGCGGTTACATTCCATTCAATTACATTCCATTCCGTTCTACTCGGTTACATTCCATTCCATTCCATTCCATTCCATTCCAATCCATTCCATTCCATTCCATTCCGTTCTACTCGGGTACATTCCGTTCCATTCCATTCCATTCCATTCCATTCCATTCCTTTCCGTTCTACTTTGGTACATTCCATTCCATTTCATTCCATTCCATTCCATTCCATTCCATTCCGTTCCGTTCTACTCGGTTACATTCCATTCAATTCCATTCCATTCCGTTCTACTCGGGTAGATTCCATTCCATTCCATTCCATTCCTTTCCATTCCATTGCATTCCATTGCATTGCATTGCACTCAATTCCATTCCATTCCATTCAATTCCATTCCATTGAATTCCATTCCATTCCATTGAATTCCATTCCATTCCATTCCATTCCATTCCATTGAATTCCATTCCATTCCATTCCATTCCATTGAATTCCATTCCATTCCATTCCATTCCATTCCATTCCATTCCATTCCATTCCATTCCATTCTACTGGTGTCCATTCCATTCCATTCCATTCCATTCCATTCCATTCCATTCCTTTCCATTCCATTGCATTCCATTGCATTCCATTCCATTCCATTCCATTCCATTCCATTCCATTCCATTCCACTCCACTCCACTCCACTCCACTCCATTCCACTCCACTCCACTCCGGTACATTCCATTCCATTCCATTCCATTCCATTCCATTCCATTTCCATTCCCATTCCATTTCCATTCCCGTTCCATTTCCATTCCCGTTTCTTTTCCATTCCCGTTCCATTTCCATTCCAGTTCCATTACCATTCCCGTTCCATTTCCATTCCCGATCCATTTCCATTCCCGTTCCATTTCCATTCCAGTTCCATTACCATTCCCGTTCCATTTCCATTCCCGATCCATTTCCATTCCCGTTCCATTTCCATTCCCTTTCCATTTCCATTCCCGTTCCATTACCATTCCCGTTCCATTTCCGTTCCCGTTCCGTTTCCGTTCCCGTTCCATTTCCGTTCTCGTTCCGTTTCCGTTCCCGTTCCATTTCCATTCCCGTTCCATTTCCGTTCCCATTCCATTTCCATTCCCGTTCCATTTCCATTCCCTTTCCATTTCCATTTCATTCCATTCCGTTCTGCTCGGGTACATTCCATTCCATTCCATTGCATTCCATTCCGTTCTGCTCCTGTCCATTCCATTCCATTCCATTCCATTCCATTCCATTCCATTCCATTCCATTCCATTCCATTCTACTGGTGTCCATTCCATTCCATTCCATTGCATTCCATTCCATTCCATTCCATTCCATTGCATTCCATTCCATTCCATTCCATTCCGTTCCGTTCTACTCGGTTACATTCCATTCAATTCCATTCCATTCCGTTCTACTCGGGTAGATTCCATTCCATTCCATTCCATTCCTTTCCATTCCATTGCATTCCATTGCATTGCATTGCACTCAATTCCATTCCATTCCATTCCATTCCGTTCCGTTCAACTCGGTTACATTCCATTCAATTACATTCCATTCCGTTCTACTCGGTTACATTCCATTCCATTCCATTCCATTCCATTCCAATCCATTCCATTCCATTCCATTCCGTTCTACTCGGGTACATTCCATTCCATTCCATTCCATTCCATTCCATTCCATTCCATTCCGTTCTACTTTGGTACATTCCATTCCATTCGATTCCATTCCATTCCATTCCATTCCATTCCATTCCATTCCGTTCTACTCAGGTTGATTCCATTCTATTCCATTCCATTCCATTCCATTCCATTCCATTCCATTCGATTCCATTCCATGGAATTCCATTCCATTCCATTCCATTCCATTCCATTCCATTCCATTGAATTCCATTCCATTCCATTCCATTCCATTCCATTCCATTCCATTGAATTCCATTCCATTCCATTCCATTCCATTCCATTCCATCCCATTCCATTCCATTCCATTCCATTCCGTTCTACTCGGGTTGATTCCATTCTATTCCATTCCATTCCATTCGATCACATTTGATTCCATTCGATTCCATTCAATTCCATTCGATTCCATTCCATTCCACTCCATTCCATTCCATTGAATTCCATTCCATTCCATTCCATTCCATTCCATTCCATTCCATGGAATTCCATTCCATTCCATGGAATTCCATTCCATTCCATTCCATTCCATTCCATAGAATTCCATTCCATTCCATTCCATTCCACTGAATTCCGTTCCATTCCATTCCATTCCGTTCCGTTCCGTTCCGTTCCGTTCCGTTGCGTTCCGTTCCATTCCGTTGTGTTCCGTTCCGTTCTACTCGGGTTGATTCCATTCTATTCCATTCCATTCCATTCCATTCCAATCCATTCCGTTCCATTCCATTGAATTCCATTCCATTCCATTCCATTCCATTCCATTCCATTCCATTCCATTCCATTGAATTCCA